>NC_060130.1:811749476-812374476 GCF_021461395.2 Schistocerca americana | reverse complement strand
CACTAATATCCTCCTCCTCCTCCTCCTCCAATCCCATCTTGACTGGTTCACCGCTTGGTGCAACCAGTGGTTGCTCAAGGTCAATCCCTCCAAAACCCAGGCGATCATTGTAGGCAACACCACCCCTTCCTTCCGCCTCCTTGATTTCTATCTCACTATCTATGGCCGTCTTGTCGCCCTCACCCCCACCCTAAGTACCTTGGCGTCACCCTCGATCGTCGACTCTCCTGGACCCCCATCTCCGGACAATCCAAGCCAAGGCACGCTCCCGCCTCCATCTCCTCAAGCTCCTTTCTGGCCATACGTGGGGTCTGGACGCCTCCACCATCCTCCACACCTATAAATCCCTCATCCGCCCTATCCTTTGTTACGCCCATCTGGCCTGGATCTCCGCCCCCCCCCTACCTTTTATAAATCCCTTCAAATCCTTGAACGCCATACACTCTGCCTCGCCTATCGCATCCGTCTCCCCTCCCCCACGCGGATCCTGTACGATCTCATTCTGTTCCCCCACCTCCTTCTTTTCCTCGAAAGGATACGGATCCTGTATACCTCCCGCAAATTCGATCATCCTCACCTGCTTGTCTCGCCCATTCTCTCCCGCCCCCGCCGGCTGCCGCGCCTGTATTCCCACGTCCCAATCGGTCTCCATCTCTCCACCCTCCTTACCCTCTCCCAAGGTGGCTTCCGCCAGCTCCCCCTCCCTGATGATGTCCTCCTCCCCTCCATCTACCCCTCCTACCAACTTTGATCCTCCCCTCCCCACTTCCTGTGTCCTTTCCTTTAGGCACCCTCTCTCCCTTCTCTTTCCTTTTCCCCCGTCCCCTCCCTCCAATAGGCGCTCAGCTCGGAACCGCGCGACTGCTATGGTCGCAGGTTCGAATCCTGCCTCGGGCACGGATGTGTGTGATGTCTTTAGGTTAGTTAGGTTTAAGTAGTTCTAAGTTCTAGGGGACTGATGACCACAGATGTTAAGTCCCATAGTGCTCAGAGCCATTTGAACCATTTTTGAACCCTCCCTCCACCCCTCTTCCCCCGGGCTTGCCCTCCCCCTTCCTCCCTTCCCCCTATCTCCCCTGCCCATAGCATCTGCTCTCCCCTCTCCCTCTCCCACCCCCCCTCCCTCCTCCTCTCTTGGCAGGTCCCCAGACTCGTACACGGTTAGTGAACATTCGCGCGCCGGAGATCAACGCCTCGTGTTCTGTGTGTGCCGTCGTTTTGTGCTTAAGTGGTTCAGTGTTATTCGTTTTGTGCACCTACGTTCACGTGTGACAATTTTTGTCTCTGTCTGTGTCCAAGTGTCTGAACAATTTTATCTTGGACTCTACGCCCGTAAACGGCACCTTGTATTTTAAAAAGTGTTTGTCTCCGTTTATATGTCCACCATCTTTTTATCTCTAATTGTCTTCATTTGTATCTTTGTGTTTCTCTGCGGCCAAAGAGCGGCGTAGTATGCTGCTGCAGGCCTGCCTGTAAACAGGTTTCAAAATAACAATAAAGAAAAAAAAAAACATTGGGACACATTATCGTGCTGGAAATTGAATATGCTTTGTGGTGATGACATTATTGCTCCAACGAAATCCGTATTAAGAATGTCAATCTCAAGATGACACTAAGGAGCAGTGGAAGCGGTGATGGTGGGTGCTGGGGGAGGGGGTGGGGGTGGGGAGGGAACGACCAATAGCACAATAGCAGCAGAGTGGGGGCATCTTTTATTTTTCTGTCATAAATTACCATCATTAATAATGACAGTTATCACTTTAAGCTAAAAGACTAGGACACGCGAATAAACAAGCCGCCATAAATTATGGTGATTATCATAACAGTTATTGCCCATTAATTATTACCTAAATAAACAATACATGCACCCAGGTGAACAGTGTGTTTACAAAAGGAGCATTATGCAAGGCTGGTGCTACTGGCTGGTTTCTTTACTTAAGGACAACAACGCCGTCCTTGTCCCAGACCTTACATGCCCCCTTAATTTTCTATTTTCGCATTATCACAAAAAAATCTAGTGACTCCATATTAACGCACTTGATACAAAATTTTCTTATTAGCACTTAGCAATAGCCGGTTCCGTGGTATGACACCTAGAACGTTCTTAATACATTATTTATTTTTTAATTCTCCTTATAATTTTTTGCAGCGATAAGGTTAGCGGCATAATTGTGTTGTATCATAACACCATCTCAGTTTTTTTGGAAACAGGTTAGTTACAAAAAGAGATGCATTGTGTTTTGGTTCTGTTGACAAACGTGAGATTTGTCACTTAGTTTGACATTTGCACTATTCAGTTGTCTGGTAATTCAGTTCAAAGGTCGGAGGATCGCCACCTGCAATTGGACGTACTTTATGTGTAATTACGTGTGTACGACATGACGTTGTGTGCCATTTCTCCGGTCCGTTTTCCATTTGCGAATGCACCGTGGGAAGAACGGCTGTCGGTAAATTCCGTGATTCTTAGCGTCGCGATAGCTACATGGGAGAAAGTAATATGTTGCCAAACTGTTAGTGGAACGTAAGCTCTCGGAATTTCAACTGCAATCCTATCCGTGTTAGGCAACGCCTTCATTGTAGTGTCTGCGACTAGAGTTTGACGAGTCTCCGTAACGCTCTCGTCCTTACAAACTGATCAAGTGACGAAACGCGGCGCTGGCAGATGCATCATCTCTTTCTCTTCTACACTTCCGCGCAAAAATTAGGGACGAAAGTAACTTTCACCGATCTGTCACAGTCAAGTAACATCTCTCGATGAAACTGAGACCATATACCGAAAGTACTGCTAATTATGGTACAGAAGATGTTCAACTCCAAATCTCACTCAGTACACTCACCGGTCAATGTACCCTTTTCCCATGTACATCTTTACCGGGGTGCATTCGGTCCTGTCTTCATTTTGAGGAGAACAGTGCGCGACCGCATCGCACAGCGATGACCAAAACATTATGACAATCTGCTCAGTAGTGTGTTGATCGCAATACAGCAAAGAATTTACAAGAGAAATCATTGCCAACTTCCTGGGGGTACGTGGCCCTAGGTGAATTCGCAATTGCCATAAATTACCGGCCGGTGGGTTTGGACGTAGAGATGGTACCTGACAGCGTTCCAAATGTGTTCATTCGGGTTCAGATCATGCGGATTTGATGCCCAAGATATCAACGTGAGTTTACTGTCACGCTCCTGAAACCAGTGTAGCACGATTCTTGCTTTGTAACATGAACAGTCATCCTCTTGAAGATGTAATCGCCGTCGGGAAAGACAAAAAACGGCAAGGGATACAGGTAGTTCGCAACAGTGTTCGCGTAGTCCATAGCTAGCATGGCGCCTTAGATTACTTCCACAGTTTCCTGGACGCCCAGGTGAATATTCACCATAGTATGACATTGCCCCCACAGCCTAATGTTCGTGACGCGTTCCATGTTCCGAGCAGTTGTTCGTGTGGAAGACTATGTATCTGGACACGGCCATCGACCTTTTGTAACAACGAACGTGATTCACTATGGGTACTGTGTTTCCTTTTATTTCAACTGGTACGGGATTGTTGGTAATTAAATACTGAATTGACCATCGAGAATCATTTTAGGAAATTTAACCTACTGGCCATTAAAAGTGCTACACCAAGAATAACTGCAGACGATAAACGGGTATTCATTGGACAAATATATTATACTAGCTAGAACTGCATGTAATTTATTTTCACGCAATTTGGGTGCATATACCCTGAGAAATCAGTACCCAGAACAACCACCTCTGGCCGTAATAACGGCCTTGATACGCCTGGGCATTGAGCCAAACAGCGCTTGGATGGCGTGTACAGGTACACAGCTGCCCATGCAGCTTCAACACGATTCCACAGTTCATCAATAGTAGTGACTGGCATATTGTGACGAGCCAGTTGCTCGGCCACCATTGACCAGACGTTTTCAATTGGTGAGAGATCTGGAGAATGTGCTGGCCAGGGCAGCAGTCGAACATTTTCTGTATCCAGAAAGGCCCGTACATGACCTGCAACATGCGGTCGTGCATTATCCTGCTGAAATGTAGGGTTTCGCAGGGATCGTATGAAGGGTAGAGCCACGGGTCGTAACACATCTGAAATGTAACGTCCACTGTTCAAAGTGCCGTCAATGCGAACAAGAGGTGACCGATACGTGTAACCAATGGCACCCCATCGCTGGCAACGGGTTCTACACGACGCTGGTGACTACTTTGAAGGACAGTAACAAGTTCAAACATGTAACTCTTTTGTATCGGTTGTGAATAAGTAGTTGCCACTATTTAAGTTCCAACCCTCGTATATGTACCTTTGGGACGACATTTATGTTGTATAGATGAGAAACAAACATTTCGTTTCGTTTATTATTGTTCTGCAAGTAAACAACGACAGATCGATGCACTGCCTCAATGAGTCAGTGTTGCTAGCATCATCCTTCACAAAATCAATGCAGCGACATTTTGTAATCGTACGTACGTCCGTCGTGTGACGCAAGTGCTCCTGCTAAAAACGATCCATCTGCTGCTTTTCTTCTAGAAGCTCGTCACGTCATTCTTATGGCGTCACACAAGCCCTACGTCAGAATTACGACTTGTCTAATGATTCAAATTACCTATTACGTAAATTTAAATTATTTTGGTGACTAATAATACTGACACTTCAGTGCATTCAAATAACATCGGTGCCGCTTCACAATTGGTCGGTTCTGATGTAAGCAAATTGTATTCATAATCTTTCGACTGAATCTAGTTGAAAGGGGTGGAAAACGCTAGAAACATACAAAAGAAAATCATTAGAAAAAAGCCAAAACTATAATCTAACAGAATGTTATCGTGATGTCAACCAAACTGTTTCGTTTGGCGAAAGGATTACAAAAATGAAATTGCATTTCGACTAGGCAAGGCATTTTGAAAGTTATTGATATGTCATTAGCGATGTTTTAATTAATGAATTGTAATTAAAATATCGTCTTTTAAGTGAAACAAGTTATATGAAGTGAGATTCTTTGACTTTCTGCTTTGATTGAAATACATCAATTGCTTCAAAAGTGTCACCATTAAGATAAGCAGTGCTCTTATATCATGGTTTTTAGGATTGTTTGATAGAATCCCTTCCACAGGAAACCTGCTAAGAAGAGCTGGATCTCACTTTCAAAATATGTTAGTATTGCTGGGGTTAATTTATAAAAAATAAACCAAACACGGTAACTTCAACTTCATGAAGTAAGCTAATAAAGTAAATACATGTCTCAATTCACGGTCTTAAGTTTACTGCAATTAATTAAATAGAATTTTACAGCAGACGCGTTTCGCTTTTCTTTACGAACCATCATCTGTGATCACTCTGGAAATACAGATACATATCTTTGTATATTTTGGTTCCTGCTTCTTGTTCACGTATTCTGCAAACCACTACTTTTTCCTGCTTTGTTAGCGGAGGTTGAGGTCAGAAGAAACTTCGTTGTACGTAATTATACACTTCGCAGTTTTTACCTTTTTGCGCTTTCTCTTACGCTGCGTTGTCGTTATTTGCAATTCAGTGCACTTTAGGAAACACACTGACTAACACACACACATTCTTCTTCCACCATCTCTTGCGCTTTCTCTTACGCTGCGTTGTCGTTATTTGCACTTAGCCCACTTTAGGAACTCACTAACACACTGATTATCACACACACACACACACACACACACACACACACAGACATTCTTCTTACACCATCTCTCTCTCTCTCCCTCTCTCTCTCTCTCTCCCTCCCTCTCTCTCTCTCTTTCTCTCTCTCTCCCCTCCTCCCACTCACGCATCCCCCACACCCATACGAATTAAATATGTAAACAAGTATTTGACAGGATAGCATCGCTCAGAACCGAAACTAAAAACAAATGAAGAAAGATAAACACTGTATTACTGTGCTAAGGGCGAACACTTTTAACTGCAGTTCTACTTCTAAAGCGAGGTGAATTGCAAATAATGGCAATGCAACGTAAGAGAAAGTGCAAAAGGGCAAAAAGTGTATAATTTCGTACAACGAAGTTTCCTTCCGCCTCAACCTCCACTAACAAAGAAGGAAAAAGCAGTGGTTTGCAGAATATGTGAATAAGAGGCAGAAGCACCGTAAGTACATTGCACGCCAACTATATAAAGAAGTACTGTTTTTAACCCTTTCGTTGGCAAAATTATTGAGCAGTTTTTTTAATGAATAGAGATCAGATAGTAGTTAACAGATAGGTATATTTATCATACAGAATATAAAATTTGCTCCAACTGTGAAAGTGAGGTCACACAACAAGATGGGAAGTATTCTTCCCACTGCCCTTCCTTGGAGTTAAATGACAAAAACAGCTTTTTCAATATATGTCATATTTATTTGATAAATTTACTTCTCTTGTTACAATGATTGTTCACAATTACTTGCCATGAAATTTTCTGAAACATTAGTCTATGCAAAGTGGTATTTGACAATATGTACAAACACAGCGAGTGCACTTTTCCGCAGCTTTGATACTACAATGACGGTAGGTCCAGTAGGTTCCTCCTAAAATGGGTTGATGCTCCCCTACAGCCACATGACGAAAATCTTCAAGTACTTTACCCCTTTTCGCCAGAAAGACAGGTTTTTGTCCACGCCTTTTTTGGGATGAGAAGCCAGCGATCAGTCTGGCTAGATGGATCCTGTATGTGAGCTGATCATGCTGTCCACTTTCTCTTTTACTTATTTTCCACAGGATGAAACTGTTCACTGCAGCAACGTCCACCAGGAAATAAAATATTCTGTGTCACCATTTTACAGAATGTCTGCCAATAGCATACCTTTCTCGTAATTGATCAAACTTATCGACACCAACCATTATTTTGTTGTATTCTGCCACAACTACAGGACAAGAAATCTCTGCACTAGTACCATCCTTGTTTTTCCTTTTCACTGTGGCTGTTTCTCATGGGTCATGAATTGAGGACAGGAAAGTGATGGGGCGGTTATCTATCCATTTTACTGCATAAATGGCTCCTTTTGTTTCAGACTGGAATTCTCCTCGTTCCAATTTTACGTTTTCCTTCATAAATTTGGGTAAATCAAAAGTATTTCCCTTATACTATAGCTTTGAGGAAAAAAATCACAAAATGCCACGCAAACAGCACTGAAAGGCTCCTCTACAGAGCAACACTCAGTGCCTCTGCGCGAAGCTACAGCAAAAACGGCGGGAACTTCGATTGGAAGTAGTACCCTATACTGTTCACTAGGTGGTTGCACCGTACAGAGGTGGGAACTGTGAATCCCACGGGACAAGGAGCGAGTTCATTGTAGGGGGAAGCATGTTTCCCACGGCTCACGAAAGGGTTAACCTATATCACTGTGTACAAATATATGCATCCATATTTCCAAAATGACCACAGACGAGGTTTTGTAAATAAAATCGAAACGCGTTTGAAGTAAATACTTTTTCATTACTTCCAGCAAGGTTAAGACGAAGAAACCAACAATAATTGATTTTAACAGGTGCTGGTGGAAGATGGTCATGCACATGTACCTAAATCTACGTAAATTTATGCAAAAGGACAGCTAATTTCAAGTAGTTTTGTGCAGTACAAATTTTATTTCGTAGAATTTAGTTTATGACGAAGAAAACAGCTTTTATTTGCAGCAGCCGATGTGGAATATGCCGATTTGTCGTAGTTGATTTGTGATTTATGATAAAACGGCGAGCTAAATAGGATTACACCACAAACTGTCGGCGCCACAAGTCCAACATTATACTGCAGTGTTTTGAGAAGCACGCGGACAGGAGCTTTACAGATGCCATAACTGTAAGATTTCCATCACAATTAGTAGCACGCCGAGCTGAGAGGATGGCCAAAGTACGTGTTAGTAACAAAAACTGTTGCGGGTGAAAGTGTGAGAGGGAATTGGTGGGAGGAAGGGGGGAAAGAATAACAAGTCGCCTGTGCCGAGAAATGTTCTCGAACCGGCACTGCATGTGGAAGTATTGGCCAACGAGTTCCCCTGATCTGAATACGGTAAGGAAAAAAGTCTGTGACGCTGTCGGGCGCCTGTGAGGGGGGCGCGGAGGTGGGCCGTAACCCGGGCACGGAATATTGGCTGCCAGGACGACGGATGGCCCTCAGCTTCCTTCCATTCTCTTTAATATGAAACTTCCCTGATTTCATTGGCCCGATGCACACGTATGAGCTCGATGCACACGTATGAGCTTATAGAGGACACAGCTGCACGTGCATCTACCTCTTATTCAATGGATACTCCGCAATGTGGAAGTTTGAAATTTCATATAATACCTATATCTGTATTCCACAAGCAACAATATGGTGTGTGGTGGATGGTGCGTGGCGTAGCGAATTCAGTTTCCACTCTTCTTATTTTCTTCGTGGATGGTAATGTGGAAGAAAAACTGTCTACATCCAATTGTAAAGACCAACTTTATCTTATTTTTCTACCATAGTATTGTCCGCCCCCGGTAGTTGAGTGGTCAGTGCGACGGAATGTGAGTCCTAAAGGCCCGGGTTCGATTCCCGACTGTGTAGGAGATATTCTCCGCACACGGACTGGGTGTTGTGCTGTCCTAATCATCATCATTTCATCCCCATCGACGCGCAGTTCGCCGAAGTGCCGTCAAATCGAAAGACTTGCACCCACAGAACGGTCTACCCGACGGGAGGCCCTAGTCACACGACATTTACATTTTATTTACCGTAGTATTACGAGAGGCGAAATTCGGAGAAAGGAATTTGTTTCGCGATTCATTTTATATCTTTTCAAACCATTTCAGTAAGGTTTCGCGATGCATACGGCCAATATTTCTGCCTTTTGGGCCGCATTTTGTGGAACATTCCTGTAACGTTAACACGAAGGTTTGCTGGAAATGATGCCGCGTCATGTTGTAAAATAGCTGTCACTGCATAAAACCGGCTTTTTCGACCAGAGCTGCAGTGGCTTTCTTGTGGTCCACTGTACGGCGTGTTTCGTTTATACCCTTCTTCTGGGCTTGACACTACGTCACAATTAAAAAAAAAACTGTCGACAGGTCTTGTCTCGTGCGGTGGAAGAAGAGGAAAACTTGATTAAACTGATTTCCTGTATTGTAAGGTGTGGGATCTACCATGTGTGGCAGTCATCGGCGAATAGAGTGTACATTCCTAGCTTCTACCTCATACTGAGAGGGGCAACAGATAACAGATGATCCCCACTCGTGCAGAGTATCATTTTCTGACCTCCTATGAGTAGTAACTCTCTTCATTATTGTGAGCGCAAGAATTATTATTTGGGAGAAGGCAGTACACATGATAATAGGTAACGATCCTCCGGAATTTGCCAAACCCATACCCTTCCATGGGATTGCCACCGGGTATAGCCGGCCGCGGTGGCCGAGCGGTTCTAGGCGCTTCAGTCCGGAAATGCGCGACTGCTGCCGTCGCAGGTTCGAATCCTGCTTCGGGCATGGATGTGTGTGATGCCCTTAGGTTAGTTAGGTTTAAGTAGGTCTAAGTCTAGGGGACAGATGATCTCAGATGTTAAGTCCCATAATGCTCAGAGCCATTTGAACCACCGAGTACAGCGTGATTCGTCACTCGAAATCACTCGTTTCCAGTCACCCACTGCTCTTTACACCACGTCAGATGTCTAGTAGGTCTAAGTCTAGGGGACTGATGACCTCAGATGTTAAGTCCCATAATGCTCAGAGCCATTTGAACCACCGAGTACAGCGTGATTCGTCGCTCGAAATCACTCGTTTCCAGTCACCCACTGCTCTTTACACCACGTCAGGTGTCGCTTAGTACTGACTACAAAAATGTTTGGCTTGTGAGGAGCTGAGGCTGTTCATTAGCGTCTCCACTTGGCAGTCAGAAGAGTTAAAATGTCGCTGATGGATTTGTTACTAAGGTGACATCCAATGACTAGTCCCCGTTCTCCTGGCCGACTCACTCTGCTGCTGCTGTTCTCAGCCTCCTCGCCTCCTCCTCTACTGCCGGGTCCGCCTCTCCTCACATAATTCCGCATTACAAAGGAGTGTCCAGATACTTTTGATCAGATTGTGTAGTTGCCCACATTATATCTCTCCGAAAAGACACTGTTAAATACAAGGTGTACAACTTCGCTTCCACCGTTTTTCCCCAAAATTTGAGGATTTAATGAAACAAATCGGTTACACATGTATCATTCAAAGTACACTACTGGCTATTAAAATTGGTACACCAAGAAGAAATGCAGATGATACACGGGTATTCATGGGACAAATATATTATACTAGAACTGACATGTGATTACATTTTCACGCAATTTGGGTGCACAGATCCTCAGAAATCAGTACCCAGAACAACCACCTCTGGCCGTAATAACGGCCTTGATACGCCTGGGCATAGAGTCAAACAGAGCTTAGATGGCGCGTACAGGTACAGCTGCCCATGCAGCTTCAACACGATACCACAGTTCAACTCGCGTATTGTGACGAGCCTGTTGCTCGGCCACCATTGACCAGACGTTTCCAATTGGTGAGAGATCTGGAGAACGTGCTGGTCAGGGCAGCAGTCGAACGTTTTCTGTATCCAGAAAGGCCAGTACAGGACCTGCAACATCCGGTCGTGCATTATCATGCTGAAATGTAGGGTTTCGCAGGGATCGAATGAAGGGTAGAGCCGCGGGTCGTAACACATCTGGAATGTAACGTCCACTGTTCAAAGTGCCGTCAATGCGAACGAGAGGTGACCGAGGCGTGTAACCAGTGGCACCCCATACCATCACGCCGTGTGATACGCCAGTATGGCGATGACGAATACACGCTTCCAATGTACGTTCACCGTGATGTCGCCAAACACGGATGCGACCATCATGATGCTGTAAAACCGAACCTGGATTCATCAGAAAAAAATGACGTTTTGCCATTCGTGCACCTAGGTTCGTCGTTGAGTACACCATCGCAGGCGCTCCTGTCTGTGATGCAGCGTCAAGGGTAACCGCAGCCATAGTCTCCGAGTTGATAGTCCATGTTGCTGCAAACGTCGTCGAACTGTTCGTGCAGATGGTTGTTGTCTTGCGAACGTCCCCATCTGTTGACTCAGGGATCTAGACGTGGCTGCACGATCCGTTAAATGTAGGTAGCGTCGAGAAGTAATCGTGAAGACAAAATTCGATCGTTGCGCCGTTAGCAAGTGAATTAGCACCGAAGAGGCCGTTGGGTGCCCGAATTGGAGCGACCAGCAAGAGATGGTGTCCCCAAACGTGTCGTTTGGTTCCCTAAAACCGAACGAGAGAGCGATACAAAGATTGGACATGAGATGGTAGTAAGGATCGAACCCGAGCCAAAGGATGAAGAGTCTCGTGCGCAATCGTCTACGCTGTGAGTAGAACTGACACTAACTGTACACGGCGGGCCGCTCCATCCTGCGCGCAATGGCTTGCTTGGGCTAACTTCAATGTCAGTTGACTCGGAAACGCAACAACGTATCGAATTTTTCTCTTAACAATTATTTCTCAGCAAATCTACCCTGCACCAGCTTTCCAAATTTTTCATACTGTTTCTGACCAGACTTAATACAGTAATGAGCTAAATATTATGACGACCACTGCCCATTGGGATACTGAACGCTTCTTGGTGGCGAAGGAGAGTGTAGAAGTGGAGCAGAGAAGAATGGGGAAGCACTCTCGCGACGATACGGGAAGCAAAAAGCGAAATCCATTCACATAACAGACTTCCACAAAGGACAGATTGTCAGAGACAGCTGCCTGGGAGCGAACATCTCGGAAACGGCGAACCTGGTCGGCTGTTTGCGTGATACTGTCGTGGGCTTCTGTAGAAGTGGTTGAAGAGCAGTGAAGCCACGAGTTGGTGACAAGGTGTTGGTCGTCCACGCCTAATCACAGAACAGGGATTCCAGAGGCCTGCCCGCTCTATAACATCTACATCTATATCCACACAGATACTCCGCAAGCCACCGTCAGGTGCGTGGCGGGAGGTACTCCGTACAACTACTTGCCATTTCTCCAGATGTTCAACTCGCAAATAGAGCGACGGAAAAACGACAGTCTGTACGCCTCCGTATCAGCCCTAATTTCTCGTATCTTACCTTCGTGGTCCTAACACGCGATGTATGTTGGCGGCATCAGAATGATTCGGCAGTCAGCTTCAAATGCCGGTTCTCTAAATTTTCTCAATAGTGTCTCCAGAAAAGAACATTGCTTTCCGTGCAGGGATTGCCATTTGAGTTCCCCAAGCATATCTGTAACGATTACGTTTTGTTCGAACCTATCGGTAACAAATCTAGCACTCCTCCTCTGAATTGCTTCGATGTCTTCCTTCAATATGATCTGGTACGAATCCCAAACACTCCAGCAGTAGTTAACAATAGGTTCCACCAACTTCCTAAACGCGGGCTCCGCTACAGGTGAGTGAATCCCTCTTTCCTAAAATTCTCCCAATAAACCGAAATCGACCGTTTGCCTTCCCTACAATAATTCTCACATGCTCGTTGCACCTCATATCGCTTTGCAACGTTACGCCCGGATATTTAAACGACTTGACCGTGTCAAGCAGGACGCTAGTAATACTGTATCCGAACATTAAAGGTTTAATCTTCCTATTCATCCTCATTTAGGGCTAACTGTCATTCATCACACCAACTGGAAATTTTGTCTACGTCGTATGGCATCATCAGCAAATAACCTCACATTGCTTCCCACTCTGTCCCCAAATCGTTTAGGTATACATAGAACAACAGCGGTCCTATCACACTTCCCTGAAGCACTCCTGACGATACCCTTGCCCCTGAACACTCGCCGTCGAGGACAACAAACTGGGCTACGTTATTTAAGAAGGCTTCGAGCTACTAACATATCTGTGAAGTTATTTCATATGCTCGTACCTCCGTTAACAGCCTGCAATAGGACATCGTTTCAAGTGCTTTCTGGAAATCTAGAAATATGTAATCTGCCTGTTGCCCTTCATCCATAATTATCAGTATATCATTTGAGGAAAGGGCACGTTGAGTTTCGCATGAGCGATGCTTTCTAAAGCCACCTGCGCTTTTTCCAGTCTTTTGCGACTTTTTGTTGGGCGATAGATTCACGATAAATGCAAGCTAGGTAGGGAGCCAATGACGTAGAGTACTCTTTGTAAAGTTGAACTGGCATTCCTTGCGCGTCTGGTGATATGTTTTCAAATCTTTAAGTTGCTTCTCTACGCCACGTATCCTTATATCTATGTCGTCTGTACGGGGGTCTGTCCGCTGTTCGACGGGCAAATGACGGGATGTTTGTACGGTTCTTTTGCATGAGTAATTTGTTGAAAGTGAAATTTAGAACTTTGGCTTTCGTTTTGCTATATTCAACTGCCACTCCAGACTGGTCAACAAGGAACTGAATGGAAGCCTTAGACCCGCTTAGCGATTTTCCATATTACATGAATTTTCTCGTGTTCTGTACCAGATCTTTTGCTAAGGTGGTAGTTTTTCCATGCTTCGTTCATAGATATTTTCACAGACACCCGAATCTCTACTAACCTTCGCTTGTCGTCATTTGTGCGTTCCATTTTGAACCTAGAATGCAAGAGCCTCTGCTTCCTCAGCATCCGCCGAATTTTGTTATTAAACCATCGCGGGTCTTTTCCACCTTTTATCCACGTTCTAGGCACATAACTCTCCAGACCACGATTTACAATCTGCTTAAACTTTGCCCATAATTCGTCTACATTCATCTTACTAGTACTAAATGACGCCAATTCACTGTTTTAAGTGAGGTGTTTATAACTGGTTATCTAGCAGAAATACTCTCCTAGATTTCTTGACTGATTTACTACTTTCGTAATCATAGATGCCATAATGACATCATGTCCGCTAGTCCCCGTTTTTGTACTGACATTGTCGATAAGGTCCAGCCTACTTGTAGCTACAAAGTCTAAGGTATTTCCATTTCGTGGAGGCTGCCTAGATAGCTGCTCAAGACAATTGTCAGAAAACGTGTTCAAAAGTATTTCGCATGGCTGTCTGTCTGTACCCCCCGCAATGAATCCATAGTCATCCTAGTCTATACTCGGCAGGTTAAAGTCGCCTCTAACTAGTATTGCATGATCTGTGTATTTACGCGCTATTAACGGCAGATGTTCTTTGAATGAGTCTATAACTGCCACAGCGGAATCGGGTGGCCGGTAGAAACATCCAACAATTAACTTAGTTTCACCTACACCTGGTATACGTGACCAAACGGCTTCACTGTCACACTCATTTTCGACCCCAATAGAGACAATACTTTTGTCAACTGCAATGAACACTCCCCCTCCTATGGCCGCTAATCTGTGTTTCCGATACACGTTCCACGACTCGCTAAATATCTCGGAGCTTTCAACTTCGGGTATCAGTCAGCTATCAGTCCCAAGAATAATTTGAGAGCGAGAACTTTCGCGGAGGGCAGTAAATTTGCGATCTTTATTACGAATAATTCGACAGTTTACTGATAAAGTTGTGATAGTCTAAGTGTCTTTATTCTGAACACCATTTCACTTCCCTTGCTATGAATCGACTGGCGAGTGTTCATCGGAGCCTATCCTTAAAAAAAAGCCTCTTGTGCACGCCCACAAGTACTCTGCTACCCGAGCAGCTAGTTTCTTAGTGTAGTGCATCCCTGACCTGTCAAGGGGAGTTCAATAAATCACCAATCAATGATGCAGATCTAGGAAACTACAGCCAAGGCCGTCACGCAACGAATCTTTTGGTTGAGACACTCCACTCAGCTCCAAACCAAAGGACCCCGAGCAACTTTGGGAACGATCCTGCAAATCGCGAGCTCTGCTTGCGCCCCGTTGGCGAGGCCAGCAGTCTTCACCACCTCCACCAGCCGCATGTACGAAATGAGGAGCATCTCAGAACCCATGCGACAGGCGTCGTGGTACCGACGTGAGCCACAACTCGCGGATGACTGCACCCTGCACGCTCGATAGTCACCGGCAAGGCCGCCTCCACATCCCGTATGAGACATACCGAGTGCACACTGCTTTCTTTCCAGCCCTGAACCCTATCTGCCTAAGGGGCTCCATAACGCCCCTAATATTGGAGCTCACAATAACCGATATACCCCTCCGCCGTGTGTCTGCTCGAATCCTGCTGAAGGAATGGCCAACTGTCCACTCACAGGGTGAACGTGTGAGGTCAGGTGGCCATTCTCCACATTGGCCCTCCGCCTCTAGCGACGCGAACGCGTTGCCACCCGCCACTCACCCTCCTGTGAGAGCGGATCCACCGCGTCGCGTGCACTAGGAAGTGCCTCGGAAGCAGAGCCCTTGGGTAACACAAGTGGCACTTGATGTGTCCCATGCGACGCGCCAGATTCTCCGCCACCGTTACACCCCGAGGCAGCTGGCTGGAGGTGACTGGCTGTATCCAACAGCACGTTCAGCTGTTCGCGAACTGCGCCAACTCCTCCTGCTTCCGCACAAAAAAAATGGTTCAAATGGCTCTGAGCACTATGGGACTCAACTGCTGAGGTCATTAGTCCCCTAGAACTTAGAACTAGTTAAACCTAACTAACCTAAGGACATCACAAACATCCATGCCCGAGGCAGGATTCGAACCTGCGACCGTAGCGGTCTTGCGGTTCCAGACTGCAGCGCCTTTAACCGCACGGCCACTTCGGCCGGCCATCATGCACACATCCTACTCATTCTAGCAAGACTAACTGAAGAAGTGAACTATAAGAGCAGACAATCCTAGGTATGCTATTTGCTACCCTCCTGATGCGTGACCAATGGACGCTGATGCGTTGAAGAGTTACGTAACTGGCTGTTCAGTAATTATTGCGCAAAAGACTGAGTGAGTGTACACTTACAAAATCGCGAGATTAACCCTCTTAAATAGGGAAACACGCAAGAAATTTAATAAATATACTATGTGGAAAACACAGAAAAGGATAAACCATTAACTTGCCTCTCTGTAGACGCACTCGTACCACAGCCGAGAGCTGGAGCCTGACTGATAAGAGGTGATCTGTGGCAGATTTGACAAGAGAGTACAATGTTGGTGCAGGGATATGATTCTCGGAGCACACCGTTCAGCGCACTCTGGTGAAAATGTGGATCCACAGCAGACGACCCTTCTGTACTCTGATTTGACCTCACGGCGTCATCAGTTATGATGGCAGTGGGTACGGAAGCATCGAGACTACACTGTGAATGAATGGAAACGAGCCGCGAGGTCGGACGAATAGCGTTTCTTCTTGCACCAGATCGATGATCGTGTCCAGGTTTTCATCCAGGTGAACATGTACCACACCACGGTGGAGATAGTTGGGGGCAGTGTTATGCCGTGAAGGGCATCCGCGGGACAACTGGTATCTGCAGACTCGGTGAACGTTATTGCAAACCACATGCATTCCTCCACGCTCGATTTCTTCCCTAACGGCGATGGCATGCCCCACCACGGTAACTGCTTCATCGCAAGGCCAGAATCGTGCTGCAGCGGTTTGACGAGTGCGATAGTAAACTCACTTGGACGTCTCGGCCACCACGTTTGCCCCATACGAAAACGATGGAGAACGTTTTGGGACGCAATCTGGCGCCAGCTCTGCGCTCACAAACCACGGGTTCGTGATTTAAGAGAATTGCGTGACCTGTACATAGACATATGGTGCCACATACGTCCGCAAACCTGGCACGGACTTGTCCAGTCCGTAAGACATAAAGTGACGGCTATATTTCGTGATCCAACACGCTGTTAAGAAGGAGGTCCTAATATTTCACTGTATATAAATTACCTGGCAGATAATGTCTGTAGCTATGAACCTGTTAGCAAATGACTCAGTTGTGTACGGTGGATGGTGTCTTTAGGATATATTATTAAACACAGACAGACCTCCAAATAACCGCCTTAAGCAAAGACTTCGAAAGCGGACATTCGATACAAAAAAAACTAATGTAATACTAGTAAATAGACGAAAGGATTCGGTTTAGTTTGACTATGCAAACGACTTTGCCACTGGAATCACTCACAACTGTCGAACACAAGGAGAACAGCTTTGCTTCCACAGTTTGCCGATAGATGGCGACAACGGTAAGTAGCGATCGAAAGAAACAGATCGCAGACGTCAGGCAGTTAGCTTGGACCTCGGTCAACATAACCTCATTCAAACATTAGTCGATTTGTGTCTGCATCAAAAATGGTTCAAATGGCTCTGAGCACTATGGGACTCAACATCTTAGGTCATAAGTCCCCTAGAACTTAGAACTACTTAAACCTAACTAATCTAAGGACATCACACACACCCATGCCCGAGGCAGGATTCGAACCTGCGACCGTAGCATTCCCGCGTTTCCGGACTGCAGCGCCAGAACCGCACGGCCACCGCGGCCGGCTGTGTCTGCATCATAAAGGTGTTCTTGTTTGAAAATGTCAGTTTACGAGCCTAATTTTCGTCATTTGCGGGAGGTGTTACTGGTTTGTTTCAATGTGAAGAGAATAGAGGCTGAACTCATCGAATGCTCTCGAGTACGTATGGTAAGGACGCTATTAGTGAAAGAACGTGTCGTGAGTGGTTTCAACGCTTCAAGAACGGTGATTTTAACGTCGTAGACCGGCATAGTGGTGGAAGAGGGAACGTTTTCGAAGATGCAGAATTGGAGACATTGCTCAGTAAATACTCGCGTCGAACTCAAGACGAATTGATACGACTAGTGGGAGACACACAGCAAGCGATTTCAAAACGTCTCAAGGCTATGGGCATGATTCAGAAAGAAGGAACTTGGGTCTCGTGTGAGCTGAAACCAAGAGACGTTGAACGGCGTTTGTGTGTTTGTGAACAGTTGCTTCAGAGGTAAAAATGGAAGGGATTTCTAAATCGCATTGTGACCGGGGACGAAAAATCATGGAGGTACCCTGGCCATGCTTCCACGTCAACGGCCAAATCGAATATTCACGGCTCCAAGATCATGCTTCGCATTTGGTGGGTCCAGCTCGGCGTCGTGTACTATAAGGTGTTAAAATCAAGTGTGTGTTTGTGAAATCTTATGGGACTTGACTGCTAAGGACATCAGTCCCTAAGCTTACAGACTACTTAACCTAAATTATCCTAAGGACAAACACACACACCCATGCCCGAGGGAGGACTCGAACCTCCGCCGGGACCAGCCGCACAGTCCATGACTGCAGCGTCTCGGACCTCTCGGCTAATCCCGCGCGGCCTAAAATAAAGTGAAACAATCACAGGTGCTCGTTATCGAACGCAGTTAATGCGTTTGAGCAGAGCATTAAAAGACAAACGGCCGCAGTACAGCGAGAGGCACGATAAAGTGATTTTGCAGCACGACAACGCTCGACCCCACGTTGAAAAAGAAGTCAAAACGTACTTTGAAACGCTAAAATGGGAAGTCCTACCCCACAAGCCGTATTCTCCAGACATTGCTGCCTCTGACTATCACCTGTTTAGATCAATAGCGCATGGGCTGGCTGACCAACACCTCCGATCTCATGAAGAAGTCACAAATTGGATCGATTCGTGGATCGCTTCAAAAGGTGAACAATTTTTTCGACGCGGGATTCGTACACTGCCCGAAAGATGGGAGAAAGTACTGGCCAGCGATGGAAAATACACTACTTGCCATTAAAATTGCTACACCACGAAGATGACGTGCTACAGACGCGAAATTTAACCGACAGGAAGAAGATGCTGTGATATGCAAATGATTATCTTTTCAGAGCATTCACACAAGGTTGGCGCCGGTGGCGACACCTACAACGTGCTGACATGAGGAAAGTTTCCAACCGATTTCTCATACACAAACAGCAGTTGACCGGCGTTGCCTGGTGAAACGTTGTTGTGATGCCTCGTGTAAGGAGGAGAAATGCGTACCATCACGTTTCCGACTTTGCAGCCTATCGCGATTGAGGTTTATCGTATCGTGACATTGCTGCTCGCGTTGGTCGAGATCCAATGACTGTTAGCAGAATATGGAATCGGTGGATTCAGGAGGGTAATACGGAACGCCGTTCTGGATCCCAACGGCTGTGTAATATAACGATAGAAAGTTGTAATTTCGGGAATAAGCTCCAGTTTTATATAAAAAGACACTGACGGTATTTATGTGGATTTACTTCTTGTGATTTCCAAGTTGTTAAGTAAAAACTGACACTTGTGCTACAGTTGGTAAAAATATGACTGTTGTGGACTGGCAAGACAGCCAATCCACTAGGACGGGAGGCCGAAGGGCACGCGTTTAAGCTCACGCAGGATGGCGTGAGGTCTGGAACAGGACAAGGTCTTTATAGTAGCAAAAATAGTACGTAGCTTCTGGAATACTTAACTTTAATCCATAATTGGTGAACATCGGTCTGACGGTACATGCATCACAAGATAAATAGCAATTGATAATGGCGCCTTGCTAGGTCGTAGCAAATGACGTAGCTGAAGGCTATGCTAACTATCGTCTCGGCAATTGAGAGCGTAATTTGTCAGCGAACCATCGCTAGCAAAGTCGGCTGTACAACTGGGGTGAGTGCTAGGAAGTCTCTCTAGACCTGCCGTGTGGCGGCGCTCGTTCTGCAATCACTGACAGTGGCGACACGCGGGTCCGACGTATACTAACGGACCGCGGCCGATTTAAAGGCTACCACCTAGCAAGTGTGGTGTCTGGCGGTGACACCACAATGACACAGTAGATTATCTAGTCCTTAGAAATAAGTTACAATGATGAAATAATATCGCTATGTTTTATGAAGTAATGATGGAGCTATAACTAATTTGAAGATAATCACGTAGAGTTACAGAAGTACAGACGGTAGATTAGAAGCAGTTCAGAGGTCACAATGTACACTTGGTTCCTATAGAAAGATTCTGGAAGTCGTTACTTAAGAGACAACTCGTGGAAAATTTTATAGTACGTACATTGAGTACAGAATCGATCATAGAAAAATTGGCGTGCTTGTTAGTCTTCAACTTACAACGATATGTGAAATTTTGTAGTCAAAAAGAGTGCCCTGTGACCACTGCTTTAGGCGCTTAAGATGTTCTAACTACAGGTGTTCTGTTTGCCGTCCGGTCGGAAGCAGCACCGAGGGTGCAGAAGGACCACTGTAGATGCATAAGAGGTGATCCGATCGTCGTCAGTTGCCAGAGATGCATCTCAGAATGTGTCGTAATTCTGTCCGCGTCCGCGTACGCGTACGCTGAGCATCGGATGGCTTTGAAGACGACTGATTTGAATGCTTTTCAGTCGAATTAGGTAGCGTTCATGTTTTATGCAAATGTGTGAAAGTGTACCTCCTGGAAAGCTTTTGTTTCACTTTCGATGTTTTGATTCGTCTGCCGCCCGTAGTATTGTAGAAACTCGCGTGGTAAGGGGCATAGCCTATACGCCACATTTAAGTGAGCAATTTACTGTACTTAATTAACAAATGGACTGATAATTAGTAATACTAGAAACATCGAATATAAGTCATCTCTGAAATACGTTGAGCGCTGATTACGATAGAAAAAACTTCAATGAACTGCAAAAATGTTAATTGTAGGAGTGAATTTCTCTTAAATATACTGATTTGTTAAACGACAGTAGACTTTCATTTATCGTCATAGTTCCTGACTCCTAGAACTTTTGTTTCACTGAGTTGTGGACTTACAGACTGGAGATTATGGACAGCACTTTCTCCATCGCTTTCTGGTTGTCGGCACAAATACTTTGAGGCTCTTGTAAAAGGCAGTGGTATTTAAAAACCGAACAAGCTTTCATTCAGATACTATTTATAACTAAAAAGACAGCAAATGTACCATAGAAACTTTTTTAAAGCACGCCGCATCACACCTTTATATAGATCGGTATGATACGAGGCTTTATAGTGTGTATCATGAACTATAGCTACAAGAGAATCCAGTTTATCGGCATATTTCGTATTTAGCGGGCATCATATCAGTTCCACTGTAGTTGCCTCTGACGACAGATCTGAACTGAGTTTGTTATACACGCACACTTTTCTACACTTTATAACGATACGATATTAACAAATTTCGAGGGACTATGGGGGCATCTTGAGGAACAAATTTAGGATGAGAAACGATGTCCAGGAATGTTAGTAAATGACGCTCCAGAGCGCGGATGGGTGACGCCTGTCGCTAGGACACCCTCTGTACAGCTGACGCCAGTTTTTATGCTTTTCCTCTGCAGTCTGTTGGCGAACAAATGCTCGTTGGCTGTTCGTCGTGGCCTAGCGGCAGAGATTACTTCCTTGAAATAATTGTTGGACGACTTCCCAGAATGAGTTAGTATTCTAAATTTTTTTCAAGACACGCACTATAAACCCTGAAGTTAGTGAGTATCGCTTTGTTCCACCATTATATCTACGATTTTCGCATCTTTCTGACGGTCGATGGCAGGAAATGCGTGGTAACCAGTGGCAGACAGATGTTCTGCTGAGGCATGATCGGCCACATTACACCAAATGTGTGTTCCATTTCTGATTTGTAGTTGTGCAGTCTACTAGTCGATCTATCACTGTCCCTAATCACATGTTGTAGGATGCTGCTGTCCGACGTGTACCAGGTGGTTATAATTAAAGTGCAACTTCTCAAAAAGAGGTCCAGTGTGTGCTGTAATTATCGTATGGCAGCGGGACTTGGTAGATATTCCAATGCGTTAATGAAGAACCGATTTACGCTGGAAACAATTTTGTTCCAATTTTGGCCACCAGATGCAAATCTGGTGCTTTGAATGCAGAAAGTACGTATGAAACGTTTCCATATGCAATGGATTAGGAATGGGACGTGGGCAGAAAAGGCCAAACAAGTGAGGAAGATAGTAATGTTGAATTTATTATTAACCACCGCTTTCACAAGTTGTCCAATATGAACACGGAGACGTTGATGAGCTGCTGTACACTGCCAATTTTGCTTCTGGTGCCCAAAATTGGAACTAACTTTTTTGCAGCGTAAATCGGTTCCACCTTAACAAATTAGCATATCTACCGAGTTTCGCTGAACTATGATAATTACAGCCCAGGCTGGAACACCGTGAGTAGCTGCGCCATCATAACCACCCTCTATATCCTCTAACTGGCATCGTGATAGGAGAGATGCTAATCCAACGAAACAAATTTGATACGCAAAATATATATCAGCCAATTCAGTCACTTGGTGATGTGGTCTCACTGATTCGGCGTGCAACACAGGATCCCAGCAGGTTCTTTCATTTCTGCCGGTCTTGAGTTTCTTGTTGCCAACTGAATCCAGTTGTCTTTCATAATTTTCTGCCACATCTGACAGGTGGTCTTCTTCTCTGTAATTTTTGTTGAATTGGGCTCCAACCCAGATTTTGTTTTGACCATCTGCCAACATTTCCTCTAGCAATATTACTAAACCACTGCCATTTCCAGGTAATTAACTCTTTCTATGATGTCACTAACCTTTTTCGGACGTTTGATTTCTACAGCTTTCTATCATTCCTCTTTACGTCTCCCACATTGACCCTTCCATTCCTCTTTGATCTGTTACGAGTTTCCTATCAAGGAACTCAGTCACTCTCCATGTCTCACAACCGTAGATTATTACTGGTATTATGCATTGGTCTCAAGCTGTTTTCTTCAGCTCAGCCGATATCATAGACTTGACAACTGAAGAGTGTTTTTAGTAAGATTTCCAGCCTAATTTAACATGTCGAGATATTTCTGGTCTGAAATCTCCTTTCATATTAAAAAGTCACCCAGAGAGACATATTCTGTGACGTTTCGCAGATGTGTACTTTTATCACGCATTCTCGTGCTTCCTTCTGGTGTCCATTCATTCATCGTGATCTTGGTTTTGTCACAGTGCATTTATAGACCAAATTCAGAGCATACTAACGCAAGTTCGCTAAGTTCCTGTTTCTAATTATTGCTTTAGATCCGTCAATTCACAACGGAATAAACCAAATTTTTGTTGTCGTACGCGTTTCGCTTTTATTATTTGTAAAGTGTCTTCAGTGACCTGGAATATACATATACTTGTGTTTAAATTACTATCCTTTACAGTTTGGACATAACATATTGAGGCTATAAACAGTTCTGGCACCCTCTGCTTCTCTATAATGTAGTGATCGTAGACATTTCTACATTTGTTCTTTTTCCTGTTTTCCAGTTGTTCTTCTTCTGCTTGCTGCCAACGGAATTTCGTTTTCACAGCACTAGAAAATGAACGTTTGTTGTGTTTTGGATGCTGTTGTCAACTACTGAGCGCTATTACCAACTGCTGAATGTGTGCTTGAGATATGTCATCCATCCACGCTCGTGCATGTGCGTGCGTTTGCCTGTGTGTGTGTGTGTGTGTGTGTGTGTGTGTGTGTGTGAGAGAGAGAGAGAGAGAGAGAGAGAGAGAGAGAGAGAGAGAGAGAGAGAGAGTGTGTGTGTGTATGTGTGTGTGTGTGGGTGTGTGGGTGTGTGGGTGTGAGAGAGAGAGAGAGAGATAGAGAGAGAGAGAAGGGAGGGGGCGAGAGACAATAAGCATTTGTTCCGTATGTACAAAAGGATTTTTTAAAATTATATTTTCATTTCCGTTAGTAAGTTTAGCGCATCTCGTGTGGGTGTAGGAGTTTCGACTCGTGCGAGAATATTAATAGAATTCTGAAACAAAAATAGCCTTTAACTCGGGAAAATCCGCTTGTTCAGTCTTAGGAACTGATTTACATTGGATAATCCTGTCGCCGTGCCTTCGACGGATTGCGAAGACAAGGAGCTTATTGTTAGAGGAGGCGAGACTCTCCAGCCGTCTCCCCGCGGCCTGGTAACTTGATACCCTGCAAGACACCGAAGCCCAGAGGTGACTCCGCGGAATTTCAAACACAAAGAACCCGGTGGTATCTGATTACAAGATTAGTGGTCAACATCTTGAGCGCGTCACATCGTGTGACTAATACTACGGAGCGATATAAAATGGGACGATCGCGTGAAATGAGTACTAGGGGATGCTAATGAAAGACTTAGAACGGATCTGGGAAATCAGTCATCGAAAGAATTGTGAGATGTGCTGTTAACTTGGTACAGCCCATATCAAAGTCCAACAAAAATGCTCGGGGGACACAAAAGAGAATCCCTGGAAGAAAGGCGGCGTAATTCTTGCGAAACACTTTTGGATAAATTTAGAGATACTATATTCGAAGAATGCTATGGGATCATCTTGGTTCTTGCGTATGGATCGTGAAAAGAGATATAATGAAACTTAAAATGGCATGTAAGTAATCATTTCTCCCTCTCTCAGTACGATAATGGAACAGGAAAGGAAAACAATAATATTAGTTCGATGTACCCTTCGCCTTGCAGTTTCTTGCTGAGTATAAAAATGGATCTAGGCAAACAGCATCTCACAATACTTCTGACCTGGATACTGAGAAGCTGTCTTACTGCCAAGGAGATTGCCTCAGACATGGCTGATCTTAAGATATTTTGACTCAGCGTCCCTCCGCTTTTGAGAAAACCGCCCCTAAAATTCATGACGCGCAGACGGCTCAGAATTGACAGAAGTGATAGAGAATTGAAAATCGAGCATTTTTCATAGCCATACATGGGGTCCCCAAACGCATATTTTCCTAGAAATTGAGGAAAAGAACTGCTTTGACCGCCAGTTATACATCCATTAGAAAACGTTCTTAAACAAAAGCTACACTGGCGTAGCGACGGAGGCACCTAGCTGGGGAGCAGAGAACCTTCGCTCGATTCTCTACTTCATTCTGCGGTTTTCTTCACGTGTATTTTTTCCGTATCGAAATTGTTAGGAATAGGAAGTCTAATAAGGTAATCAGTAAGGAATAATAACAAATTAGTCAAATTAATTTCTCAAACAACTAGGTTCAATTGGCTTTGAGCACTATGGGACTTAACATCTGAGGTCATTAGTCCCCTATAACTTAGAAATACTTAAACCTAACTAACCTAAGGACATCACACACATCCATGCCCGAGGCAGAATTCGAACTTGCGACTTTAGCGGTCGCGCGCTTCCAGACTGAAGCGCCTAGAACCGCTCGGCCACACTGGCCGGAAAACAACTAGGAATAATAAAGAATTAAAACTATAATCCTCGCTGTTTGAAAACAATTCCGGGTAATAGTGTTGCGAATTCGTCATGACAGACCACAGACAGCCGACCGCACGATATCTGTTACAGCGACACGCGGTGCTGAACTTTCTTTGGAGGTTTCAAAATTGCGAAGTACTTCTGGAAATAAAGCGGGAATTACACAACCGCGCGGATGAAACGACGATTCGTAGCATAATCCATACCCAGTAAAGAAACATTTTTCAATGTGAACCAAGCCTCTTTTCCACCAAATCTTCGGAAGGAACGCTGCAGCTACGCGAAGATTGTATACATTAGATGAAATTGCTCCAAGGATGGTGAGAACATGTGAAGGAGTGATTGAAAGAGCCTTGTAAGGCAACCAGCATTAAAATTGCAATTATTTACTAACCAAGTCGTTTGAGAAATTTGACTATATTGTTAGTATTCCCCATTGGTTACCTTATTGACCCTGTTTTTCCTACCAGTTTTGATACAGAAAACAATACAAATGAAAAAACTGTAGTATGCACATGAGAATCGCACACAGGTTCTATGCTCACCAACCAAATGCCTTTTTTTTACGCGAAGGTGAAAAAATTGATACATCTCTTCTTTGGCTTTTTTGCTTTTTTTGGAAGCTTCTGTTTGGCAAGAAAAATTAACATCAATATTTTTCAAAGAAACACAGATTTTAATGTAGGAAGGAGGGTGGGGTGGGGGGTGGGGATGACAGGGTGGGTAGCGGCATGGGCACGGTGTATCAAATGTGTGTGTGAAATCTTATGGGACTTAACTGCTAAGGTCATCAGTCCCTAAGCTTACACACTACTTAACCTGAATTATCCTAAGGACAAACACACACACCCATGCCCGACGGAGGACTCGAACCTACGCCGGGATCTGCCGCACAGTCCATCACTGCAGCGCCCCAGACCGCTCGGCTAGTTCCGCGCGGCGTGTATCAAATCAAATGGCTCTAAGAACTATGGGACTTAACATCTGAGGTCATCAGTCCCCTAGACTTAGAACTACTTAAACCTAACTAACCTAAGCACATCACACACATCCATGTCCGAGCACGATTCGAACCTACGACCGCACCAGCAGCGCGGTTCCGGACTGAAGCGCCTAGAACTGCTCGGCCACCACGGCCAGCCACGGTGTATCCTTCACCACCAACGGATTAGGGCAGGTGACGAGGTATCAGTAGTGCGACCCACTTCTTTACCGCACCTAGAATACTTGCTGCTATCACCACTTCGTGCACTAAGGAAAGAAAACAAATCATCCCGGGACTGTATCACCCCGGGCCGTTATTTAAGGGGAAAACTGGAAATGCGCGATGTAGTACGATGCAGAGCACTGCGCCGCTTGCTCTACTTACGCTTGCCGGCCGCGGTGGTCTCGCGGTTAAGGCGCTCAGTCCGGAACCGCGCGACTGCTACGGTCGCAGGTTCGAATCCTGCCTCGGGCATGGATGTGTGTGATGTCCTTAGGTTAGTTAGGTTTAAGTAGTTCTAAGTTCTAGGGGACTGATGACCACAGATGTTAAGTCCCATAGTGCTCAGAGCCATTTGTACCATTTGAACTTACGCTTGGACGTCCAGGTATGTCTTCACGCATGTCGCAGGTTATTCCACCGATATCCGATCGTGTTATCGTCAGTTCAGTCACTGCTTATCTTCTCCTACCTGTTGATGATCCACGTGCGTGGGAGGTCGGGTAGGACGCTCCCTAAGTAATTAGAAAAATGTTGCCTGTACTTTGCATTCTGTACAATCTTACTATGAAGCTGTTGTAGGAAGTTCCAAAAGTCCACTACATGTTTACGGTCATCATAAAATAAATATTTCGCTGCGTGCTCGCGGACCCACAACTCTGTGTTGGTTTTGGTGCTTGGGTAATACACATCATCCGGAAAAAATAAAAGCCGAGATACAAATGTTTCGGGGTCACTCGTAGAAAGTACGCAAATTTGTGTTGCACCAAGAGCCATAAATCTTGTGCTTCGCCAGATCTGAGACGATACTCGTCCGGGTCCGGTACTTTGCTTTCCGCGAGACCGCTCTATGTGTCTTGCGGAAGCGCAGTCGGGTGACCTACTTAATGGTTCAAATGGCTCTGAGCACTATGGGACTTAACTTCTAAGGTCATCAGTCCCCTAGAACTTAGAACTAATTAAACCTAACTAACCTAAGGACATCGCACACATCCATGCCCGAGGCAGGATTCGAACCTGCGACCGGAGCGGTCGCGCGGTTCCAGACTGTAGCGCCTAGAACCGCTCGGCCACCCTGGCCGGCTGACCTACTTACCGCTGGCAGTGATGTACTATGTTGATCGGAATTATGTATCCAGTATAATTGCGTGTACCGTCCGCCACACCACCTTGCAACTAAGATCAGGGTTCTTTGCGTCCAAGACGTTCGGTGGGTGCCTCCACTGTAGGACGCGATGCATCTCCCGTGCGTCGCCTGTTTCATCATTACTAGTGTCTTGCGGACATGGTGACCGATGTTGTAGACATGCGGGGGCATATCTTACGTCTTCAACAGGGCCGTAAGGGAGGACGGAGCAAATCCATCAAACGTTCAGGGCTGTAGTGCCACAGCATGATGTGCGAACCGACAAACAGGACCATGTCTGTCGTGGACATGGACTAGGCCGAGACGTCTTCTGTCTGGGGAAGGGTCAGCGATTCATAATCGATTCTGAAGAGCATGGTGGTATTGACGTACCTCCAAATGCCGCTAATATACGTCGAGCTATCTTTAACATTACTGGAAATACATGCGCTATATGTGGAATGCGTGATGCTAAGTAAATACTGACGAAGTACGATCTTTGAAAAATGTCGAGAGTCCGTCGACGAAGGTTGGCGATCTTGACCCGAATTTGTTGTAACAAGCGGAGGTAGTCACAAGCCGCAGTGCGCCGTATACCGTCGTTAAACTCTACTCCAACGCATTAGATAGTACCACTAAGTCGTAGGTGGTCAACACACGCTAGGCCTATGTACATGGTAACCGATCTCTTTACATTCAGACAGCTGTCGGAAGCCTCACGGTATGTGTCAAATCATTCTAATGCGTTGGTCACATCATCGTCATTGCGGAGCACGAGCACCAGGTCGCCTGCGTACACTGGACAGTGAAATGTGACTCCATGTAACGTTACACCCGTTGACGGAGGCTGCAAACGAGAGGTGTTCCACTGACGAGTCCTGAGAGGGAACAGGAAGGACTGCACGAATGCGCGTCATGGATCTTACCGACGAGGTACGTCGATAACAACTTCTGCTAATGGGCCGCCTGCTCTTCACTTGCTTGGCTGAAAAGTAGGCTATTGAGTGGGTTAGAGTACGGAACTCGACAGGAATATCAGGGATCCGAGGATCATAAAGCGGGAAATGGGATTACTATTACTGGAAGCACCCCCTGGGACATTCCCTATGTACAAGTCTCTATAAAAAGTATCTACATTTGGTTATAAGACTTCCTATTCTTCCTTGAGCCTAAGTCTCGTGGTTCAGAGGCGAGCGTGCCGGCCTAAGTGTCGACTTCATCGGATGATTCTACGTCCAGTCCCTGCCACACAGTGACACACCAGGATAGCCGAGAGCCCTAACGCGCTGCCTCCTGGACTCAGGTAGGCACGCCGGCCCCGGATCGAATCCGCCCGGCGGACAAACTACGACGGCCGGTGTGCCGGCCAGCCTGGATGTGGTTTTTAGGCGGTTTTCCACATCCTGCTAGGTGAATAGAGCTGGTCCCCACTTCCCGCCTCAGTTCCACGATTCGCAGACATTTGAAACACATTCACGCTATATCACGATTTACACTAGATGCAGACAGCTGGGGTACACTAATTCCGTCCCGGGGGGTATGGGGTGGCGGCAGGAAGGGCATCCGTCCACCCCTTAAAATTAACCACGCCAAATCCGTACTTAACCCTGCCGACCCTGCGCACAATGCGGGATAAAGGCAGTAGCGAAAGAAAGTCCTTGCCACACAGTGACTATGCAACCAACAAAAGACCTTTTCAGTAGGGTGGGTAGCCCTTTTATAGGCGTCTTTGCGCACCGACCTATCCTTTTGGAAGTTTCTACCTTTATGTACACGGGTGGGGCTGACCGCGCGGGAACGCGTGACACGTGCATGGCGTACGCGCATATTTCCTCACTGACTGTGTTCCAAGGTCAATTTTCCTCGCTTACTCCGAACCCCGTGATGCTACAGAGTCCTCCCTTGTTTGCAGAACAAATAGTAAATAGTAGCTGCGTACGGTCACGTACGCATCTCTGCTGCTCTGGCTAAGAATTTATGTTCTACTGTACTACTGAGTTTAGCTTGTTCTTTCTGCTATTGTCCGCCCCGATAGCTGAGTGGTCAGCGTGACGGCTTGCCGTCCTACAGGCCCGGGTTCGATTCCCGGCTGGGTCGGGGATTTTCTCCGATCAAGGATTGGGTGTTGTGTTGTCTTCGTCATCATTTCATCCCCATCCGGCGCTCAGGTCGCCCATTGTGACGTCGAATGTGATAAGACCTGCACCAAGGCGGTCGGACCTGCCCCGTCAGGGGCCTCCCGGCCAATGAAGCCAAACGCTCATTTCCATTTTTTTTTCCTGCTATTTACGACAGCGTAGAGTAAGCTCGACAGGGGGCAGCCTTGACGCACTGATCTGGAAATCGGTAAGGACTGTGTGACACAGCCGTTGAAGAACACCATCGAAGTCACCCCACGGAGGAAGCACATCACGACGTTTATGAATTGCTGTGGGTACAACATGTGTTGGAGAATGGACGTCAATAACACGTGATCCACCAGCTCTGAAGCTTCACTGAAGTCTAGTGACGCCAGCTATCCTGGGATGCGGCGTGCCCTCGCTAGGGCTATCATGTCACGGTATTGACACAGTGCTGTGTGGATATAATTAATGTCCCCGATGAAAGCCTGATCTGGTGAGATGATGTGAAGTGAGGTCGGCCGTGTACGGGTCGCTAACAGTCTGGTGAGCATCTTCATGTCGCAGTTGAGGAGTGTCAGCGGCGGTAATCATGTACTGTTGACTGGTATAATCATTTCTTCAACGAAGGTTGCTGGGAGCAGCACCACGTGGGACATAAGCTACCGACAAATGTCAGTCAGCTTGCGAGCCACTAAATACAGAGAAGTTCTCTGAGACTCCACTGGGAGTCCGTCGGGGCCATAAGACTTGTTCGACGCTCCTTTACCTATGTAGTCGATAATTTCTTCTTCCGAAATTCCATCCAATAATTCAGTTCGTTAGTCCTGTGCAAGAATTTCATAAACCAGTCGTGAGACACCTGTCACCGTCGCTGGGTTGGAACATTGAGCTGAATACAGTAGTGCATAACGGTCGAAGAAGACTGCGCTAATACCACGCTGCGGTGTGAGGCTGCAGCCATCTGCAATAGTGATGGCCTGTATCGGGGCCCGTCGTCGTTATTTACGGTCTCGTATGACGTGGTAGGCAGTGGTTGGTTCCATTGCTGTTCTGTCTTGTGTTCGAGCTCGGACGATCGTCCTTTATAGGTGGCGATGCATATGGTGAATTGTCATCTGTCGGTCCGGCGTTGGTGGCAGGGGGCACATTCGAAAAGACGGTGAAATAAAAATTGAGGGTGCGCCGTCTTCCAGCTACGGTCTCGCGACTGTACGTAATCAAGTTTCTTCGTGGCCCGATTTGGTGCAGTTTAACAGGAGGAGGACCGGCGTTAGCGAACTACCTGAAAGGACCGCTACAAGTCAGTTTGACCGGTGACGTTTACCTTTCTTTTTTCAGTTTAACTTCTTAAATTAATTAAATACGGTGTCTTTAAATGTCGCTAGTGTATTTTCGTCATTCTACTGACGTGTTTTGCTTAAGTTTTTCTATAGAATCTATAATTAACTAAAGAAAAAAAGAATATCAGTAAGGAATACAGCATAAATACAATATTCACAGAAACTAAACTATATTACTAACCTACAACTCCAAATAAACATGTAATTATAAAATATCATTTTTTATCTTTTTGACTTGTCCTCAATTAAAACCCTAAACAGGCCGTAAACAAATATTTATTAGGAAATGCAAAGAAAAATTTTCATAAACTGCTGTGCCAGTTACGAGAAAATAACATTATCTTTCTCTATGGCATGTTTTCAGTCAGAGCCACCATCTTTATCAAAACACTTTGCATACTCGTACTGAACACTTCCCTCACATGGACCAAATATAAATTTCTTGCACTGCACACGCAGATTTTTAGTTTTGTTTAAACTTCTGCATTCTCCTATCGGCAAGTCTTCCGCACTGGTGCCTTACATATTTCAGTAGTCGCAGTGAATGTATGAACAGGCTCTTCCCTTGAACATACATACAAATAGAAGAATTCTTCTGCTAATCTGGAAAGAAACATTCCCCAGGCAACACTTCCTCCAGTTGTCTTTCTGTAAACTATCGGTGCGCATATTCCGGCAAGGTCATAGGCCATCTGCGGCAGCCATGCTGGACTGTGTACAGCCGAGACTTCTGGTCCTGAAAATTAGTTCCAAATTTTGTGGAATTGTAAAAGCTCATCTGAATGAAAACACCGATGAACCATAATAATGAGGGGCGCTAAACTTCTGCACAGCATAGCAACTAAAGTGTGTCCACTGCTCTACTAAACAAAGTAAAATGTAAAGGAAAAGAGTGAACGAGGTAACACCAATGGAGTAAAATAAGCTAAGCGGATGTAAAAATCCATTATTACACGTTTTAGAGACATGAAACCTAAAAAATATCGCAGTGGTCAAAATGACCGACTGCTGTCCTGTAAGGTAAAGATTTTATAATTCGTTCAGCTTCTGTAGCAGATGTTTGTCTTTTACAGAAATTATAAACCACGAAAGTATGTTCAAAGCCATGAAACACAAGCCACCTAAATTGAAACTTAGGTATTATTAATAAACAATCATCTACCAACAACTGATCGATGTACGATACGTTGGTAGGCTGCAGAGGCACAGATTCCGTGTGTCTTCGATGATGTATCGACAATCCGGTGAAGCTAGATGAGCGAGGATTAACTTCCAGGGATGTCGGCTGCGCCACAGCAGTGTATCACAGAAAGTACGAGTGCACTTTTTCCAGAGACAGTACGAACACACTTTTTCCGGAGGGAATACAAGCACACTTTTGAATCATCCTCCCTCCCACCTCCCTCCTCATTTCCTGTTGGTGGATACAAGCACACTTTTGAAGTGATTGGAAACCCTGGAATACGGACGCACTTTTGATATCTGGGATTTGATTCCGAACCTCCTGATTTCGAAACCCTTCCCTTCCCCTATCTGGAAATACTGGCACATACTGGTGCACTTGAAGATGCGAGTGTAAACCTCGAAATGTATTTTGGAATGAAATAAAAGGGTGACTGTCGCAGAAAATTGTTTTATTTCGAGGTTTATTGTAGTAGTTCCACACAACAGTCCAACATGGACGACATAAGGTTAATACTGGCGCATTCTTAATTCAATTAAAGTCATCTTACCTCTATGTTTGATGAGAAACCTTACCGCCACGTCGTCCTTCTATACTGTGCCTCTCTGACTGAAAGCTCATTCTCAATTAGTAGATGAAAACTGACAACGCAGTTTACATCTACTAACACCAAAAAACATTTTGGCTAGAACACTGAGGTCATTCAAATCAATTTATTCATTAAAATTTAACTGAATTAATATATCAATTAAAAGTTTTGGTTTTAAGAGAACATAAAACAATTAAAAATCTTACACAACAAAAATTTTGAATTTTAAATTTTTATTTTTTTAAAAATCTAATAAATTTTTTATGTTTAATAAATCTAATAAAATTTTTAATTTTCGTTTTAAAAATCTAACAATTCTTTTTATTTTCAAAAATTCTAATATGTTTTTGTTTTTCATTTTTAAAAGATTCACATGCAATAAATTTATGTTCTCCATTAAAAAATAAATCAATTGTATGTTCTTTGACTACCAAGAAATATTCCCAGCCATCATAATCAGCATTTAAATTCATAACTTCAATAAAATGTGAAAAAACTTTTATCGTAATTCTTAGTATATAAAGTATGTGTGGTAAATAACATGTTGGTAGATTTATCAAATGACACTGTTGATGCTTCTTTTAAAATATATTTTTCGTTAATGTTGTCTAACTTCTTCAAAACTTTTAAAAGACCCATTTATATAGAATTAAATTGTTTATTTTTGATATATTTTTGTATACATTGTTTAGATTTATTTGAATAGTAGTTTGGCTAGGAAGGTCTTACACATTCTCCACACAGTCACGATATATAGCTATGAGATTCCATATTTTTGATACTCTGGAGGAAGACATTCGTGTTCATCAATTTGCTTCGCATGAAGAGGTGCACGCCCGGGTACGAGACACTGACTATTTTGTCTCACAGTGGGATAAAAGTATTAACAGTTATGGCAATTATTTTTGAAGTCATAAACAATTTACTCACTTTATTTCCATCTGTCTTGTTTTCATTTGACTGACCCTTATAATAATAATAATAATAATAATAATAATGAAATAAGTCTGTTGAAAAGATCACATTTGTGAAATGAGTATCTGTTGATGGGTAGTACTGAGTAGCGTATTGCTGGAGTCATCTGCTGTAACACGCACCGTCTGACACTCTTGGAAACTGGCTCTCCAGTGTATGATACGATTCCTACAACGACGCATTGCAAGTTTCAACTAATCTCAAGAATTATGAGTTGGTTATTTCGTTCACAGCTGTAGTTCAGCAGGTGTAGAATAATTTCGCAAAGATAAAAAGTCAGTCGGCAGCTGCACAAGGAAACCTTTATTTAGTTCACTTTACCGATTTCGACAGTTTATAGTGCCATCTTCAGAAGTGAAATAGGCTCAAATCATTGATAAGACAACGTCAAAATAAGAATCGGACAGTAGTGTCCTTTTCTAAAGAATCAATAAAAGAGAGTGATTGCTCTAAAACTATATGATACGTGTGATGAGTGTGAGAAAAGTCAGTCACAAAACTGACCAGTCTGATGGTTGACTTTTCTCGCATATATCATGTCCGATGTGAAATTTGACAGTTAATTGATTGCCACTCGACGCACGTATGATATATTTTTAGAGACGTCACTCCCCTTTATTGAGTCTGTAGCGAAGGACACTACCGTCTGATTCTTATTTTGATGTTGCCCTAGCAATGAATTGAGCGTGTTTTACTATTAGAGATGGCAGTACGAACTGTTGAAACTGGGAAGGTGAACCAAATAAAGGTTTCTTGCGCAGCTGATGACCGACATTTTATCTTGTGGAAATTTTCAGTTGGATTCATGTTTGCTGATACCGCAGACCATTCCACAGAGTTAATTCGTGCCTCATAGAAGAAGGTGCTCACGAAACTGGTGCGATGTGCCCATGTGTTGTCGTCATGAAAACTTAGCGCAGTGCTGAAATATTGACTTTAGACTCAGACAATAGACCGGAGGATCCCGATCATCCAAGCCCTCAGATTATCCTCTATGGGGAAGAGGAGCGTCCGACATCAGTATTCGATGCTGGCCGACATTCCTGTTAAATCTGTTGTACAACATGTTTGACAAGGGAATTGGTACCTGGCTACCTTCACATTCGTAGTGATTATCATAAGGGGCAGACAAATTATGCACTCCTTGGTGAGAAGTATCAGACGCCGTTGATCCAATTTCAGGTGTTTCCTTGTCCAACCATCTTCTTCGCTCACCATAGCGCTAATGGTATAAACTGTTGATTGGATAGTACACGTAGAAGCTAAATTATTCTTGTGGAGATGATTTCGTATAGTCTATGTTTGGACAGCCCTCCCAGTAGCACCATGCAACTTATTTCCATGCTCTTTAGGGTACCTAATAGCCGTAGTTTTTACGTAGTGGTCATCAGCACGTTATATTTGCCTCGGGCAACTACTACGATGCAGGTCTTCACTGTTTCGTGTCCCATGATAACGGCTGAATCTCGAACTCTGAGCGTAGTTTCCTGCAGTAACAATCCTTGCCGCAAAGTGAGAATGCGCGCACACTCTAGGCTTCGAGGTGTGATGACAGAAAGAAGAGCGGCATTGTCCCATTCACGATAAGTGGCAGCGCTTTCCACTAAAGTGGACTAAGAATACAGCTCTACTTTAACACTCATTATATAGATGTTTGTACATAAACGAAAGATGATCGAAGAAGCGGTTTCTAATCAAAAGCACAATCAATACAAATCACAAGATGTTATTGAGCAGCTTCTTTACCGTCCACTGTTATAATTTCGCGCATTTAGCCATTTTTAAATGACGAAGAATCTCGGCACTTGTCTAAGAGTAAGATGGACTCTCGAAGGAATTACACAATGTCATAAACTATAAAAGCAGTGATCAACACAGTGTGGCCAGTACTCGAGAGTTGGCAGGCCTGACCAAGACGGCAGACGCTGGATTACTGAGCTCGCGAAGATGAACTGCTTAATTTCGTAATAGCTCTTAATTAAGTTAATATTACTCCTCAAAGAAATTAATTAACGTCTATTCTAACTCATGTATTGAAGATTTCACTTTTTCAAAGGCGTTTTTCGAGATAATAAAACATTTTGAAGTGTCAGATTTCTTACATTCCAGTTGAAGGTTTACTCAAACTTAAGACGTTTGTGTACGTGTTAAGGGTAGAATTTAGGTTATTTTTGTTTCAGATATGTAGGGTGTAAATTTTAAGTTGACAAACCAGAATAACTCGAAAAATAAGCTTCACACGAAAAAATGTGTAGAATCCAAAGGTGATTATTTTCGAGGGGGACATGTGCTGGTACTAAAATTAGCCCGACACCCCAGCCCCTGGGGGTGGGGTGGGAGGCAACTTTAAAATTTCATATGGGAACCCCCATTTTTTTATTGCACAATCAGATTCTACATAAAAACATGGATGTTCTTGAATTACCGCGCCAACTACCAACTATCAAAACCAATGTTTAAGACAAAATGTACATAGTTTTTAATGTAGAATCTGATTCTGCAATAAAAAATGGGAGTTCCCATTTGAAATTTTAAAGTTGCCTCCCACCCCACCCCCAGGGGGCTGGGGTGGCGGGCTAATTTTAGCACCAGCAGATGTCCCTCTCGAAAATAATCAACTTTGGATTCTACACATTTTTTCATTTGAAGCTTATTTTTCGAGTTATTCTGGTTTGTCAACTTAAAATTTACACCCTGTATACTGCTGGAAATTAGTACAACATTTTATAAGTTTCCAATTCAGTCAAGATTTATTGTTAGAACAGTGCGTATGGAGTACGTGAAATGAGTGCATTTACAGGTCAACTGCACAAGCGGTTTAAGGTACCAAGTATCGACCCATGCTCATAACCCATATTAGTTCTTGGTGTAGCCTCGACGGGCAGCAATGCAGGCGCTGACTGGCATCCAGTCGATCGTACATGTGGCCAATACTGTCGTTTGATAAGTTATCCTACGCCTGCTCCACCTGTTCACGTAGTTCTTTAAGATGTGTTGGTTGACAGGTCGCATCAGTCACTTCTCGTTCCACCATATCCCGCAAGTTCTCAACTGGAGACAGGCCTGCAGATCGTGCCGGTCAGGGAAGCTACTGCATGTCGTGCAGAGCACGCTGCGTTTCATCGGCAGAGTGTGAGCGAGCATTATCCTGTTGGAACAACATATCACTTCCTGAATGAGATTTTCACTCTACAGCGGAGTGTGCGCCGATATGAAACTTCCTGGCAGATTAAAACTGTGTGCTGGACCGAGACTCGAACGCGGGACCTTTGCCTTTCGCGGGCAAGTGCTCTACCATCTGAGCTACCCAAGCACGACTCACGCTTCGTCCTCACAGCTTTACTTCTGCCAGTATCTCGTCTCCTACCTTCCAAACTTTACAGAAGCTCTCCTGCGAACCTTGCAGAACTAGCACTCCTGAAAGAAAGGATATTGCGGAGACATGGCTTAGCCACAGCCTGGGGGATGTTTCCAGAATGAGATTTTCACCCTGCAGCGGAGTGTGCGCTGATATGAAACTGCCTGGCAGATTAAAACTTCTTTCAGGAATGCTAGTTCTGCAAGGTTCGCAGGAGAGCTTCTGTACAGTTTGGAAGGTAGGAGACGAGGTACTGGCAGAAGTAAAGCTGTGAGGACGGGGCGTGAGCCGTACTTGGGTAGCTCAGTTGGTAGAGCACTTGCCTGCGAAAGGCAAAGGTCCCGAGTTCGAGTCTCGGTCCGGCAAACAGTTTTAGTCTGCCAGGAAGTTTCATATCAGCACACACTCCTCTGCAGAGTGAAAATCTCATTCTGGAATCCCCCACGCTGTGGCTATGCCATTCAGCAATATCCTTTCTTTCAAGAGTGCTAGTTCTGCATGATTCGCAGGAGAGCTTCTGTAAAGTTTGGAAGATAGGAGACGAGATACTGGCTCAAGTAAAGCTGTGAGAAGCGGGCGTGAGTCGTGTTTGGGTAGCTCAGATGGTAGAGCACTTGCCCGCGAAAGGTAGGTCCCGAGTTAGAGTCTCGGTCCGGCACACAGTTTTAATCAACCAGGAAGTTTCGTATCACTTCCTGTTTCAAGAATGGCAAAAGAACGGGTCTAACGACATTCTGCACGTCCCGAGGGCTGTTTAGCGTCCCCTACGGAAATGCCAAAGGTTAATAAGAGTTGCAGCTTATCGCACCGCAAACCATAAAGCTTGGGATGGGGCTAGTGTTTCTTGGCCGGCCGGTGTGGCCGTGCGGTTCTAGGCGCTTCAGTCTGGAACGGCGTGACCGCTACGTCGCAGGTTTTAATCCTGCCTCGGGCACGGATGTGTGTGATGTCCTTAGGTTAGTTAGGTTTTAGGTCGATGACCACAGATGTTAAGTCCCATAGTGCTCAGAGCCATTTGAACCATTTTTGAGTGTGTCTTGAGCGAACGCACTCTTCGAGGCATGACTCACCAGTTCTACGGCGTACACGCAAACGACCATCTCTTGCGTGCAGGCATAATCTGCTTTCATCGCTGAAGACCACGGCGCTCCATTCCATACTCCAAGTGATCCTCTGACTGAACTAGTCGAGCTATGCTCATCGATGTTGTGGCATGAGTGGAAGATGGGCTGGAGGTGTGCATGCCTGCAGCCTCATTGTTAGTAACCAGTTCGCAGCAATTCATGTTGACATGTCTGGGCTCACAAGCTCACTTACTTGTGTTGTGGTAGCTGGGCGATCTGAGACTGCTGGCCTTACAATGCGACGACCTCGGCGGGCGTGGAAGTCCAGAACCTGGCCTACAGGTGTGAGAATGTTCACATGACGACTAATACCAGCATCTTTGTTTAACTGACACAGCGTGTTCCACTCGTGTGGCAGTTCTCCGAGAGGACCATCCCGCCACAATTTGACCCCTTTCAAACTCGTTCCGTTGGCTGTGGGACGCACAAGTGTGTCTCCGTGGCATGATTGCCAGCTTGCTTCACACATTTGCACCACCTGAACCATCTAGCTGTTAGCATTCCTTGTTAAAAAGTAGTCACTTATGGCGTTGTGGTAGCTATGCCACTACGCTATCTGTTGGCCGACGACGTTGAAACCATTATCAGTACATCTACTGTCCCCCACGTGACACATACTATCATCAGATCGACGCTGTCTTTACAGGTGTACATTTTTTTCGACAGTGTACGTAGTACAGCCTTATATACTTGGAGAATTAAAGATTTAAAGTTCTATCTATCATTTCTTTTAAAGACACACGTAGTCCGTATCGCACTAACGCGATTTTAGGCCTTTTTTTCGGGTGTGCAAGTTTAGTGTATTAACGTATTTTAAGTACTTTACGTTACAATATTAATAGTACATACGTATATTAATGTGCTATATAACTTTAATGTTTCCTCTGATCTGTAGTTAGTAGAATATTATCGTTTATTATTTAGCTAAATTTCGTAAGTAAAAATTGTAAACGACGAGTGCGAAGTGTTTGAGTTACCGTAATGAAGTTATATCTTGGGTTCTATGCAGCTGTTGTAACAAATGGTTTCATTGGGAGGAATGTAGTGGTATGCGAATTGCGGAAGTAAATGAAATTCTTCCATGGTATTGCAAAGCATGTTCAAGGGACAGGAAAATAGCTGAACAATAAGGGAAATGTAAAGCCCGTAAAGCTGAACTGGATAGTCCAGGGAGAAACTGATGAGGTTAAGAGGGAAGAAGGGTGAAGACAAGTGATAGCAGAGAACAGGAGACACAGAAAGAGAACACTATCAGGCGGTTTCATCATTGGCACAGAAAACGAATTTGTATTGCTACCTGAGTTAAGTAAGGAAGAACGTCAAGTAGACTTAGGTGTAGGTAATTCTCAAAAGAAGGTCATTAGAAAACCAACTGTTTAAAAAATATAGAAAGTAGAAGGGAAGGTCTGTTGCTGGGAAGTAGCCGTGGAAGAGGTGTGGGCTACAGTTTGCGAGGAAAATCACGTGACAGGTACCAGATCACTAACTTTTTCAAGCCCAGCACATGTCTTAGCCAAGTTGTAGAGAGTGTAGGACAATTGTGCGAAGGTTTTAAAAAGCAGGATCACGTTGTGATAATGGTCGGAGCAGGAAACAGATCTGATGGGGATTAGGGCTACAACACTGAGAGTGACTGGGTAAAAATAATTTTTGCAACGAACCATACAAATACTGAGTTTGAGACTGTTGCCAAGCGGTATTATCAGCCTCAGTTGAACAGCTCTGCAAGCAATCTCAGTATTGAGTCCGACTGGCTGCTCCAGGCAGCTACTGCGTCAGACATGGGTTCGGTTTCTGTTGATGCTGTTGGTAGATGGAATTTCTCTAGGAAAGGCCTGCATCTCAATACGAAAAGGAAGAGTAAGATGGTTGGATGGATACCAAATACCGAAAGAGAGGGAGGGCGCAGCAATTCATGGGAGTACCTCTTTTTTTAGGCCAAGATCAGTGTCCAGTAATTCAGCATCGAAAGGAGTTAAGCTTAATGAGAAGCTCAGACAGGCAGGTAGTGAAGACACTAAAATATCACAAGATTCTCATAAAAGTACAGTGAAAAATAATGTTAGTATATTGTATTAGGGTATCAAGGGAGAAGAAAACAAAGTAGTGATCTTTTCGTTTGTTTAGGAGATGTAGAAATGAGGATGAGGTAAATGCACTATATATGTCCGAACATCATGCAGTTACAGATATGGAAAAGGCAAATGTAAGTGGATATAATCTCTCACCACATGTAAGTAAACATAATATAGAGAAAGAAGGAGTTGCCATATATTTTAAAAGTTATCATAGTGTGAAATATTTGGAAAATAAAAAAAAATTGTGTAGAGCAACATACAGAAGTATGTGCATGTGAACTTAAATTAAATAATGGTACGAGTACTTTTATAGCTGTAGCTGTGTATGGGTCCCCTTTGTGAAATTTTCAGCTATTTCCGAAAAATTTGGATTGTTTCTTGCGCAGTCGGTCAGACAGAGGCAAGAAAATTATAATTTGCGTGTATTTCGGTGTAGATTTTCTGAAAGACTCTGACAGGAAGAATGACCCTGAAGTACTACTCGGCTCTTTCGATTTGGTGTCAGTTATCGATTTTCCTACGCCGGTATTACAGGAAAGCGACAAACTGATAGATAAATATTTGGTATACCGAGATAAATTTAATCAAATAAACATTTATCCTGTTAAGAATGGTCTTCCTGATCACAATACACAGGTAGTTACAGTATATGTCATATCTCTATATAGTTATGCAGAACAGTCCTCCCAAATGGTGCGTTCAATTAACGATTTAACAACTGCAAATTTTAGGGAAAGCTTGGAGCAGTTAGAATGAGTGAGGTGTACTGAGAATCTGCTGCTAATTTAAATGATAGCTTATTTCATGATACGTTTGTGCGTATATTTTAAAACAGTTTCCCTACGAAAACAGTGAGGTATAGTTCTAAGAATCCATGTAAAAAAAAACATGGCTTGCTAAAGGGATAAAAATATGTAGTAACCGTAAAAGGGAAAAGTACCTAATAGCATGAAAGAGTAATGGTTCAGAAGCAGTCAAAAATTGTAAAAAAAAAAACTGTTCTATATTAAGGAAAGTTATTAAGATGTCCAGAAAGGTATGTATTATGTCTGAGATCAATACCTCTGATAATAAAATTAAAACAGAGCAACCAAGAGCACAGGAGGACTGTGTTACCATCAAGCTGAAGGAAAAGGTTATTAACAAAAAACAGAAGTTGAAACTATTTTTAATAACATCTTTTTTTAATTTTGTAAAGAAAATGGGATCCAGATGTTTATTAGAAAAGTCAAGAATGTATATGGAAGAGGCAACAGCTATGCAATTTGATAAAATTGAAATTCTACCCACTTCTCTTTCTGAAATTAAGAAAATAAAGCTAAAAGCTCAAATGGAATTGTTGACATCTCTGACAGAGTACTAAAAACTTGTTCCCAACTGCTAAGTAGGATTCTCAGCCACATATTTAATAGTTAACTGAAGTATGGCATTTTTCCTGATAGACTGAAATATGTTATTGTTAAACCATTGCATAAAAAGGCGGACAGGTCTGAGGCCAGCAGCTATTACCCAGTCTCACTACTGACAGTTTTATCCAAAATACTTGAAAAAGTAATGTATTAAGTAACAGCTTTAGCAATAGCTTCAAATATTTGTAAAAATAAAGTACCAAGGAAATCTCAGTTTTGTTTTCAGAAAGGCTTTCCAATAGAAATTGCTATATATGCTTTCAACAATAAAAATTAAATGCTGTGAATAACTGAACATTAGTCGTTGGGATTTTCTGTGCTCTCTCAAAGACTTTTGATTGTGCAAACCATATAACTCTTCTTGATAAGCGTAAGTATTGCGGTATGAGTGACAAGGTACACAAATGGTTTAATTCATAATTGGCTGCAAGAGAGCAGAAGGCTAAAATAAAGGTTTCACCTAATGCACAACAATCAGAGGATTCCCCAGAGTAGGAAGCTATTCCGTGGGGTTCAGTCTTGGGTCCAGTATTGTTCTTAATATTAACACATCAAAAAAAGTTTTGCATCACTCCGGCCCAGTTCCCAGAAATCCTGAAGATATACATTGACTGTGGTTATTGTATCACAGACACCGTCTCTTTGACTGTTCAGAGATGTCACTAAACTCGCCCAAAGATGTAAAAAACCGTGGATGAGCAGCGCCTATTAGACGGAGGGGGTCCGACAGCCGATCAGTTCCAGTCATTCCACCAGGAAGGAGGTACACGGCTCGTGTTGTCTGTAGTTCAACCATGCCTAGACGGTCAATACCGTGGTTCGATCGCGTCCGCGTTTGTTACTTTGTGCCAGGAAGGGCTCTCAACAATGGGAGTGTCCAGGCATCTCGGATTAAACCAAAACGATGTTGTTCGGACATGGATGAGATACAGAGAGACAGAAACTGCCGATGACATGCCTCGCTCAGGCCGCCCAAGGGCTACTACTGCAGTGAATGTCCGCTACCTACGGACTGGCTCTGAGGAACACTTACAGCAACGCCACCATATTGCATAGTACATTTCGTGCAGCCACAGGACGTCGTGTTATGACTCAAACTGTGCGCAGTAGGCTGCATTATGCGCAACTTCACTCCCGACGTCCATGGCGAGGTCCATCGTTGCAACCACGACACCATGCAGCGCGGTACAGATGGGCTCAACAAAATGCCGAATGGACCGCTCAGGCTTGGCATCACGTTCTCTTCACCGATGAGTGTCGCATATGCCTTCAACCAGATAATCGTCGGAAACGTGTTTGGAGGCAACCCGGTCAGGTTGAACGCCTTTGGCACACTGTCCAGCGAGTGCAGGAAGGTGGAGGTTCCCTGCTGTTTTGGAGTGGCTCTATGTGGGGCCGACGTATGCCACTGGTGGTCATGAAAGGCTCCGTAACGGCTGTAAGGTACTTGAATGCCATCCTCCGACCGATCGTGCAACCATATCGGCAGCATATTGGCGAGGCATTCGTCTTCATGGACGACAATTCGCGCTCCCATCATGCACACCTTTTGAATTACTTCCTTCAGGATAACGACATCGCTCCACTAGAGTGGCCAGCATGTTCAGACATGAACCCTATCGAACATGCCTGGGATAAATTGAAAAGGGCTGTTTATGGACGACGTGACCCACCAACTACTCTGATGGATCTGGACCAACAGTGCCTTGATGAACTCGTGGATGGTATGCCACGAAGAATACAGGCATGCATCAGTGCAAGAGGACGTGCTACTGGGTATTAGAGGTACCGGTGTGTACAACAATGTGGACCACCACCTCTCAAGGTCTCACTGTATGGTGGTACGACATGCAATGTGTGGTTTTTATGAACAATTAAAAGGGCGGAAATGATGTTTATGTTGATCTCTCTTCCAATTTTCTGTACAGGTTCCGGAACTCTCGAAACCAAGGTGGTTCAAATGGTTCAAATGGCTCTGAGCACTATGGGACTTAACATCTGAGGTCATCAGTGCCCTAGAACTTAGAACTACTTAAACCTAACTAACCTAAGGACATCACACACATCCATGCCCGAGGCAGGATTCGAACCTGCGACCGTAGCAGTCGCGCGGTTCCGGACTACAGAGCCTAGAACCGCATGGCCACCGCGGCCGGCACCAAGGTGGTGCAAAAATGAGTTGTCAGTGTACAATCACGAAGATGCAAAGCTAGTTCTTTTTTCTGAGGATACAAGTATAGTTAAAACAACAATGAGCTGAGGAAATTGTAAATATTGTCTTTTGGTAAACTGTTAAGTGGCCCTCTGGAAATGTACTCATTAAATTTTGATAAAACACAGTATATTCAGTTCTGAACAGCAATTTTCGTAGCACCATTAATAAATATAGACTTTCAACACAGGCCTGCAAGTAAGGCAGAATATTCAAAATTTTGGATGTCTTCATTGATGAAAGACTGAACTGGAAGAAACACATTGATGAACTGCAGAAACGTGTGAGTTCAACTACTTGTACTATTAGTAGTGTTGCAAATTTTGGCGAAAAACGTATCAGTAAATTAGCTTTCTATGCCTATTTTGATTCACTGTTTTCGTATGGCGCCATATTTTGGAATAATTTATTATTCAGGAAAAATTTATTCATTGTACAAAAGCATATAATCAGACAAATAGCTGGATCCCACCCAGAATCTTGTATACATTTATTTAAAGAACTAGGGATATTTACAATAGCTTCAGATATTCACTTATGAAATTGGTTATTAATAATCCATTTCAGTTCAAAAGCATCAGAAATCTGCATAGCTACAACACTTGTAGAAAGACTGATCTTCACTATTCTGGGATAAATCTAACTTTGGCACGGAAATGGATTAATTATGCTGCCATAAAAGTCCTTGGCCACGTACCAAATAGCATCAAAAGTTTGGCAGATAGCCAAAAAGCAGTGAAAAATAAATTAAAAGAATTTCTTAATGACAACTCCTTCTACTCAATACATGGATTTTTAGGTATAAATTAATAATTTTACAATTATTAAGAAAATTGAACTGTGACAGATAAAGAAACCTTTCGTTAGACTGACATGTTCCACATCATTACGAAGTGTCGAATTGATGATTATGTAAGAAGTATTAATGTAATCTAATCTATTCTCGGCTAACAAAACTCCAGAAAAAACTACTTGTTGCGCGCTCTCACTCTCGTCGAAATATAGATTTATTTTCCATTAAATATGTTTTTCTTTTATATTTTGACAAGAGCAAGGCCGCACATCGTGTTTTTCCTAGCACCTCGAGTACTGGTCACAAGGTGTTGTTCACTGCTTTTACGCTCTATGGTCTAGCGTGTTTACTTTCTTGTGGATGCCTTTTACCTTTTGACATAAGTCGATGCACTTCGTCATCCACTTCAAAATGGTTATATAGTAGAAACTGCAGTTGTGGGCAGTTAATATATTTACAGTTGCCGGCGAAAATGTTGTTGCTTAGGAAGTACAGTCACGTTCTGAATCCAATACAAAAGTAATTAATCGTTGTTTCGCTCTTCGTCGCGTTGCAAGAGCAAGGATATTTAGATTAATAACTGCAGGATCTGTCGACTTTGTCTAAAGCCTACACAGCAGGAGAGCCTTACTGATAAGAAGTGCTGCGTCCAAAGCGACGCCGACCGTTGCTAGAAGGCTTTTAAGAGAAGTGCTCTTCTGTTTGAGCTTAAGTGACAATCCCTATATGGCCTACGGCGTTGACAGAGGATTACGCCCCCTCAGAGAGCGTGCGAAGTGTACCGTAACAAGCTGCTCCAGCGAGCAACGGCGCTTCAGACCTTCGTCTGCCTGCTGGAGAATTCTTTACTTAATGCAGAGTGCTTTATTGTACGCCATCATTTTCCCTCTGCTGCAATTCCATACTAAGGCACTTCCTTACGCATACATAAAACTACCACCCGTAGATTGTGCGTTACATCACCAGTCGTTTCTCCCAAGCTCCATTCATGACTACAACGAGAAAAACCCTCAACATCGCCACTTATACATGCGACACAACTTGCGAAAGACGAAAACCAAATTTCGGAACCGTTTCCGGCTCTCAGCTTTATACCTGAATCGATGTTGCTAGTCTGATCAAATATAGGTTTTCCGAGCGTGAGTTGTTTTACACGAATGTTGTCGGATTCGGTATGCACGGTGAAATAAGGTAACCAGAAGTTTTGTAATATTTTTAATAAGTGTGAGGACTATTTCCTTACGGCTATACGTGAGCTCTTAAAGGGTTAGAAGAGGAGCAGACTGTACAATAATAGATGTTTAAAAATGTTATCGACACTAATTAATGCGATCGAAACTTTTATTAATCTCACTTAAATTACGCGCGTTATGGCAAAAAGTGTAATCACCAGTGGCAGATTAACGTAGTCCAACGATTTGGAGACTTTTAATGGCCAAAGAACTTCGAGAGAGTAAGGACAATTTCGTGCTGCTGTTCACGGAACGACCTCGTTCCAGGTGGGACATTAGACCCCAGTGTTCCTTCATGTACCTAAATACTTGGCCTCTAGATAAGCTTGAAAACCTCAAAATAAATATGGCGGGCAAAAAGTTTGTATCCCCAGGAGACATACCGCCACGAGCCTTGATAAATATCTCAGTTCGGAAAGGAAGAGACTCCTCAAGTTCCTACACGTATGCCAGATCCAGTTGAAGCCACTCATTGATGACTCGATCCCATAGAACTACGAAATTTCGGGGATGTCGACTGTTAAGTTTCACCTGCTGTTCCAAATAGTTCTACACATTGCCTATGGAATTAAGATCGGGGGAGTTAACGAGCCAGACGAGATGAGATAGCGTGCCTGAATGTTCTTCAAACAACAAGCGTACGCGTGTAGTTCTTTCAACAAGGCTTTTGTCATCCTCGAAGAGGGGTGTGTCTCCAATACATCACAGAACCAACTCCACCCTGAACTGCACCCTCCACACACTATGCTAGACGCCATACTGGTTCGTCGGTGCCCTCAGCACCTTGTAAAACTTGAAAAGAGGCAATATCGCCACTCATCGGAACACAATAGACGTTTCTAGCGTGCTACTGTCCTCTTTCTGCACTTTTTGGCCCATGCAGCTTTTTGTGCTGCTGTGAGGCATCGTCTGATGCGAGGTACTCGACTCAAAATGTCCATTGCACGCAATTCCCTTCGCGATGTTTGCTCACAAAGTAGTTAAGATGGACCTGCGTCCTCTGAGAGCACCATTTCCTGTCGACTCAGAAACCGACTGCCATTGACAAGGCGTGATGCTCGCCTCCACTCCCTGTCGATTTGGATCTTATTACAACCACACACTGTGTGGTACACCATTCCTTATAGATACGTGGACAGTCCACACTGATAAACCGGTAAACCGAACAACCTCATTTATGTTATGGTAATGGAAACTGGAATCCGCAGACAGAGATTTTGCGAAACTCAGCTCGGTTTACTCCTCCATGAGATCCATGGTTCTGTAGACAATGGCGCTCAGGTTGATGACGTGTTCCTTAACTTGACCATGAACGTAAATAAATGTAGCATATTGCGAGTACATAGGAAGAGAAATTTTCTACTCTACAAGTACACTATTGATGACAAACTGCTGGAAACAGTATCTGCCGCAAAATATCTAAGAGTAACTAACCAGAGTGACCGTCTACATCTGCATCATTACTCTGCAATTCACAAGGAAGTGCCTGGCTGAGGGTTCATAGATCCAACTTTGAGCTACTGCTCTACCGTTCCACTCTCGAAGAACACGCGGGAAAAAGAAAACTTAAATAATTCCGTGTGAGCTCTGACTTTTACTGTTTTACAGTGATGATCATTTCCCCAATGAAGGTGGGTGCTAAGAAAAACAGTTTCACACTCTGAGGAGATATTGGTCATTGAAATTTTGTGAAAAGGTCTCACCGCAGCGAAAAACGCCTTTGTTTTAATAAATGTCACAACAATTTGTGTATCATATCAATAGCACTTTCTACTTTGTTTGACGCTAATAGAAAACGAGCTTTCTCCTTTGAACTTTTTCGATGTCCTCCGTCAATCCTACCTGATGCGGATCCCGCACCACACAGCAGTACTCCAGAAGAGAGCAAACAAGCGTAGTGAAGCAGTCTCTTTAGCAGATCTGTTACAGTTTCTGTGTGTTCTGTCAATAAATCGCAGTCTTTAGTGTCCTTTCCCCACAACATCACCTAGGTGACCGTTCCGATGTAAGTCATTCGTAATTGTAATCCCTAAGAATTTACTTGAGTTTACAACTTTTAGATTTGTGTGTTTTCTCGTGTAATTGAAATTTAGCAGATTCCTTCTGCTACTCGTGTGGATGACTTGACACTTTTCATTATTTAGGGTCAATTGGCACTTCTTACATCAAACAGATCTCATGTCTAAATCATTTTGCAGTTGGTTTTGGTCATCTGAAGAATTTACAAGATGGTAGATGACAGCGTCACCTTCAAACATTCTAAGAGGGCTGCTCAGTTTGTCTCCTAAATTGTTTATGTACATCAGGAACAACAGAGGGCCTATAACACATCTCTGGCGAACGCCAGATAGTACTTCAGTTTTATTCTATGACTATCCGTCAATTATTACGAAATGTGACATTTATGACAGGCAATCACGAATCGAGGCAACTTAAATGATACCCCGTGGACACGCAATTCAATTAGAAGTCGTATGTGGAACGACCATGTAAAAGAAATAGTAGGAAATGGAGATGCCAGACTGAGATCCATAGGAAGAATCGTAAGGAAATGTAACTCATCCACGAAGGAGGTAGCTTATAAGCTGCTTGTTGGACCAGTTAATGATTGTTGTTCGTCAATATGGGAACCTTACCAGGTAGGAATGATGCGAGAGACAGAGAAGGTCGAACGGAGAGTAGTAGCACGTTTCGTCATGGGATCGTTTAGTCGGCGCCACAGCGTTACTGAGAAACTCAGCAAACTCCATAGGCAGACGTTGCAAGAGAGGCGTCGTGCCTCACGGAGAAGTTTGCTATTGAAATTTCAAGAGAGCACTTTCCGGGATGACTCGAGCGAGTGGAGCTGCGTAGGGGAGAACGTTTAGTGATAACAGAAGTATCCTTCGCCACACGCCGTAAGATGGCTTGCGTAGTATGATGTAGATATAGACGTAGATGTAGATATAATTTTATTTAAAGTTGTTGGAGAACAGCGATTTTTACTGTCATAAAATTATTTAAAAACAGTCTTGATCGCAGCCGATGTTGACTCCTGACCGGTTACGGCCTTTTAGTTACGGGCCATCATCAGAGTTTGCACGGTAATCACAAAAGTAAAAGTGTATTATTACAGAAAAGTATGCTCTAAAACGACGCATCATTACCCATGTGGATGACTGCGATGGCGTGTGACCCGCTGTGGAGGCCTCAATCATTGTAACTGATTCTGATGGCTAAGCAGCCACGAGTTACATAGGGTAGGGAGAGGCCGCTCCAGAGCGTAAGGCATCGCCGTCAGCCAATGGGGAACGACTCACATCTCATTTTGAGTCTTCATTTTTAAATATTCATCTTTTAGATTTAACTAATCAAGAAACGAATTTAATTCATTTACGGTTCATCATCTATGTTACAGCCAACTTCATAAAATCCTTTAAAATTTTGTGTAATTCGTTAATTGAGGTCCAGAGCGTCGTGTAGAGGAAATAATTAGCACTATACGATCGCTAATTCTATAGCTACTGCTATTCATTCGTAATAAAACCAAATGTATGGTGTATTATTGACTCATTTTGTATTAGTAGTCACATATTTAAAGTCGTAAAAAGCAGTAGAAAAAACTAAATTCATCGTTGTATATGTGTGACATCTCTTGATGCCTGTAATAACGTATTGGGAGGCTGTTTCCATAAAGATATCCACGTTGATATATCTGTCAGTTGTCAAAGATGTGCTTGACACCTGTATAGCACTGGAGGTTGATATCACTCACCACAGATAAAAGGCGCGTTGTTCACAGAAGTGGCGCCAGTTTAGCTACATCATGTTATTGTGGGTAATATGCAATGCGTCATTGTTCACAAAAGGAAACCATTTGTTACAAATAATTTAGAAAAATTGGGAGCTTAGAATAAAAATATATCTCAAGAAGAGCAGTAAAAATGTAGAAATTCTGTTAAAATCGTATACATGTGATTCGTAAAATCGTTGACGTTACTGGTACTATAAATTAATATTTCTGCTCTCTCTCTCTCTCTCTCTCTCTCTCTCTCTCTCTCCTGAGCTAAAACGTGGAATAGTCACCGAAATATTAATTTATAATACCAGTAATGTCAGCAATTTTGCAAATGAAATGTATGCGATTAAATGCTGGGCCATCAACAAGTATCAGCGTGCGAATCATTCAACTAAACATCATATACCTAAGTAATATGATCTATAGCTTCTAGAGGGCGGTAGTGCTGATGTAACATAAATGTCTAGCTTCACAAATTCAGATCTTTAAAACAGCATATTCATAGCTGTTAATTAAAATGGTTTCATTTGTCCAAAGTGTGTGTCTAACAATAGGATGTAAAGTATAATACAATGTGTAGCAATAAAATCCATACTTCAAATTAGATTAACACATGTAGCAGCGGTAAAGAATCTAGTAATAAAAAAGCATTTAGCATGACAAAGTACAAAAAAGAAGAAGTTGTGTGAAAGGTGATTAAATGAGACAATAGTCATTTATTTCAAAGTCTCGATGGTCGACAGTACATTCAGAGGACACGCCAAAGCATAAAAAAAAGGTCAGACAGGTCGTGAGGCGGCGCCGTCTGCATTGTCCTCCGAATGCGCTATAGACCAACGAGACATTTAATTAGATACCCTAGACTGGGTCTCCTGGCCAATAATTCCATAATTTCATTTCAGTTACTGTTTAATTTAAGCATCCTTCACACAACGTTTTGTTCTACTTACTTTGTCATTCTAAAAGGGTTTCAACTGGTAGCGCTGTAACACGTTCTATTGTAATTTTAAGTATGGATTTTCTTCCCTACATATTGTATTGAATTTTATGTCTTATTGTTTGACACACACATTTTGCCCATGTGAGTCCATTTCAATTAATGACAATGAACATCCTATTTACAACTACTGAATGTGTGACGCTGGACACGTACGTTACCTCGTTACTGGCGCCCTCTGCCGACTACAGCTGCCAATTACGTTTACCATATCACATTCTCGTTAACTTTTTCTATACACTTTGCCTTCAGCCAATTGAAACTATTATTGCTGCTTTTTTTTCATTTTGTTTTAACTGATCTGATGACGACAGTAACCCCAATTTTTGAACTGTACAGTAATGTGTGATCAAGACACAGATATGAATAAAGGTTGTATGTTTGTCGATTCTTCAGTATGTTGTCCACCCTTTGCATTCCGTCGTTTAAATTTTGGAAGTTTGTATCGCACATGCAATTTTAATGTCTAAAAGAATCATTTTTGTTGCAAAAATATTTTAATTGAATCTTAATCGATGTGATCTTGAACTTGCCTATCAACTTGCCTAGTTTGTTGAAGAATCTGCCAGTTTTTTCCTTGCTGAAACCAGCTGATCCCCTCCAAGCTCGAACATTCAACTTTCCTCAGTCTTAAGTGTTCATGTCTCGTTGTAAAATCTTACTAGAAATCTCTACCGCCTTTTAGTTTTGTCTTATTGAGCCAATGATTTGTTTTCATTTGCTCTTGATGTTTTTACACTAGTTTTAAGAACTCATCTTTACCAAAAGGCATGATCTGGCTATCTAAATTTTTAATCTGCTCGTACAATAGTGTTTCTTATTCATCACTGAAGGTTGTCGTGAAAACCTATTATTTCCTGAAACAGGTTTCATGGCCACTTATTCGTTTTTCCGTAAAACATTAAGTACTGATGCACACTGCTCTGCAGAACTTAAGGACGAGGTAGATACAGTAAGATAACGTACTAACTACTCGGTGGAAGTGCTACAGCATGTTGCCTGAAATTTCGCTCTCGTGCTCAGAAAGTTAGAGGTCATATGACGCGAAGCCAGGGTGACATTAACGCCAAATGGGATTGGCCCATTGGCTGGCAGCTGAAGGAACGGGAAAAAACAGCTTGTGTCAATCAGATAGCAGTTACAGTGCTCTGTGAGTGTGTTGTTCATTGAAACGTGGGCCGGAGACAACATTTGGATGACTTCACACGGGGGAGAATCATCGGGAAATTGTAAGAAGGACGAAGTGCTATGGGTGTAGCTATGGATTTTGGTGTTGCTCACGACATTGTTTCACGTGCGTGGGGAATGTTTCGAACCATAGGCATTGCTGCCCGAAGGAGAGGAGGTGGTCGAACGCGATCAACTGCAGCAGCACACGACTGCTCGGTTGTAACAAGGAAGACGTGACCCACGTCAAACAGTGGGGCATTTGCAACCACATTTAACTAGACTGTAAGTCAAGCAATCTCACACTCGTCCGTGGCAGAGCGAGTGCCTGGGATTTGTCGCCGGCCGAAGTGGCCGTGCGGTTAAAGGCGCTGCAGTCTGGAACCGCAAGACCGCTGCGGTCGCAGGTTCGAATCCTGCCTCGGGCATGGATGTTTGTGATGTCCTTAGGTTAGTTAGGTTTAACTAGTTCTAAGTTCTAGGGGACTAATGACCTCAGCAGTTGAGTCCCATAGTGCTCAGAGCCATTTGAACCATTTTTGGGATTTGTCTCTTTGCCCCGTGACCAGGACGCTGTGTTCCGATGACACTCGCACATCGGCGGCAACGTTTGGGATGGTGCCAAAAGCATAGCGACTGCACCGAGGACAGGGGTTATGTGCTCTTCCCGGACGAGAGCAGATTCAGTTTGACTAGTGGTTCTTCGCATACCCTCACATGGTGAGAAGTGGGAGCGCCTAATACCCTCAGGACCATTGACGAACATGATCATTATGGTGTTACGGTGTGGGGAGGCATAATGTTGCATCGGTGTACAGATCTCCAAATCTTTGAATACGGCACACTCACTGGCTAATGTTATTGTGACACTGTCCTCCTTCCGTATGTGCCCATTTCCAGGACATATTCGGGCCTGCTTTCATTTTTATGAATCACAGTGCGCGACCACATCGAACTGCTCAGGTGGGGAAGCTCTTGGAGCTAGTGGATATTCGGCGATTGAGCTGTCCTACCCTTTCCCCCGACATAAATCCCATCGAACACAAGTGGAATGCGTTGGGGAGACGTATTGCGACACGTTCACATGGACTAGTAGGTGTCAACCACGCTGGTCGAAGAATAGAGCGCCGTACCACAAGTACACCTTGCCAACGTGTGGCCAGCATGGGAGCACATCGGAGAGCATGCATTGTTGTCCGTGGTGATCATTCACCCTATTAAGAACCATGACACGTCTTTTTTAATGTCCAGAGAACAACCATAAATCGCAGTGACTTCGGTGTAATTATGGCCTTTGATTAAAAGAGTAATTTCTGTTCGTCTCATTTCGTATTTATGTCAGTTACCTCCTGTACTATACCTTATCACACATAATTTAATAAAAATTGTGTATGGTTCAAGTTTCAACGACCTTTGCTACTTGGCAGTGACACGTCATGCGAAAGTTTTTTCACCCTTATCTTTTGCAAACCAGTATACTTCTTGGAACTGAATAGTTCTCGCTCGATTCCCTGATTGTCATTTTAAAAGGTTCAAATGGCTCTGAGCACTATGGGACTTAACATCGGAGGTCGTCGGTCACTTAGAACTTAGAACTACAAAAACCTAACTAACCTAAGGACATCACACACATCCATGCCCGTGGCAGGATTCGAACCTGCGACCGTAGCGGTCTCGCCGTTACAGACTGAAGCGCCTAGAACCGCTCGGTTACCGCGGCCGGCCGATTGTCGTTTCATGAAGTCTGTCTTCTTCTTCGCTTCCTTCGTGTTATTTCCCTCCATTTGTGTCTCGACTTTTCTATCTTTGCCCTTTAAACAACAAAAACCGTAAAAAGATTTATGCCATTTGTTTTGTCCGGTAAAGCCCGAAATTTCTTTTTCCAATATAGTTTGACATTCCCATTTGTGACTGTACGGAATGGTTACTGCTAAGTAGTTACTCTTCTAAACAGCAAACTATACGAGAAAATTAGTTGCGACTTTGCCTGATTGCCCGTACCTTAGGCACCTGGGCTATGCACGGCTCTGTTTGAAAAGGACAGCTCGATGCAGTCATAGGGTCGAGCGGCATACGTCTGCTTTCAAGCCCCGCAGCTAGTTCGCTACAAATAATAACCTGTAGCTGTGATCCTACAGTCAGATAGTCGATGCATTGGCTAAAACTGCGATTTAATGAATTACGTAGAAATGTAAAATGAAAGATAAATGATTAATTTAATAAAAACGGGTTCTATTCTAACGTCTGTGATCAATTAGACGACAGAGAAAGGACATCTCAAATAAATATAAAGTTGTTCTACGATATTCAGTTTAAATACATACAGAAATTACCTTTATCAAGTACAACGAAGCTAGCTTTGAGAGCGTTACGAGAATTGTAGCAAAATCCTCAAACCAAACAGTCATCAAAGATACGCGAGAACTTCGTCCATTTCCTGATCACGATACTCGAGAGATTCACCAGGCCGTATTTACATAAAGAAATATCATAAACATTCGGTTATACTCAGATCATTTACAATAAATATAAGTAATAGTTGTTTCATAAACAAATAAGCCATCATTCTTGCACAAATGTGCTTACGGCAAATGACAACAGACTGTCCTAAAGTATTGTTTAACATAATTATTTGTGCCTGTTTGACATAAGCGTCTTGGCACTCTTTACAATAGTGGTGTCAGCTGACACAGGCGATTGACCGCTTTTATACAACCATGGTATTTAATAGCACTTGCAATCAACATTTAAAAAAAGTTGCTAGCAAAATGGTAAATGTTCATTACATAAATACGAAAGGATGACAATATGAGATATTGATGCTGTGTTCATATGCCGTGTACATATAGAGATACCATGTTCTGATAAACATATGCGTAATAAAAATTATAAAAGACCTAATAAATCAATAAATGAAATAGATACAGATATATAGCTGTCGTGGATGATAGCTATAGTGCAATGCTGTCGCCAGAGACATCGCTTCTTGAAATCACACGAAACAATTAAAGGTTATTTCAGAGGTTCACTGTGTAAATCTTTATTCACTGTGAAATATTAAGTTTGATAGTTAGAAATATATTGAAATACTGTCGCGTCATTGGCTTGCCTCATTTTTTCTGAGATCGCAAATGTATTTAGATTCGTATTATTACGTGATGTGAGTTATTGTCGAATCTTAAAGAATTGTAGTCCGCAGCTTGTGGTCGTGCGGTAGCGTTCTCGCTTCCCGCGCCCGGGTTCCCGGGTTCGATTCCCGGCGGGGTCAGGGATTTTCTCTGCCTCGTGACGACTGGGTGTTGTGTGATGTCCTTAGGTTAGTTAGGTTTAAGTAGTTCTAAGTTCTAGGGGACTGATGACCATAGATGTTAAGTCCCATAGTGCTCAGAGCCATTTGAACCATTTTTAAAGAATTGTAACTTGGCCATCTTTAAGATCGTCTGACACTCCGCCGTGTCCTGGAGCATATTCTGCACAAAGGCAATGCGGGCATCAGCCGTCCAAATCGCCAGCTCTGGGATTTACCCCTTTACTCATTGTCTCTGCCTGGGGCGGCCGTGTGACGCAAGTCGGAACTGCCGCAACGCGCTCTCACACCTGGTTCCGCTATCACGCAGCCGTACAACAAATTCATTTTATCTTGTACCGATTCTAATAGGTCGATTAGCAGTGCTTCCTAACCTTTTTGAGACCGCTACCCACGAGTGCAATTTTGATATTGGATAGTACCCCCCCCCCCCCCCCCCTCCCATCATTTTTGAAATGACGAAAGATAAATTATATTTAATTTCTGTGGGTGTTTTATAAAACCACAAACTAATGAGCAATGAGGCAGTCTCTACCGCTTATGTCTATCATCTGTTTATAGAACGATGAAACAGTTCTCAGTGCATTGCGGAAGCTAACAAAAAATCCTTCCCAGAAAAGGGAAAAGAAAGCTAACTCTCCACATTGTGGGTAGACACTTAGTACAAAACATACTTCCTCTGCACCACGCTTCTCCCTATCGACCTTGCTTCACCCATCCTTGCACCCCCATTTGAAATTAACCAAGCTAAAATGTATGTGCTGTCCTTACTGTTCGTAAATCATCTGCCTGCTGGACTCAGTTCTTTTGAACTGGTGGAAATTGAAAGACTTTGGGGTTCCCGTTCTTTGTGTATGATAACTACCACTAATAATAATAATAATACCGTGTAAGCCCTACAGCAATATCGTAGCCATTATTCTGTTTACAGTTGTGTTGTGCTTTCAATTAGTTCGTTTATCCGTTGTGAACTGAATAATGAAGCAGTTTCTCCTCCATTGCAGGAACTATCTACAGCTCGGAAAAGGCATTTTCATGAGATATTTAAGCATACGTGGTACACGTGTCTTAGTTTTACTTTGTATCACACATCTGTGACAAAAGTGAGTGGACTATGTTAGGAAGAAGACGTACATACATTCATTTCACAAGTTGTAACCTCCATCACGTTCTGTCACACGTTAACGCCAGTACCTGAAAAAATGTAATTATTGGTAACTTATGTAACCACTATTATGGTATTACGAAATACACTACTGGCCATTAAAATTGCTACACCAAGAAGAAATGCAGATGATACACGGGTATTCATTGGACAAATATATTGTACTAGAACTGACATGTGATTACATTTTCACGCAATTTGGGTGCATAGATCCTGAGAAATCACTACCCAGAACAACTACCTCTGGCCGTAATAACGGCCTCGATATGCCTGGGCATTGAGTCAAACAGAGCTTGGATGGCGTGTACAGGTACAGCTGCCCATGCAGCTTCAACACGATACCACAGTTCATCAAGAATAGTGACTGGCGTATTGTGACGAGCCAGTTGCTCGGCCACCATTGAAAAGACGTTTTCAATTGGTGGGAAATCTGGAGAATGTGCTGGCCAGGCCAGCAGTCGAACATTTCCTGTATCCAGAAAGGCCCGTACAGGACCTGCAACATGCGGTCGTGCATTATCCTGCCGAAATGTAGGATTTCTCAGGGACTGAATGAAGGGTAGAGCCACGGGTCGTAACACATCTGAACTGTAACGTCCACTGTTCAAAGTGCTGTCAGCGCGAACAAGAGGTGACCGAGACGTGTACCCAATGGCACCCCATACCATCACGCCGGGTGATACGCCAGTATGACGATGACGAATGCACGCTTCCAATGTGCGTTCACCGCGGTGTCGACAAACACGGATGCGACCATCATGATGCTGTAAACAGAAGATGGATTCATCCGACAAAACGACGTTTTGCCATTCGGTCACCCAGGTTCGTCATTGAGTACACCATCGCAGGCGCTCCTGTTTGTGATGCAGCGTCAAGGGTAACCGCAGCCATGGTCTCCGAGTTGATAGTACATGCTGCTGCAAACGTCGTCGAACTGTTCATGCAGATGGTTGTTGTTTTGCAAACGTCCCCATCTGTTGCCTCAATGATCGTGACGTGGCTGTACGATCCGTTACAGCCATGCGGATAAGATGCCTGTCATCTCGACTGCTAGTGATACGAGGCCGTTGGGATCCAGCAGGGCGTTCCTTATTATCCTCCTGAACCCACCGACTACATATTCTGCTAACACTCATTGGATCTCGACCAACGCCAGCAGCAATGTCGCGATACGATAAACCGCAATCGCGACAGGCTACAATCCGACCTTTATCAAAGTCGGGAGCGTTATGGTACGCATTTCTCCTCCTTACACGAGGCATCACAACAACGTTTCACCAGGCAACGCCGGTCAGCTGCTGTTTGTGTATGAGAAATCTGTTGGAAACTTTCCTCATGTCAGCACGTTGTAGGTGTCGCCACAGGCGGCAACCTTGTGTGAATGCTCTGAAAAGCTAAGCATTTGCATATCACATCATCTTCTTCCTGTCGGTTAAATTTTGCGGCTGTAGCACGTCATCTTCGTTTTGTAGCAATTGTAACGGCCAGTAGTGTAGTAAAAATGGGAATGATCTGTAAAAAATAATTTAGTTTTATGATAGAAAGGCTTTTGTTTTAACCCCTCAGAAAATTTCACCGTGCCTCAGGGAGAATTACCTCCAGGTTTGAAACCACTGATAAAGAATAACAGTTCTATCTAAAGATACAGCATAAAATTTAATATTACTTAGCGCATATAAAATACAATATTCCAGATTTAAGATCGTGCACCGAAAAACTCATTAGGAACATATAACTTGACGCCACTCCGAAATACAGTGTTATTTTGACTGAAAATAACGTGAGTCGCCCTGTTCCATCATAGTTCGCACAGTTGCTGTCAATAGCAACTCTTTCCTGATACAATCCACTATCGGACATTCCCCTACGAAGATTCATTTTCACATATATTGGAGTTTGATTTTTCGTCTGGGGCATATTGCGTCAGAATTAGATTAAAAATGGTTTCTACCAGTGACAATACATTCTTATTCCCACTTTTTATTCTGAAACTTTATCATCTCCCATACCTGGTGGATAAATGTCAACTAACGAGACACGGATTTATGGTATGTACGACTTTTACATTGCCTGTGGCACTGTTTGCAATGCTTACTTGCTTGCCAGTCGTGTTTGCCTCATGTCCAGTCGAATGAGCACAATGCAGGGAGACAGGCGTGTGCATGTGTGTGTGTTTGTGTGCTTGTTTCTCCTATAGCCTAAGAAAAGAATTTCATTCCGAAAGCTAGCAAAGCAAAGCTGTGTACTTTTTGTCCGTATACTTGTCGAAGGCGCAATGCTGCTGCCTTTCGGTAATTCGTCTCTTTATTCCTAAACAATTCATATCCGTTCTGTATATACAGAATTATATTGTGACTGGTCACAGTAACTTTAGTTTCATAATAGTCTCGGTAAAATATAACCTAAAATACTATCATTTTCGAAAATATACACTTCCCATCCCCCAGCTCTGACCAAGGTATATTCTGCATGCTCTTTCATTGCCCTTCATGGCGATCCATTCTGGGCTTACATTTCAGCAAGGTAATGGCCACCCGCTCACGGCGAGTGTCTCTGTTTGTGTTCGTGCTTGCCACACCTTAGTTTGGCCGACAAGTTCGTCGAATCTCTCCACAATTGAGAACATTTGGACCATTATGGGCAGGGCTCTCCAACCAGCTCGGGATTTTGCTGATTTGACATAATCTGGCGCGATATCCGCCAGGAGGACGTCCAACAATCGTTTCAATGAATGCTTGCATATAGGATAGAGGTAGACCAACTCGTTATTGACTTGCTCAATTCGAGAAGCTCTTTCTCTTGAATAAATCACATATATTTTTGAAATTGTAATCATCTGTTTGTCTGTACATGTACATCACGCATACCTATTTCCGTCCCATTCGAATAATTCCTTCGAGGTGCTTGTTTTTTTAGTGTATTTATGTTATTTATGTGCAAGCAAAACTACCACTGTAACTTGTTAACGTAAACACTTATTCATTGACTGATTCACTCACTGCTGAGTGTCACGACCTCATTTCTTCATTAATTTCCTAAGTAACTGAATCTTTAACTATAAGTCGCCATCCACTGCGATCTTCAACTCTCCTTAACATAATGTGAGAAGGCAGGCCCATAATCTTCCTCGCCTGATTCAACCATATACTTCCTCGTGGTCTTCTGCCTTCGATTTTACCTTGAAAGATGGTCTTCTTTTAATTGTCCCATGCTCTTCTCAAAATATACCCAAGGGACTGTAAGTATCTTTGACTGACATGGGAAGATAAATTTCTCGTGATATTAACTTCTTATTTCTGCCTATGGTACATGTAACACATTCCGCAAACATAACATCTCGAATGCATCAATTCGGCTCTTGTCGCTAGTTTTCACCGTGCAGGTCTCGCAGAACATAGAAAATACCAATGACGCCATCAAATTCATCTTCGTTGTTTTGGACATTTCTCGCTTCGGCCAGATCTTAGTAACCACTGAGGCTCGGCCGAGGACGATTCGTCATTTTATTTCTTTATCAAACTTTCGTGCATCGTGGATCTGAGATCCTAGATATACAGAAACATTCACTGCCCCCAGTTAACACTGTAGTGGCTAAATACCTTCACCATAGCTAAACTAACACTGAAATAATGCTAAATTTTCTACGTACACCCTGAAGGGGGCGCTACAGACAGACACTACTGGAAGTGCTAAGGACTATAGTGCCACGTGGTACAAAGTCGCGTCTTCTTGTGTGCTCACCGCAATAGCGAGAATGGAACTGTGGATCTCTATCCTTGAACAAGCCTTTCTACTGAAACTTCCTGGCAGATTAAAACTGTGTGCCGGACCGAGACCCGAACTCGCGACCTTTGCCTTTCGCTGGCAAGTGTTCATTCAAGCCTTTCTACTAACAGACACCTGCTGGGTGCCTTGCACATAAAATTCCTTGAGTATATCTATGTAACGTATGTGATTGTAATGAGTGCTTGCACAGTGTAGCGTGGTGCTTTTTGCTTTTTTTTTAACTTTTAAAGAGTGGAGAGGTGAAACCTGGAGCTGATACATGTGCTATTCCTCTCGAACAGTACTAAGATAGCCACCACGCTTAAGGTTCCCATTCAAAGGTTGGGTTGGGTTGTTTTGGGGGAAGAGACCAAACTGCGAGGTCATCGGTCTCATCGGTTTAGGGAAGGACGGGGAAGGAAGTCGGCCGTGCCCTTTCAAAGGATCCATCCCGGCATTTGCCTGGAGCGATTTAGAGAAATCACGGAAAACCAAAATCAGGACAGCCAGACGCGGGATTGAACCGTCGTCCTCCCGAATGCGAGTCCAGTGTGCTAACCACTGCACCACCTCGCTCGGTTTCAAGGTTGGATGGAACGTAAGTCAAATGCCATACTCTATGAAACACTGCAGAGAAGTTTCTACTTTAACGCAGGAATTACCAAAGAGTGTATTATTCAGGATCTGTACGCCGTCATCTCTACTCCCATTGCCGGACAAAGATTAAGGACGCAATTTTTTTAGAAAAGGTCATATGTATATCAGAACAAACTGGAGCTTATAATACTACCAGTTATTACTACGAGAGCAAGTCACCAATAATATTGCTCCTTTGAAAGGAATTTTTAAAAAATTTGTTTAATTGGCTCTGAGCACTATGCGACTTATCATCTGAGGTCATTGGTCCCCTAGACTTAGAACTACTTAAACCTAACTAACCTAAGGACATCACACACATCCATGCTCGACGCAGGATTCGAACCTGCGACCGCAGCAGTCATGCGGTTCCGGACTGAAGTTCAAAATGGTTCAAATGGCTCTGAGCACTATGGGACTTAACTTCTGAGGTCATCAGTCCCCTAGAACTTAGAACTACTTAAACCTAACTAACCTAAGGACATCACACACATCGATGCCCGAGGCAGGATTCAAACCTGCGACCATAGCGGTCGCCCGGTTCCAGACTGAAGCGCCTAGAACCGCTCGGTCACAGCGGCCGGCGAGGAATTTAAAGTTTGACTGGAAGCGTATACTAACGGGAAGGAATCGGACTATTTTTCGTCAACTGAAAGACTATGCTCTGAAAGGGAGCAGCAATTATAGTAGAGAGAATCGAACCAAAGCTATTGTGGTTTTAAAGCAAAACTGTAGGCATGTGAATCAAAGACGGTTGCCAGCCTTCTTAGGCAAAGTGATTTCAAGTAAATAAAGTGTTAGTTTATCAAGGAAACCAACTGCTGTATATGATTTTACGTTGGACTGACATCTGTTTTGTTAATTTCACACGAAACAATAGCACAATCTAGCAAGTACTCGTAAGATAACTAGTCATGAACAACACAAATAAAAGCCTAACATGTCTTGGCAACAACCTATCTATCACTAACGTACACTGTCCGTTTCAAAGCAGGAAAGTTGCTGTTCTTTGTATAGTAGGGCCCTTAATAATGGAAGAGCACAGCTAAATTGGACATGCGGTGGCTTTATCACTTTGCTATTTAAAGATAGTAATATGTAGAAATAATTATCAAACTATTATGCTACCTAATGTGATTGCTATTTGTTTATAAGTGAATCATGTTTCTCTGTGCACTGTGCGGAGTATACGTGAAGTATGGAGATCCTGAGTCTGTTATGGTCTTAACAAGTTGTAGCCAGTTATATTTACAAGAACACAGATGTCTGGAAAATGATTACAACACTTTGTATTTGCTCTCCCTGTAATAATTACTGAACTACTGACTCAACGTTTGGAGGGAGGACCCACAAACTCTTCTGTCTACTGAATGTGTTAAGTACATACACTTCTGACCAGACACAATAAAGGTACATACATAAATGGACATAGAAGATTGAGAGTACTATTACAAACCTGTAAACTAAATAATAGTTGTGTAGGCCTTTAAAGTGTAAAGATCTGTAAATGCTTCTTCTAATCACAATTCTATTCTGTTGCTTTTAGTAAAAAACGAAGTTTTTAAAAAAGATTTAAACATATGTACTGTGATCAGACCTGTTCTTAACACTCATTCTTTTGAAATACATTAACTATACACTTAACTGATCACGTGGAGCATACCATACAAAAGATTAACTAAACAGTTGAGAAAATTACTACTCCACGAAAGTTAATAAAAATTTTGACACTCGAAATTATTCCATAATCAGGAAAAGGAAGCTATCTAGGTAAATGACTGCAGTGTAACTCAGTGTTCTTAACACAAAGTTGAAATAATATCACTTGTTATTTCCACATTAAGCACCTTATGGGTCCATGCAAATAAATATAATACTAAGCTTTATTTGTACTGAAGATGGTGGTTGTTATAAAGTCGTCATACATGGTAATGGCTCTTGACGTAAAAGCGCCCTATAAATTGTCTTCTTGGCGTCGGAATATTGTTATTCAGAGCAAACCAATAAACGTCATGATCTAATAGCCGATATATATATTCGCACCTGAGGCGTAATTAATTAATCAATCTTGCAACTATTCCTGCCTCATTTAGTTCAAAATATGTTAACTCAATGAATGCTGAACACCGACTGTTTCAAATGTTCAAAGCGTGTGAATTTCTAAGGGGCCAAACTTCTTAGGACACTACTTAGCCGGGCGGGGTGGCCGAGCGGTTCTAGGCGCTACAGTCTGGAACCGCGCGACCGCCACGGTCGCAGGTTCGAATCCTGCCTCGGGCATGGGTGTGTGTTATGTCCTTAGGTTAGTTAGGTTTAAGTAGTTCTAAGTTCTAGGGGACTGATGACCTTAGAATTTAAGTCCCATAGTGCTCAGAGCCATTTGAAACATTTGAACACTACTTAAACAAACTTATGCTAAGAACAACACACACACACACACACACACACACACACACACACACACATGCCCGAGGAAGGACTCGCACCTACAGTGGGAGGGACCACGCAATCCGTGACATGGCGCCTCAAACCACGCGGCCACTCCGCGCGGCACCGACCATTTGTGCCACGAACGCTTCTTGTGATATTTCACACCTGTCCAGCTTTTACATTGCTGCCTACAGTTTTTCGTTACGGACGGATTTCCCTCCACGATTTACATATGTGAAAACTTGTGTGCCCTATGTATAAACCAGTTTTACGTACATTAATTTAATACACTGGCGTTATAAAAAAAACAGAGTTTTACAAAATACATGCACAAATCAATCCTTGTTAGTTAACTTTACAGAAAATAAGAACATACTATGCTCTGAGGCAAGAAAAAAGCGAAGCACGAAAAAGGAATTATCCGAATTGGACGGAAATCGGTAGATGTGGTGTGCAAGTACATCCAAACTCATGATTACAATTTCAGAAAAATGATTTATTCAAGAGAAAGAGCGTCAGAAATTGAGCAAGTCAGTAACGCATTGGTCCACTTTCGCCTTATGGAAGCTATTATTCGGCATGACATTGATTGACAGAGTTGCTGGATCTCTTCGTGACTGATATCATGCCAGTCTTTCCAATCGGCGCATTAGATCGTCGAAATCCCGAGCTAATTGTTGGGCGCTGCCCATAATGCTCCAAACGTTCTCAATTCGGGAGAGATTAGATTAAATTAGATTAGATTAGTACTTGTTCCATAGATCATGAATACAACACTTCGTAATGATGTGTCCGGTTAATAAAAGGTGTCTTTACAAGACATTACATTACACAAAATATTACATGACACTTATTATTTTTAATTATTTTTTGTGGTGGTGGGGGTTGGGAAAATTACCCACTTGCTATATCCAAAAATTCATCTAATGAATAGAAGGAGTTGCCATTAAAAAATTCTTTTAATTTCCTTTTAAATGCTATATGGCTATCTGTCAGACTTTTGATGCTATTAGGTAAGTGATCAAAGACTTTTGTAGCAGCATAATTTACCCCCTTCTGAGCCAAAGTTAGATTTAACCTTGAGTAGTGAAGATGATCCTTTCTGCTAGTGTTGTAGCCATGTACACTGCTATTACTTTTGAATTCGTTCTGATTGTGAATAACAAATTTCATAAGTGAATGTACAGGGTGTTACAAAAAGGTACGGCCAAATTTTCAGGAAACATTCCTCACACACCAATAAAGAAAAGATGTTATGTGGACATGTGTCCGGAAACGCTTAATTTCCATGTTAGAGATCATTTTAGTTTCTTCCGCCTACGCTCAATGGAGCACGTTATCATGATTTCATACAGGATACTCTACCTGTACTGCTAGAACATGTGACTTTACAAGTACGACACAACATGTGGTTCATGCACGATGGAGCTCCTACACATTTCAGTCGAAGTGTTCGTACGCTTCTCAACAACAGATTCGGTGACCGATGGATTGGTAGAGGCGGACCCTTTCCATGGCCTCCACGCTCTCCTGACCTCAACCCTCTTGACTTTCATTTAGGGGGCATTTGAAAGCTCTTGTCTACGCAACCCCGGTACCAAATGTAGAGACTCTTCGTGCTCGTATTGTGGACGGCTGTGATACAATACGCCATTCTCCAGGGATGCATCAGCGCATCAGGGATTCTATGCGACGGAGGGTGGATGCATGTATCCTCGCTAACGGAGGACGTTTTGAACATTTCCTGTAACAAAGTGTTTGAAGTCACGCTGGTACGTTCTGTTGGTGTGTGTTTCCATTCCATGATTAATTTGATTTGAAGAGAAGTAATAAAATGAGCTCTAACATGGAAAGTAAGCGTTTCCGGACACATGTCCACATAACATACTTTCTTTCATTGTGTGTGAGGAATGTTTCCTGAAAGTTTGGCCGTACCTTTTTGTAACACCCTGTATATATTGTGAGGCTACAGTGAAGATATCTAGCTCTTTAAAAAAGTGGCTGCATAATGATCTTGGATGAGCTCCACCAATTATTCTGATTACACGCTTTTGTGCAGTGAACACTCTTTTACTCAATGATGAGTTACCCCAGAATATTATGCCATACGAAAGCAAAGAACGAAAATAGACGTGGTAAGCTAATTTACTGAGATGTATATCGCCAAAATTTGCAATGACCATAATAGCATAAGTAGCTGAACCTAAACGTTTCAGTAGATCCTCAGTGTGTTTTTTTCAGTTCAACCCCTCATCAATGCATACACCTAGAAATTTTGAATATTCTACCTTAGCAACCGATTTCTGATCGAAGTCTATATTTATTAATGGTGTCATTCCATTTACTGTGTGGAACTGTATATACTGTGTTTTGTCAAAGTTTAATGAGAGCCCATTTGCACAGAACCACTTTAATGATTTTCTGAAAAACATCGTTTACAATTTCACCAGTTAATTCTCGTCTGTTGGGCGTGATAGCTATACTTGTATCATCGGCAAAAAGTACCAGCTTTGCATCTTCGTGAATGGCAAGTCACTAATATATATTAAGAACAGCAGAGGACCCAAGACCGAATCTTGCGGCACCCCATTCTTGATTGTTCCCCAGTTTGAGAAATCACCTCGCTGGCCAAGGTAGGATTTGCAAACGCGAAGACAAGGAGTAGAGACTCTCGCCGTGCGCGGATGGGCATTATATTTCTGAAATGTAAGCACAGGATGGCTTTCCATGAAGGGCAACAAAACGGGGTGCGGAATATCGTCAACGTATCTCAGTGCTGTAAGGGTGCCGTGGATGACAACCAAAGGTGCCCTGCTATGAAATAAAATGGCACCCCAGACCGTCATTCCTGGATGTCAGGCCGTATGGCAGGCGAAAGTGAGGTTGGTATCCCACTTCTGTCCGGCTCGTCTGCAGACACATCTCCACTGGTCATCGGGGCTCAGTTCGAAGCGGAACCCACCACTGAAGATTCTACTCCAGTCAATAAGACTCCAGGCCGAAGATGTGTCTGGGGACGCCCCAGATAGCAACCTGAATATTGCCCGCAATGCATCTCGACAGTCAGGACTACTGGTTCAAATCTGTTTGAAATCTTATGGGACTTAACTGCTAAGGTCATCAGTCCCTAAGCGTACACACTACTTAACCTAAATTATCCTAAGGACAAACACACACACCCATGCCCGAGGGAGGACTCGAACCTCCGCCGGGACCAGCCGCACATTCCATGACTGCAGCGCCCTAGACCGCTCGGCTAATCCTGCGCGGCACTACTGGTCTGGGGTGCCATTTTATTTTTTAGTACGACCCGTTTGGTTGCCATCCGTGGCACGCTTACAGCACAGCGGTACGTCGACGGTATTCTGTGTCCCATTTTGTTGTCCTTCAAGCCAACCTGGGTTTACATTTCAGGAAGATAATACCCGTCCGCACACGGCGAGAGTTTCTGCTGCCTGTCTTCGAGCTTCCCAAATCCTATCTTGGCCAGCAAAGTCACCAGATCCATCCCCCAACTGAGGTCGTTTGGAGAATTATGGACGGGGACCTCCAATCACCTCCTTATTTTGATGATTTAACGAGCCAATTAGACAGAATTTGGCACGATGCCCCACATGTGGACATCCAACAACTCTTTCAATCAGTGCAAGCCGAATAACTGCTTTCATAAGGGGCAGAGGTGGACCAACGCGCTATTGACTTGCTCAATTTGTAAAGCTCTTTCCCCTGAATATATCACCCATTTTTTTCTCAAATTGCAATCATTAGTTTGTACATGTACATCACAACTATTGCCTTCAGTCCTATTGGACTTCCATCGTAGTGGGTCGTTTTTTTTTTCTCTCTCTCTTAGAGTGTACATTATGCGTAAGAAAACAAGGATTTGCACAAATTAAAATACAGTCGATGCCGAACATAAGTGTTACGAGCTACTGGTTAAATAAATCCGTGTTAAGTAACGGCTTTCATCGTTTAATGATTATCAAGTACGATGCATTGCAACTGAGAGAACACATCAGACACATTTACCATTTAACTGCCAATGGAACAAAATACTGTTAACATACTCTCGAAAACAATACAAGATACATAAAATTATTTACAGCGCCCTATACCGCAAAATCCTTGCTGTTACGTCCAATAAAATAAAAAATCATCTTGTGTTAGTTATTTGAAAATACAGAAGATAAAGCTATGGAGTCGACAGTGTTCATACATATGAACGAAGTAGATATGTTCCATCAGTAGTAGAATGCAATAAAGCCGCGCGGGATTAGCCGAGCGGTCTTAGGCGCTGCAGTCGTGGACTGTGCGGCTGGTCCCGGCGGAGGTTCGAGTCCTCCCTCGGGTATGGGTGTGTGTGTGTGTGTGTGTGTGTTTGTCCTTAGGATAATTTAGGTTAAGTAGTGTGTAAGCTTAGGGACTGATGACCTTAGCAGTTAAGTCCCATAAGATTTCACACACATTTGAACATTCTGAATGCAATAAGCAATAGAATGCACTGCTTTAGTTAAGTAATCGTCGTACACTGTCATAATCAGGTTCCATCCTTTCGCGTGGAGTGCGCGCCACATACTTCCGATTGCACAGCTAATATCAATTTATAGGTCGATGCGTATTGACACGTTATAGGTAGCAGAGCCTCCTGTGTTCGATATTTTAGCAGATATCTCAGAAAGCATTATGTTTACTATTTTCTTCGCAGATAGACAATGTATAGCCATGTGTGAGGTACCTACGGTTGCGTCAGTCGTATATAAAAATACTTTGGGGAAGCATATAGTTAGTTTAATGTTGCGAGTGTCCAGATTGCGAATACTTCATTTTAGATTCTTCCATCACCAGGGCTTCTTACTGGCTGCATCCGAGTAGAGTAATAGCACGTAACCGACGACCGGCTGCTGGTCAATCAAATAATGGTTGTTGTGCTACCTCTCAAACACATCCTCGACATTCGACCTAGGGGATACGAAATGGCAGGCGGTAATTTATCATTACAAAACGATTTTACGCTGTTAACAGTACTCTGGGGTAAACACCGACGAAAAAAATCTCAGCACCAAGAAGAAGTTGTGCGTCATAATCGAAAGTTGCTAAGCGTGTTTCTATATCTGAAAGATTACGTCTTTTCACGTTTCGCAGCATTCGCATAGGAGTGAAGCTAGTAGCTCCACTATGAGGATGCATATCGGCTATGCTTTAAATACACGCTCTAACGATCATGAGTGTTCATGACCTTTGAGACTGGATGTTGTCGTTCGTCGTGTGACTAGGGCCTCCCGTCAGGTAGACCGTTCACCGGGTGCAAGTCTTTCGATTTGACGCCACTTCTTCGACTTGCGTGTCGATGTGGATGAAATGATGGAGATTAGGACAACACAATAGCCAGTCCCTGAGCGGAGAAAATCTCCGACCCAGCCGGGAATCGAATCCGGCCCTTAAGCCGTCAGCACACGGACCGTGCATCCGATCGTTGAGTGTGCCCAGTTTCTGACGTCATAGCGTGGAATAGCACGTTCGGGAGTCTTTCCGAACGTGCAGCGCAATATCTAGCATGTCAGATATCCTGGGCGTGCATCTGAGCGTTGACCAATGAGATGGCACAACGCCGTCCACGTCACATGCACGCCATCTCCCTTCAGCACGGAGTTGTGAGGCGCCATATTGGCATTCATTTCAAGCCTATTCTGCTACCGGGTAGGAACAGTGATCAAGTAATAATGACCTTGGAGTTTTACTAAAATGATGAAACAATGTATATCTTATGTGGAGAACTATCGCAAATTTGTATCGCACTGTTTGTAATGGAACTTCTACAGGGTGTTTCAAGAATGACCGGTATATTTGAAACGGCAATACAAACTAAACGAGCAGCGATAGAAGTACATCGTTTGTTGCAATATGCTTGGGACAACAGTACATTTTCAGGCAGACAAACTTTCGAAATTACAGTAGTTACAATTGTCAACAACAGATGGCGCTGCGGTCTGGGAAACTCTATAGTACGATATTTTCCACTTATCCACCATGCGTAGCAATAATATGGCGTAGTCTCTGAATGAAATTACCCGAAACCTTTGACAACGTGTCTGGCGGAATGGCTTCACATGCAGATGAGATGTACTGCTTCAGCTGTTCAATTGTTTCTGGATTCTGGCGGTACACCTGGTCTTTCACGTGTCCCCACAGAAAGAAGTCACAGGGGTTCATGTCTGGCGAATAGGGAGGCCAATCCACGCCACCTCCTGTATGTTTCGGATAGCCCAAAGCAATCACACAATCATCGAAATATTCATTCAGGAAATTAAAGACGTCGGCCGTGCGATGTGGCCGGGCACCATCTTGCATAAACCACGAGGTGTTCGCAGTGTCGTCTAAGGCAGTTTGTACCGCCACAAATTCACGAAGAATGTCCAGATAGCGAGATGCAGTAATCGTTTCGGATCTGAAAAATGGGCCAATGATTCCTTTGGAAGAAATGGCGGCCCAGACCAGTACTTTTTGAGGATGCAGGGACGATAGGACTGCAACATGGGGCTTTTCAGTTCCCCATATGCGCCAGTTCTGTTTATTGACGAAGCCGTCCAGGTAAAAATAAGCTTCGTCAGTAAACCAAATGCTGCCCACATGCATATCGCCGTCATCAATCCTGTGCACTATATCGTTAGCGAATGTCTCTCATGCAGCAATGGTAGCGGCACTGAGGGGTTGCCGCGTTTGAATTTTGTATGGATAGAGGTGTAAACTCTGGCGCATGAGACGATACGTGGACGTTGGCGTCATTTGGACCGCAGCTGCAACACGGCGAACGGAAACCCGAGGCCGCTGTTGGATCACCTGCTGCACTAGCTGCGCGTTGCCCTCTGTGGTTGCCGTACGCGGTCGCCCTACCTTTCCAGCACATTCAACCGTCACGTTCCCAGTCCGTTGAAATTTTTCAAACAGATCCTTTATTGTATCGCTTTTCGGTCCTTTGGTTACATTAAACCTCCGTTGAAAACTTCGTCTTGTTGCAACAACACTGTGTTCTAGGTGGTGGAATTCCAACACCAGAAAAATCCTCTGTTCTAAGGAATAAACCATGTTGTCCACAGCACACTTGCACGTTGTGAACAGCACATGCTTACAGCAGAAAGACGACGTACAGAATGGCGCACCCACATCACTTGCAGCGCCATCTGTTGTTGAAAATTGTAACTACTGTAATTTCGAAAGTTTGTCCGCCTGAAAATGTACTGTTGTCCCAAGCATATTGCAACAAACGGTGTATTTCTATCGCTGCTCGTTTAGTTTTTATTGCCGTTTCAAATATATCGGTCATTTTTGAAACACCTTGTATAAGCCTGTGTCCTTACTGTTTGGACATGGTACTTTCCTTTTCGTCTTAAAACATGTACATGGATATTGAAGTTTTTATTTGTGTATATTACCTATACAACAACGTGACTAGCATACGGACAATGGAGGAAATGTACGTTTTAGTAGAGCTAACGTGGGAATTTTACGGGCGTCCCTTAAGTAAACAGTGTGATTTACGAACTAGAAACACCCCACAACTGCCGCTGGAGTGCGCTGCGATCGCGTATACCACGCTGGGGCTCACGTACCGTATGCACAAGTCGCCATATTGGCATTCATTTCAAGCCTATTCTGCTACCGCGTAGGTTCACCAGCGCGTTGAACTCGGCACGCTCAACGTTGACGTTCGACAGCACGGTCCGTGTGCCGACGGCTTTAGGATTTGACAGTCCGTCGCGGTGACCACTCAGATACCGGGGTCGGACACTGGGCGTGGTGAGTTGATGTTAGTCAGGAATATTTTTAAGGCGACAGAGGCACCATTATCAACACATCACTTAGGTTCAATGAGGTCATGTAATAGGGGGACGCGAAGCTGAATGTTCCTTCTGCGATACTGCAGAAAGACTTGGCAGGAATGTAACCACTGTATATGAGAGTGATCACGAGAATGTACGGTCGCAAGAAGACCGGGCTCCGGACTGCCACGTGGCACTACCGAGAAGGAAGACCATCGTGTTCGATGCATGGCTCTGTCGCATCGTACTGTATGTACAGCTGTAATCTGAGCAGCAGTTGGCACCACAGCGACACAACGAACTGCTACAAATCGGTTACTTCCAGGACAGCTCCGAGTCAGACGCCCTGTAGCGTGCGCCGGAGGCTGACAGCAATATAATGCAATCACGCGTCTAAATTTGTTTCGCGCCGTCGCCTTCTAAACAAAGTAACAGCACACCAAATATTCTGTTAAAGACTTCCTAGCTGAAAAAACTCAGGACGTCGTTCTTGATTAGGATGCACCGTCCCATAAATGAAGTTAACGCGCGACCTAGTTCGAGGGTGTTTGTTTTAATGCAGGGTACGCAACTGTTTAATTATATTTTGTTATAACTACCTGTTACCGTTTACATCATCGTAACGTTATCTGCATGCATTCAAACAAAGCACAGAAAAAACTAGAAATGCATACAGTCCAATCAGTTAAACATAGGTTGTGTAAAGTAATACTTACAAAAGATCAAATTTTAATCACACGTCATAGCATAGCACATCAATATAGCAGTCCATATAATTACTGCCCCATATGAACTGCTGAATATCAACGAAACCAGACAGATATCCTTACACAAGAGATGGTGAGTCCAATCTGAAATCACATTTATATCTGACCATCAGCTAAATGTACATCTACATGGATACTCTGCAAATCACATTTAAGTGCCTGGCAGAGGGTTCATCGAGCCCACCTTCACAATTCTCTATTATTCCAATATCGTGTAGCACGCGGGAAGAGCGAACCGCTATATCTTTCCGTACGAGCTCTGATTTCCCTTATTTGTCATGGTTATTTTCTCCCCTATGTAGGTCGGCGTCAACAAAATGTTTTCGCAGTCGGAGGAGAAAGTTGGTGATTGGAATTTCGTGAGAAGATTCTTCCGCAACTAAAAACGCCTTTGTTTTAATGATGTCAATCCCAAATCCTGTATCATTTCAGAGACACTCTCTCCCCTATTTCGCGATAATACAAAACGTGCTGCCCTTCTTTGAACTTTTTTCGATGTAATCCGTCAATCCTATCTGGTGAGGATCCCACACCGCGCAACAGTTTTCTAAAAAGAGGACGGACAAACGTAGTGTAGGCAATCTTGTTAGTAGATCTGTTACATTTTCTAAGTGTCCTGCTAATAAAACGCAGTCTTTGGTTAGCCTTCCCCACATCATTTTCTATGAGCACCTTCCAATTTAAGTTGTTCGTAATTGTAATTCCTAGGTATTTAGTTGAATTTACAGTCTTTAGATTTGGCTGATTTATCGTGTAACCGAAGTTTAACGAATTCCTTTAGCACTCATGTGGGCGTCCTCACACTTTTCGTTATTTAAGGTCAATTGCCAATTTTCTGACAATATAGATATCTTTTCTAAATCGTTTTTCAATTTGTTTTGATCTCATAATGACTTTACTAGTCGATAAACGATAGCGTCATCTGCAAACAACCGAAGACGGATGCTCAGATTGTCTCCCAAATCGTTTATATAGATCAGGAACAGCAAAGAGCCTCCAACACTACCTTAGAGGACGCCAGAAATCATTTCTGTTTTACTCGATGACTTTGCGTCAATTACTATGAACTGTGACCTCTCTGACAGGAAATCGCAAATCCAGTCACATAACTGATGACACTCCATAAACACGCAGTTTCACTACAAGCCGCTCGTGTGTTACAGTGTCTAAAGCCTTCCGGAAATCCAGAAATACGGAATCAATTTGAAATCCCATGTCAATAGCACTCAACACTTCGTGCGAGTAAAGAGCTAGTTGTGCTTCGCAAGATCGATGTTTCCTAAATCCGTGTTGACAGTGTGTCAGTAGACCGTTTTCTCAGAGGTAATTCATAATGTCCGAATACGATATATGTTCTAAAATCTGCTGATATCGACGTTAATGATATGGGTCTGTAATTTAGTGGATTACTCTTAGTACCTTTCTTGAATGCTGATGTGACCTGTGCAAAAATTACTAAAGTGTACCCAACCATAGATTTTAGTTATGAAGAACAAAACAAGGCAAAGATATAACTAATGCTGCTTCATGCATTTAGTGTTAACAGTTATTGCATCGCTTTACTTAAAATATTGACTCAAGGCACAAGGACAGAACAAACTTTTTTCTTATAAAATTACAAATCAGTTGTATAAGAAGGAAGGATCTTGTCGACATCGAGCTCATTAGAGACGGAGTACAAGCTCAAGGATGGGGAGTAAATCGGCCGTGCCCTTTACAAAGGAACCATACCGGCATTTGCCTGAAGCGATTTAGGCAAATCACGGAAAATCTCAGTTTGGTTGGCCGACCTCGAATTTGAACTGTCGTCCTTTAGAATGCGAGTCCAGCGTGCTAGCCACTGCGCCATCTCGTTCGGCAGCTGTATAAGAGTATAACAAAAAGAGGAAACAGTAACAAATCAGAACCAGTAGTGTAAACTTCTGATGCATACAAATAATAAATAGTAGCATACAGGTGCAAATTATAAATAATGGAGGTGTGAGTAGTAGTATTACACGAAAGTAAGTTCGCGGGGGGGGGGGGGGGGGGGGGGAGGGGTGGAATTAGAGCTTAACGTGCCGTTGACGACGAGGTCATCAGAGAAGCATCACAAGATCGGAATGGTGTAGGATGGAGAAGGAAAATACCATGTTCTATTTCATTGGAACTAGCCCGGCATTTGCCTTTACCGTATTACGAGAACGAAAAATCTTAAGCTGGATTTTAATTCCAGCCGTCCTGCATGCGAATTCACTGTATGAAATCCCTACATCATCTTCCTAGGTCCGCTGCCGATAGTATAGGACTCAATGTATGTATGGGAAAGCGATGTGTGGACACAAATTCCAATTCTTTTCAGTTATTGTTGCTATATCCACCAAACCTTCATTAAGCATGCGTTAAAGTAACTTTTCCTACAGTTACTCACAAATAAACAAACCTACAGTATCATACAGAAAATGTTGTCAAGCTCAAGAAAAAATGCAAGCTGGTGAGAACATAATAAGTTTCTCTCAGTTAAACTCGCACCTTAAAAATTATATGTGAAAATAAGTTCTACTAACACTTCTCTAAAATCTGAAACCAAGTGGCGACGACTGCCTAATCAAAGGCAACACATTAGTTCATAATTACACAGTGTGAGTAGTCATTCATAATGAAAAGTGAAACGGACGTAAGAAAACGATAATAGGAGCGAAAGTGTTTCAGTAAATATTGGTCCGCAGACGAGCCGTATGCGAGATGACAACGACTGTATGGTTACGAGTACTAGGTGACCGTCTTACTGGCTCATATGTTTTTCCAAGGAAACGTCACGTACGGGAGTTTCAGAGTTGCTTGGAGATGATCACTTTGTGCAACGTGGCGCGGCAGATTTTGCTGGTGATGTAAAATGAAATATAATACTCCAGCACGGTCCAAGACTAATAGTTGGAGCAGGTCCAGTGCAAAAACATCTTACCTCAGTCCTCTGGATTTTTGTGTCTGTAGTCATATCAAAAGCAATGTTAACAACAATCCTGTTGCTAAGGTTGAAAAACTGGAGCAGCGAATTGTACAGTTTTGTCAAGATTTATGAGATGATAGGGAGGTGATTTGAAAGAATTCGTATTCACTGTGGGGACGAGTGTAGGATTGTACAATAAACTAAAATATAACGTGATGAAGTAGTATTATATCCATACTTCTTATACACTCCTTAAAAAAATGTTCAAATCTGTATGAAATCTTATGGGACTTAACTGCTAAGGTCATCAATCCCTAAGCTTTCACGCTACTGAACCTAAATTATCCTAAAGAAAAATACACACACCCATGCCCGAGGGAGGACTCGAACCTCCGTCGGGACCAGCCGCACAGTCCATGACTGCAGCGCCCAAGACCGCTCGGATAATCCCGCGCGGCACACTCATTAAAAAAAAAACACACAACACCTTCAACGACTAGAGATAGGACGTTCGTATTTACAGAACACATACATTAATATGTTCTGCAGAAATGATTAGCATTTGAACCATGTCGGCTGGTGGGTTCAACATGAACATCAATATACCGGTAAAATGTGAATGCAACTCTCGTTATCGCTATAAATCGAAAGTAATGGATCAGTGTGACTTGAGCAGAGGTGCAGGATGCCTCGCAGATGAATGCGCGAACCGTAGCGTCAAATAAGTGAGATTGAAAGAGGCCGCATTATTGGCATGCGAGAATGTGATGCATCTAGCCGGGAAATTGCTGCTCATGTGGGACCAAGTGTTTCGGCAGTGCAACGGGTGTGTCCAGAATGGATCACGGAAGGCCGTAGAAAATGACGATATGGGTCCGGTTGCACCACCCAAACCCTCCCCTCACCCCCCGCCCCCCCCGACCGCCCACCCCTCCCTCCATCCAGAAGATCTACAGCGCATCCGAATGGCATTCCAGAACAGATCTGCATCATCGTAGGCTCTGGCGCAACAGTGGAATAGTGTAACGCGTCGTACACTATCAGGGGTGACAGTCCGTCGCCGTTTACGAGGTACATTCAAGTTCTAAGGCCTCCGATTTTTTTTTCTAATCAACTACTCACCCGAAATCGATGAAACTGGCGTTACTTCTCGACGTAATCGCCCTGCAGACGTACACATTTTTCACAACGCTGACGCCATGATTCCATGACAGCGGCGAAGGCTTCTTTAGGAGTCTGTTTTGACCACTGGAAAATCGCTGAGGCAATAGCAGCACGGCTGGTGAATGTGCGGCCACGGAGAGTGTCTTTCATTGTTGGAAAAAGCCAAAAGTCGCTAGGAGCCAGGTCAGGTGAGTAGGGAGCATGAGGAATCACTTCAAAGTTGTTATCACGAAGAAACTGTTGCGTAACGTTAGCTCGATATGCGGGTGCGTTGTCTTGGTGAAACAGCACATACGCAGCCCTTCCCGGACGTTTTTGTTGCAGTGCAGGAAGGAATTTGTTCTTCAAAACATTTTCGTAGGATGCACCTGTTACCGTAGTGTCCTTTGGAACGCAATGGGTAAGGATTACGCCCTCGCTGTCCCAGAACATGGACACCATCATTTTTTCAGCACTGGCGGTTACCCGAAATTTTTTTGGTGGTGGTGAATCTGTGTGCTTCCATTGAGCTGACTGGCGCTTTGTTTCTGGATTGAAAAATGGCATCCACGTCTCATCCATTGTCACAACTGACGAAAAGAAAGTCCCATTCATGCTGTCGTTGCGCGTCAACATTGCTTGGCAGCATGTCACACGGGCAGCCATGTGGTCGTCCGTCAGCATTCGTGGCACCCACCTGGATGACACTTTTCGCATTTTCAGGTCGTCATGCAGGATTGTGTGCACAGAACCCACAGAAATGCCAACTCTGGATGCGATCTGTTCAACAGTCATTCGGCGATCCCCCAAAACAATTCTCTCCACTTTCTCGATCATGTCGTCAGACCGGCTTGTGCGAGCCCGAGGTTGTTTCGGTTTGTTGTCACACGATGTTCTGCCTTCATTAAACTGTCGCACCCACGAACGCACTTTCGACACATCCATAACTCCATTACCACATGTCCCCTTCAACTGTTGATGAATTTCAATTGGTTTCACACTACGCAAATTCGGAAAACGAATGATTGCACACTGTTCAAGTAAGGAAAACGTCGCCATTTTAAGTATTTAAAACAGTTCTCATTCTCGCCGCTGGTGGTAAAATTCCATCTGCCGTACGGTGCTGCCATCTCTGGGATGTATTGACAATGAACGTGGCCTCATTTTAAAACAATGCCCATGTTTGTATCTCTTTCCAGTCCGGAGAAAAAAAAATCGGAGGCCTTAGAACTTGAATGCACCTTGTATTATGGCATGGGTTACGTTCTCGTCGTCCACGTCTCCCCCAACCTTTGACGAATGTGTAGAAACATGCTAGACTGCAATAGTGTATGGAAAGACATCATTAGGGACAGAAATGACATCAGGTAATGTTTTCGGATGAATCTAGGTTCTGTTTCTTAAAAAATGATGGCTGCATTTTGGTTCGCCGCGGATGGGAGAGCGGCATCACCGTCACCGCATTTGCAGAAGACATACAGCGCCAGCTCAAAGCCTTATGGTGTGGGCTGCTATTGGGTACAACCACAAATCACAACTGGTTCCTGTCCAGAGCACTGTGACTGGTGTTACCTACGTGATGACATCCTACGACCCGTAGCCATACCCTTTCTGCACAATACGCCAGACGCCATTTTCAGCAAGACAATGCACAGCCACATGTTGCTGCAAGAACACGTGCCTACTCGGAGTCACAGGAAGTTACCCGTCTGCCCTGTCCCGCCAGATCACCAGACTTGTCGCCAATCGAAAATGTGTGGGATATCTTGGAACGACGGGTGCAGCGCTCTGGCCGAATCCCAACCACCACAGATGAACCCGGGAACCAGGTGGATTCAGCATAGATGGCTATACGACAGTATGCTTAACGCGGATTGTACGCGACGATGCCATCACGCATGGAACAAGCTATCAGGGCGCATGGCGGACCCTGTGCCTACTAGGCAACAGGACACATGCTGAACCGAAGTGACTGAAATGCTAATCATTCTCGCGGAACATACTAATGTACATGTCCTGTGAATATGAACATCCTATCTCTAGTCGTTCAAGGTGTTCTGATTTTTCTGAGCAAGAGTGTACAAATGGGTGTACATATGTAATGTGCTTATATAATGTGTTCCACATCTCCTCCTAAACTATTGGAGCGATTTCAACTAAACTTGGTATATGTATCAATTATTGTCTGGACAGAATCGGTGTAGGAGTAAGAACCACCTAGCTACCAGAGCGGTGGGGTGACAAAACAGCGTAGCCCACGACGCGCGAATACTCTTACTTTAGTTACACAATAGTTCAGAATTAGAGCACTTGGTAAGTTGCAATGAACTTAACACAACACTCCAAACCTTTACGAAACTTTCTCTCGCTGTCAACCCCCACAAAATGATAAAAGGAAAAAAACTTTTTCGATTACCACATTTTCGTTATTCATGAAGTGAAATTGCCACCTGAAGCATGACATTTTAATTTATTACTTTTTTTTCTACTAAGTTGTCCGCCTCCGTAGCGCAGCGGTAGCATTACCGCCTACCACGCAAGAGGCTCGGGTTAGATTCCTAGCAGGGGACTGGGTGTTATGTGTCCTTCATCATTATTTTCATCATCATTAACACGCAAGTCGCCGAAGCGGCGTCAACTAAAGACTTGCAATACGGCGGCCGAACCCCGAAGGGGATATTCTGGCCAGTAACTGCTAAGTTTATTCGCAACACATTTTGCAGGCAACATTCACGTATATCACTGAATGTACCAGTAAAATTATATTTTTGTTTGACATATAGTGCAGGTGATGTGACGTCATAAACACTGAGACGTGGAAAAAACTACTGCATCATGTGCAACATTTTAACGTATTACTTATTTACTAATAATTTTATTTGCACCACATCCCCCAGACACTATCCTCTCATACCAGTGAATGTACCAAGAAAAATATATCATTGTAAGACACACAGGTCTGCAGATACGAGGTCATAAGCATTGAGTTGCGTGAAAATGAAAGTGGAGGGAGGAATTCGCTAGAGATGCAGGTGAAATATGTGTGCAAGTACGTCTGAAATATCTTAAATATACATTAAACAAAATTGACATGAGCATACGCAAACATAGCCACGGGCAAAAAGCTCATCCTCAACCCCTGGAACGATTTAAATGAAATTTGTTAGGTATATTAGGTGCGATCTGGAAAGAAATACTGTGGGGGTTATAACCACAAGCCTACTATTGGGATGAGCGTAATAACGTGGAGAGAGCAGGGGGAAGAAGAAGATGGACAGACAGAGAGGGGGGGAGGACTAGATGGACACAGACAGGGGGGTGGAGGAGATTAAAAGGCAGAGGCGGATGGGGAAATGGACAGAGAGAGGCATGAGGAGGAGGTGGACAGAGAGGAAAGAGAAACAGATGGGTGCACACACAGGGGGCTGACAGACAGGGAGACAGGGGCTAGAGGAGATGAAAAGACATATGGGGAGGGGTAAATGCAGAGAGAGGAAAGAGAAAGAGATGGACAGAGACAGGAGGCTGGAGGAGATGAAAAGACAGAGAGGGAGGGGGAAATGGAGAGACAGGAAAGAGAAAGAGATGGACAGAGACAGGGGTCTGGAGGAGATGAAAAGACAGAGGGGGAGGGGGAAATGAACAGAGAGAGGCATGAGGAGGAGGTGGGCAGAGAGAGGGAAGAGAAAGAGATGGACACAGACAGAGGAAAGAACAGAGAGGCAGACTGAGGGGGAAGAGGAGGTGAACAGAGACGGGGAGGAAATGGGGAAAGAAAGAGACGAGGAGGGTTCAAAAAATGGTTCAAATGGCTCTGAGCACTATGGGACTTAACATCTTAGGTCATCAGTCCCCTAGAACATAGAACTACTTAAACCTAACTAACCTAAGGACATCACACACATCCTTGCCGAGGCAGGATTCGAACCTGCGACCGTAGCAGTCGCGCGGTTCCGGACTGAGCGCCTAGAACCGCTAGACCACCGCGGCCGGCGACGAGGAGGGGATCGATAGGGAGGAAATTAGCAAATGGACAGAGGGGAGGAGCAAATGGAAAGAGAGAGCGGCAGGAGGAGATGGGCAGAGTGGGGGTGGTGGAGATTCAGTATTTCTTCATTTCCAGAAGTCTTTTGACATCGTTCCTCACAAGAGACTTCTGATCAAATTGCGTACTTAAGGAGTATAGCATCAGTTGTCCGACTGGATCCGTAATTTCCTGTCAGAAAGGTCACAGTACGCAGCAACAGACGGAAGATCTTCGAGTAAAACAGAAGTGGTAACAGCGTTCTCCAAGGCAGTGTTATAGGCCGTCTGCTATTCCTAATCTACATAAACGATTTAGGAGACAGTTTGAGCTACCCTCTTAGATTGTTTGCAGATAATTCTATCACTTGCCGTATAGTAAACAAGTAGTTAGCGCACCGACACTCGCATTCGGAAGGACGAAGGTTCAAATCCGCGTCCAGCCATCCAGATTTAAGTTTTCCATGATTTCCCCAAATCGTTCGAGGCATATGCCGGCATGGTTCCTTTGAAAGGACATGGTCGATTTTCGTTCCCCTCCCTTCAAACATTCCGAGCTTGTACTCCGTCCCTAATGACCTCGATGTCGATGGGACGTTAAGCCCTAATCTTCGCTCCTTCATTCGTATAGTAGACTCATCAGAGAATAAAACCAATTGCAAAATTATTTAGACATAATATCTGTATGGTGCGAGAAGTGGCAGTTGTCTCTGAAAAAGGTAAAGTGAGAAGTCATCCACGTGAGTACGAAAAGAAATCCCTAAATTTCGATTAAACGATAAATCCCAAAAAATAAGAGGCTGTATATTCAACTAAATTCCCACAATTTACAATTACGTACAACATAAATTGTAACGATTGCATAGATAATTTTGTGGGGATGGCAGACCAAAGACTGTCTCTTGATGGCAGAACACTTAGAAGACGCAACACGTCTGCTAAAGAGAGTGCTTGTACTACGCTTGTCCGTCCTCTGCTAGATTATTGTTGTGCGGTATGAGATCCTTATCAGATAGGTTTGACGGAGGACATCGAAAAACTACAAAGAACGGCAGCTCGTTTTGTGTTATCGCGAAGTAGGGGAATGATAAGCGAGTTGGGGGGCAATCATTAAAACCAAGGCGTTTTCCGTTGTGGCGAGATCTTTTCACCAAATTTCAATCACCAGCTTTCTTCTCGGAATGCGGGTAGGCTACCATGAAGAGCATACTAAACGCATTATTGTTGTCAATACTGACAGAAACCCAACACCCACCATAGTAGTACAAGTTTATATGCCAAGCAGCTTCGATGTTAATGAAGAGAGTGAAGAAATGCGTGATGTGATAAAGGAAATTATTCAGATAGTTAAGCAAGACGAAAATTAGTGGTGGGGGCCGGAATTAGATAGTAGAAAAAGGAAGATTATGAACACTAGGAGAATATGGACTGCAGGAAAGGAATGAAGGAGGAAACCGCTTGGTAGAATTTTCACAGAGCATAGTTGAATCATCGCTAACACTTTGTTGAAGAATCATGAAAAAAGGCTGTACTGTGCCAAAGACTTGGAGACACCGGAAGGTTTCATAATGTTTATACACTCATGTTTTAAAAACAGAACACCTCGAACGACTAGAGATAGGACCTTCATATTCACAGGACACGTGCATTAGTATGTTCTGCGGGAACGATTAGCATTTCAGTCATCTCGGTTCAGCATGTGTCCTGGTACCTAGCAGGCATGTTCCATGGGTGATGACACCGACACGCATAAGGCGCAAATGACGTCATCTGGTATAGCCATCCGTGCTGTATTCACCTGGTTCCAAAGTTCACCTGTGGGGCTGGCATTTGGTCACAACACTGCTCTCGTCTTTTCAAGATATCCCACACATTTTCGATTGGCGACAAGTCTGATGATCTAGCGGAACAGGGTAAAAGACTGACATCCTGTGACACCGAGAAGGCACGTGTTCCTGCAGAAATATGTGGTCGTGCATTATCTTGCTGAAAAATGGCGTCTGGGGTGTTGTTCAGAAAGGATATGGCTAAGGGTCGCAGTATGTCATTCACGTAGTCACAGTGCCCTGGACACGCACCATCTGTAATTTGTGGTTGTACCCAATAGCACCCTATACCATGAGGCCTTGAGTTTGCGCTGTATGTTTTATGCGAATGCAGTCACTGTGGTGCCGCTCCCCTGCCCGTGGAGAACCAAAACGCGGCCATCATTTTCAAACGAACTGAACCTGAATTCGTCCGAAACCACTATCTGCTGTCACTCCTGTCCCCAGTGACGTCGTTCCACACACCATCGCTGTGTAGCATATTTCTTCACATTCATCAAAGGTGGGTGGAGAGCTGGACGACGCTCACGTAACCCATGCCATATTAAACGGCGACGGACAGTCACCTCTGATAGTGTACGATGTGTTACACTGTTCCTCTGTTGCGCCAGAGCCGAGGAAGACGCAGATTTGTCCCGTGGTGTCACTCAGACAAGCTGTCGATCTTCTGCGGGGGTGATCTGGCTAGTGCGACCTGACCCATCTCGTCATGGACGTGAACCATTTTGCACAAGCCCGTTGCGCTTGTGAATCTCTTCGTCCCACATGAGTAGCAGTTTACCGGATGGATGCATCACATTCTCTCACGCCAATAATGCGCCCTGTTTCAAACTCACTGATTTGACGGTACGGTTCGCATATATGTCGTCGAGGCATTCTGCACCTCTGCTCAAGTCACACTGATCCATTACCCTCGGTCTGTAGCGACAACAAGAGCCCTGGACATATTTTACCGGTCGGTGGCGTTGCGCCGCGATATCGATGTTGGCCCTGAACCCGGGAGCCGACATGGTTCAAGTGCTAATCGTTTCTTCAGAACATACTAATGTACCCGTTCTCAAATGATCGTCCTATCTCTAGGCGTTCAAGATGTTCTATTTTATCTGAAAATGAGTTTATAATGGTCAGACAGAGATTTCGGAACCTAATTTTAAATTTTAAGACTTCTCAGCTGCAGATGCATACTGTAAACACAATGTATTGGATATGATCTGTTGGTTGACAGTGAAGAAATTGCAGAAAGGTAGGAAATTAAGAAGATGAGACCTGGATAAGTTCAAAGAACCAGAGGTTCTTGAGAGTTTCAGATGGAGCATTAAGCAACGATTGACTAGAACTGGGAAAAGGAATACAGTAGAAGACGAATGGGTAGCTTTGAGACACGAAATGGTGAAAGCAACAGAGTATCAGATAGATAACAAGAGAAGGCCTAGTTTAAGTCCTTGGCCAACACAGAAGATATTGAATTTGATTAATGAAGGGAGAAAACACAAAAATGCAGCAAATGAAGCTGGTGAGAGGGAATACAAGCGACTAAAAAATGAGATTGTTAGAAAGTGCAGGAATGCCTAGAAGACAAATTTAAGGATTTAGAAGCGTATTTCACTAGAATAGAGACAAATACCGCGTACTGGAAAATAAGAGACCTTTGGATAAAAAGAGAAGCAGCTGCATGAATATAAAGAGCTCAGATGGAAAACCAGTCCTAAGCAAAGAAGGGAAAGCTGAAAGGTGGAAGCGGTAAATAAGGGGTTTATACAAGGGAGACGAGCTTAGGCGCAGTATTATAGAAATGGTAGAGGATGTAGCTGAAAATGAGGTGGGAGATGTGATACGGCAAGAGGAATCTGACAGAGTACTGAAAGACCTAAGTTGAAACAAGGCCCTGGGGGTTGACGACATTCCGTCAGAACTATTTATAGCTTTGGGAGAGCCAGACAAGACAAAAATCTCCCACCTGATGTACAAAATGTATGAGACAGACCAAATACCCTTAGACTACAAGAAAAATATAATTTCAATTCCAAAGAAATTAAGTGCTGACAGGTGTGAATATTACCACCTATCACCATAATAAGTCATAGCTGCAAAAAGTTAACACGAATTCTTAACAGAAGAATGGAAGAACTGGTAGAAGTCGACCTCGGAGAAGATCAATTTTGATTCTAGAGAAATGCAGGGGCCCGCAAGGCAATATTGACCATACAGCTTATCTTAGAGGATAGATTAAGTAAACCTACGTCTACAGAATTTGTAAACTTCGAGAAAGATTTTGACAGTATTTACTCGAATACTCTCTTTGAAATTCTGAAGGTAGAAGGGGTGAAATGCAGGGATTAAAGGCTATTTACAGATTGTGCAGAAAGCAGATGGAAGCTATTAGAGTCAGGAGCATTAAAGGGAAGCAGTGGTTGAGAAGGGAGTGAGAGTGTTGTAGCCTATCCCCCATGTTATTCAGTCTCTACTGTGAACAAACAGGAACAGAAATCAAAGAAAAGTTTGGAGTAGGAATTAAAGTCCAGGGAGAAGAAATAAAAACTTTAAGTATTGCCAGTGACTTAGTTCTATAAGAGGCAGAAAAGGACTTGGAGGAGGAGTTGAACGGAATGAGCAGTGTCTTGAAAGGATATAAGATCAACATAAACAAAAGAAAAACAAGAATAATGAAGTGTAATTGAATGCTGAGGAATTAGAATAGTAAACGAGACACTTAAAGTAGTAGATGAGTTTTGCTATTTCGGCCGCAAAATGACTGACAGTGGCCGAAGATTAAAGGATATAAAATATAAAAGGCAATGGCAAGATAAGCATTTCTGAAAAAGAGAAATTTGGTTACAAAAATATAGATCTAAGTTTTAGGAAGTCTCTTCTGAAAGTAATCCCATGGAGTGTAGCAATGTATGGAAGTGAAACATGGACAATAAATGGTTTGGAGAAGAAGAGGATAGAAGCTTCTAAAATGTGATGCTACAGACGCATGATGAAGGCTACGTGGGTTGGTCATGTAAGGAATGAGGAGATACTGAGTAGAGTTGGGGAGGAATGTAATTTGTGGCGCAATCTGTCCAGGGGAAGGGATCGGTCGATAGGACACATTCTGAGACTACAAAGGATGACGAATTTTGTATTGGGGGGAGGGGGGGGGAGGGAGATAGAAATTGTAGAGGGAGGCCAAGGCATGAATGCAGGAGAAGATTCAGAAGGATGTAAGTTGCAGTAGTTATTCGGAGATGAAGCGGCTTGCACAAGATAGAGTAGCATGGAGAGCTGCATCAAATCCGTTTCCGGACTGAAGTCCACAACAAAAACACCGAGTGCGTCCACAGCTTCCGTCACTGGTTCATGTGATAAGCGCGAGGGTGCTATTGAGAGGTTCGTTAAGCTTCAATGTCAAACGCTCCAAGAGAGGCATTGAGCATTATGTAGATGTTTACTGGCTAAAATTACGTGAGTGTACTTTTCTATAAAACGAATAAATCATTGCACCGAACGACCAGGAACACGACGGGAAGACCACAGATATTAGAACTCATACAGACGCTTAATGACAGTCGATCATCTGAAAGAGTGAGAGGATCAAGATAGTGGTTTCAGAAATGCGCTCCACCAGAGACTGTTTGGTGGCTTGTGGAGTGCACACAGATACTCCCCACCTTCACTGCCGTTATGTCAGCTGCCAATGGCCGAGTGCCTGCACAACCACTGACGCACGCCTGAGAGTCAACCACTCTTCCTTCATGAAACATCGACATCGCACAGGTCTTAAACCACTCCCATTACATACATATATCGTGACAGAGAACAACGACAACTATGCATTCTTCGGTTAAATGACTCTCCGTCGTCTTCTCCATTGTTGCTGTTGTTGTGGTCTTGTGTCTAAAAGACTATTTATTTCATAAGTTTCCGTCCAGAGGGTCCTTACGCCCATCTACATAAACGTTTTGTACAAATGACATAGTAATTAGGCCAGACCAGATGGCAAGGTACGTTTGAATAGATACACATAGATTAAGGTTTTCGTTTGACAGTAGTTAGATCATAATTAAATTTTGAGTAGTGGTAAGTTTACAAGGATTCTTATACGTGATTATTGGACAACGTACATCGTTTTTATAAAAAACAGCAAAACACTGTTACAATTTACAGATTACAATAATAAAAAGATTATTTACAAAAAAATTTGACGTGAAACATAAATGAATGTGTGAGCACGATTGTTCTGGCGTTGTACATGATATGTCAACCTCGGGTTGTATTGCTGACGTGGTAACAGCACCGATTTAGAACGTTTACGTTTCTACTGGAAAAAGTAGGAGACTTTTTTATCCTCTTTACAGACGATTTTATGTTTATTGAGAGGTATAAGGTAGATAACACACTCAGTTTTGTTTGCTACGAATGCCATATGGTTCTTGAAGGTTAGGCGTTTGTCCAAGTGATCCTCCAGATATTTGGCATTTGGCGGGTTTCAGTGTAGGGAATTCCTTCACTAACCAAGAGCAGTGGGACTAATAAATTCTGCCAAAGTTTCGATTGATACAGCTCTTGATGATAGTCTATCCTGTGCAAGTCTCTTCATCTACAAGCTCGATTCATTTCAACTTGCTCCCTGCATTCGAGTCATCGTCTCTCTCTACAACTTTTACCCCCCCCCCCCCCCCCCCCACCTTTTACCAAACTGACAATTCCTTCTTGCCTCAGGATATGTCTTATCAAGCGACCCTTTCTTTCAGTCAAGCCTTGCCACAAATGTATGTTTTCCCCAATTCGAGTCAGTACCTACGTATTAGTGATTCGATCTACCCATCCAATCTTAAGCAGTCATCTATAGCACTACGTTTCAAAAGCTTGTACTGTCTTCTAGTCTGCGCTGCTTACCGTACACGTTTCACCTCAGTACAAGTCTACACTCCATACAAATTTCTTCAGGAAAGGCTTCCTAGCATTTGAATATGTATTCCAAGATAATAGCCGACCGCTGTGGCCGAGAGGTTCTAGGCGAACCGCACAATAACCCTGAAAGAGTGGTTCGGTATGGGGCGGCGGAGGGGTGAAGTGGACTGCGGGAGTCGTCATGGGGTTGTGGACCACTGCGGCTGCGGCGGGGACGGAGCCTCTCCGTCGTTTCTAGGCTCTCGGTTAACATACAATACAATACGTTACACCTTCTACTTCTGAATACACTCTCCTCAAACCACTGTGAAGCGCATGGTACGTCCGCCTCGGCAGCTGCGCGGTCAGCGCAGCGTATTTCTTACCGAACGGGCCCGGCTTTGACTGCCTACCGGGTAGAAATAAGTGTCCAAGGAATAGAAAAGCAACTGGAATCACTCAACAGAGGAACGTCCACTGGACCTGACGGGATACCAATTCGATTCTACACAGAGTACGCGAAAGAACTTGCCCCCCTTCTAACAGCCGTGTACCGCAAGTCTCTAGAGGAACGGAAGGTTCCAAATGATTGGAAAAGAGCACAGGTAGTCCCAGTCTTCAAGAAGGGTCGTCGAGCAGATGCGCAAAACTATAGACCTATATCTCTGACGTCGATCTGTTGTAGAATTATAGAACATGTTTTTTGCTCGAGTATCATGTCGTTTTTGGAAACCCAGAATCAACACTGTAGGAATCAACATGGATTCCGGAAACAGCGATCGTGTGAGACCCAACTCGCTTTATTTGTTCATGAGACCCAGAAAATATTAGATACAGGCTCCCAGGTAGATGCTATTTTTATTGACTTCCGGAAGGCGTTCGATACAGTTCCGCACTGTCGCCTGATAAACAAAGTAAGAGCCTACGGAATATCAGACCAGCTGTGTGGCTGGATTGAAGAGTTTTTAGCAAACAGAACACAGCATGTTGTTATCAATGGAGAGACGTCTACAGACGTTAAAGTAACCTCTGGCGCGCCACAGGGGAGTGTTATGGGACCATTGCTTTTCACAATATATATAAATGACCTAGTAGATAGTGTCGGAAGTCCCATGCGGCTTTTCGCGGATGATGCTGTAGTATACAGAGAAGTTGCAGCATTAGAAAATTGTAGCGAAATGCAGGAAGATCTGCAGCGGATAGGCACTTGGTGCAGGGAGTGGCAACTGACCCTTAACATAGACAAATGTAATGTATTGCGAATACATAGAAAGAAGGATCCTTTATTCTATGATTATATGATAGCGGAACAAACACTGGTAACAGTTACTTCTATAAAATATCTGGGAGTATGCGTGCGGAACGATTTGAAGTGGAATGATCATATAAAATTAATTGTTGGTAAGGCGGGTACCGGGTTGAGATTCATTGGGAGAGTCCTTAGAAAATGTAGTCCATCAACAAAGGAGGTGGCTTACAAAACACTCGTTCGACCTGTACTTGAGTATTGCTCATCAGTGTGGGATCCGTACCAGATAGGGTTGCCGGCCGCGGTGGTCTCGCGGTTCTAGGCGCTCAGTCCGGAGCCGCGCGACTGCTACGGTCGCAGGTTCGAATCCTGCCTCGGGCATGGATGTGTGTGATGTCCTTAGGTTAGTTAGGTTTAAGTAGTTCTAAGTTCTAAGGGACTGATGACCACAGATGTTAAGTCCCATAGTGCTCAGAGCCGTTTGAACCATTTGAACCAGATCGGGTTGATGGAGGAGATAGAGAAGATCCAAAGAAGAGCGGCGCGTTTCGTCACAGGGTTATTTGGTAACGGTGATAGCGTTGCGGAGATGTTTAACAAACTCAAATGGCAGACTCTGCAAGAGAGGCGCTCTGCATCGCGGTGTAGCTTGCTCGCCAGGCTTCGAGAGGGTGCGTTTCTGGATGAGGTATCGAATATATTGCTTCCCTCTACTTATACCTCCCGAGGAGATCACGAATGTAAAATTAGAGACATTAGAGCGCGCACGGAGGCTTTCAGACAGTCGTTCTTCCCGCGAACCATACACGACTGGAACAGGAAAGGGAGGCAATGACAGTGGCACGTAAAGTGCCCTCCGCCACACACCGTTGGATGGCTTGCGGAGTATAAATGTAGATGTAGATGTAGATGTTGATGTAGATGTAGAGTATTTTCTCCGCTCGGGGACTGGGTGTTGCGTTGTGCTCACGTTCGTATCCTCATACTTGACATTCCACTATTAAGTTGGGTTTATGGGAACTTCCAAAAAGCCAATAAATTAAAAAAAGGTGGATGACAGAGGGTAGTTAGCATGGTACTACATGTTAGTGTATCTTACCGTTCCAGTCGCATAAGCAGTGCGGAAAGAATGACTGCTTAAATGCCTTTCTGCATGATGTCTTCACGCTCTCTGTAGGAGTAATACACAGCGGTCTCAATAATATCTCTAGATCCTCCACTGAGACATCCAACTCTGTGCCTGCGTCCACAGGAACCGCAGGACATCCCCTGAAGCGCAAGTTGTACTTATGTGGGCGTGGGATCGGCAAGGGTGGACTGTCCAGATCCGATGTATTAACTGATGGCAGTATAGTTAGTAGCCACGGATGTAGTCGGTTCGTATGCCAGTGGGGCAAACCCCTCACGGTGTCAACCATCATAAGATGCTGCCCTCAGGTGGCAACTACCACAGCCGGCATCCACAAACGTTTTGTCCCACAGGCACGTACCCACACAGCAGGGCTTCGAAAATAGTGTATCACAAGCTGGGTCCGGAGTTCTTGTGTCTGTGGGGACAGGATTTGGAGGAGAGTATGAGGTTGCCACCCACGGAAGTTCTCCACCGGGCTACTGTCGTGACAGAGGTGGTACTGCATGTGCTCAAAAATATCGTGAGCGCAGCTGTGGTGGTGAAGGCGCCTAACACCTTTAACATTTGTCGTTTAAATTTTGCACTTTGCTTCGCGATTGGTGTACAGGTGAAATGGCGGATTAAACAGCTGCTTGATGCCACTGAAGATGCAGAACCGTTTTAAATAGTCACCATGAATATGGGCTCGTTGTCTGACAAAGTGGTGCGAGGAAGTCCTTTGATAGCTAGAAGCTGGATGAGTGCATTCAGTGTGGGATTGGTGGTGGTGGACCCCATGGTGACCACATATGGCTAGTTAGAAAAAGAATCCTTAACAATGAAATACAGAGCCCAGAAACGTCCCCCAAAGTCCTGATTAATGTGGCCCCAGGGGCGACTGGGGAAGAGTAATCTTGTGCTGGATGCAAATGGAATGTCCGCTCACTACGACCTCTACATCTTTATTCAGTCCAGGCCACTGTACATTTCACCTTGGTAGAGACATCCCATATCCATGACATACCTCAATGCGAACAATGGAAGAGTTGCAGGACATCAGGGTGTGGGGTGGACAGGATGACGACTCAGTCAGTGTTCACCTCTGCGCAAGCAGCAGAACATTGGGGACGACTAACAAACGGTGGAGAGTCGAGCTCAGGCCCAGAGCCCCGGATTGGTGTTCTTTGAAAAACAGATTGGCCATACCTGGAGTACATAATGCATGCTTCACCACGAAACAGGGCCGCGGCGAGTGTCTACAGCGATTTGAGTATTTGGAATGGGAAACCCATCCAAGGCATACCGCTGTTCCTCGTCTATGTCAAAAACTTAGATTTTCTCCTGTTGAAAAGCCTGGTGATATCAGATGGATAGACGAGAGAGAGCATCCGCATTTACTTGTTGTGCTTCATGGTATAATTATAGGAGCTGAGGAAAGACGCACTGGAGCCGCTTGCGAGTCTGCTCGGAGAGCGGCACAAAAATCACAACCAGCAGTCTGTGGTCCATAAAGGGTGTAAACTTGCTCCTGAATAGGTTAATATGGAACTCCTTAATTGAAAAGATAATCGCCAAAGCATCTTTTTCAATCTGTGAGTAGTTATTCTGAGTGGGTATCAGCTTCTTTGATCCATAGGCAGTCAGTTTCTCAGTACTGTCATCATTCGTATGCATAATGTCGTTTGCTTGTTGGAGGAATTTAGGATAATAATTTACGATTCCCGCTAAAACTTACAGCTCCTGTACATTGTGGAGGCAGGGTAGAGAGTCTATAGCGGCAACGTTGCGGTCAGGGGGCTGGATCCTGTCTATTGTGCAACTCTCATAGGTATTCCACTTTCTCCTTAAGAAATTGACATTTTTGCTAGCGACACTTGACCCTGCATCACGCAACATAATAAAAAGTGTGCAAAGATTGCACAGATGGTCCTGATGCGTATTGCCTGTGACACTTAAGCGATCGAGACAGCATAAGTACGGGTGAACATGGTTCATTCTTCCAGGTGTCTCTGCAAGATTGCAGGAGTGGAAGAGATCCCAAACGGCAGGAGCTTGCATTTGTATAAGCTGAAGACTTGATGTCCTTAATGTGTTGCGACTCCTCATCCAGTGGAATCTGCCAGTAAGCTTCTGCAGCCTGTTATGGCCGTTAATTGTAGATGGAGCGAGCCTTTGAGTTGCCTGAGCACTACAAGGGATGTGGTTTTAACAGGTTCAGTCTCCACAGTTCCGTGAGGGAGATAGAGTTCTTCCTCAACCGCTGCCTGTAGTGAGGCTGGAATGAGCCGTGTCCAACATAAACGGGGCACTTCGTCTGCATGCAAAAAGAAATGAAACAGGCAATCAGCGGTACAGGCCAGGCCATGTTCGCATACAGGTGCAAAGGCAGGGCAGAGGCCGTCGAGTCCCTGGAAGAGAATCATGTCAGAGACGACGTGAACCTTGTCGATGATGAAGAATCCAAACAGCGAGAAGGCTTTCAGACCGAAAATGTAGCCAGCCGAGAGAGTATCTGCATCTACATCATATTCTGCAAGCCACCTATTGGTGTGTTGCGGAGGATACTTTTTGTACCACTAACTGAGCCCTCCAGCCCTGATCCACTCGCGAACTGCGCGTGGGAAGAATAATTGTCGGTAACCCTATGTATTAGCTCTAATTTCTCGAATTTTTTCCTCATGGTCATTACGCGAGGGGGAAGCAATATGTTGTCCAACTCTTCCCGGGAAGTGCTCTCTCTAAATTTCAATAGTGAATTACTCCGTGATGCACAACGCCTCTCTTGTAACGTCTGCCAATGAACTTTGTTGAGCATCTCCGTAACGCACCCGTGTAGACTAAACGATCCGTGACGGAACGTGCCGCTCTTCGTTGGATCATCTCTCTCTCTCCTCTATCAGTCCTGTCAGGTATGAATCCCAGATAGATGAACAAAACTCAAGAATGGGTCGAACAAGCGCCTTATAAACCATTTCCTTCGTGGATCAGTTACATTTCCTTAAGATTCTTCCTATGAGTCTGAGTCTGGCATCTGATTTTGCCACTATTTGTTTTACATGGTCATTCCACTTAAGGTCGCTCCGGATACTTACTTCTAGAAATTTTACGGCGAATACTGTTTTCACGGTTTTCCATCAGTATAGCTGTACAGTAGTGGATTTCTTTTCCTATGTATGCGCAATATGTTACATTTATTTAGGTTCAGGGTCAACTGCCAGAGCCTGCACCATTAATCAATTCTCTGGAGGCCATTCTGCAAATCGTTACTATCTTCTGGCGTTGCTAGATTGTTATAGACAACCGCATCATCTGCGAACAGCCTAAGAGAGCATCCGACGCTTTCTACTAGGTCATTTACATATACTGTGGACAGTAACGTTCATATCACACTTCCTGGGAGTGCACAGGAAACTACCTTTATATCAGTCGATTTTGTTCCGTTAAGAGCGACGTGTTGAGTTCTGCTGCAAGGAAGTCTTGAATCCAGTCGCAAATCTGCTCCGATACTCTATAAGCTCGTATCTTTTTCGCTAAACGGCAGGGCGGGACGGTGTCATATGCCTTCCTGAAGTCAAGGAACACGGCATCAACTTAAGCGCCATTGTCTACGACACTGTGGATCTCATGGAGGAACAGAGCAAGCTGAGTTTCGCAGGATATCTGTTTGCGGAGTCCATGTTGATTTTTATAAAGGAGATTTTCCTTTTCCAAGAACGTCATAATTCTCGACAGTGAAACATGTTCCATAATTCTACAACATTTTGACGTGAACGATATAGGTCTTTAACTGCGTTCATCTGTCCTACGGCCCTTCTTAAAAACGGGAAAGATCTGCGCTTTCTTCCAGTCGTTAGGTATCCTTCGTTGTTCAAGCTATCTACGATAAATTACTGCTAGAAAGGGAGCAATTTCGTTCGGATAATCATTGTAGAATCTTATAGGTATCCCATTTGGTCTGATACGTTTCCGCTATTAAGCGATTGTAGCTGCTTTTCAATTCTGCGATCTATTATCTCAATATCTGCCATTTTGACGCTCGTATGACGATAGATAGGAGGGACCGCGTTAAGATCTTCCGTTGTGAAACAGTTCCGAAAGATCGAATTTAGTATTTCAGTCTTCGCTCTGCCATCTTCCGGTGTCAGTATTGTCACTGAGTGAATGAATAGATGATTTTGACCCACTTACTGATTTTACATACGACCAAAACCTCTTAGGGCTTTTACTCAGATCGGTTGACCAAGTTTTACTTTCAAAAGTCACTGAAAGCTTTTGTCATTGCTCTCCTCACGCTCATTTTCGTTTCTTTCAGCTTTTTGTTTGTCGGCTAGGTTTTTACTTCTCTTGAATCTGAGATGAAGTTCTCTCTGTTTACGTAGCAGTTTTCTAATATGGTGGGTCTTTCTTATCCCTTAAGACCTTACTTGGAACATACTTGTCTAGGTCAAATTGTACGATGCCTTTGTATTTTTTTCCATTTGTCCCCCAAATCTTCGTCCTCATCACCGGATATTTGATGCTAACTGCTCAGATACTCTGAAATTTGTATCCTGTCACTCTTGTTAAGTAAAATACCTTCCCACCTTTCTTGACATTCTTTGTAAGACTCACTGTCATTGATGCTATCACAGCCTTATGATTACTGACACTTTCCTCTGCGTTAGCAGTTTCGATAAGTAGCCCACTAGTTGGTTCGCTAACTATCTGCTCAAGGTAGTTTTTGTTCTAGACATCCAGAATAATATCACATGAATCTCTGTCTCTGGCACGAGTTGTGATAGCAAGACACTCCCAATCTATACCTAGCAATTTGAAGTTACCCCCGATTAGAACGGCATGATCAGGAAAATTACTAACGACATTCTGAAAGTTCTACCTGAAACGCTCTACCATTAGAGCTCCTGACCCAGGCGGTCTATAAGAGCATCCGAGTACCATTTTTGACCGATCTTGGATACTTAAATTCACCCAGATTAATTCACAATAGGAATCCGTGATAACCTCGCTAGATTTTATTTAATTCCTTACTGCAATAAACACGCCGCCACCGTGTATCCTTACGATACTCAAATCTTAACTTAGGATTTCGTTGACATTAACGTCCAGTTTCAACCAACTTTCTGTTCCTAATACTGTCTGTGCTTTACAACCTTCAGTAGGTGATACTAATTCTGGGACCTTTCGTTGGATGCTCCTGCAGTTTACTAGAACCGTATTAACCTTTTCTATCTATGACCTGCGACGACGAACGCTCTCCAAGGACTTTCTGGCTAATTTATCAGGCAAATTGTCTTTGGTCCCAAGCAGGGTTTCTCTAACCTAAAAAAAACCATGTGCACGCCACACGTACTTTCGCTACCCTAGTAACCTCTTCCGCCATGTTGTGAACGCCTGACCTATTAAGGGGAACAGTGCAGTTTTGTACCCGATAGCGGAGGTCGAGAAATTCGCATCCGATACCGCCGCAGAGTCGTCTGAGCCTCTGGTTTAGACCTTCTACTCTGTTCCAAACCAGAGGACCGCAATCAAACAATTTTTGGAAATTTGTGGTAAGGTGTTATGGGACCAAACTGCTGAGGTCATCGGTCCCTAAGCTTACGCACTACTTAATCTAACGTAAAGTAACTGACACAAAGGACAACACACACACACACACACACACACAACCATGCCCGAGGGAGGACTCGAACCTCCGACGGGAGGAGCCGCACGGACCGTGACAAGACGCCTGAGACCGCGCAGCTACCCCGCTAGGTGCGGACCGTGATCACCCCAGGGTACCATGCTACAAATAGACAGCTTAGCTTGCACCCCGCGTCCGATGCTAGTTACCTTCACGAAATTAGCCATCCGCCGAAAGGAGCCGAGAATGTCCTCAGAACCCAAGCGGCAGGCGTCATTCGTGCGACATGTGCAGCTAGTTGCACCCAGTGCACTCACAAGGGAAACTCCCCATCGCACCCCCCTCAGATTTAGTTATAAGTTGGCACAGTGGATAGGCCTTGAAAAACTGAACACAGATCAATTGAGAAAACAGGAAGAAGTTGTGTGGAACTGTGAAAAAATAAGCAAAATATACAAACTGAGTAGTTCATGGGAACATATGCAACATCAAGGACAATAGGATCGCAGGAGCGCAATGGTCTCGTGGTAACGTGAGCAGCTGCGGAACGAAAGGTCCTTGGTTCAAATCTTCCATTGAGTGAAGATTTTTATTTTCAGTTTATGTGACAAACTCTTATGTTTTCATCACTTTTTTGGGAGTGATTATCACATCCACAAGAAAACCTAAATCGGGCAAGGTAGAAGAATCGCCAAGTGTACAAGTTAGGTGGGTCGACAACATATTCCTGTCATGTGGTGCACATGCCGTCACCAGTGTCGTATAGAATATATCAGATGTGTTTTCCTGTGGAGGAATCGGTTGACCTATGACCTTGCGATCAAATGTTTTCGGTTCCCATTGGAGAGGCACGTCCTTTCGTCTACTAATCGCACGGTTTTGCGATGCGGTCGCAAAAGACAGACACTAAACGTATTACAGTGAACAGAGACGTCAATGAACGAACGGACAGATAATAACTATGCAAAAATAAAGAAAGTAAAATTTTCACTCGAGGGAAGACTTGAACCAAGGACCTCTCGTGTTGCAGCTGCTTACGCTACCACGGGACCACGGTGCTCCTCAGCTCACATTGTGCATGATGTTGCCTATGTGGCCCATGGACTACTCAGTTTGTATATTTTGCTTATTTTTTCACAGTTCCACACAACTTCTTCCTGTTTTCTCAATTGATCTGTGTTCAGTTTATCAAGGCCTATCCACTGTGCCAACTTATAACTAAATCTGAGGGGGGTGCGATGGGGAGGTTCCCTTGTCAGTAGATGCCGGCAGGGCCTCCTCCACATCACGGACGAGGCCCTCCGGTAAACATACCGAGTGCACTCTAGCATTCTTTCCCGCCTTGCCCGCTATTTCCCTGAGGGGCTCCACCAACCGCCTAACGCTGGACCTCCCAATGACAAACATACCCACCCTCTGCACTTGTTCGGACTGGGCAGGAAAATCGGCCGCTGGTCCAACAGGAGAGGCATCCCGTGCTGGCTCAGAGTTATCATCAACAGTAGGCAGCAACTCGTACCTGTTGCTAAGCCGTAGGGAGCCAACAGCGCGACCTCCTTGAGGACGGACCGGTCTGACGTAGTGAATCGGAAGATGCAGCGACATCTGGGTCACCAGGGGATTCCAAATGCACCAAAGGTGTCACATTTCTTGCAACCTGCGCCCCTATGGCGTAACAATTTTGAACATTAGCGAGAAGCATGTCGACGGTATCCAACGCTGCTTCCAGTTGCTTACGGACAGCAGCCAATTCTTCTTGTGTCCGCTCACAACAACCACAGTTCTTAGCCATACCGTAGTATGCAAAAATAGATTTGAGATCTCAAATGATGCTACTGAGTTTCGAATGAACGCAAAATATAACGAGGAGAATAAAGAAATACTAAAAACTGCTCTGCAAATTTCTCACTATGCCCCGAGGCGGCAAACTCTTAATCAGAAATAAATTTCTCTAATGAAGTGGATGTATTTACAGTTACCGTGCCGGAATACCAGAGCTACGGTTAATAGTGTTTGCTAATTCATTAGTGTACAAGAACAACAAGCATCCCAGCATGCTTCCCCAAGACACACATGAAATTATTAATTCTTCTGTCGACCACATACTACCCGAGATAACATGTTGCATCCTTTCTACTAAGATACCTTTAATCCAATCACAAATTTTGAGTGATACCCAATATAATCGCACTTTTGCTAATAAATCTTCGCGCTAATGCCAGCAATGGGGTCTGACCTCTCCTTTCTCTGTTATCGTCATGCACAACACAGACTTGGCACTAACTACACATGCTATTCTTCAGTCATCTAGAGTAGATATTATTTATACTTTGAACGCTAGCTGCCAAACAGGCTACTAGATAGGCTTCCACCAGACCGCCATCTATGTTAACTAATAACAACCATCTGTAATTACTAAACGGCTTTCAGGGACAACAAAAATTTTATCTCGAATACTTCCCGTAATGCTCGAACAGTCCACGGGTATACTGCCGGTCCATAGTGTCCAACGGGCACAATATTTCGGCGATCAGACATGTCGCCATCGTCAGGTGCGCTGACGAACTGAGCTCCTGAGGGCGGGCGACCGATTTAAATATCTCTCATAAAGGAGAAGTGAGAGTGAATGACTGAAACACATACGGCATTTACACATTTATTTACCGAAAATTACATTAAATATTCACTGTACTTGGGACTGTTATTACGAGGCTTGTCCAGAAAGTAAGTTCCGATAGGTCGCGAAATGTAAACCACAGTGAAAACCAGAAACGCTTTATTTGCAACAGTTAGGTACACCTTCCACCTACTTCTTTACATAGTCGCCGCTCCAACTTCGCGTGTTGTCATAGTATTGTGTCAGCTTTCCAATATCCTCGTCATAGAAAGCAGCCGCCTGTGCTTTCGGCCAGTTATCTGCACTGGTCTGAAGCTCGTTATCTGCGGACAAATTTTGTCTTCATAGCCAGCGGTTCTTGTGAGCAGAGATGAGACTCAGGGGGAGCCAATTACGGACTGTCTTACGGGTGATCAAGCACTTCTCATCGGAAACGCTGCAAGAGCGTCTTCATTGCCCGTGTAGTGTGCGGCCGAGAAGTGGCATGAAGAAGGAACTGCTCGACAGTTGTGTTATGTGACGCATCTTTACGTGCTCACTGTTCACTCAAAACTGAAAAGAGCGACGCGACATGATCGACGAGAATACTAGAGACACTGCCCAATACATCTTTGCAAAGCTTTCCCGGATTTTCTCAGTGGTTTCCATTTCGCGACCGATCGGAACTTACTTTCAGCACAACCCTCGTATATTTAGTAAGAAACTGGATCTGTTCTATAATTGCACCTGTGAACATCTATCACGTAGAAGACCCTCCTCTAAAACATTCACTATGTGCTGAATCTCGAAATTTTTATTTAAACGTATTCTTTAGAGATTATTGACTCAACATATTTAATTATACTATACAATGCATCCTTGGATCTTACTAAATGTAAATGTCGTGTGACTAGGGCTTCCCGTCAGGTAGACCGCTCGCCGGGTGCAAGTATTTCGATTTGACGGCACTTCGGTGACTTGCGCGTAGATGGGGATGAAACGATGATGATTAGGACAACACAACACCCAGTCCCTGAGCGGAGAAAATCTCCGACCCAGCCGGAATTCGAACCCGGGCCCGGAGGATAGACATTCTGTCGCGCTGACCACTCAGCTACCGGGGGTCGACTGGATCTTACTGACACACATTCGTTTGGTGCTTTACGCTGGCAAGTTTTATACTTTCTCAAGTAAAGGAGGACACTCAGGTCGGTCTTAACAGTTATTGATCCATTAATGTTGCGTATTTCGTCACTGATCTCAATAACATACACATTACTACTTTTTGTTCACTTTCAGTACAGCACCACTGTTTCTTGTTTATGTGGGTAGCACACGAAAAATATTTGTACATGTCTCCCAAATTTTTATAGCGTTCTGCTCTTCGTATTCTCTATAATCTTCCAAGATCATTACCACAGCTTTTTCAAAATTTTCACTTTCTGCATCACATAACCTTCTGCACGAGGCACTAATTGTTGTCAAGTATCACAGTGCATTAGGAAAAATTAATGGGACTGCACCAGCTTTCAGCTTTAGATGGCTCCTTACAAATATCTTCACTTGTCCATTAACTAAAACAGTTCCGTTTTTACTATACACTCTTCACTTAAACGCTTTATGCATACTGTAGGTTTCTTCAGCTCTGGGAAGTCAGTGAAAAATTTTTCTCAGCCACTTTTTCTTTAGTTCTTCATCGCTGGGTGAAGAAAATGTGCTGACTATTTCGTTTTGTGATTTTTAATTACTTTTACAGCGAGCCACACTACAGCATCTCGAAATATTTAGTATCCGAAGGAGGACACTCAGTATATTTCCAGAATGAGATTTTCACTCTGCAGCGGAGTGTGCGCTGATATGAAACTTCCTGGCAGATTAAAACTGTGTGCCCGACCGAGACTCGAACTCGGGACCTTTGCCTTTCGCGGGCAAGTGCTCTACCAACTGAGCTACCGAAGCACGACTCACGTCCAGTACTCACAGCTTTACTTCTGTCAGTACCTCGTCTCCTACCTTCCAAACTTTACAGAAGCTCTCCTGCGAACCTTGCAGAACTAGCACTCCTGAAAGAAAGGATATTGCGGAGACATGGCTTAGCCACAGCCTGGGGGATGTTTCCAGAATGAGATTTTCACTCTGCACTCTGCAGAGTGAAAATCTCATTCTGGAAACATCCCCCAGGCTGTGGCTAAGCCATGTCTCCGCAATATCCTTTCTTTCAGGAGTGCTAGTTCTGCAAGGTTCGCAGGAGAGCTTCTGTAAAGTTTGGAAGGTAGGAGACGAGGTACTGGCAGAAGTAAAGCTGTGAGTACCGGACGTGAGTCGTGCTTCGGTAGCTCAGTTGGTAGAGCACTTGCCCGCGAAAGGCAAAGGTCCCGAGTTCGAGTCTCGGTCGGGCACACAGTTTTAATCTGCCAGGAAGTTTCACTCAGTATATCCATTACAACGTAAATATACGCAATTTCCGAGAGTATTTTCGTCTATTTAGTTAGTTTATAAAACAACTGACGACTTAACATTGAAGCAGAGTCTGAGAGATCTTTGAAAATACTCAGTGACATCGATCGTTAAGAGTTAGAAAAATAAAATAAAAAAGCTCATAAGGTAGAGCCGCACATGTCTGCTTTCATGTCCAGCAACAAACTCTCTGCAAATAATAACCTGAAGCTGTGATCATGCAGTCAAATAGTTTATGCATTGGCTAGAATTGCATCTGTAATTGATGCAGCTGACAAACAATTACGCTGAATAATGTTATTCATGAAAGTACATCTCAAATAAATGGAAAGCGATCGTCTGATATTCATTTAAAATACAGATAGAAAATAGCCTTATCAAGTGCAGGAATGTTGTGTTAGAGCCTTTCGAGAGTGGTAGCAGAATCCTCAAGCTAAATAGTCGTCCAAGACCCGCGAAAATTAAGTCCGTTTCGTGATCACAATACACGAAATGTTCACCAGCTCAAAATAGTTTACACTTCAACATGATGATTCACAAATTAACTCACAAGAGGTAAACAGTGGAAACTCATACTCTGTCTAACCTCAGTTCCGTAAAGCAATCACGAAACGTTAGAGTATTGTAGCGGACGCTCACCGCCCAGTCTCAATCACTTATTCGACCGAATCACGCATATTAGCTCAAGCAGGCCTGCGTTTTTCCAGAGCAGACGGAAAAGTGTCTTCTTGAATATCTAAACGGAATGGCCAAGCATCGCTCCCTTGAGAGCACCACACGAAAAAAATGTCTCCACCTGATTCCAGCGGTATTCCGCCTCTGCCTGCTTTTCCGTTGACTGAAGGTCATCCACACGAAAACTACATGGTTATTGAGTTTTACAGACATGATCTGACTCAACTTGACCACTTCCTGGAGTAAACTAATATTATGTAGCTGAAGGAAGAGATGGGAGAAGGAAAGTAAAGGGAAGGAACTGTTGATATCAGCTGCACCGGGGGTCTATGCGAAATCAGTGGCGCCGAGGGAAAATGTGTCAGAGACCAGGACTCGAACCCAGGATCTCCTGCTTAGAAGACCGTTGTGTTGCACGCACTATCTCGGCATCTTCCCCTGACTAACACCGTCCATCTCTAGTCCGCTTTCACATCGTCCATGCTCGCTAAGTCTAGATTCCCACTGGAGATCGAACGACATGTTCATCTGCGGTGAAGGTTGTGGATTCATTGCCCATCAAATGGTTCAAATGGCTCTGAGCACTATGGGACTTAACGTCTAAGGTCATCAGTCCCCTAGAACTTAGAACTACTTAAACCTAACTAACCTAAGGACATCACACACATCCATGCCCGAGGCAGGATTCGAACCTGCGACCGTAGCGGTCGCGCGGTTCCAGACTGTAGCGCCTAGAACCGCTCGGCCACCCCGGCCGGCCATTGCCCATCGAGACGGATCAGTTATATGAATGTGTGGTGTCTGTTACAGCAATATTTAAATAAAAAACTGTTATAAACATTTGGTCACTATCAGACTATGTGCAACAAATATAAATAAAGGTCAGTTCATAAATAAATAAACAAGTGTTCTTGCACAAGTGAGCTCACGTTAAATGGCAACAGATAGTCGTTATATATTGTTTAAAAAATTATTTAGGCAGAAGCGTCTTTTGGACCTGTTTTCAAAGGTGATGTCAACTAACACATGGGATTCGCCACTTCTTAAATTACCATGATTTTGTATTAGCAGTTGTAATCAATAGTAAAATAAATATCTGAAAAAATAGTAGCATATTCATAAATAAATACACAAGTATGACAAGATGTGCGATATTCATGCTGAATACCTTCGCTGTGTTATTGTGGAGAATACGAAGTTCCGACAAAAATTTTGCGGAACAAGAGAGATATAAAAGACATCATGTTGTTATTGTCTTCCGTCCAAAGACTGGTTTGATGCAGCTCTCCATGCTACTCTATTCTGTGCAAACCTCTTCATCTCCAAGTAGCTACTACAATCTACATCCTTCTGAATCTCCTTAGTGTATTCATCTCTTGGTCTCCCTCATCGATTTTTACCCTCTACGCTTCCCTCCACTACTAAATTAGTGATCCTTTGATGCCTCAGAACGTGTCCTATCATCCGATTGCTTCTTCTAGTCAAGTTGTCCCACAAATTTCTCTTCTCCCCAGTTCTATTCAGTACCTCCGCATTAGTGGCGTGATCTACCCATCTAATCTTCAGCATTCTTCTGTAACACCACATTTCAAACGCTTCTATTCTCTTCTCTAAACTGTTTATCATCCATGTTTCACATCCATACATGGCTACACTCCATAAAAATACTTTCAGAAAAGACTTCCTGACACTTAAATCTATTCTCGATGTTAATAAATTCATCTTCTTCAGAAAAGCTTTCCTTGCTATTATCAGCCTACATTTTATGTCCTCTCTACTTCGACCATCCTCAGTTATTTTGTTGCCCAAATACCAAAACTCATCTAGTCCCACTTCCTAATCTAATTTCCTTAACATCACCTAATTTAATTGGACTGCATTCCATTATTCTCGTTTTGCTTTTATTGATGTTCATCTTATATCCTCGTTTCCAGACACTATCCATTTCTTTCAACTGTTCTTCCAAGTCCTTTGCTGTCTCTGACAGAATTACGTTGTTCACGGCAAACCGCAAGATTTTTAAAGCTGCATGCCCTCGGGAAATATTACGGCTGTGGTTTCTCCTTTCTTTCAGCCGTTTACAGTACCAGCACAGCAATGCTGTTTTGTTTGATGTTACAAGGCCAGTTCAGTCAATTATCCAGACTGTTGCCCCTGAAACTGCTGAAAAGGCTGCTGCCAGTCTTCAGAAACCACACGTTAGTCTGGCCTCTCAACAGATACCCCTCCATTGTCATTGCACCTACGGTACGGCTATCTGCATCGCTGAGGCGTGCAAGCCTCCCCACGAACGGCAAGATCCGTGGTTCTCGGGGGAGGAAAAGATATCGTAAGACAATAAATAAAATATGTACATATACAGAGCTTTCATGGATGATAGGTACAGGGTAATTCTGTCATTTGAGATATCCTTTTGTTGAAATCAAAATAAGCGTTTAAAAGTTATTTCACAGGTTCATTGCGAAAATGTTTAGTCCCTTTAAAATATTAATATTTTTAATTTTACAGACATTGAAAATATTGTTGTCATTGGATGTGCCTCATTTCTCTGAGATGGGAGATGTATTCAGATTTGCTTTATTATGTAACTGTGATTTGTTGTCGAATTTCACAGAGCTGTAAGAAGCCATCTATCAGCTTGTCTGACACTCTACCACTGCAGGGGCGTTGCCTGTCCTCTTAAGTGTCCGATCATCGTCCAAAGTCCCCGTAATGGGATTTAGCCACTCCCTGTCAGCCATTGTACTCGCACCTGGACTCGCCGAGGCGCCTAGGCCGAGCTGGCCACGCCGAGCTCCAGCGCTCAGCCTCACAAACTGCACCTCATACCAGTTCCAGGTGACCAATCGACCCGCCCACATATTCGTAACATTACAACTGCTAGCAGCTGTCTTTCTATCATAGACTAATTCCTTTCAGCCTTGTTGAGTTGTCTAGACACATAGGGCACAGGATGTTCTTTATCATCAAAATTTTAACTGAGAACGCAACCTAGCGCACTGTTACTACTGGGACTACAACTTTGCTTCCGCCGTTTTTTCTCAAAGTTCGAGGCTTTATTGTGAGCATCTTACAAAAAATTTACGTTTCAAAGTATTGGCCATCGCTGGCCACTACTTTCTCCCATCTTTCGGGCAGCATACGAATCCCGCGGCGGAAGAACTGGGCGTCTTTCGAGAAGATCCATGCATCGATCCAATTTTGCAATTGTTCATATGACAGGAAGCGCTGGGCAGCCAGGTCGTGTGCCATTGAACTAAAGAGTTGGTAGTCAAAGGGAACACAGTCTGGAGAATACGGCGGGTGGGGTAGAACTTCCCATTTCAACGTTCCCAGTTATGTTTTGGCGCGTTTTGCGACATGGGGTCGATCACTGTAATGTTGCAAAATCACCTTTCCATGTGTATCGCTGTATTGTTGCCGTTTGTTTTTCAGTGATCGGCTCAAACACATTAATTGCTTTCGGTAACGATCTCCTGTGATTGTTCCCGTCGGTTGCAGTAGCATCAAAAGCTTTCTCTCTTTCACGGCCATGCCGGTCTTCAACGTCAAAATCACCTTTCTTGAAGCATGGAAACCATTTTCTCCAACGTTCTGTCACTAACAGGCGTCTCATCATAGGTCCTACCCAGATTTTTATGAGCCTCAGCCGCAGATTTCTTCATATCAAAGCAGAAAATTAAAACCTCCCGCAGATGACGAGAATTGGGCTCGTAAGTTGACTTATTCAGCCGAGAATAACTTTAAGATGCAATCAAAAATCGACTAATATTTTGATGGCGTTATCCTCTTAAATGCCAAAGCTTACTGTATGACACTTACGACCTACGACTTGCGCCACTACTTTCAACTAATGCCGTCTACTGCAAAACGGTGGAAGCAAAGTTGTAGACCTAATAGTATCACACAAAAGGACGAATTCGTTTTCGAAATCTTGGAATATCAGAGCTGGAACCGATGTCATTTTTTCTTGAACATCTCTTAACGCTATCATGGAATCTGCTGTGTATTCTGTTTTTACACCTTTTTGCATCAGTCAGTTCAATGGTTCAGCAATTTCTGCAAACTCTTTAGTGTATTTCTTATAACAGTTCCATAGGCCTGCAAACGACTGAAGTTGTTTGGTTGTCTGCAGTGTTGCGAAGCCCCGGACTGCTGAAATTAAGTAGGAATCAGTTTTTACACTTTCTGCATGGTCAAGACATTTAACTTTTGTTTGCTCAAAATGGCATTTATCGATCTTGAGCGTTAGAGGTGCTGTGTGCTGTCTGTTAAAGACTTCCTCTTATCGATTGACACGTCCTTCCATGTATGACGCTCTCCGATACTGGTAATGATCTAACGATGTTATGCAGATAGTTTTTGGCCTATCTTCTGGAACTACTTCTGGTTGTTGATACCTGCTACTTAGACCCATTGTTGAAAGTATTTACATTGACCCAGATAGTCCAATGTCTCCACAATATTGGGAACAGAATGTTGTTAGTGACGGTTGACGTTAAAGTACGTGTAATCGCAACAGAATTTAAACGTTTTAGTGCTATCTGCTGACTTCTTTGGAATAACAACGCCATTAGCACTACATAGACTATCACCGTGTTCTGATATCCATTCTGCTAGTTCCTGATCAATAAATTTTTGGGAACACTTATGGTTTCCTACAGAATGGGGCGTTGTTACCTGTGGGCAAATGATGCGTAATAGGCGTCGCTGTTAAAGGACCGCTTGTGTTAAACAAATATAAAAACCGTAGTTAAAAAACTTCCATCGCTTTCATCGCTACCTTGCAACTGACTCATTCACTTTCGTACGTAATTCAGATGCACCAACGGTTTGCTTGCGGCTCAGGTCACCACATGACCTATATATGTCTTCTTCATGTAGAACATCTAAACTGGCAATCATCGAGACTTTAGGCAGACTGACATCGTTCATGTCAAAATTATCTATGTTAACAAGAACCATATACTCTTCATTTATACAGTATTAATAATGCGTGCTATGCTTCTGCGTACCAAACTATATAATTTATCTAATTTTTCGCTGCCTTGTAGTGATTCTGCCACACACAAAACTTCTTGGGGTGGATTGGTATCTACGCGCACCTAAACCTACTTTCGTTTACGTGGTGCTACGTTATCATGGGAACCAATATTTAGCGTATATGTTCGCAAATGCACCTTCGTGATTGGTGTACCATGCGATACTTCCTGGCTTGCAGTTGTCGTTCCCAGTAGAAATAAAGTTCCAATGAGTTCAATTGTTGTTCCACGAAAGATCGATTGTGGCATGACGTGTATCGAGAACGTGTAGTCCGAGAATAGCAGAATAACCTTCCCCAACATTTGACAACAATCCCATATTCTACAATGATATTTTCACTCTACAGCAGACTGTGCGCTGATACGTAACTTGGTAGCAGATTAAAACTGTGTGTTGGACCGAAACTCGAACTCGGTACCTTTGCCTTTCGCGGCCAAGTGCTCTACCGATTGAGCTAACTAAGCACGACACACGACCGCTCCTCACAGCTTTACTTCCGTCAGTGCCTCATCTCCAGTCTTACAAACTTCACGGAAGCTCTCCTGCGAAATGTGCAAGACTAGCTCTCGTGGAAAAAGAGATAATGCGGAGACGTGGCTTAGCCACAGCCTGGAGGATGTTTTCAGAAGGAGATTTTCACTCCGCCGCGGAATGTGCGCTTATATGAAACTACCTGGCAGATTACAACTGTTTGTACAGGGTGTTTCAAAAATGAGCGGTATATTTGAAACGGCAATAAAAACTAAACGAGCAGCGATAGAAATACACCGTTTGTTGCAATATGCTTGGGACAACAGCACATTTTCAGGCAGACAAACTTTCGAAATTACAGTAGTTACAATTTTCAACAACAGATGGCGCTGCAAGTGATGTGAAAGACATAGAAGACAACGCAGTCTGTGGGTGCGCCATTCTGTACGTCGTCTTTCTGCTGTAAGCGTGTGCTGTTCACAACGTGCAAGTGTGCTGTAGACAACATGGTTTATTCCTTAGAACACAGGATTTTTCTGGTGTTGGAATTCCACCGCCTAGAACACAGTGTTGTTGCAACAAGACGAAGTTTTCAACGGAGGTTTAATGTAACCACAGGACCGAAAAGCGATACAATAAAGGATCTGTTTGAAAAATTTCAACGGACTGGGAACGTGACGGATGAACGTGCTGGAAAGGTAGGGCGACCGCGTACGGCAACCACAGAGGGCAACGCGCAGCTAGTGCAGCAGGTCATCCAACAGCGGCCTCGGGTTTCCGTTCGCCGTGTTGCAGCTGCGGTCCAAATGACGCCAACGTCCACGTATCGTCTCATGCGCCTGAGTTTACACCTCTATCCATACAAAATTCAAACGCGGCAACCCCTCAGCGCCGCTACCATTGCTGCACGAGAGACATTCGCTAACGATATAGTGCACAGGATTGATGACGGCGATATGCATGTGGGCAGCATTTGGTTTACTGACGAAGCTTATTTTTACCTGGACGGCTTCGTCAATAAACAGAACTGGCGCATATGGGGAACCGAAAAGCCCCATGTTGCAGTCCCATCGTCCCTGCATCCTCAAAAAGTACTGGTCTGGGCCGCCATTTCTTCCAAAGGAATCATTGGCCCATTTTTCAGATCCGAAACGATTACTGCATCACGCTATCTGGACATTCTTCGTGAATTTGTGGCGGTACAAACTGCCTTAGACGACACTGCGAACACCTCGTGGTTTATGCAAAATGGTGCCCGGCCACATCGCACGGCCGACGTCTTTAATTTCCTGAATGAATATTTCGATGATCGTGTAATTGCTTTGGGCTATCCGAAACATACAGGAGGCGGCGTGGATTGGCCTCCCTATTCGCCAGACATGAACCCCTGTGACTTCTTTCTGTGGGGACACTTGAAAGACCAGGTGTACCGCCAGAATCCAGAAACAATTGAACAGCTGAAGCAGTACATCTCATCTGCATGTGAAGCCATTCCGCCACACACGTTGTCAAAGGTTTCGGGTAATTTCATTCAGAGACTACGCCATATTATTGCTACGCATGGTGGATATGTGGAAAATATCGTACTATAGAGTTTCCCAGACCGCAGCGCCATCTGTTGTTGAAAATTGTAACTACTGTAATTTCGAAAGTTTGTCTGCCTGAAAATGTACTGTTGTCCCAAGCATATTGCAACAAACGGTGTATTTCTATCGCTGCTCGTTTAATTTTTATTGCCGTTTCAAATATACCGGTCTTTTTGAAACACCCTGTAGGACCGAGACTCAAACTCGGGACCTTTGCCTTTCGCGCACAAGTGCTCTAGTGCTCGGGTCTCAATCCGGCACACAGTTTTAATCTGCCAGGAAGTTTCAACACTTCCATAAACTCACGAAAACTCTTGGCTTCGACGTTAAAGTCGAGCAGTGTTGTCCCTAATGACTGCTAACCATTGTCACCTACTCCACATAACCTGTATCATAGAGACTCAAGTCTCTTCCTACCCAAGAGGTCCTAACTAACGACTGACACGTTCGCACCTGTGTCTACTAAAAATTATGTTCCTTGCACTGTGCTACGCCTAACAAGCAGCTGTCCGTCTCTACATATGTTTTGCAGTGTTCTCTCCATACATCTTTGCAGTGTTCCGTTATACTGGGAATACCTTCCGACGGGCGATACATTTCCGTTTGTGTTTAACAACCCATTTTTCTCGTGATGCATTCCTCGTTGCTTGTTCCTGCAATCCCGCGCCTTATGACCGACTTGTCCGCACTCATAACAATCGGGTTGGCGACATTGCTTCTGCAGATGACCCTTACGTCCACATCTGTAACAGTTAACGTCAGAAGTGACGACCTGATGAACATTATGCCCTTTCGGCGTAATATCTATTTCCTCCAAGCGTTTTGCGATCCTAATAGCTTCATACAGGTCAGATGGATTCCTGTCCTGACTTTCCGTGACATATCTGCGGAGATACACCGTAAGAAAACATCGAAGAAAACATTGAAGAGTTTTTAGCAAACAGAACACAGCATGTTGTTATCAATGGAGAGACGTCTACAGACGTTAAAGTAACCTCTGTCGTGCCACAGGGGAGTGTTATGGGACCATTGCTTTTCACAATATATATAAATGACCTAGTAGATAGTGTCGGAAGTTCCATGCGGCTTTTCGCGGATGATGCTGTAGTATACAGAGAAGTTGCAGCATTAGAAAATTGTAGCGAAATGCAGGAAGATCTGCAGCGGATAGGCACTTGGTGCAGGGAGTGGCAACTGACCCTTAACATAGACAAATGGAATGTATTGCGAATACATAGAAAGAAGGATCCTTTATTGTATGATTATATGATAGCGGAACAAACACTGGTAGCAGTTACTTCTGAAAAATATCTGGGAGTATGCGTGCGGAACGATTTGAAGTGGCCGGCCGGTGTGGCCATGCGGTTAAAGGCGCTACAGTCTGGAACCGCGTGACCGCTACGGTCGCAGGTTCGAATCCTGCCTCGGGCATGGATGTGTGTGATGTCCTTGGGTTAGTTAGGTTTAAGTAGTTCTAAGTTCTAGGAGACTGATGACCTTAGAAGTTAAGTCCCATAGTGCTCAGAGCCATTTGAACCATTTGAAGTGGAATGATCATATAAAATTAATTGTTGGTAAGGCGGGTACCAGGTTGAGATTCATTGGGAGAGTCCTTAGAAAATGTAGTCCATCAACAAAGAAGGTGGCTTACAAAACACTCGTTCGACCTATACTTGAGTTTTGCTCATCAGTGTGGGATCCGTACCAGATCGGGTTGATGGAGGAGATAGAGAAGATCCAAAGAAGAGCGGCGCGTTTCGTCACAGGGTTATTTGGTAACGGTGATAGCGTTACGGAGATGTTTAACAAACTCAAGTGGCAGACTCTGCAAGAGAGGCGCTCTGCATCGCGGTGTAGCTTGCTCGCCAGGTTTCGAGAGGGTGCGTTTCTGGATGAGGTATCGAATATATTGCTTCCCCCTACTTATACCTCCCGAGGAGATCACGAATGTAAAATTAGAGAGATTAGAGCGCGCACGGAGGCTTTCAGACAGTCGTTCTTCCCGCGAACCGTACGCGACTGGAACATGAAAGGGAGGTAATGACAGTGACACGTAAAGTGCCCTCCGCCACACACCGTTGGGTGGCTTGCGGAGTATAAATGTAGATGTAGATGTAGATTTTTCAATTTCACGCAAGGTGACTGCATCAGCTCTTTGCGTCAGCTAGTTTGTTGATGCATTTAGCTTCGAAATTCTGTCCGAAGAAGGTTCCACTGACACATTAGTTTTCTGCATTAAACTGTTCAGTGTCTCCCTCAAACATCTCGTGCTGTTTTGTTTCGGTAGCGCTGTCGGAAACCATTAGCTAACTCCTGGAATTTTCCTGCCTTACTAAGTATCTCATGATACATTACGTATGCTTTAGCTTCACCCATTAACCGTAAGTTAGCCATACGCGAACATGTTTGGTTAGTTAAATCGCACAACTCAGCGGTAGCTAATTCATATTTAATGAACACAAGAAAATTCCCAGATGCTTCTCCTGAAAAAGGCGTTATTAAATTTACTGCCTGCAGGCAGAGAGGAGAAGAGAGGATGGCCCACTTAACGCGTTCTTCGCTTCTCCTAACCCTGACTGCAATTCTTGTAGCACAGCTCGTACCGTTTCTACTTGCTTACGTAGGTCTTCATTTCCTGCTCTTGGTTTTTACTCGCTGTGTTAAGACAGTGGCAGTTTCATCCCTAGTAGCAGCATGCATTTCCACGACCTTTCTGATTCTACTAGTGCTTTTATAAAAGAAAATGTGGGAAAAATACTCCTATACTACACACAACAGCAAAACAAAACAAATTAATTCCTGTGCCGGGTCATAACCTATTCTGTGCGAAGCTTCCAACCCTCACATGTAACTGGTACTCACTTAGCGCATGACAGCTCACGGTCTGATAAATTACACTACTGACCATTAACATTGCTACATCAAGAAGAAATGTACTTGAAGAAATGTAATTGATAAACGAGTTTTCATTGGACAAATATATTATACTAGAACTGACATGTGAATACATTTTCAGCAATTTGGGTACATAAATCCTGAGAAATCACTACCCAGAACAACCACCTCTGGCCGTAATAACGACCTTGATACGCCTGGACATTGAGTCAAACAGAGCGTGTACAGGTACAACTGCCCATGCAGCTTCAACACGATACCACAGTTCATCAAGAGTAGTGACTGGCGTATTATGACGAGCCAGTTGCTCGGCCACCATTGACCAGACGTCTTCAATCGGTGAGAGATCTGGAGAATGTGCTGGCCAGGGCAGCAGTCGAACATTTTCTGTATCCAGAAAGGCCAGTACAGGACCTGCAACATGCGGTCGTGCATTATCCTGCCGAAATGTAGGGTTTCGCAGGGATCGAATGAAGGGTAGAGCCACGGGTCGTAACACATCTGAGATGTAACGTCCACTGTTCAAAGTGCCGTCAATGCGAACAAGAGGTAACCGAGACGTGGAACCAATGGCACCCCATACCATCACACCGGGTGATACGCCAGTATGGCGATGTCAAGTACACGCTTCCATTGTGCGTTCACCGCGATGTCGCCAAACACGGATGCGACCATCATGATGCTGTAAACAGAACCTGGATTCATTCTAAAAAATGACGTCTTGCCATTCGTGCACCCAGGTTTGTCGTTGAGTACACCATCGCAGGCGCTCCTGTCTGTGATGCAGCGTCAAGGGTAACCGCAGCCATGGTCTCCGAGCTGATAATCCATGCTGCAAACGTCGTCGAACTGTTCGTGCAGATGGTTGTTGTCTTGCAAACGTCCCCATCTGTTGACTCAGGGATCGAGACGTGGCTGCACGATCCGTTACAGTCATGCGGATAAGATGCCTGTCATCTCGACTGCTAGTGATACGAGGCCGTTGGGATCTAGCACGGCGTTCCGTATTACCCTCCCGAACCCACCGATTCCATATTCTGCTAACACTCATTGGATCTCGACCAACGCCAGCAGCAATGTCGCAATACGATAAACCGTAATCGCGATGGGCATAAACCGCAATCGCGATGGGCTACAATCCGACCTTTGTCAAAGTCGGAAACGTGAATGGTACGCATTTCTCCTCCTTACACGAGGCATCACAACAACGTTTCATCAGGCAACGCCGGTCAACTGCTGTTTGTGTATGAGAAATCGGTTGGAAACTTTCCTCATGTCAGCATGTTGTAGGTGTCGCCACCGGCGGCAACCTTTTACGAATGCTCTGAAAAGCTAATCATTTGCATATCACAGCATCTTCTTCCTGTCGGTTAAATTTCGCGTCTGTAGCACGTCATCTTCGTGGTGTAGCAATTTTAACGGCCAGTAGTGTACAATCGTATGGGGTGTTAACCGAAATTTGTCACTAGACTGAAGATCTCTTAGCAAGAAGGGAGCATCGTGTAAGAGGTTTGAAGAGTTATTGACACACTTTTGCAAATGGTACAGTTATGTATAATGAATAACTTTCCGAAAAAGAATTAAACATTGTCAGATATTGATAAGATTCCAGAGACTAGAAACTTGCTTCAAATTTTCATAAATATGAAATTGTGCATTTCACAAAATGAAGAAACTTAGTACCTTATGACTACACTATCAGTAACTCACAACTGGACTCAGCCAGTTCATACAAATACCGAGTTGTACCAAGTAGTATTGATATGAAGCGGAACAATCACATAGGATGTACCATAGTTAAATAAGGTGGCAGACTTCAGTTCATTCGTATGTTACTAATAAAATACGGTGAAGTCTCTGGGGCCTGTGCCAAACAGAACTAAAAGGGTATTGATGTTTAGAATCAATAGCAGCACAAATGGTCAGAGGCTTGCTAGACCCCTCGGAGAGCACCATGGAGATGTTTGGATATTTAGCCATTATCATGGCTAGAGGTAGTATTACACAATTTTAGTGTTATGTCCCATGGGAGTTGCTAAATTTTATCTTATCAGCACTCAATTTCTAAACACAGGTTGGGTCTTGCCCACTCGTCTCGTATAGAGAGTGCCTAAGGTGTGCTGCGTTCTCGGGATGCTATACAACAATTCAAGCAAATAACATTAGTAGTTTTATTTCTGTAAAGCAAATTGACAGTACTTCAGTTGTATTTACAAATGTGTCGCAAATGACATGCAGACAGTAATAGTCTTCACTATAGACAAAGTAGAAGTAAGCACTTGATGTGGATCATCGTGTTCTGCGAGTGCCAGTCTACAACCGTCCACTGATGTCCGTATACGGAGCCGATCTGAGCACTAATGTCAGGCGGAGGCTGGCGGGAGCGCCGCTTATATTCACTTCTTGCAGAGGTTTCTCCTGGCCCAGCACGGTCCTTGTCAGCGGGCTATTGGCTGACGTTTCCTCACCGCCTTCTCTGGTATTCCGTTCGTCCTCTTCGTTCCGGCGCTTGTGGTTACGCCAGTACATTCCTCCCCGCCAAAGCCACGGACCGTCGTCGTGCAGGGAATGCGACTACAGCGGGGAATGCAGGAGTGTGGGCGCAACGTCGGGCCGGTAACTGTGGCTGCAGCGGACGTCAAGCTTCCGGCCGTACCCCGCCATCCGGCCTGCGCTCTGGCGGAAACGTCCCCCGGAAAACGACCAGAAGGGTACCCGTCCACCTCCTGCTGCCGTGAACCAGATGAAGAAGGCGGCGACTGCTGCAATGTGGGTGGCTCCAGCTCCATCGGTAGGACGAGAGGAGGTGGACGAGGCGAAGGCTCCGCGTCCATGGGGTCATCTTGCGGTGTCGTGAAGACACCCTCTGGCGGCTGCTGTGGCCGCGCTGTCCTCTGGACCTGGGAATCAGGGGGAAGAGAGACAGAAAGATCATCGTGTACATGACAGAGGCAAAGTTGATTTTGATGGCGGCGCTGCAAGCCATTTGGACATCAAACAAGATACATGCAAGCGCCAAGTCGATGAGCGATCTCGCCTCGCGCCCACCGTCTGCTGCCGCTAAAAATCCTGCAAAGCCGGCCGGTGTGGCCGAGCGTTTCTAGGCGCTTCAGTCTGGAACCGCGTGACCGCTACGGTCGCAGGTTCGAATCCTGCCTCGGGCATGGATGTGTGTGATTTCCTTAGGTTAGTTAGGTTTAAGTAGTTCTAAGTTCTAGGGGACTGATGACCACAGATATTAAGTCCCATAGTGCTCAGAGCCATTTGAACCATTTGAAACCCTGTAAAAGAGAATATCATGCGGCGCGAAGCTACACTTGCGGCTTTCCTTCGGCGCTGGATACTGAGGAGGGTGGAGGAGGTGGAGCAGTGTCCGATGGCGGCGACGGTGAAGCAGTTCCTCCGGGGATGGTCCAACTCGTGGGTGCGAACATATGAGGCGAGAAACAGTTGCCATGCTTGATCCCTGGTGTGTGAGGAGTGAAGTTTGCCCATCTGCTGCTCGAATGTGTTGACAAAACGTTCCGCTTCGCCGTTTGACTGTGGATGGAACGGTGCACTAGTTAGATGCTGTATGCTATTGCGATCGCAAAATGTTTCAGATTTATTTGACGTGAACTGAGGGCCGTTGTCTGACACTACTTCGTCAGATAAACCTTCGAGGCAAAAAATCGATGACAACACCTCAGTTGTGCTATGTGACGTTGCCGAGTTCATTGGCACACCAAAAGAAAACTTGCTATACGAGTCAACCACAATCAACCAACAAGTGTTCCATAAAGGTCCTGCAAAGTCTATGTGCACACGTTGCCATGGCGATTGCGACTTAGGCCAAGAGAGAATTTTTGTGGCGGAGCGGACTGATTTTCCGCACATGCGTGACAGTGTGATGTCATCTGTTTTATTTGGGCGTCAGTACAGTATCGCCAAGCTAATTATTCAGTACAAACAATCCTCCTGTGTCCTTGGTGAAGTAACTGCAACACTTCTTTTTGCAAAGTTTTAGGAATCAACACACGTGACTGTCCATTGTCATTTTGAACAAGAATTGCACTTTGGTGTACAGCTAGGCTATGCCGACGTGCAAAGTATCGGCGCACTACATAGTTCTTTATGCTATTCAATGAGTGAGGCCAAGATGTGCAAATGCATGTTAGCAAATTGTTCAAATTTGGATCAGCTTCCGTGGCCTGTGCAATTTTCCTGTAGTTCAGAGGAAATGACTGAAGCAATTCAGAATCCTGAGCATCGATGTGACAACAAGATGCAACAGAAGCGTCAAAGTCAGTATCAGGGCCAATTGGAAGACGTGAAAGTGCATCCGCATTACCATGTTGAACTGTCGGGCAATATACTGTCTCGTACTGGTATTGAAGCAACCATAAAGCCCATCATTGCAATTTTACGGCAGTTCGTACAGGAACCGGTTTAGTCGCATGAAACAAGGACTGCAAAGGCTTGTTATCCATAGAATTTTCTGCCATACAAATAATGGTGGAATTTGGTCTTTAAGTTTTTGAAAAGCTACTTGGCACTCATCTATCCAAACAAAGGGGATATTCTAGCGATGCAAAGCAACGGAGCTGCGATTTGTGCAGCATTCGGTATGAATCCAATATAATAGTTCATTTTCCCTAAAACTGACTGCAATTCTGTGATATTGCGAGGAACTGGTTGGAAGTGAGATTAAACAGAGGTATCCACATGGAAGACCGTGAAATAAGGATGTTTTGCGGCTATTTGACGGCGATGTACAGAAGTATGGAAAGGAGATTAGTGAAAAATATGGGATTATTCAAACAGCCAGATATTTTGGAGAACAGTCACGAGGAACAGATTGAATCTCCAGTAGTGGAGGCAAGAGGAATGGAGTAGTCTGAGCGGCTCAATATGCTGATGGGGCGGATGGTATCACTCATATCAGGTTTCGCGAGAGGGAATTTTGCCTTAAAAGTGTCGCCTGACGGTCGCGCTCTGTTGCACTGAAGAATAGCTACTGCGTATACGTGGCAGAACATGAATAATGAACGTCTATATTTATTATGGAGCACTTAATTTTATTATTAGTGTGTTTATACGGCTGTGAGGTGTATTTTCATTAAATTGCAGTCTTTATTATTCCGAAATGATCATTGTTACTAAATCACTTCTATACTATCACCTATAAGAGGAATAAAACGACTACGAAAGTTTATTGTTACTATTAATTTCACCATGCGCTCCACAACTGTTTGTTTAATTAATGAAAAGACCGCTCCAGCTGCTCTATACAACTTTATTTAGTCCACTGCCATTTTAGAGTTTTTTTGTTAAGCCATTCTCAAGAGGATCTGACACTGTCCGACATCAAAATGGTTCAAATGGCTCTGAGCACTATGTGACTTAACATCTATGGTCATCAGTCCTCTAGAACTTAGAACTACTTAAACATAACTAACCTAGGGACATCACACAAGACCCAGTCATCACGAGGCAGACAAAATCCCAGACCCCGCCGGGAATCGAACCCGGGAACCCGGGCGCGGGAAGCGAGAACGCTACTGCACGACCACGAGCTGCGGACTGTCCTACATCAAATAGTTGTATATAGGTATATAATTGTACACTCTAAGACAACAAAAAAGATCCACCACGAAGGAGCTAGACAAATTGATCTCATATTCATACTCATAGAGGTACCGATGGAAAATGGAAAACAGAAAATTTGGTTGCCGATGGATGAATGTGTGACGCTGCATTGCAATTTCACAGTGCGGCTGGAAAAGACAGTAAACAGGGGACATGACGCTACGAGAGCATAAAGTCTTTGGGAATTGCATTCCGTGAACTCAGTTGGGCAATAACTTTGCCTCGCAGACAGACGTATGGATAATACACACAGATATCATCATTTGACAGAGGACGTGTAGTTGGGCTCAAAAAAGCCAGTTGGAGTAACCGGCGAATCACTTGACACTTGAATAGAAGCGATGCCCATATTCATCGACGTTGGCAGGAATGGGTGAACCACGGCTGAACGCAGCGGCAAGAAGGAAGCGATCGATCTAGAGGGACGAGAGAACGAGAGGACCAAGCAACTGTCAGTGAAATACTCAGACCCTCAGATTCAACATTATCATCAATCCGACGTGCAACTCGTGCTTCAGTGACTACGATAAATGGTTCAAATGGCTCTGAGCACTATGGGACTTAACATCTGAGGTTCTCGGTCCCATAGGACTTAGAAACCTAACTAACCTAAGGACATCACACACATCCATGCCCGAGGCAGGATTCGAACCTGCGACCGTAGCGGTCGCGCGGTTCCAGACTGAAGACCCTAGAACCGCTCGGCCACAACGGCCGGCTGACTACGATAAACATTAATACGTGGCTCATAGAAAGGGGGGGATGACATTGACCTGTGTACACCAGACAAAACGTTTGCAGTGGTGTAGGGCACAATCGAACTGGAATCTCATTGACTGGAGTGGAATTGTCTTCAGTGGTGACTACTGGTTCCAATTGAGCCCTGATTACCAGCGAAGATGTGTCAAGAGACGCCCTGCACAGCTGTGGGATACCAACCTAATGTCGTCCGCCGTACGGGCCGACAACCAGGAGTGATGGTCTGGTATGCCATTTCCTTTCATAGTAGCACACCGGTTGTCGTCGGCGCCATCCTTACAATACAACAGTACGTCGACGGTATTCTACGCCCCGTTTTGTTGCCCTCCGTGGTAAGCCATCCTAGGGTTACATGTCAGCAAGATAACGCCAGCTTACCCAGGGCGAGAGTTTCTACTACTTGTCTCCGTGCTTACCAAACCCTACCTTGGCCAGTAAGGCCGCTGGATCTCTCCCCAACTGAGAATGTGCGACGTAACGCGCTCTTTCGCACATCGATGGCGGTTCTGCAACACAAATTGTCCACCTACCTCGACACTGCTGCATATCTCCACACGTATCTCCTGACTGCAGCTACTTAAGAGATCTCAGAAAAGCAGTGTTGAAGAAACTGAGATTTCATAACTATACGTCGGAGGCCGCTATAAGTACAAAAAGCTGAAAATAGTCTTGTGAACTCTACAGAATAAATCGGAAATGGGTTGCTGTTCAAATTTCTAAGTTCAAAGGTCCTTTTAAACTTTCATTAGGATTTTTTTTAATTGCTATCGGCGATCGCGCCCTAGCTGCGACGCCTCAAATGTTTGGAGCATCGCGGATTGAGCCCTCCAACCAGATCGGTGTTTTGAGGATCTAACGCGCTAATTGGACAGAATTTGGCGCGATATCCCAATCAATGCCAAGCCCAATAACAGCTTGCATAAGAGGCAGAGGTGGACCAAAGCGTTATTGACTAGCTTAATTAGTGAAGCTCTTTCTCTTCAACAAATCAACCAATTTTTCTGAAATAATAATCATTTGTTTGTCTGTAGATGTAGATCACATCTACCGATTTCCGTTCCATTCGGATAATTCCTTCGTGGTGCTTCGTTTTTTATCTCTTAGAGTGAATAATACAGACTCAGACGACTAATTCTCGCGATATCATTAGACAAACAAACTTTTAAATCTACCAGGTTTTTTTTATAACCTTTGGACATTACTTATAACCCGCACGTTTTATAGTCCATATGTTCATAAACATTTTCTCCATCTTCAAATGGTTCAAATGGCTCTGAGCACTATGGGACTCAACTGCTGAGGTCATTAGTCCCCTAGAACTTAGAACTAGTTAAACCTAACTAACCTAAGGACATCACAAACATCCATGCCCGAGGCAGGATTCGAACCTGCGACCGTAGCGGTCTTGCGGTTCCAGACTGCAGCGCCTTTAACCGCACGGCCACTTCGGCCGGCTCTCCATCTTCAATTATGTACCTACTAACATTTACTGTATGTATGGCAACTTCAGATCCAATTGCGAATGGCTTAACAAAAAAAGCCGAAATCGGTAGTGGACTAAATAAAATTCTACAGAGCAGATGGAGCGACTTCATCATTAATTTATTGTTACTTTTCTATTTGTCATTTGCGTTCAGTGCCCAGCTAAATCCTTGATTAGAATAACAAAGTGATTGACAGTTCAGTACAGTTCAGAGTCGAAATGGGTGACACTGCCACATCGCAGTAACTCACGCTCGTAATATGCCCACAGTAGTAACAGCTGTGCAGTGCCATACAGGGTACATTTGCACACTACCCTATTTACACCTTTTATTCAGTTCTTTTCGCAGCGTCATAATGGGCTTGACATTTCCATTGCCGGCTTGAGCTATTCTTAAACATTCCACGCACATAAACAACGAAACAGAACCGGAGCTATTAAGACCCTGGCCGCAAGTATCCTTTGCTGCTGACTGCTAAGTGACGCCTGAGGTGGCGGGGTGAAATGGCAATGATGAACAGGACAGAAAGTGTGACCCATGTTATTCCCCGAATGGTGTCGCTGTGATAGCTGTTCTCTAAAAACTGGATTTAAATTACTTTGTTGTTCTGATCTAAGAAGCTCTCTCTCACACGCACACACGTAATACGGTGCTCTCATCACCAGTCACAACATTTCGCAGCAGCATAGAGGAATAGAAGAAATGAGGAATAAAATATAACAAACATCAAATTTAAGATCGTTTTAAATATATTGACAGCCAGAAAAGAGGAAATGAATATCTTTTAGGTATTTAATAGAAGGAAACACAGACATTGGAAAATAATGCTGAAATAGAAACTTTTCCCAAACTATGTAAGACTGTAGCCGAGGGACTGTTACTGTTGTTATCATAGCTCCTATGTCGAAATTAATTCAGGGAAATGAACGTCCTGCCAAACAAAACACCACAGGATACTCTTTCTTTTACATAGTAACCTATGTTGCTTTTCAACACACCCTCATATATACACTATATGATTATAACTATACGGACACCTACCTGAAAACGACTTAAAAGTCCGTGGCGCCCTCTATCGGTAATGTTGGAATTCAATATGGTGTTGGCCCACCCTTGGCCTTGATGACAGCTTCCACTCTCGCAGGCATACGTTCAGTTAGGTGCTGGAAGGTTTCTTGGGGAAAGGCAGCCCATTCTTCACGGAGTGCTGCACTGAGGAGAGGTATCGATGTAGGTCGGTGAGGCCTGGCACGAAGTAGGCGTTCCAAAACATCCAAAGGTGTTCTATAGGATTCAGGTCAGGACTCTGTGCAGGCCAGTCCATTATGGGGATGTTGTTGTCATGTAACCACTCCGCCACAGGCTGTACATTATGAACAGGTGCTCGATCGTGTTGAAAGATGCCATCAACACTCCGAATTGCTCTTCAACAGTGCGAAAAGCAAGAAGGTGCTTAAAACATGAATGTAGGCCTGTGCAGTGATAGTGCCAGTCAAAAAATAAAAAAAAAACAAGGGGTGCAAACCTGGTTCCATGAAAAACAAGACCGCACAATAACACCACCGCTTCCGAATTTTATTGTTGGGGGCACTACACATGCTGGCAGATGACGTTCACCGGGCATTCTCCATACCCAAACCCTGCCATCGGATCGCCACATTGTGTACCGTGATTCGTCACTCCACACAACGTTTTTCCACTGTTCAGTCGTCCATTGTTTACGCTCCGTACGCCAAGCGAGGCGTCGTTTGGCATTTACCGGTGTGATGCGTGGCGTGTGAGTAACCACTCGACCATGAAATCCAAGTTTTCTCACCTCCCACCTAACTGCCATAGCACTTGCAGTGGATTCTGATTCAGTTTGGAATTTCTGCGTGATGATCTGGATAGATGTCTGCCTGTTACACACTACGACCATCTTCAACTGTCAGCGGTCTCTGTCAGTCAAGAGACGAGGTCGGCCTGTACGCTTTTGTGCTGTACGTGTCCCTTCACGTTTCCACTTCACTATCACATCGGAAACAGTGGACCTAGGCATGTTTAGGAGCGTGGAAGTCTCGCGTACAAATGTATGACACAAGTGACACCCAATCACCTGACCACGTACGAAGTCGGTGAGTTCCACGGAGCGCCCCATTCTGCTCTCTCATAATGTCTAATGACTACTGAGTTCGCTGATATGGAGTACCTGGCAGTAGGTGGCAGCACAATGCACCTAATACGAAAAACGTATGTTTTTGGGGGTGTCCGGATACTTTTGATTACATAGTGTACATACATTTGCATAATATATGTGGAATTTGTTTCTGCTTCACTTTTAACAGTATACCATGCAGATTTCATTTTATTAGAGACATATTTGTGCATTAAATAGTTAAAGTACTATCACACACAGAACAAAGGTCACACAATTTACAGACACGATTTTTGCTCCCTTAAGTACCCGTAACTGACAACTGTGGTGACAGGAATGACATCCAGCCACAAGTAAGATAGATTTGCCAAATTTTGAGTGCAGCGAATCCCAAACAAGATGGAGTTATCGCTAAGAAGAAGAAGAAGAAGAAGAAGAAGAAGTAGAAGAGACATATTTGTGCGTGGTCATTTGTCGATATGTTTCTTTCTTTCACACCTCCATACAAGATGTTCCAACATGCTCTGGTAATGGGCCTAGCGTCGAATTTTAGTGATATGTTCTGATTATACATCCATTTTGTTAATTTTCCTCATTTTGGTAGGGGAGGCAGAGGCTAATTCAAATTCAAAAAGAACAATTCAAACAAACTGTAGCTGAAAACCTATTTTACATTATGCTTTACTTCATTGCTGACTTAGTAGAATATGTGGCACTGCATTGGAAGAAATTGTCTACTTCCATAAAATCAAACATACGATTATTTTAATTTCAGGACACGGCAGGACAAGAGAGATATAGGACGATCACTACAGCATACTATCGAGGTGCCATGGGCTTCATACTGATGTATGACATCACCAATGAAGAATCTTTCAACAGTGTTCAGGACTGGTAAGTAAACAACACCAGCAAATAAAACAGCCATGTTGTCTGATGGTAAGAATATAAATAGAACTGTCATATCTGTTTGTGCATCAGGCCACACAGTCCTTAAGAGACTTCACTAGCAGTAGGAAACAATACACAGTTGTGACAGGGTTGTTAGCTTGTAACATAAGGAGAACCATAGCACACAACATTTTTCATAATCATGAAATCAGTACGATGTGGTTTTGTACTGTTGCATAATGATATGGTAGGTGCAGTTAAATGAGTCTGATTGCAAGTGACTTTTGACTTCTGCTCTTAAGGACTACAACAGGAAACTCAAGTATGTCTGTTGGTAGATACAGAACACAACATTCCTTCTGTTCTGTAAACAAAGTTCCATGAAAATTATTGTATACTTAAGTTTAACATGATATGAATCTAAAACATGTTTGTATATGTTTCTTATAGTTAAAATTAAATTAAACACATTCTAAAATACGCTAAAAACTTTAAGATCGTAGCTGTTTTACAGAACTGCATTGCTGACTGTAAGAGCAAATGTTTTCTTGTTTGACTGAGTGAGTGGGAATGTACTTCAGTTTACCTAGTTATATCTAAACTGGAAAGTAATTTCTTGCTGCTATTTAAACAATTTTCATAACAAGTTGATTCAGAAAACTCATGAAATCTTAAAGAAATTGAAACCATTATCAGTTCGTCCTGAAGTGAACCACATGAAGAATAAGGTCTTTTGAAAAAATCAAACCGATTAATGAAAGTTTTTAGGACTAAAATATAGTAAACTTCAAGACTATGCACGGGTACCACACCAATTTTCTAGTTTTTGCCATAATTTAAGATCAAGTTACAAGAATCTGATCAACCTGAATTATAGAAAAAGAAATCTAAGAACTAATGAAATACCCTCAATATCAGCAATATGTATCATGGCCAAAAGATCCATTTGTTGAAAGATCATTGTTTCCTTTCACTTTCGGAACTACAAGAACAAACAAATACAATATCATGTTCCATATTTGCTTATATTTTTTAAAATGTAGCTTCATCACTATTCTTAGAATTTTGTTAATAGTTATTTGGTTATCGAACCAGTGAGGCACATCATACATAAATTTATATTCTTCCCCCTGAGGCTAATCCTGTGTATTTTGACCTTACTGAGCATGCAGGATTAGGAATAACTTCGACTTCCAAACAAAAACATGTGTAACATGATAGGTACCTCTCTTCCATTCTGAATCACTGATTCAAAAAAAATAAATAAATAAATAAATTGGAATGAGGATCATTGTTTTCGTTTACATGTATCTTGTACATGATTTTCCACTGCTTATCACAACATAGGACTTCATGTTCAATTGCACAACTCCACAAATTTTGAATTTTTTACTTGTTTCGATAAAATAAAGATAAGGTAGACTAGAGGAAATGTGACTGCTGAGTATAAATGATGTGTACATAAAGGTACTACTGTTGATTTGGATTCTGTATGTTTCTGGGGTTTCCAGTAATAGTGCAAATAGTACTGCACAGTCAGAATTTTCCTTTAGTTGTAAATTAATAGTCACAGTAATGTGGACATAAACATTTTGTAGTGATGTAAACCCAATATAAAGAAAACTATCTTATGTATAAAATAAGGTACAATTTACTATGTGAAATAAGCAGAGACCAAACTGCATCCTACACTGTAGGGACGTATTTCAAATGTGAGTGGCAAGGAATCATTAAAAAATTGAATGTTATATTTTTGATTTGCAGTACAACACACTTTAGAATATATAAACCATATCTGTTGCTATCTGCGTAGTTTTGTCAGTTACATTGTGAACTACACATTCAAAAATTACTTTCTTGGATCTCTCTCTCTCTCTCTCACTCACACACACACACACACACACACACACACACACACACCACAGAGAGAAAGAGACCCACCATATTCTGTTGTATTAGAAAGAAAGTAAGTTGAAGGGATATGTAAGTAATAGCATTGTGAAACGAACTGCTCTAGAAAATTACACTGTAACAGGATACTAATAAACATTTATGATTGTATAAATATTATAAAAAACTCTATTGCCTAATTATGTTCCTAACTAATCAAATAATTTAAAAACAGTAGGAAATAATGATGTGCAGATTAGTCTCCCTACGATGTTAATTGCTGACATTGAAATGTATATTACAGGCAATGTTTTAACATGTTCAGAATTAAAATCCTGAGTACAGCTCTATGATCCATAGGACATTAGTCAAACTACTAAATAATGTGCTTTATTTAGCCCAGTCAATGCAACACTATGCTTTAAAATTGTGGAGCAAAGCAGGTGACAGTTGCAAGGAAAAGATATGCATAGATCACAAGAGAGTAACATCTGAGTGATGTAAATACAGAAACCATTTGTATGCATGTCATAAAATGAATCATAACAAATCAGTTAAATCACATTCCTTTATTCAGATGTTTGTCAGGTATGTAAACAAGAAAGTTGTGAATTAGTGAACCTGTTTACAATACGACTTCCACCCTGTGTACGTGCATACATCAGTACAGTTATCTCCCGCCCCCCTCTCAATAATGTAAACAATTATCAAATATTTTAGTAAAACGTTTATTAAGTGTATATGATGATTACCCTACTTTCTTTCTTATATGCTTGATGTTAATGACACTGGGAAATGCTTCTAGAGTTCATTCTGCTTATTTTGTTTAATGTCTCCATTTTTCCTGCAGGGTGACTCAGATAAAAACATATTCTTGGGACAACGCACAGGTAATCCTAGTTGGAAATAAGTGTGACATGGAAGATGAAAGAGTAATCAGTTTTGAAAGAGGAAAGCAACTTGCAGAACAACTGGGAATTGAATTTTTTGAAACATCAGCTAAGGAGAACATTAATGTGAAAGTAAGTTATTGTTACCTTTAATAATTTTATATATAAACGATGGACACAATTCAGTAGTATGTTATACAGGGTGACGCAGTGCTGACTGACACAATTTGGCCTCGAATGTTGTGCATGCGCAGTAGCTCGTATTGAGTGGCAGAGAGGTGAAGCGTAAGGAAGAGGAGGATTATTGGCAAGTGCTGTGTCCTCCATAAAACGCACAAACTCGATTGCAGTCGACTAGCTTCAAGTGACACCAGCAACTCCCACGAATACGACTAGATGCTGTTTCAAAATACAAGCACATCGAGGTTCTCTCATAAACGTGCTGGTATTGGCACAATTAACTGTACTAAAATGACGAAGAACGTCATATTGGTAGTTGAAGAATTTTGCTGTTTTGCTGCTTTCATATTCTAATATCGTCATATGTTAGTATGTAGTTTCAAGGTTATGGCTTATTCAAAATTTATCAGTGAATGACATATTGGCGGCAAAAGCCATCAGGATATACTAAGATGAAAGACATTGTCAAAAGCTGTAGGAGTTCTCCATATCGATAGTGTAGTAGTTAGGGGCATGGAGCTACGAAATGGATAGCGCCACGTTGATGTACTGCTATATTCATTTTTTAAGCAGAAAAATGCTACTGTTGGGGCACAAAAAGGCGAATATGTGTCTCTTTAAAAACTCTTATAGAAAAGTGGGGAATCACCTACCTCAGTCCTCCTGTCACCTTTCTCAACAAAAATTTCTACTTCCGAATTTATTCGCGCTTTTTTAACACCCAGTCTCTCTTTATATTTAAGTCTACATACTCAGCATCTCCCTCTCAATGCCACTGTCTATGTATGTCTCTCTCCCACTGTCTCCTTTCTCTTCCGTTGATTACATTGTATACCACTGCCACTGTCTTCTCTCTCACTTATCCTCTCTCATTTTGTGTTTATTTTCCACTGTCACTGTCTTCCCATATCACAGAAGCTCAAAAATTCTGGGGCTCTAACCTATTTCTTCTTCTTTTCCTACGTGTGTAAAATTTTGGACCAAAATTCTGCCTCCCCTATACCTACATGTTAAAGTTCACTAGTCTGGGAGGGTCTATACCCTCCAAGCCCATGTAAGGTGTCTATTCATCTGTGTTTTGTGACATGACCTTTCTCTTCGGCTCCCACTGCTATTGTCTTCATCCACCTCTGCCCCCTTCATTGCCACTTTCTCTCTCCCACCATCACTATCTCCTCTCTCTTTGTCTCCCACTGGTATTGTCTCCTCTCTCTTCCACTGTCACTGTCCTTTGCTACTCTTTCTCTCAGCATAAAAAACCGCGAATATGTTCGCATGTCAAAATTTCTGGAGAGGAAGGCGGAATGAGGATTGAGCCAGCTGGTTCGCCACTTCCCTGTCAGACAGGACATGAACATATCCGCTACTTTGTGCATTTTTCTGCTGGTTCCCTTCTTTTCCCTGGTGCAGCAGGGTGTGTTGCTTATATGAAACGTATTGTATAGGTCAATAATGTTTCGACTGTTTACTTATATACTTCGACACATTTGTATACTTTAACACATATAAGAATCAGATAAGTACGCATAATATAAGGCTGAGATAAAATCGTTTGCTTCAATTTTTTTTTTTTTTTTTGGATACTTTGCTTATCGATTACAATTAATTAAAAATGCCCAGCTTATGATTTGTTTGTCAAAAGAGTTAAAAAAGTTATCAGAAATACTTTTCCGCCTTAGCAGTCTTTCCAGTCTTAAACAATTTTTGACAGTCGTTTTAAGTTCTTTTCCGATATATTAATACCCTTTCTAGCCAATTTCATGCCACTGCAGTACCACCTTGGGCATATTTCTATAGGTGTGAAGTGTCCATTACACAGAGACAGCGAGACATACAGTTTTATCAGTGAACGAATTCTTACTAAAAACGTAGTTCGACGATCTCAGAACTCTTTTGATCACCATAAAACACTTGCTATGTGTTCACTACTTCATCTAAAACTACATTTACGACTCAGACCGGATATTACGTGCATATTTTAGGTGAATAAGCGCAGAAAATTTTAACTTATGGATGTCGGTAACGGATAATGCAATCGGAAAAAGTTTCAAGATTTCCCAACATCATCTTAAGAACATATGGTAAACATTTCGACGATTTGACATGAATAGAAATTATATAAGTGGCTATCCCTACAACTGATACTTTTGCTACCAAATAATTATGTTTTTTCGGATGTATCTTTGTAAGTAATCCATGGCAGGACTCGTGCAGAATGAAGCATTAACTGGGTGTACACTTGCTGTTTTATTGCTATTAAATGAAACAATGCACACGTTATCATCTAACATCATCGCTGTCCAAAATAAGACTGCTTAAACACTAAAGATATAACAAACATCACTATTCTTTATTCTGATATATATATATATATATATATATATATATATATATATATATATATATATATATCCTGTAAAGATGTGTTTACCACATAAAGAACGCATTTCCTGACTCATGTTTATTGGACTTAATTTTCTTGTTTTGATGAGTACTACCAGCTCTGAAAGTATTCGACACTTCTTTGAACATCATCATTATATATTTCAGTCGCATCCTGCTAGTGAAGTCCCCACAGAGTCCGCCCTCCACCCCTCTTGTGCGGAGCAAATGTGTAAGTTCCTAATGGAGCAAACTGCTGAGGTCATCGGTCCCTAGACTTACACACTACTTTAAACTAACTTACGCTAAGGACAACACACACACACTCACTCATACACACACACACACACACACATCCATGCCTGAGGGAGGACTAGAACCTCCAGTGAGAGAAGCCGCGCAATTGGTGACATGGAACCTCTAACCGATCGGCCACTCCACGCGACTTGTGCGGAGCAATAGGGAAAGTGAAGGTGTAACAGTTGCTTCTACTTTGCGATGAAATATTCAGGGTGGAGAGGGGAGTGAAGATGGCGGCCGAAGTGCGAGTGCGGGGGGTAGACGATGAGTCTGGTGAAGAGCCCATGTAGTGTCATCACATAACATCACATACTCGCACATCGCCAAGTCACCTTGGGAAATCTATGATACTCCAGAAGAAGATTTCTGATGTTGGGGATATGTTGTCTGAATCGTTGAACCATTGTTGGCAGTTCAGCTGTATCAGATAATGCCACAGAATCGGTGAACTCCGCTTCACCATATATGATCTTCGCCAGCGAAGCTTGAAAGTCCTCTGAAAGCACTGCAAACACCAAGAAGCACCCATGGAGGGTCCTCTGAGCATTGTCCACCATGACAGATCAGCAACGTCTTAAGTGCGTGGTATAACTGCTCTACCAACCCTTTGCTCTTTGAATGGTAAGTGGTGGTGAGAAAACGTTTTAATACACAGAGGCTATACAATTCTTTAAACAATGCCGACTCGAATTGCCATCCTTGGTTCGTTGTTATGATGGCAGAACGACGAAACCACGAGCTCTATACATGAGCAAAAGCCTTAACCATTGTCTCAACTGTAGTGTCCAGTATAGGGACTGGCTTCACCCAGTGCGTGATGTGATCGACAGCCGACAAACTATACTTGAATCCACCAGAATCAGGCAGCCGAAGCACCCAATCCAGGTGTCCATACTATAAACTGTCCTATGGAATGTCATAGTGGTGGAGCTCTGGGCCAGCATGCCTACCTGTTTTGCAGCATTGGCACAGAATGTAGATGTGAGTCCACATCTTAATCACGCTTCACATCCTGCCAAACAATGTGACAGGTTGAGGAGATTATTAAACATGAGTCATCTCATCTGTGACGCAACCAGCATTCGAACTTCCCTCGCGATATATCGCACCAGACTTGTCTGTCCGATTTGGGGAGTCGACAGCACTCGAAACGAAGGCTGATCAATGTGTTCTACAGAAGTTCTTTGATTTTTATATCTGTCTCCTGCCCTGATGCAAGTTCATCGTAGGGAAGGGCATTGATTCTTGAGAGCAAGTCTGCCACTCCATTGGCGGCCCATTTAATGTGTTACATGTTGATTGTAAACTGACTTACATTGTCCAAACTGTGAGAACGTAGTGTGTGTGTGGGGGGGGGGGGGGGGGGGGGGCAGTCCTTTGTGACGTTCTGTGCGGCCTCTGCTAGGGGTTTTTGATTTCTGAAAATAGTGAAGGGCCTACCCTTCACTTCTGATTTGAAATAACACACTCTCTTGTACACTGATAACAGTTCTCAGTAAACTCTGTAAGTTTCTGAGAAAAGAACTGTAATTGTTGTTTAGCTCCAGTGACCAACTGTTGAAGCACTGCACCAATAGCTATGTCGCTCACATAGGTACTGATAGATAAGCAAGCTTCACCTACGTGATGTACTAGAGTCAGCCTGCTGGAGGGACAGTTTGATGTTATCAAAGGCCCTGAGCATTTTGTAGTCCACATTAGCATTTGATTACCAATTTTGTTCTTGCCTGCCAGTGCGTCTCTGAGAAGAGCTAGAGTTGCCACAGCCTGTGGCAGATGGCGCCTATAAAAAATGTTGTTCCCAAAAATCTTCTTAATTCTTCGTGGGTTCATAGCCGAGACAGAACTCGAATCAATGCTGTTTTTTCTGAGGTGGGTCAGACCCCAGACAAATTAACCACGTGTCACATATATATGACTTCTTCCTGGCATAGCTGTCACTTGTCCATATTAATCTCAAGGCAATGACGATCAAGGTTATAGAACAAAGGGCGAAGGTGTACCTAATACTGTACTAGAGACACCACAAAAAAACAAAATATCATCGACGTATGAAGAACAAGAAGGAAGAGTCTTAAAATTTTATCGATAAAGTGTTGCCACGTCTGCTCGACGTTTTTTACACCATATGGCGTGAAAACCAACTCATACAACATAAGCAGTTTAATAACAGCTGTCTGAGCCATGGGTATCTGGGGATACGCTTTTTTGCAATCGATTACACAGAAGACAGGTGCCCCTGCCGAGGCATGAGAAAAATGCAGAATGTTGGTAGTGGGGCCCCTGTCTGGTGCCATTTATGCATTTAGCGAATGGTAGTCCCCACAAATTCTAAGAGACCTGTACTTCTTGGAGACCAAATGTGTGGGCGCCGCGTAGAAAATGCTGAATTTTTATTGGCTAGTATGTTAAGAAGCCAATCAGATCATCTCGAGCACTTCTATACTCACGGTATTTCTAATGTAATCCAATAGATTACCACATATAATTTCGACCAGAAATCTCGTAATTCCGGAACTAAATAAAATTTAATGAAAACAAAATACGATTTCTTTCCACATAATAAATAACTAATGAATTTAATACTCAACGTCCCTTCTGGCTGCCTCCTACAAAATTAAGCTCACTCGGATATACGTCACAAATTCCCCTATTGCACAACAACTTTCTCACGCACACATTAACGTAGTTTTAATACAATATCACATTCTCACTTTACGTATGCCCTCCCTTCGCTCTATGTCTCTTCAAAACACTCACTCAACTAAAACACGATGAAATAATAATTTTCCAAACTACTTTTAATTACCAAATAACTTACGGCTTTGCTGCCGGGTGACGTCGTCGACCACCGCCGATATTTCGACAGGAGCATACCCTGCCATTCTCAAGGCACAAATGCAAGGAGGATGCAATGTGCAAGAGAATTTAATACCTCGGTTCACAGAGGAGAAACAAGGAAAATACCACACACAGAACAAGTAACCGTAGAGTCAACACACAACCAAAGATAACCACATCAGAAATATCGATGGAGACTATTAATCAACAGGCGAGGTATCACTAATTCTGTGCCTCTGTTTTTTGATGAGAGACAGAGCCGGCTTCCAAGCAGCATTTAAACAAAATCCACCATCTCTGTTTATAAGGTTGCTTGATAGTTTGATTTCAACAGTTTCCTTAATAACACTATCCCAAAAGCTAGACGTGCAAGCCAGAATCTCCGTGTTGTATTCCATAGGATGATCGGTGTTAAGGCAATGTTCTGCAATAGCGGAGTTGCTCGGCTGTTGTACGCGTGTGTGACGCTTATGTTCCACACACCGGTCTTCCACAGTCTTGATTCTCTGACCACTATATGACACGCCACAACTGCAAGGAATACGATAGACACCAGCTTTACGCAAACCAAGATCATCTTTTACGGACGCCAACAGGGTCTTAATCTTAGAAGGTGGTCGAAAAACACATTTCACATCATATTTCCGCAAAATACGGCCAATCCTGTTGGAAATGCTTCCTGCGTAAGGCAAAAATGCCGTAGACTTAGGTGCCACTTCGTTGCTATCGTCACTCACCCGTTGCATAGAAGGCTGATAGCGCAACAGCCTCTCACTATAACCATTCCGACGAAATGTGGCTTCGAGATGTGATAGCTCAGCTGCCAAACTGAGCTGGATGGTGACAACTATCTGCGAGCTGATCGGCGGTGGTCAACGGCGTCACCCGGCAGCAAACCCGTAAGTTATTTGAACATCCAATTCGCCGGGAAAAATTAAGGTCTCACATACTTTTAATTGCGTCAGAAATATGTGGTAATGAAAGTAAAGACAATTCCCGAAAATTTGGTTATATGAACCTATCATCGTGGTTGTAGTTTCATTTTATACTATAGATGAACACATTTCAGTCCCTGGCTCAGTTTCACAATGCCAGCACGGTTATTATGTGTTTTAGGTAAAAATTTATATCTCTAGAAGTATTAAAGTTATTGATTTGAAACTTTAGCAGTTTGGTTTTATTATCCATAGAAGTTTGTACACTCATTATGAAAAAGATCGATTAACATTTAATAGTACTACTTCACATTCATAAACGTACTGCGCTACACTGCTCGCTCGGCCCAGTAGCCAGCGTCACTTGAGCCAGCGTGAGAACCAAAATCCGCTCTCCTCCCTGCTTCCCGGCAAGATACACCTTCAATGCAAGATTGCAACTCGTAATAATTTGCTACGTTATAGCTGGACTAACCTTGCCCTCCCATTTTGAGCCGAATAGTCTGGTAGACAGCGAGACTTCGTGGTGGAGGCACGAAGTATACAGTTGCCGCAGTTGTTGTTGTTGTTGTTGTTAGTGTTGTTATATATGTTGCTGTTGTCACTAACGTTGTTGTAACTTGTTGTAAGAGGACAATGTGGTTGTGAGCATTCCTCTAGCCCTTTTGTAACGCCAGTAGTTCCTCTTACAATTCTGCCTTCACTGTGCGCAAATTCATACGTTCCTGTGTCGTATCTTTAAATTTCTTCGTCATGCTGCGGACATCTTGTGCTTAACACTTTGCCGTCCGCACGCCTCGTACAAATTTATTCGCTTGGCGCCTGCTGCGCTAATTCGGATTACGTGGCTTGTCGCCGGCCGTTTGTCACCTTTCCATTGACGGCAAGCTTCAAACACATTGACTTTCGGGCGCTTTAATTTTTCCGAAAATCCTCTATTTTGTCGTATCGTTACAGAAACTCGAAATTTCTTTTCAAGTAATTTCTCTGAAAGTTCTACACTTTTATAATAATTATCCATGTAGAGGTGATGCCACTTTCCATAAGAAGGTGTCAATAGTGCCATTACTGTTTTTGCTAAAGGTTGTCCAGCGCCGGAATATATCTGGAATGAGAAAATGTATCCCGTACTCGAATCACACAGCATCCGAATGAGTATGCCATATTTCGTAATTTGGGACGGATTCTAAACTTTAAACTTTAACTATCCACGCCACGGTATCACTCCTTCATCAACTGAGATGTTTTGACTTAGATTAAACATTTCTTTAAACTTCTTGGAGAAATAATCAATTACGATTTGCACTTTGAAAAGCCAGTCGGCATTATCGGTTTATTGTTGTTGTCAGAAAAATATAAAAATTATAATATTTGTCTGAATCGTTTTGCGAAATATCGGAGTGTCTCTCAACGGATTCGTTGACCAGTAATCAACGATCCTTGCTTTTTTTACAATTCGCATAAGGATAGCAAGCCCTAACCATTTTCTACGTTCGTGTCCCGTAACGTCGACAAATATGGCATTTTTTATCCAGTTTCCTTCTATTACAATTTTGACTGTAATACTTATTGGTTTCATTGCTAATATATACAAATCGATCGTTCCCAATACCTGTTTAGTCCCGTCAGTGTGTTCAAGAATCTTTCCTTGACATGAAACTGGTGGGATTCGATTTTTAAGCAACTTCACTGTGCTTGCATTGGCAGTGTAGACTATAGGAGATTTCACTTGTTTGGAAGTTCCATTTTTCGTCGTGAAGTATATAAATTGTTTGTTGCAACAATGTGATGTCTTTTTCTGACAATACAGAATTTTCTTCGCTACACCAACGCGACCAGTATCATCTTCAAAACCTTCAGTTTGTTCCATGTATACATCATCTTTGATTACACAATTCAGAAACGCTATTTTGATGTCAAACTGGCCGAGCTTCATTTTCTCAGTAGCAGTCGACAGGTTTGCAATAGCATCACAATGTGCAACAGGGCTGAATAATTCTTCGTAGTCAATTCCCTGCCTTTCTACATCTCCTTTGGCCACAAATTGACCCCCTGAAGCGAACTTACATTTTCCTGCAATTTTCTTGCATAAGACTCATCATTTTTGCAAAATCTGTGCCTCACTTGGGCGCTCAACTAATACCTAAGTATTATTCTCTTTCAGGGACTTCAACTTTTCATGTATGGTCTCCAGTCAGTGACTTCTACTGCTAGATTGCAAAGCTACAGTATACAAACTTGGGCCCTTATGCCTGTTGATAGGAGTTCCAGCCTGTACACATAATTTCGTTTTGGCACCAATTTTGGTTTCTTCTTTTCGCATCTGTTTCTGTATTTCCCACTTAATACTTGACTTCCTCTGGAATTTACCAGTGTATCCCAATCTTCTTTCTCTTCACTTAAAACTTCTGTCCTCGTGTCATTGCTGACATTTTCTGATACCTTTCTCTCATTGGAAGTCTGTTTAAACTGACTCTGTAAACAGATGCACATTGAGCAACTTCAGATTCAGGAATATTTCTTCAGCCTTGAATTTTACATTTTAACGTAGTACCGCCTTCCTCTGAGATAGAATCCAGGCTCTTAAACCATCTCTCTCATTCATATACTCAACCAGATGTCCGCGCACACCGTTGTTGTCAAACTTTGAACGAATGATTCTTTGCATTTTTTCATTTTTCATTCAACTTTATATGAATTTTCCCAGTTCCCTGTCCACGAGCCAACATGCTTACATCTCTTTTCTGAATTTAAGTCTTTCCAGGAACAGCGAATATTGCGTATAATGCAAAATATTATTTATTCATAGTGACGTGATTTGTGGTACTGTCACAATACTAACTGTCGACTTCAACACGGTTATCAAGTGTGGCACTAAAAACATGTGACAAAATGCATTACCCTTTTCAGTCTGATTGATGTGACTATTATTGTCTGCCTTTTACATCGAACACTCTGCTGACCAATAGCTACGTGCCCACTTTTCCTGTTGCATGTTGAAGATTTTTTTTTTTATTTTCCACTATAGTCACTTTAATTTCACTGAATTTGCGTCTTAAGATATAGCTCTACTGACAACTACCAAACTAGGAGTACATCGATAGTGTTACTCCTGTGAAAGGATTTTAACTTTTGATCTTGACTCTGTGTAATAGAAAGATATAGGATGGTTTTTCATTTATCGAAAGATTCCTGTAAGGAAACAATAGCAAAAAAAGGGAAATCAAATTAATGTTTGCTTAGTAATAAAGTAAATTGTAATTGTGTAGAAGGAAACGGTCGCCAGCCTCATTAGGCAAAGTTGTACCAAGTACTAGCACGGTTCATAAAGAAGGATACTATTGAGATTGACTTTACTTGATACAGAAGTTATGTTTTCCAGATGAGACACCAAGCACTATCCCAATTTATCAAGCAAAGTAACAGTAGTTTGGCATGAACATCACAGAAGGAATATTAACCGTTTTTGCAACAACTGGGTCTCAGTAACACTAACCGTATATTCAAGCCAAATGCTACTGATTATTGTAAGTAAATAATTACTGATGGTTGAGGATATTAACTGGGAACAGAGGTTCTTTTATCAGTTCAGTTATTGGAAAATACAGTCCTTGAAACATTTATCGTGTAATTTCATTCTCTATTCCTATTATTATTTTTTTTGGAGGCGCATCTACATTCTTAAACTATTTAGCTGAAATGGAACATGTGGTACATAGATCTAGCATAGTTTCAATAAATGTAGCTAGGTGCTTATTATAGCATACAAATGTTAGATAGCTGGCAAGTGCACTTCATTAACACTTTCACGGGCCGTGGGAGATATGCTTCCCACTAAATTTATTTCTGTACAGTGGTTAAGGGAACACATGTTACCACTTCTGTACGCTCCTGGCATCTAGCGGCAGTCCGCTGCACCAGCTTTAATTTCTGTTTGTTGTGAAATACAGTCTTCAGGGCTGTGGGAGGTATATGTCTCACAAAATAACGATGTTTTAATGGTTATTGAGAAGTATGGTTACCACTTAAGTAATTTCCCGAATGGGCTTGGGAAGTGTACTTACTATGAAATTCATCTGTCATTTTTGGTCCGTGGGAAGCATACTTAACACCATCTTAGAGGTATCCTAAAGCTTTTGGGAATATGTCTTACCACCTCTGTCTATGCCTGACATCTTCCTGGTAGTACACTACACCAGGTGTATGAAAACTGCTAAAACAATCAGTTTCTTTTTGTCGTGGGATCACTACTTTGTCAGAACACATTGCTTCGCTCCTGCAGTATACATTATTGTGACCTGTTTCAGGTCATAAAGTAAAAACAGAAAGCTCTGTTTTACGTGTAATGGAGACATGTAACAGCTCACTAAAGGGAAGTGGGAAATGCTTTTACCACCACAGTTTAATACCTCACAAACGTGCCGTGGTGATAAATGTGCCACCATAATTTTTGGTCCTAAATCACGAAAATAAATATAGTCAGGTAATCACAATTCTAATAGGATAGCAAAAATATGTCTTTGCTGAGTTGCTACGAAAAATGCGCCCGTGAAAGGGTTAATGCTTAATTGTAATATGAAACTTAAATATGGCTCCACAATTAGCAAGGGAGTATCAGTAGACTCAGATCAAGGTTGAATGTTCTAGTCAAAACACAATGTGAGAAAAACTGTTAATTATATACTGCATGTGATAGTTACTTCCAAAGCTGCACAATAACTAATACTTATGCTGGCCCATCGTAGTCTACCAGCCAGTAACCCTTCTGGATCATCATTGATTTTACGTGTAGGTGTAATACTGTTCAGAGATTTCAATAAACCAATCTTTAAGCTGAATATTATAAATCTTTTGTAATCAGCTGTACTTATGATGGAACTTTAACTATCATTTTATGAAAAATACGTGGAGTACTCACTGAATAACTGAGAAATTTACTATTCCATAAAGTTTATTAGCTATAGCAAAAGTTTACTGAAACGACTTTTCAGTTCAATACAGTAGGATGCTCGGGAATATCGAAGCACGTTCGATAAGAACCTGTCTATGTGAATGACTGAGGATATTCAACGCGAAGTTTACAGAACACAAACTTATTACTGAGAAAGCACTCAAATAAGTGGTCCACGCAGTTATACAGTATACAGCTGATAATTTGAGATGAAGGTGGTCGCAGTGTCGATCTACTGCGGCCGTTCTAGAAACGAGGCAACAGTATCCATGGGTCTTGCTTTATAACTATCGCTGCAAATTCTCTTCGTTGTGTCGGATTTTCGTAGAACAGAGCCAACCAAATTAATCGATGAATAATAAGCCAAATTACCTCCACATCCGAGGCTATGTTATATAATCTTGTTGTTCTTCTTGCCTCGTTCGGTTCACAAGATGCAAAAGCGTCGACTGCTAGCCACCGACTGACTCATGCCATAAAGACGCTTCGCACTTCGACCGCCAGATCGATGTTTCTGTTCCCGCCAACCCAGTTTCGTTACAGAGGGGCTTCCCTCATTTTTTACACGATTACTAACCTACATGCCCCGTGCATGAACCAGTATTGCAAGCAAAGTTTTAACATTTCCGTTTTCTCACGGCATATTACTTTTGAAATTACTCGTACATCCACAAATTAATTACAGTTACATAAACTGGCATAAATAATGAAAAAAAGGCACTGAGATAAATGTTACATCGAATAGCTTGTTGATACAAAAGTCACAATGAATAAAAGCAGATAAAGAAATTAGATGAGACAAATGTAGGTATTATCGATAATAGTCGAACACATGCCCCATGTTTCAGTGGTGTTTCCTGATAGGGATACGTCTAATTTCATCTTATTCACTTAAGAACAACATTACGTACATTTTATCAAAACATATATCAAAAATGGTTCAAATGGCTTTCAGCACTATGGGACTTAACATCTGAGTTCATCAGTCCCATAGAACTTAGAACTACTTAAACGTAACTAACCTAAGGACATCACACACATCCATGCCCGGGGCAGGATTCGAACCTGCGACCGTAGCGGTCGCGCGGTTCCAGACTGAAGCGCCTAGAACCGCTCGGCCACCCCGGCCGGCAAACATATATAGTCATAGAAAATAATCTGTGTTACATAGGGCAATGGATAACAATCTATATAGCCACATGAGAATAGAAGAGAACATATAATACATAACTACAATAGAGGAAATATTTTACGAGCTTTCACATAAACATTATTTAAAATTTTTCCAGTGTTTACAGTTGCTTACCAGAAACTTCAAGCTGTCCATTTACTTTGCTTTCGAGGAAGTAGATACTTTTGAAATAGTTATCATTTTCAAAATATTTCATATTGTGTACAGGGGAAACAATGAGGAGAAATTGTTATTTGCACCAGATAGGTTTTTTGGCTGTGTTATTTTCATGCAATTCAACAAAATAACACAACACTATTTAAAATAATCATAACATTTTTCACTGCCCTTCCATTACTTCAGACAGTTCGCGCCAATACCTTCGTTTACAAATCATCTTTTAACAAAGAAACACTTGGCTGCCCACTAAGAGTTTTGGCAGTCCATTTCAAACAGCCCTTAAACATCCATTCCTGGTCTATCCTTTTAGCAAGTAGGCTAATTATGAACCACATTTCACGTATTGGCAGTCCATTTTCTTAGCTACAGTTCATTATTCTGTGTAGTCATTTAGTATGTCATTTAACTTTTTTTTGGAATGTCTATTTCATTCTGAAACTTATAGACATATATTAGAAAAACAACTACAGTAAGTCTTCACAACAGTATAACATACGTTGCACAACACAGTTTGTAGGAATAAACATATTATAATACAATGCATATTAGTCGTGGCATGTTTCCAATCAGTTCACCTTTTCATTCCGTTCTGTGGACGTAAGGATTCAAGTCCACTGTCTTACGAACACCAATGGGCTTCTTTGATTTTGGGCTCACCAAATAGCATGCGTTAGCGTGAGGCGTTCCTTTCACTTGAAACGGTCCATTGCAAACAAATAGTTAAATTTGGAAATAAACCTGCCCTGCGCCCCCTAATTATGATAGCAGTATGCACTGCTGTACGCAGTGTAATTCCGTTTTCCAGATCTTACCATAACAAGTTTTAAGGAGATCTAATTTTGATCCCAAGGGCTGTTGTCTACATATCCTTTAATTGTTTCTGAGAGCTTTCTTGATTCTGGAATTGCAAATTCTTTCCCGACTTAAATTCGTTTTTCATAATATATTGCGTCGTCCGGAGTTTCTTTCTTAGTTCTGTCTTTACCTCTGGTTTTTGTTTTGAAATTGCTTCATTTGAGCCGCGTGGGGTTAGCCGAGCGGTCTAGGGCGCTGAAGTTTGGACTGTGTGGCTGGTCCCGGCGGAGGTTCGAGTCCTCTCTCGGGCATGGATGTGTGTGTTTGTCCTTAGGATAATTTTTTTAAGTAGTGTGTAAGCTTAGGGACCGATAACCTTAGCAGTTAAGTCCCATAAGGTTTCACACACATTTTAGCTTCATCTGATGGTTACAAAACAACATTTCGTCACGCATTCCTCGATTTCTGTTGCTTCAATATATTCTTCATCCGAACTATCTTCTATATCGGACGATTCTGGGTCACTTTTCGATTCTAGCAGAATCGCTTTTCTGAGACACTTGTTAATTTCCTCATCCCAACTTTTGTCTGGTTTTAAATACTTAGGATCATGGTTTTCTCCTAATGTTATTAGTTCTTTTTCTTTCACAACAGGCTCTTCTTCTGAGCTGTCGTCTTCGTTGGTTCTAATGACGTCTGACTTTACATTGTATTTTGTGTAGTCATCGTGAACATCAATAATTCGTTAGCAATCGTCCAAATCTACCTCTTCATGTCTACTGACATCAGTTTGTTCTGCTGGCGGTTCATTAGTCAGGAATCCTTCGTCGACAACGCTGAGGATTTTATCTTCTTCCATTCTCCTCACTGCGATCGTATTATGTACTTCGCGTGGTGCCCTTTTCCTCGCTGTCGTCATCTTTGTACTACGAGGTGCATTCAAGTTCTAAGGCCTCCGATATTTTTTCTAATTAACTACTCACCCAAAATCGATGAAACTGGCGTTACTTCTAGACGTAATCGCCCTGCAGACATACACATTTTTCACAACGCTCACGCCATGATTCCATGGCAGCGGCGAAGGCTTCTTTAGGAGTCTGTTTTGACCACTGGAAAATCGCTGAGGCAATAGCAGCACGGCTGGTGAATGTGCGGCCACGGAGAGTGTCTTTCATTGTTGGAAAAAGCCAGAAGTCACTAGGAGCCAGTTCAGGTGAGTAGGGAGCATGAGGAATCACTTCAAAGTTGTTATCACGAAGAAACTGTTGCGTAACATTAGCTCGATGTGCGGGTGCGTTGTCTTGGTGAAACAGCACATGTGCAGCCCTTCCCGGACGTTTTTGTTGCTGTGCAGGAAAGAATTTGTTCTTCAAAACATTTTCGTAGGATGCACCTGTTACTGTAGTGCCCTTTGGAACGCAATGGGTAAAGATTACGCCCTCGCTGTCCCAGAACATGGACACCATCATTTTTTCAGCACTGGCGGTTACCCAAAATTTTTTTGGTGTCGGTGAATCTGTGTGCTTCCATTGAGCTGACTGGCGCTTTGTTTCTGGATTGAAAAATGACATCCACGTCTCATCCATTGTCACAACCGACGAAAAGAAAGTCCCATTCATGCTGTCATTGCGCGTCAACATTGCTTGGCAACATGCTACACAGGCAGCCATGTGGTCATCCGTCAGCATTCGTGGCACCCACCTGGATGACACTTTTCGCATTTTCAGGTCGTCATGCAGGATTGTGTGCACAGAACCCACACAAATGCCAACTCTGGAGACGATCTGTTCAACAGTCATTCAGCAATCCCCCAAAACAATTCTCTCCACTTTCTCGATCATGTTGTCAGACCAGCTTGTGCGAGCCCGAGGTTGTTTCAGTTTGTTGTCACACGATGTTCTGCCTTCATTAAACTGTCGCACCCACGAACGCACTTTCGACACATCCATAACTCCATCATCACATGTCTCCTTCAACTGTCAATGAATTTCAATTGGTTTCACACCACGCAAATTCAGAAAACGAATGATTGCACGCTGTTCAAGTAAGGAAATCGTCGCCATTTTAAGTATTTAAAACAGTTCTCATTCTCGCTGCTGGCGGTAAAATTCCATCTGCCGTACGGTGCTGCCATCTCTGGGACGTATTGACAATGAACGCGACCTCATTTTAAAACAATGCGCATGTTTCTATCTCTTTCCACTCCGGAGGAAAAAAATCGGAGGCCTTACAACTTGAATGCACCTCGTATAGTCCGTTCATCATAAAAATAAAGCTCATCTAAACATTACACTATGTATTCTTCCGCGTTTGCTGGAACCTCATTGGATTTCGTTTGACGTGGAGCAGAAGCCAAGCTGTCTCGAGTGCAGTCAAGTACGATAATGAGGATACGTTTTATGCTGTGCGTTGACTCAATGATAATACGGGACAACAGCTTCACCAGGGCATTAAACTTGGAAAGCACTGACCAGTGTTGTGAACAGTCGTAGTAAAGACGTATAAAAATACCAGTAGTGAACAATATAGCCTTGACTGTCATTTAACTTTTGAACAGAAGGAAATAATGGTAAAACTCAGGCGATAGGCTTATTGGGTGAGCTGATGGAAAATATAACGTGCTCTCGATCTTAGCTAACATAGTACTGCAATTAAAAACGAGAGTGATGAAAATTCCTGATTTTAACAGCGGTAACTTGTTTGCATGCGTTGTGTGCTGGGATTTCACCATGTAGTTTAATATTGAAGCCACTGAAGGTATTACAGTCGGTCGTCTGGTAATCGCTGAACTTCTGTCATCGGACTCCGAGGAATGTGGTACATTCAGTACTGCTACGTTAAGAACGAGGCGATCAGCAACAGAATCCCAAGCCGCCAAAAAGCCCTCATTTCCCCTCCTCTTTTATGACGTGCTGTTCTGCATTTCACTGTCGTTCGGCAGTGACGTGTAACAAAGCTTCGTGCATTAGTTCCAGTAAGTATGGCAGCTTAAATGTCGTGTTATTTCACGCGACAAAGCCTTAACTTGGCTCCAGATCAGTTCTATTGGGTTCAGATTGCAGTTTTAAGGTGACAACAGTAAAAATACATCATTTGTAGTGTGTGAACAACGCTGTGAAAATTGTTTTCCGTGTTTCTACGACGCTTATCACTCTGGTTCGTGTGAGACCACATCTTTCCTATAAAATAATGGGCATTTCAAACAAAGAGGATTTGATTTTTCATTTTTGTTCAAAAAATTTAATTGTGTAATGTTGTCTTAACTTCAAAATCTTTAACAATTTTTTATAATATATCGATAATTAAGAATGTTTATATACAATGAAAACCAGAATTCTGTGTGTGGCATGTAAATAGAAACTAGAACACGTGCATTATTCTTGAAGAAATTATGGTTAAGTATGAGTTAATTAACACATATTTGATAAATTTCATATTTAAATGATTTAGTTATTCAAACCGAACCAAAGACATTGTGGATCTTAACGGGTTTCGAACCTCCGCCCACCTGCCCGCCTGGTTATCAATCTACGACACTACCGGTCAAGCCACGAATATATCCGAAATATTTTTTGTATATTGTTTCTTGAAAAACGTCAAAGCTGATTTTTCTCTGTAATGTTGTGAAAAACATTAAGAACAACTTGTTTCTAGCCTTTAGCGGTGTTCCGCGAGAGTGTTGCACTAGAACAGGGATCCCCAAACTATTTTGGACAAGTGACCCCTTTTCCAAAATGAACTGTTACCTCAGACCCCCATGGCCAAACTTGTCCACACAGACTTGCCAAGTTTTTCATCTTGTACGAACTTGAGACTTTACATTACTACAACAATGCTATTTCCTACAAAAATATTAAATTTTCTTAGTACACATAACACGACATAAACAATACAGTACCTAACTATCTTGAAAGTTTTAAATAAGAACTTGTGTTGATTTAATAGGGGTCGATTTTTAGACCTCGTTGACCCCCAAAATCAGTTTTCGTTTATGTCGACCCCTAGGAAACCAATATCGACCCCAAGGGGACGATATCGACCACTTTGGGAATCCCTGCACTAGAAGGTAGAAGCAGTGTCATCCATTTTCGCGGTGCATCTGAACAGCGAGACAATGAGAGCACGAGTAGCGCTTACCGAGACTGTGACTGTACACGATTTTTTAAATCAAAATTACGTAGCTACAGTATCATTCAGAAAAACTTTGATGGCTGGTAATAAATCATAATGCCTTAAAGTTTCATTTACAGTGACGTAGTAATAACATATCTAATGCATAAGTTGGACCTACTTCCAAGAGCGGAATAACACTAGTACGAGAGCTACGGCTGCTGACGAATCATCGCGTTTGTGTTTGTTTACATCAGGTTTATCCTTATGATACACGGTGTATATATTTCCATTTCCTTCTTTGCTGTCGGGCAACATCCTGTTGTCGAGATCTCTTCCCTCCTTTCACTACCACCTAACCTGGTCGTGTGCATCCTTTTGAAATCCCCCGACTCGCACTGCTTTAGCCCTTGATACAAATCATGCCTGACAACTCATTTCCAAATTTTATCATTATTTAAGCTGTTGTTTTCTTCCCTACGAATATATTCAAGTTTTCTGTTGCTACGGAGTCGTCTGCAGCGTGTTCATTGCATCCTATTTTGACGCCCTCATTCTGTCCTGCTGCCGTAACTGCAACTTCCACACGGACAACTGCTTGATACGATTTATTCGTTACTGGTGGGCATTCTGTCCGCCAGCAAGTGTACGTTTCATGACCTGTCTACCGTGACTCAGTCCTGAACACATGTCACTTCATTTGCAGGATCCTGCGGTGCTTCGGAGTCGCTCTCTCGTGCACTAAATTCATAACGTCTGCAACGGTACTGTTTCTTGCGCTTGGGCCTCGGAAACCTTTCTGCGTTAATTTGGCCCACAACATACGGGGTCTTCAGTTTTCCATGTTGCTGCTGTCGTGGTAATGTCTCGGTGCAAATGTACTACCGCGAACGGCTAAAGTACCTTGACCTCTGTCCCTACCTCTTGGAGCCGTATTAACGCGATATCTATCGCCATCATTTGTTTTGCTGTCATCGTGATTATCTCTGTTGTTATTATTCTCGCAGGCAATGGCCTTTCCGCAGTGGCTATACCGGACGCAAAGTTAAGCACTATCGGGCGTAGCCAGCATTTGGATGGGTTACCATCCAGGCTGCCGTACGCTGTTGCCATTTTTCGGGGTGCACTCAGCCTCGTGATGCCAATTGAGGAGCTACGCGACCAAATAGTAGCGGCTCCGGTCAAAGAAAGCCATCATAACGACCGGGAGAGCAGTGTGCTGACCACACGACCCTCCTATCCGCATCCTCCGTTTGAGAAAGACACGGCGGTCGGATGGACCCCATGGGCCACTTGTCACCTGACGACCGAGTGCTACTATTCTTGCGAGAAACACGATTGCTTTTGGAATGATATTCATCTTGTACTCTTTCTAGAAACGCAGAAAAGCTTTTATGATTGCCTCCTACATATCTCTTTGAATCCTCCAGCAGCTTCTTCCATAGTTCCCAAGAAATCTCGGATTCGGATCATCAGCTTTTTAAGTATGTCAGTTTTCGTTACCAGCATTCCCAGAAAGGTTTCATGGAGTTTCTGCCTCTACTGCCACAATCTGGCCATTATGAATTCTCGCTACAAACAATGTTTTCGTTCTGACCACTATTCCTCGGTAAATTTTTGTTTGGATTCCTTAAATGTCACTTCATCTGTGTTCACATTTAATCCCCATAGTTTAGCATCACCTAATGAACTGGTAACTACGTTAATCTTTTCTTGGTCTGCCACATATTCAAAAAAGACCCTTTCGCAATTTTTCAGAAAATCCAGTGCATGCCAGGCAGTATGTCTTTTGTCAGGATCAAAATGTTCTTCTCCCTCTAAGGGTTTGTTATGAGGTCTCCTATCATCGACACAACTGGGCTTGCTTTTTATTTTATTTTCAAGGTCGCAGATTTGCCTTCAATTTGTGAAGTGTTTTCGTCACACTTCTGTTCGCAAATATATTCCTGTTTGCTTATTACTTTCTCATAATCAACCCCTGTCATTCTCAAATGTGAGTTTCATTTCCACATTCGTGAACAGTTTCAGTTTTCAGACCAAAGACCTTGTCGTTCACTTTCGTTACTACTAAATGCTTTACCGTTTCTTGGAACTTTATGATTTCTAAATCGTACCTTTCGTTGATATTATTGATCTGCCCCTGCATAATGACCACATTGTTATATGTGGTATTTATTTCAAGTTTCCTATCCTTGATTTCAGTACTCAAAATGCCTACTTTTTTGTCCACTTTTTCTATGTGTTCACTGGACAAAGGGTGCATTGTGAATGAATGAAGAATTGTAATTGGCTCTTACTGAATTTACCCGCCAAATTACTGATGCTGCCAGTGTAGAAGCACTGACCACCCTTTTTCTGCAGACGAGACTTTCAGTGGTAAAACTATTCTGTACAGATCTCCATATTGCACTGACAGTTAAACCTTGCAAAAGTGGTCTACAGATCGTCAAATACAGAGAGACACTTCCTCAATTACACTGCTCTGCCACTGATGGAAGCTTGAATATTTAAGCGTGAAACCCATGTCCAACCCAGCTATATATCACCACATACTGTTTCCATGTAGTAAACACACAATTCGTATCCTGCGCCATACAAAATCACCACTTCTGCATCTTGCATATAGCTATCAACCATCAGACAGTCGTACATATACCACAAAGATAGCGTAAGCACATGGACTGTATATAGTCCTCGCAGCACTAGTTATTTCCCGCGAGCTCAGTAGGTCATCGACCACAGCCAGTGGTCAAAAGTCATCTGCCCCTGAACAAAACTGGCCCGACGCATGACCAGAGCGCCCTCAGCGGAACAAGGTCACTCTCCGAACTGTTGTACAAAGTCTGGGTCGGTTACTGTTTCTGGCCCTGACCTGCTTGCTTGCTTGCTTGCTTGCTTTCTACACTCATTTCCAGACTCTGTGATTACAAGAACATACACTCCTGGAAATGGAAAAAAGAACACATTGACACCGGTGTGTCAGACCCACCATACTTGCTCCGGACACTGCGAGAGGGCTGTACAAGCAATGATCACACGCACGGCACAGCAGACACACCAGGAACCGCGGTGTTGGCCGTCGAATGGCGCTAGCTGCGCAGCATTTGTGCACCGCCGCCGTCAGTGTCAGCCAGTTTGCCGTGGCATACGGAGCTCCATCGCAGTCTTTAACACTGGTAGCATGCCGCGACAGCGTGGACGTGAACCGTATGTGCAGTTGACGGACTTTGAGCGAGGGCGTATAGTGGGCATGCGGGAGGCCGGGTGGACGTACCGCCGAATTGCTCAACACGTGGGGCGTGAGGTCTCCACAGTACATCGATGTTGTCGCCAATGGTCGGCGGAAGGTGCACGTGCCTGTCGACCTGGGACCGGACCGCAGCGACGCACGGATGCACGCCAAGACCGTAGGATCCTACGCAGTGCCGTAGGGGACCGCACCGCCACTTCCCAGCAAATTAGGGACACTGTTGCTCCTGGGGTATCGGCGAGGATCATTCGCAACCGTCTCCATGAATCTGGGCTACGGTCCCACACACCGTTAGGCCGTCTTCCGCTCACGCCCCAACATCGTGCAGCCCGCCTCCAGTGGTGTCGCGACAGGCGTGAATGGAGGGACGAATGGAGACGTGTCGTCTTCAGCGATGAGAGTCGCTTCTGCCTTGGTGCCAATGATGGTCGTATGCGTGTTTGGCGCCGTGCTGGTGAGCGCCACAATCAGGACTGCATACGACCGAGGCACACAGGGCCAACACCCGGCATCGTGATGTGGGGAGCGATCTCCTACACTGGCCGTACACCACTGGTGATCGTCGAGGGGACACTGAATAGTGCACGGTACATCCAAACCGTCATCGAACCCATCGTTCTACCATTCCTAGACCGGCAAGGGAACTTGCTGTTCCAACAGGACAATGCACGTCCGCATGTATCCCGTGCCACCCAACGTGCTCTAGAAGGTGTAAGTCAACTACCCTGGCCAGCAAGATCTCCGGATCTGTCCCCCATTGAGCATGTTTGGGACTGGATGAAGCATCGTCTCACGCGGTCTGCATGTCCAGCACGAACGCTGGTCCAACTGAGGCGCCAGGTGGAAATGGCATGGCAAGCCGTTCCACAGGACTACATCCAGCATCTCTACGATCGTCTCCATGGGAGAATAGCAGCCTGCATTGCTGCGAAAGGTGGATATACACTGTACTAGTGCCGACATTGTGCATGCTCTGTTGCCTGTGTCTATGTGCCTGTGGTTCTGTCAGTGTTATCATGTGATGTATCTGACCCCAGGTATGTGTCAATAAAGTTTCCCCTTCCTGGGACAATGAATTCACGGTGTTCTTATTTCAATTTCCAGGAGTGTATATATTTTCACAAGGTTTACCAGAATATCACAGCATTTTTGCGATACTTCTCGATATCAGGCACATAACAATATTGTTTGCATAGCAATATCGCTTGTGGAGTATAATTCCGATATAGACTGGAAATTATTTCTCTAGAAACTCGAAACTTTAGCGAGGTGGAGCGTGCTGTAAACCATAGAGTAACTAGTAACGTATCTTCTCTGCGAAGATCTTTACGCGAAAACTCGGAAAAAATAGATGTAACTGGTATTTTAACTCACGAGTACCGATGTCGGTGATATAACAGAATCCAAATCATCCTTATATTTTACAAAGTCAACTAAGGTGCTTCTCATATCTATAGAAGCAAAAAACGTGTCTTCCATCCGTCTTTCATCTGATAGATGCACACAACGCACACTCTAATCGATGTTCTCTCAACCAAATAAAGATGGGTTAATGCGCAGAAGCAGTCAACTGGACAATTTACATGGGAGGGAATAATGGTCCAACGCAAATACACGTCCATATTGAATCTTCTCAAATTTTTGCAGGGAACACATGCGATCACGAAGGCTATACAACACATACTGAGTGTTAGGCCTCTATTCAGCCGTCTAGAATACGATCGGTTAGGTCAGCTACATTCCTGTACCCCATCAAGCCTTTCCATTTGGACAGCTCCTGTCGTTAGCTGGAAACGTGAATCGTTACCATCACAGGCCACCGTCGCCGTGCGCCATGCACCCCTTACAGAATCGTCCTAGGAAACAAACTACATATTTATTTGATCGCTATACTTACAGTTAAATATTACGATCGCGGAATCAATTGGACGACATTCGACAATGAGCAAAGTATCGGAAATACCCCGTGGTGATGGCTGTGGCTCTGGAAATAGAAATATCTTTACCATTCTTATGACTTGACGTACCTTTCCAAATAAAAAAAAAATTCTTCCATTCCCTTTGCTATCGCAGTATTCCACGTCAAATCCATACCTTCCTTACTACTGAACATAGTCATTTTCCTTCCACATGTCGGAATACACACGCACACACATATTTTATAAGCCTCATGCTCAAGGTGAACCTGTCACGCATTCCCTACTAATAACTATAATACAGCGCCAATAACTGATTGCTGGCGATACGAAACAATACTGAGCGAAAATCAATGATGGGTGGACATGTTTCATAAGTTTTTCCTGCAATTAGTACCACTGTGTCTTAGAAAGAGAGGCATAATCGTTCTACAAATCGCCAGATCTTAAAAACATGATCGCGACAACCATGTTACTATCACAAATGGTCTTGGTGCTACAGGTGCTCACAAGTATCGCTAACGATATCTGTGTTAAAAACTACAGGGCTATTACAAATGATTGAAGCGATTTCATAAATTCACTGTAGCTCCATTCATTGGCATATGGTCACGACACACTACAGATACGTAGAAAAACTGATAAAGTTTTGTTCGGCTGAAGCCGCACTTCAGGTTTCTGCCGCCAGAGCGCTCAAGAGCGCAGTGAGACAAAATGGCGACAGGAGCTGAGAAAGCGTATGTCGTGCCTGAAATGGACTCACATCAGTCAGTCATAACAGTGCAATGACACTTCAGGACGAAACAAAGATCCACCAACTGCTAACTCCATTCGGCGATGGTATGCGCAGTTTAAAGCTTCTGGATGCCTCTGTAAGGGGAAATCAACGGGTCGGCCTGCAGTGAGCGAAGAAACGGTTGAACGCGTGCGGGCAAGTTTCACGCGTAGCCCGCGGAAGTCGACGAATAAAGCAAGCAGGGAGCTAAACGTACCACAGGATGGTGCTCCACCGCACTTACATCATGATGTTCGGCATTTCTTAAACAGGAGATTGGAAAACCGATGGATCGGTCGTGGTGGAGATCATGATCAGCAATTCATGTCATGGCCTCCACGCTCTCCCGACTTAACCCCATGCAATTTCTTTCTGTGGGGTTATGTGAAAGATTCAGTGTTTAAACCTCCTCTACCAAGAAACGTGCCAGAACTGCGAGCTCGCATCAACGATGCTTTCGAACTCATTGATGGGGACATGCTGCGCCAAGTGTGGGAGGAACTTGATTATCGGCTTGATGTCTGCCGAATTACTAAAGGGGCACATATCGAACATTTGTGAATGCCTAAAAAAACTTTTTGAGTTTTTGTATGTGTGGGCAAAGCATTGTGAAAATATCTCAAATAATAAAGTTATTGTAGAGCTGTGAAATCGCTTCAATCATTTGTAATAACCCTGTATACATGCCTTATAAATCGAGGTATGACATTACCTCTGAATGAAGTGGTTTTCCCAGACAAATACCGCGACACTGAAAATAGACGGTGATCGCCGGAGAGTATATTATCAGACCAAGAGTGCGATAACACGTCGCCAAGACTCATAACAAAATCACAGAATTTATGAAGTGATTTGGCTAAGGAACGCGGTATGAAACTGGTGCTTGCAACTCCATCGTTCAGTCACTAGGTTTTGTCCAGTATTTGTAATGCATTGTGTCTCGATGCCACATTAGAGGTCCTGCCAGGCCGGCCGGAGTGGCCGTGCGGTTCAAGGCGCTACAGTCGGGAGCCGACCGACCGCTACGGTCGCAGGTTCGAATCCTGCCTTTGGCATGGATGTGTGTGATGTCCTTAGGTTAGTTAGGTTTAATTAGTTCTAAGTTCTAGGCGACTGATGACCTCAGAAGTTAAGTCGCATAGTGCTCAGAGCCATTTGAACCATTAGCTCCTGCAATGTATTCACTGGCTTATAGTCGATGATTGGTTGAGAAGGATCCCAACAGTAGATGGTGTGCTTACTGAGGTTGTAAGAAATGTACGCAGGCTTTTCAGATCTCTAGTATTACGTTCTCTGGTAGAAATGTCGTCTGCGATTTGGAATCAAGTCTTTCCATTCAATCACTGCTATCCCTGCAGCTTTTCGCGTGTGATCATTCCAATTTAAGTCAGACCTGAGTAGAATTCGGAGAAAGCTATATCTACCACATTCTGTAGTCCATGTAGAAACGGGCTAAGCTGAGTCAGTGTGACAGGACCATGTTTTGACCATTCGATGGAAATAGGAACATGTGATGTGTAAAGTCGGCGCCAAACGAAGCCTGCTTCTGCAGCACAAGGTAGTATACAGACAGTACGAACAGTTATGGTGGTTTTTCTTATTGGGAAAATTAGGAAGCCTCAACATCATACAGGTACTGCAGTCCAAAACAGATCTACATCCCTCGGGGCCAATTCACGTCTATCACCCCAACATTCTATCATCGTCATTCTGTACCATCCAACAGAGAAAAATTACGAACTATAAAAGCTTTCCTAACTTCATCTGAACAGAACTTGATGAGATTTTAACCACATCTCTCTTTCTCTTCAAATATCGAAAACAAATACCGTCTGTGTAGCAGCATCGAGCACATGTGGCGATCGTATTAAATATACTGGTATTGTTCCACTGGATTAGGCGAGCAGTGACTGAAGTCGCTTGCACAGACCAGTGTAAAGTGTGTCAGCGCCCATACTGTTGGAGGACGAGGAACACCGTATGCCACAGACTATACTGTCAGCCACAAGAGTGGCTACCTGTGTTGTTGTTTGAAACATTGTTTTTTCTGCTGTAACACGACTTGTACACTGCCATACATTTTGTTTTTATCCTCACGACTTCGAGGTCTGTGTCAGGTTCTAAACTGAGATTAACACGTTCTGATTCATTTCCTCTCACAGAAAACTAGACGTCGCATGGTGTAAATCATGTTGTTGCTTCTGCTACCACCCCATACCCCCCCCCCCCCCCCCAAAAAAATGGTTCAAATGGCTCTGAGCACTATGGGACTTAACTGCTGTGTTCATCAGTCCCCTAGAACTTAGAACTACTTAAACCTAACTAACCTAAGGACATCACATACATCCATGCCCGAGGCAGGATTCGAACCTGCGACCGTAGCGGTCACGCGGTTCCAGACTGTAGCGCCTAGAACCGCTCGGCCACTCCGGCCGCCCGCTCCCCCCCCCCCCCCCCCCCCACACACACACACAGCCTTCATGATAATGTGTGTTCCCAGTGGAAATTTCACACAAGCCGGTGTGTTTGCAGGGGGCAAATGACTTTTGACCATTGGCTGCTGTGAATGACCTACTGAGCTCATAGGTGCTGCGAGCACTATATATGGTCCATTTGCTTATGCTGTCTGTCTTTGCGGTAAATGTAAGACTATCTGATGGTCGATAGATATATGCAAGACACAGAAATGGTGATTTTGTATGGCGAAGGATATGAATTGTTTGTTTACTACATCAAAACAGTATGTGGTGATATACAGCCAGGTTGGAGATGGGTTTCACGCTGAAATATTCAAGCTTCAGTCGCCAATGGCAGAGCAGTGTAATTGAGGAAGTATTTGACGATCCGTAGACCACTTTTGCAACGTTTAACTGTCAGTGCAATATGGAGATCTATACAAAATAGTCTTGTCTGCATGAAAAAGGTGGACATTGCTTCCACACCGGCAGCGTCAATAATTTGGCGGGCAAATTCAGTAAGAGCCAATCAGAATTCTTCATTCATTCATTCACAAGACAACCTTTGTGCTGGGACATAGGAGCCTTCACATATCAGTGAGAAAGTTTACCGTTTCGGAGACGTTTGTTGAAAGCATGACATCGCGATTTCCAGGAAGGATAACACGTGATGGATGTGGTGCCTCGTTAGTACTACCAGGAAGAATGCATTCGGTGTTATTCAGGGCTATTTTCGTGAACAGCTTCTGTTAGGACAAGAATTTCCTTGCAGACAAGCTGGGACATCTCGAAAGCTCCTACAACGACAAAAGTGACCATTAACTATTTCTGCAACACTTAACGATTTTGGAGAGGGAGAGATGGCTCTTATTTACGTAGACATGTGATGTCAACATAACACTGACAAAGTTTTAGCTGCGCCTGCGAGGGTGAGCCGCTATGCAAACGTCTCGCTCAGCACTGGACCTGCTGCTTTGAATGATCTGCATCAGCAACAGTGAATAGGTAAACAAGTGGACGGCCAGAGTCGTCTTGCATGTGGGATGGGCTGTCCTGTTAGGATCGCTAGGAAGAATGCATACTGTTATCATTCTGCCTTGGAACTCTGTACAGAACGGTTTCTGATATGTCACAGTCGAATTTCTTAACAATAGTCCAAAAGCGGTTTTAAATGCAATGAGTGTTTGTGCATTGCATTATTTCGGCTGTTTAAGCGTTGTGTGCGTGTTTGCAGATCATTATACATGCATTATTTCGCCAATTTTACACGTAGTGGATGTGTCTAGGCATCAGTGAACTGCATTATTTTGTGAACACGCCTGTAAGATGTGCATTGCATTATTTTGACAGCTTACAATCAGTTAGCGTTTTTCCAGAGCGCTATACATGTATTATTTTGACAATTTACGAGTTGTTTGCCTGGCTGTACATCAGTGTATTGCATTATTTCGGTGATTTACGAGTAGTTTGCAGGTCTGTAGGCTATTTACTGAGACCCCAAGCACACCAGGGTGAGTGCTTTGTAGCAGCGTAATAAATAAACTACCTGAAACCCATCCCTAAATACACTCCTGGAAATGGAAAAAAGAACACATTGACACCGGTGTGTCAGACCCACCATACTTGCTCCGGACACTGCGAGAGGGCTGTACAAGCAATGATCACACGCACGGCACAGCGGACACACCAGGAACCACGGTGTTGGCCGTCGAATGGCGCTAGCTGCTCAGCATTTGTGCACCGCCGCCGTCAGTGTCAGCCAGTTTGCCATGGCATACGGAGCTCCATCGCAGTCTTTAACACTGGTAGCATGCCGCGACAGCGTGGACGTGAACCGTATGTGCAGTTGACGGACTTTGAGCGAGGGCGTACAGTGGGCATGCGAGAGGCCGGGTGGACGTACCGCCGAATTGCTCAACACGTGAGGCGTGAGGTCTCCACAGTACATCGATGTTGTCGCCAGTGGTCGGCGGAAGGTGCACGTGCCCGTCGACCTGGGACCGGACTGCAGCGACGCACGGATGCACGCCAAGACCGTAGGATCCTACGCAGTGCCGTAGGGGACCGCACCGCCACTTCCCAGCAAATTAGGGACACTGTTGCTCCTGGGGTATCGGCGAGGACCATTCGCAACCGTCTCCATGAAGCTGGGCTACGGTCCCGCACACCGTTAGGCCGTCTTCCGCTCACGCCCCAACATCGTGCAGCCCGCCTCCAGTGGTGTCGCGACAGGCGTGAATGGAGGGACGAATGGACACGTGTCGTCTTCAGCGATGAGAGTCGCTTCTGCCTTGGTTCCAATGATGGTCGTATGCGTGTTTGGCGCCGTGCAGGTGAGCGCCACAATCAGGACTGCATACGACCGAGGCACACAGGGCCAACACCCGGCATCATGGTGTGGGGAGCGATCTCCTACACTGGCCGTACACCACTGGTGATCGTCGAGGGGACACTGAATAGTGCACGGTACATCCAAACCGTCATCGAACCCATCGTTCTACCATTCCTAGACCGGCAAGGGAACTTGCTGTTCCAACAGGACAATGCACGTCCGCATGTATCCCGTGCCACCCAACGTGCTCTAGAAGGTGTAAGTCAACTACCCTGGCCAGCAAGATCTCCGGATCTGTCCCCCATTGAGCATGTTTGGGACTGGACGAAGCGTCGTCTCACGCGGTCTGCACGTCCAGCACGAACGCTGGTCCAACTGAGGCGCCAGGTGGAAATGGCATGGCAAGCCGTTCCACAGGACTACATCCTGCATCTCTACGATCGTCTCCATGAGAGAATAGCAGCCTGCATTGCTGCGAAAGGTGGATATACACTGTACTAGTGCCGACATTGTGCATGCTCTGTTGCCTGTGTCTATGTGCCTGTGGTTCTGTCAGTGTGATCATGTGATGTATCTGACCCCAGGAATGTGTCAATAAAGTTTCCCCTAGCTGGGACAATGAATTCACGGTGTTCTTATTTCAATTTCCAGGAGTGTAGATTGTTCCAACTTCCCAATTAAAATAAATGAAGTACACTCCTGTCTCTCTCCAGCAGCTGGACACAGACTGAGTCCTTTTCCCGCCATTTTGCCCCAGACCCCCATCTTAGATTACAACATGGGAGGGACGACAGCGCCCTCTGGTGGCGGAAATGTGTACTAGGTCAGGTGGACTCTAGACTCCCATGGTGAACACACTGGATTGAACAATTGCCTATGATAACTCAGACTGTTTAAATGAACACTGCATGTAAAATAAGGACTTACATCCATCCTATCCAGCAGCCCAGTACAGGCTGAGTCCTTTTCCTGCTAGTTCTAAGGAAGAGGTGGTGGTTGGATGACTTAGGTTAGTGGAGGTAGCTCAGTCGACCTATTTTCTCGCAAAAATTTTCTCACCACTTTCTTAGTTTAGTGGAGGTAGCCCAATTGACCTTTTTCCTGCCATTTTTCACACCATTTCTTGGGATGAGGGGATAGGGGAATGGGGAGGGGGTTAGGTTAGTGGAGATAGCACAGTTGCCCTATTTTCCCCCTAAAATTTGAACTTCCCTCCATGGCATCATTGCGACATTGCCACATATATCGCCGCTATCTTGAATAAATTCGCCAACAATGCAATGTGGGGTGGCGTCCTACTTGCCCTTCTACTGACCCATTCCCAACCTTCGCCAAAATTGCTTGGACCTCTGCTTCACTTAATCCTGGAAATCTTGGAAAGATTGCCCTGTGCCTCGCTTTCTGTATTGGCCACCATCCTGATCTTGAATCCTGTACCAACTCATCCACTTCCCACACCTACTCCTTTTCCTGGAGCACTTTTGGATCCAATACACTATTCGAAAAATCCAGTCCTTGCACCCAAATTCTAATCCACTATCAACAAATCCAGATGTCCTTTTGCGCGACTATATACAAATTCGACCCTTAATGCACCGTCATGCCTTATCCATCCTCTTCTGTCGGCATTTTAACCAACTTCCATTCCATACAGTGATGTCCTGCCGGAGATATGTACCTCTTTCTAGTCCTAATCACAACGCTCTGCCTCACACCATCCTCCTACTTTCTCTGTCCCCTTCATCCACCTTGCTGACTTCTAATCGCCACCTGCGATTCTACAGGGCCTCATAGTCATACTCATAATTGCACCTTCATCATGACGAAATTTATGTATATCACCTAGCATCATTTTTAAACCGTTTTATCATTCAAATTCATCAGAGCTATATTTTCATTGTAACATTAAATCGTCAATCTAGTTTTAAAAACCATCATTTTTTTGTATCTATGTGTATTTAACGAAGTTCTCATTTATTGTCACTTGTTTTTATATAAAAATTATCAATATCGACCACCTATGTATATTTTACAAAACTATGTGCTATTGTCGCCTTTTATATATTTTAACAATCTTTAAATAAAGTTTATGCAACCTTTGAATGGAGAGCGGTTTTTATCCGCTGCTAGCCCACCCCCAATGTGGAAAATTAAAATAACAATAAAGAAAAAAGTGTGTACAACAAACTAAAGAATGTCCCATCATGTGGTAACACATCTAACACTATGGGCTACTACTACAGTTCACCGATAATGTTAATCCTGTGAAAGGATCTTAATTTGTGACCGTGACAATTTATTGGATTGTTCTTTGTCTCTCAAAAGATTTCTGTCCAAAGAAAACAATATCAAAACAAACGGGATTCGAACCAAGGTTCAGTCAGTAATAAAGTAAACTGTAATTGTGTAGAAGGATACGGTCAGCGGCCTCATTAGGCAAAGTTGCTCCAAGTACTAGCTTGGTTCATAAAGAAAGTTAACTGTTGAGATTGACTTTACTTGATATATAAATTATGTTTTACAGAGTTCTCTTATCAGCTTCATTATTGGAATATACTATCCTCAAAATGTCTTTCAGGTTATTACATTCTCTATTCCTATCATTATTTGTATTTTCGAGGGGTATTCCCATCCTTAAACTATTTACCTCAAATGGAACATGTAGTACTTGGATGTGGTATAGTTTTAATAGTTGTAGTTAGTTGCTTATTATAGCATACAGATGTTAGATAGCTAGCAAGTTCACTTCATTAATGCTGTAACTGTGATATGAACTTAAATCTGGCTCAACAATTAGCAAGGGAATCAGATACTAATCTAACAATACACTCAGATCATGGTTAAATATTTTAGTCAAAACACAATATGAGAAAAACTGTTAATTATGTACAAATGAAATTGTAAACATAGTTACTTCCTAACTTGCACAATAATTAATTTTTGTACCAGCCCTTGAAAGTATAATAGCTAGTAACTTTCTGTATCATCGTTTTTGCATGTAACTGTAATGCTAAACAGAGATTTCAATAAAAGCAATCTTTAAGCTGAATATCATAAATCTTTTCTTGGCAACTGATCTTTGGTGAAACTTTAACTATCATTTCACGAAAATTGCGTGGAGTTCTTCGAAACGTATGCTCACTGAATAACTGTGAAATTTACTACTCCTCAAAGTTTATTAACTATAGTGAAATTTTACTGAAACTGAAATAACATTTCAGTTCAGTAAAGTAGGATACTCGGGATTACCGAAGCATGGTGGATAGGAATCAGTCTAGGTGAATGACTAAGTATAAAATACGGCTATTCAACGCAAATTCTATAGAACACAATCTTATTATTGAGGATGAAACCCCATAATTAGACCATGCAGTTGCACAGTACTCAGCTGATAATTTGAGATGAAGGTGGTAACTGTGTCGATCTGCTGTGTCTATTCTACAAATGAGGCAACAGTATCGATGGTTCTTGCTGTGTAATTACATCTGGAAATACTCTTCTTAGCGTCGGATTTTCGTAGAACACTGACAGCCAAAGTAATCGATGAATAATAAGCCAAATTTCTTCCACATCCGAGGCTATGTTATATCATCTTGCTGTTCTTCGTGCCTCGTTCCGTTCACAAGATGCAAAAACATTGACTGCCAGCCACCGACTGATCCATGCCATAATGGAGCTTCGCAATTCGACTGCTAGGTCGACCTTTTCTATTCCCGCCAAGCCAATTTCGTTGCACAGGGTCTTCCCACCATGTTTTAAACGTACATGTCCTATGCAGTAACCCGTACTACAAGTAAGCCGGCCGCAGTGGCCGTGCGGTTAAAGGCGCTGCAGTTTGGAACCGCAGGACCGCTACGGTCGCAGGTTCGAATCCTGCCTCGGGCATGGATGTTTGTGATGTCCTTAGGTTAGTTAGGTTTAACTAGTTCTAAGTTCTAGGGGACTAATGACCTCAGCAGTTGAGTCCCATAGTGCTCAGAGCCATTTGAACCATTTTTACAAGTAAAGTTTAACATTTCCATTCTCTCGCAGCATCTTACTTTTGAAATTACATCTATAGGTAAATTACAATTACATAAATTGACTTAAGTAATGAATAAAACTTTTACCTCGATAATACATCAAAGAGCTTGGTGTTACAGAAATCACATTGAGTAAAAACAGGTAAAAAAATTAGATGAGACAAATATACGTATTATCAATAATAGTGTTACAAAGACAACTGCATGCAACAAATGCTGCTGATTCAAACCTACTCTGATTACACTATTCAGTCATGCGTAATTTTTCAGTCAAAAGGTTTGCACTTTGATTTGTGAATAGAATCATGTCCCACAGTTCTTTAGAATTGTCATATTCTTTGTGTAGTGTGGATAAAATTCGACCACTTAAGAGTCTATCAGAAAAACATTTTCCTTGTGCTTACACAATTAACGAAAAGCCTTTGCAGCTTCGCAACGTGTGTGCTAATGGCATCTTTGTGGTCATGTTGAATACGAAAAACTGCCTCGATCACGTTTAGTCGTTGTGTACTGGTCGATTCAAATCGCGCGAATAATTTATCCAAATATCACTCGCATCGATGCATGTCAACACGTGATCACCAACGGATTTTCATTGTGCACTTGCTAATAAACTTACCAATTCCACATCATCTTGCAGTCATTGATGATGTGTCACTGTTTCGTCTGTGGTCACAACTTCCACCGATTCAGGGCACTTGTATGTATGTATCAGTAATTACGTCTTCAAGAGCATGTGCTCTAAACAGCATCAACACATGCCATTTCCAAATTACTCACTCTTCAAGTGCTAGAGTTTGTTCTCTTGTATTTTGCAAAACCGAATACTTTGTAACGGTTCACACACAACCTGGGCCTATAAACTGTTAAGATTATTTAGTTAAAATAGACTACAACAGATTTACAAAGCTAGGTTCCTCATACATACACTCAAAAAACGTGGTACCAATACACTTTATGTTTTATCAGTTCACTGAATTTCCATAACATAGAAATGAAAACTCACGTTACACACATATGATAACACAGATCAAACTTTCCTTGGATCTTCAGCCAGATTAAACTGTCACCTGCATAAAATATTTCAATAGTCCACGTAGCCGTCATCAGGTAAGAAAAGCTAACCCCCTCTCGCCGATAACTAATTCAACCATGAACGAAGGACCCTTTATATGCAGCGAAAATACGAAGGCGTTAGCACTAAGGTGAAATGCGCAAGCGCTTAATCGTTGCTGCTGCCCCCTGGCGCAAGGGGAGTTGCAGAACCTCCACTGCTGAATACCGTCGAAAAACCTTATATCGCTAAAGATTATTATTCACAGACGGCCGATGTTTCTTCATATCTGATAATAGAGGATTCCAAGTGTAAATTAGCGGATATCTATCGTCACGTTTAATGATATTATCTGTTAGTCTTATTTCGACGAATTCTTTTCAAACACATTCCCAGTATCGCGAGGAGTTTGCAACACTTGTGTCTCATTGTATAGCATCCTGAGTCTCTCTGTAAGACAGTGCTCAGCCACCGCAGTTTTGTCAGGTTGTAATAATCAAGTATGGCGATGATGTTCAACACATGTCATTGATGGTACGAATAGTTTGGCCAGTGTATATTTTACCGTACTCACATGGTATTTTGTAAACGCCAGGCTTCCTCAAACCTAAATCGTCCTTAACAGACCCAATAAGTGCTCTAATCTTAGCTGGCGGACGGAATACACATCTGATTTCACGTTTCTTCAAAACCCTAGCTGTCTTGGCAGACACTTTCCCCAGCGTATTTAAGGAAGGCCACAGAACTAAAAGTGTCTTCAAGACGTTTAGGTAGACATAGGATGCTATACAATGAGACCCACGTATTTGCAGACGCCTCGCGTTACTGGGAGTGTGTTGTAAAATAATCTGTCGAAATGAGGCTGAAAGATAAACCCGCTAAGTAAAACCTGGAATCTTATCAGATATGAAGAAACAAAGGCATCTGAATCGGCCGTCTATGAGTTATAATTTTTGACGGTATATGGTTTTTCGACGGTATTCACAAGTGGAGGCACTACAACTCTTCTTGCGCCAGGGGGCAGCAGCAACAATTAAGCGCTTGCCCATTTCACCTTAGCACATGCACCTTCGTATTTTCGCTGCATATAAAGTTTCCGTCATTCACGGTTTGAATCAGTTATAGGCGAGAGCGGCTTAGCTTTTCTCACGCCATGATGGCGGCCATGTGGACTGCTGAAATATTGCGTGCAGATGACAGTTTGATCCAGCTTGTGACCAGACAAGAATATGATCTCTTGATACGCCACAAAGTCTAAATAGCCACATATGAAAGTACACTTCGTATTTTTCTTCTCACTGTTAATAGTAAGCGTTCCCAGCTGATCAAAGTTTATGACAGGAGGTTTCTTGCATTTTTCTGCAAATTATTCTAATCACTCTTTTCAGAGCAATGATTAGCCTCCCAGACGAGAGATCACTTCTAGTTCGTAGTATGAGATGAGTGATGACAAGTAGTCACTTCCTACTATACGTCTCACTCTATTCTTCTGTACTGAGTACTGTGGCACAGCATCACATGTTAGCCATTTCTTGCACTTTCTCGTTTTGTGTTTACATCAACTCGCTATAGGTAAACTGTATTGGTGTGATGTGTGTCCAAAGAATGTGTGAATGCTACTATCACAAGTTACTCTTAAGGATTGTATAGTGACATTTCTACTTCTATACTTTGCAGATGTCCACACACTCCCTGAGCCCATAAACTGTTAAGATTATTTATTTACCATACTTTTTCTATGCTGAATTTGAATGTCTACGAGGAAATGAATGTTTTTTAGGTCCTAGAATTTGTTAGGTAACTACGTCTTAGTGAATTTATACATTAAAAGTGATTTTATGTGTTCACAGTGGTATGAGAGAGTCTAAGGAATCTGATCACTTCGTTAGGCACTGGCCTCATTTTGTACAACTTTTACCCTGCAAAGACTCGTGTATTTTTTCAGTTATTCTACTAATACTTCAACAGTACTTGTTATCTTAACTGTTCTACAATAATGTATACACTAACAAGTCTATTCCATCTCTAATAATTGAGAGTGAAAAAAGTTTTTATTTCTTGATTCATACTGGACATCAGTGCCATCAGTTGTATTTCATCTTCAATTAAATTAAATTAACAGGTTTTCTTGCAATTTAAAAATTGTGACTAAAGTTTTTAAGTCTGTTTGTTAGAATAAAAATCATTACTATAATTTATTTATTATCAATGATCAAATTACATTTCCTATGTAAATTTGTTTTTCTGTACACAGGCTGTTTTCGAACGGTTAGTAGACATAATCTGTGACAAGATGTCAGAGAGCCTGGACTCGGATCCAAATCTCATGAATGCTGGCTCTAAAGGAACACGTCTGACAGAACAACCTGCTGGCCCACAAAATGGAAGCTGCAATTGCTAACTGCTTCTGGAACTGTAAATTAATCAAAATAAGCAGCCACAATGTAATGGGAAATAAATTTAATATGGAATTAAATATACCTGAATAAGGATGTTAACATTTAAAACAGAATTGTACAGTAAATATGTTATGTGATTAAAAATATTTCTTAATAGTGATAAGTGCCAGTGTGTATTTATCCAGGTGTCTAAATAATGAGAACTAACCAAACTTAGGAATTACACGAATACAATAACAGAAAGGTAATTAAGGTGACTGCATTCTATGATACTTAAATAAACAATAGTGTAAGAAAATGTTTGTGTGTAAGAATATATACATTCTGAATCATTGAAATCGAAATATGTGTTTTCTGTTTTTATTGCTTTGTAATTGTAGTTACTGTCCATTATCTCTGGCTTCTAGGTTTCTTGTTGTTCTGTATTTTCTAATGTCAAACATGTTACCTCAGCCAGTTGTAAGTATGATAGCTAACTCTGTTTAAAACGAGGAATAAACTATGAATAATATTCATGGAGAGATGTCAATTTCTTGGGAAACATTTTGTGGGTATAAAATATAATTTTTATAATTAATGAGCATTGTTCAAGAATGTTTATGATGATAAAAGCTTCATAGATCAAATACACACTTCTTGAAGAACTGAAATTCTTTTCACTGAAAGTCCTTCTGTATTTCTACCTGTCTGTATCTAGTGATCAATGCAAATGTGTAGAGAAACAAATTAAATGTTCGTATTATGGCCTTAAGTAGAACTGTCAAACAGTTAGTAGCTTCACCTCCCAGTATAATAACAATGTATTCAAGGTATTATTACTGGATATTTCAGCAAAGAGCTTTATTTGTTTCCATGCAATTGTTTGAAGTAGTATGTGGCATGTAAAGCATTTTGTGTGCTCACTGTGTGTGTATTTTCCTGATCTATGTGGCTTGGACTGTTGTGTTATATTAAGTATTCAGTTGTCACAAATGTGGTATATTTAGAGCTTCAATATGTTTAGCATTTTTGATAATATTTTCCACTTACATAAATATTTGAAAAACATTCAGAGTACCATTACTTTTTATATCACAACATTTGTGTTCATCAGATTTTTTAAGTAACAATGTTCTTTGGCCATATACGTTTGTTTCAGAACCTTTCATTTTCTATTTTATCTCTGGTTTGTTGACGCATGTCTGTAAAAGATATTATTTTTTATAATTGGTTCTCAAGACCATCAATTGAGTACTATTATTAATGCATATAGCTATTAACACCGGATGTCATTGTGTGGCACATCATTGACTATAAAACTGATTGTATGTTTAATACATGAGGGGTAGCAAATCTATATTTTTAGACTTTATTCATGTATGTCCTGAAATGTAGGCCTACAGACAAAAGACTTTCTTTGTGTTCAGTGTCAAGGAAAAAAGTGTTATTAGTTCTTTTGGACTATAACATGGGTAACAAGCCACTACAAAGAACTACAGCCATTAAAAAACCAAGTACACAATTTTTATGTTATTTTCATTGCTGAATTGTGTAATAAAATATAACCTTCCACAAATGCAACCAGTGTACAGTTAGAAACTCATTATTAAATATTGGTATAAATGACATCTTCTGAAATTTATTTCATTACATATAGCTGTTAGCCAGGCTGAATTTGTGAAGATGAATAAAACACACATAAAACCTATTATGTTGCATTATATAGGTAATTTTCCAATGTATAATGTTTCTGCATCTGACTCAAAAATCAACAACAGTGTTAACAGACCAATTCACAGTTCATGTATAATTCTATCTTGAAAATCATATTATCATATACAGGTCACTTTTCTGAGAAAATTCGTTATATCTTGTACATCAAAATTAATCAGAGTTTTTATTCTGCAGTCAGCAAAATGTATGTAACATTTACTTCAGTATTCATTGTCTGCAGGAAATATAGCTCTGCCCTTTGTTAAATGCAAAATCATATTAGTTTGCTTAACCGGAAGCAAGAGTGTAAATATGCATAGTTTTGTTTGTACTGTTTAAAATATATTTATTAGTTGTATTGAGTGAGTTATTGTTCCAGTGTGATCTTATTGTTCCTTACAACAATCATTTACTGTTTGAATGACATAGAGTAGGTACCCCAAAATATGTGCCTTAGCTTACTGCATGAGTTCACTACTTCAAAGGCTGCTCCGACTCTAATTGCTGTCTTCCTGTAGAGACTGGTGGGACATATAAAAAGAAATTGATGATGCTGACTATGAATCTAGATTCAGGTTATATGAAAGCTATTTTCAGAAATGTAGATAATATCCTAAAAGTCTCATATATTTTCACAGTATTTAGAAGGAAAAAAGATGATTTCATGATTCTATGACTACATTTGCGTTATATAAATTCTTTCTAGCGGTTCACATATATGTACCACATGTGCTATGATGTAAATTATTTTACAGAACATCTTTTACACATCCAGTATTTAAACCTTACACTTAAATTGGTTTGGCTTTGTTGCTGCATGTCACACTTCAGTGACCATCCAGTACAAATATTAGTGGATATCATACACAAATATTACTATGACAGACCACCACTGTCGTTATAGATGGAAGCTCTTAGTTAAAGACAGTCACACAAAAAGAATGGACATGCCTGCCCCACTGTGAAATGAACATCCTTCATTCATCATTCATATATACATCTTTCTTAAACAAGTACTGTGCAGCCTCAGCAGCATATCTCTCTCTCTCTCTCTCTCTCTCTCTCTCTCTCTCTCTCTCTCTCTCTCTCTGTCTTTCACTCTGTATCTCTCTCTCTCTCTCTCTCTCTGTGTGTGTGTGTGTGTGTGTGTGTGTGTGTGTGTGTGTGTGTGTGTGTTGGGAAGGGGGTTGTGTGGTATTTTGTAAATGAGCACTTTGTCTCCAAAACAGGTGGTACTGTGACCCCATAATATTACACACTTTCCATCCAGAACATTCCACTGTCATTACTTTTACTTACTGCCACTAAACTCATATACATTTCACATGAAGGAATTTTCAAGGACCATGAATATCACAGTGGAACATAATGTAAAGTAACTTTTTTACATCCAAATGCACTTATAATCTCTAGTAAAAATATAAAAAACTGTATCTTGAAAATTAGGTTCTGCACTTCTCATCATTTCTGTAATGGTTACTCAGTTGCTATTATCTCAGCAACATTTATGAGGAGTTTGTTTTCTACATTTTTATTAATAATTCCAAAGCTGCAGTATTATGCTTTTGTTCTGACTTTTCTGCATCCACCACTACTAATGTACACAAATACATAGTCTAATTCTGAACAACTGAATAATAAAACATTCAATTTATTTCTTCCATTATTGTATTCTGTTGTGTCAAATGAATCACGTATGTTAATCATTTGACCCTTCTTAGTGTTCAGTAATAATAATTCAGTCTAGCAATCATCACAATCAATATCACAAATATAATATCATAGTTGTGAGAGAAATTTGGTACATAAAGTAGCAGCCTCAATGTTGCTTATATTTAATATATTCCACAAATAGTACTACATGTGAAAATTTCCCAAATTGTGACAGGAAACTAAATCTAAAAATTATAAATGCAAAACTTTGATGTCTGTACAATTTCACTTTAATTTAGCCCATTTCTACAAATTACTGGACAGTGTGCGGTCTTATAAATCAGAAAACATACATGTTTTCTTTACTTGTGATACTGAACAATTAGCCAGTTAGGTAACAGAACGTAAAACTTTTTCCACCCCAGGAGCTAATTTTTATTAATTGTTTGAGGTGGCCATGGGCAGTTGACATAGATTTTCGTTTTCTAATTTTTCTACCCTATTTTCAGCACTTCGAGAAATTCTGGTGAATGTAGTGGATTGCTTAACTTTTTAACTACAAAATCTTGGAGGACTCATTAATTAAATATGTGTTTAAGTATTGCAAAGAACACTTTTCCTATAAGCTTGCAACTATGCTAAATAACCTGAGGTTGGTTGGCATAACTTTAAGAGCATAATGTGATATGGATAGGAATAATTAGAAAGATACAGAAATTTTTGAACAATATGTTTTATTTTATTGGAATATGTGGTAACTTCGTTTTCAAAGAATACAGTCAACAAAAAATAAATTTCTCGTGAATAAATAATACCTGAACAAAAATAAACTCTGCTTAAATGTATTTATAACACTATAAATGCCCATTTCTAATTTATCTCCTTTTTGACTGTGTCTGGCAGTCGAATCTCACTGCCATCTATTTCGGCGATCTTCCCATGGCACACATGGTGCTTCACCAAGAAAAGTCATTTACAAGGTATTCATGTGGTCAGGGGACCCTCGAAATTGTGAAGGATTCATTAATAGTGTTGCTTGGTATGACTTATAGCCATGTCTTTGGAAAATGTTTAAGTGAGAACCACCCTACTGCAGGAGGCTGAGATGGAGATGTTCTTCAGCCTTTGAATTATTGTTAAGGAAGGTCATGGTATCATCACTATTGGTATAGCTAATGCTTGACATGCCATCATCATAAACTGTAGAAGCACATCGTATCAGTATTTTCAGGGAAGTTTTTTCTTTTTGGACTTGTCAATCATAGCCATGTCACCTTCCTTGACTGTGGATGGCGTTTTCTTCTCATTAGTCCTTCCAAACATGATTTTATATTTTATGCAACTGCCTCCTAGAATAGCAGTACAACTTCTTTTGAGGCCATGGTTGGATTTGGGAATAGGACAGATTTCTTCTGGGATGATCTATATTGGTCCATTTTTCACAGAAATTCTCTTTTTTAAGGAACTATAATGGAGGGTTTGGTTGGCACAGATGTGGGATGAGTTTTCATAGCTGTGCCACCTGACCTCATACCTATCTATGTCAACTAGCCCCATTAAGATATCAAAAACAAAATGGTTACCACACTACCCCAAATATCAGAAACTAAAGATTTTGAAACATGCAGGCAACCACTTTTTTCAAAACTGCTATCAGTAGCACCTCAATTTTATCTACAAGTTCACCAAAAATTATGTTTACAAAATCTACTCACCAATCACAAAAATAATTAAACAGGGATCATGACACTTCCAAGCAGACTGAATATAACGTGAATAATGCGTCTTTACATTCACTTCCCACTAGGATGATTCTAGATTCTAGATTCTAGCTCTACTGTGGCAGGAAATGGTATCAGTGTGCCAAGTAGCTCATTATGCCAACCAACCCCAGTTTTCCCTAATATTTTTAATATTACTTTCGTTATTTCAATTACTGTCATTGTGCTTTGTTATAAAATTATGTAGATTATATTTAACTGACACATTTACTCCTGTATGTCCTTTGTGATATTCACTAACACAACAGAAATATTCACATGTGATGTCATTAAAAATACTATACCATACAAGACTGATATCTGTAATGTCTGTGGAAGTCAGTAAGCGAGAAGGCTCATTTCTTTGTCTGAATAGCATTGTTTAATATTTCAGTTGTAAAAATAATTGGAGCTCTTCATGCCTTCTCAGGCATGAAACTTTTATGCAACGTTCTTAGCAAACTTCAGTGGAAATCTCTACATTTCATGTTTGCCTCTATCAATTTAGAAAGAGTTTCCTGCTGCATATCACATGTATGTACTTCTACTCTTTGTTTCCAAAATTGTTTTTCCATATAAGTTTCTCATGATTTTACTTAAATGCACTTCACCTTATTGAGTAATTATTTATAATTTTCATTATGTAGCATACATCAATAACACCATCAGTTTAATTATTCATCAGCAGTTTATTAGGCATCCATAGCCTGTGAGCCACATCTAGTATGTGCAGACTATTTATCTGCAGTGTAGTCCACTATAGTTGAGCAGAAATCTGAAACCTAAGTTTAGAAATCTAAAACCACATATACTGAGTAAACCTATTGTGTACAGTCTCATAATCGGTGCACCATGTTAACAGAAAAACAGATAAATATGTAATGTAGAATTCTAGAATCATACAAATGTAAATTTACATTCCTGGTTGATTGGTTTAACTGACAGCAGGGAGAGTTATCCCAAAACATGTAATTTAAACTTGAAACAGGAAAACAAGTAAATCTTCTATGTAAGCATTTTCTGGGAGACAAAAACAAAAGAAGAAATCTACAGCGTAGTGACATGGCTTTCATTTTTTTCTCTTTTTCATTGTTTGGCACGTTATTTACGTTTTCAGGGGGTTATCATCACTTCTGTGTTTAGATATTCATGCTTTAATGCATAGCTGTGTTTTCTGACATTTAATGACAACAAATAAGTACATAATACCATGACCCACTCCGTTTCTCCATCAAATACACATCCTCTTCCACAGATGTTGAATGTTTGCTGGCAGTGCCCTGTAAACAAAAATTAATAACAATTTGAAGTACTGGGATATTTGCTGGCAATAATTTTACAGAAAAAATAAATTTAATGCATGAATCAGTTAACAAATGATACCACAGCTACTGTGGTGATATCTATGGGTATTTGTTTGTTTCTTCATATTAGATTTTCTCGATAATTAAAGAAGATTAAATAAAATAATTATTTTTTGCACAAAATCATTTTATTTGAATCTGTGAGCTACGCCATAGGTGAAGCCTGGGACTCTGGCACTTTCATGTATATTGTCAGGCATAAATTGTTACGTACTACAGCTAACAGAGGATGTGAGAAAGAGTCTGGAATAAATACTAAGATGTTACAATGGGTTACAAAGAGTCATGTTTCACAAAACTCTCTGTTAAGTAGGATACCTCCCAATATTCATCATAAGGCTTGTCAAAACTTTCCATGAAGTTCTTTCAGCTGTCATAAATTCAAATTTAGTATGAATACCAGTATTCAAGACCTATCAACAGAATGTAAATATTAAGCAATAGAGTCATTTCATCACTGTACATAAAACTTGTTACTAAAGAAAACCAAGTGAATTCAATTCTTACAGTTTCATTTGTAAACTCCAAGATATTGTAGACTGTGTCATTATGTCATGAGAAGTTCTGTTCTCCAGTAACAGAATTACAAAATAATAGAAAAATATGATGCAATATGACATAAAATCTTTGGTCACTGAAACTGGTACAGAAGCTGCAACTTCAAATTTCTAGATAGCCTTGAACACTCCTTAGATCTTGGCTGCAATCAGAGTTTCCGCGGTTTATATTGTTGGCTTACCATAGCTTGTTATTCAAATTTGATGGAACATCTGTCACTGTAAAAAAATGTAGAAGATTATAGCTTTTCACACCATGACTTACTTCTTATTCACCTAAAGCGATCCACATTACTTCTTCGAGTTTAGTATAAGTAAAATCACTCTTTTTCATATTCACTGCTGTGTGATATTATCTGGAGCCTAAGAAACTAACGCACATCAGTATAATTTGACAGTTGTTTGTAATAATCTATGCCATATAACACAAAACAAAACATCAAATATGCATTAAGCAACCTTTTCCCAAAGAACTGGATGCCCTCAACAGTAAAAGATCGAAGCTGTTGCCAGCATTTGTTGCTAAAATTGCAATACAAGCTACAAGACACATAATGAAATATATATGTGAACTGGAAACCCTATGGAGAAACAATTCTTCTCATGACAACTGTACTGCTGTTCTACTATTCTGGTGTCATTGTATATGAAGACTTTGTTAACACTTTCGCCCTATATATGACTATAGAAGATACTATTTTTTTTGTCACTAAATAGTTTCAGAAGTATCTTCTTTTTTTTCTTTCTCATTTCAAAGAATTCTTTAGAAGAGGCATTACAAATTTTTTGTAATTGGCAATAAAGTAATTGTCTGTGATCTTCATGTAAACTTACTCCCTTGAAAATTTGTTGTAGGTAATATAGTGCTAAAAGACATTGTCTGTCACTTCTCTATTTTCTTCACATTTAGGGTTTAACATTGTTTCTCCAGTTTGATTTACCAATGGATTCATCCTAGTTTCTTTGCAACTGTGTTTGATTAGCTGTTATCAATTACCAGAACTGTATAACATATGCACAAAGAAAAATAATTTCTTAATGTTATCAATTCACTATGTTTTATTTTGACTGTGATATAGAAACCTTCTCATTGTGAAATCACTGGTAACAATTATTACAGGAGCACTATGCAAAAATATAAATACTTGTTATTTAGCTACCTATGGAGCCAAAGCTGACACATTCAGTAGACATTTAGGTTTGTTGTACGGAAAGTCAATAAATACACCTATGTGTTCAATATCTATTTTTTGAAACAGGTTTTATCTGTGACCTTTCCATAACGCTAACATTTTTGTACATACTGAAGCTCCAAAGAAACTGGTATAGGTATTCATATTCAAGTGCAGAGATATGTAAAAGGGCAGAACACGGCGCTGTGGTCTATATAAGTGTCTGACACAGTTGGTGGAATGGTTACTGCTGATATAATCGCAAGTTATCAAGATTTAAGTGAGCCTGAACGTGGTGTTATAGTCAGCACATGAGCGATGGGACACAGCATCTCTGAGACTGCGATGAAGTGGGGACTTCCCCGTATGACCATTTCACGAGTGTACCGTGAATATGAGGAATCCGGTAATACAGCAAATCTCCGACATCGCTGTGGCCGGAAAAAGATCCTGCAAAAACGGGACCAACGACGACTGAAGAGAATCGTTTAGTGTGACAGAAGTGTAACCCTTCCGCAAATTGCTGCAGCTTTCAATGCTTGACCATCAACAAGTGTCAGCGTGCGAACCATCAACGAAACGTCAGCGATATGGGCTTTCTGAACCAAAGGCCCAATAGTGTGCCGTTAATGACTGCATGACACAAAGCTTTACGCCTCGCCTAGGCCCATCAACACTGATATTGGACTGTTGATGTCTGGAAACGTGTTGCCTGATCGGACGAGTCTCATTTCAAATTGTATCAAGTGGATGGGCGTGTACGGGTATGGAGTCAACTTCATGAATCCATAGTCTCTGCATGTCAGCAGGGGACTGAGCAAGCTGGTGGAGGTTCTGTAATCGTGCAGGGCATGTGCAGTTGGAGTGATATGGAGCCCTGATACATCTAGATATGACTCTAGAAGGTGACATGTCACAAGCGTACTGTCTCAACACCTGCATCCATTCATGTCCATTGTGCATTCCGACCGACATGGGCAGTTTCAGCAGGACAATGCGGCACTCCTACAGAGTGGCTCCAGGAACACTCTTCTGAGTTTAAACACTTCCGCTGGACGCCAAACTCCCCAGACATGAACATTATTGAGCATATCTGGGATGCCTTGCAACATGCTGTTAAGAAGAGATCTCCATCCCGTCTTACTCTTACGGAATTATAGACAGCCCTGCAGGATTCATGGGGTCAGTTCCTTCCAGCACTACTTGAGACATCAGTCGAGTCCATGCCATGTCGTGTTGCAGCACTTCTGCGTGCTCGCGGGGGCCCTATACGATATTAGGCAGGTGTACAAGTTTCTTTGGCTCTTAAGTATATCTGTACACGTAGACACATTTATATGTGTGTGCATGTAAAACATATGTGTTATGGAGGTAGGAATAGTTATCATGCAAAATCATAAGCAGGAAGTCCATAAATCCAGGTTCCCACTCCTCTATCCCTCATAAACAGCATTCATTCACACATATGTACGTTGTAAACCAAAGCTTTCATCTTAAACAGCTTCAGGATTACATAGCAAATCGAAGTATAAATTAACACAGAGAAGTATATATCAGAAACCGTTTGTCAAATTGTGTTAACAATTACCTACAATTAGAAGAGAAATCACCAATTTTCTATTTATACTAAGAGGCCGTTTTATGTACATCTGGCTGAAGAATATTTGCGTGAATAGACATACACTGTCTGATCAAAAGTATCCGGACACCCCCCAAAAACATACGTTTTTCATATTAGATGCATTGTGCTGCCACCTACTTCCAGTTACTCCATATCAGCGGCGTCAGTAGTCATCAGACATAGTGAGAGAGCAGAATGGGGCGCTCTTCGGAACTCACGGACTTGAAACGTGGTCAGGTGATTGGGTGCCACTTGCGTCATACTTCTGTACTCGAAATTTCCACACTCATAAATATCCCTAGGTCCACAGTTTAAGATGGGATAGTGAAGTTGAAACGTGAATTGATACGTACACCACAAAAGCGTACAGGCTGATCTCGTCTGTTGACTGACAGAGACTGCGGACAGTTGAAGAGGTTCGTAATGTGTAATAGGCGGACATCTATCCAGAAAATCACGTAGGAAATCCCAGCTGCATCAGGATCCACTGCAAGTACTATGGCAGTTAGGTGGGAGGTGGGAAAACTTGGATTTCACGGTCGAGCGGCTGCTCACAAGCCGCAAATCACGCCGGTAAATGCCAAACGACGCCTCACTTGGTCTAAGGTGCGTAAACGATTAAACAGTGGGAAAACGTTGTGTGGAGTGACGAATCACGGTACACAATGTGGCGATCCAATGGCAGGGTGTGAGTATGACGAATACCCGGTGAACGTCATCTGCCAGCATGTGTAGCGCCAACAGTAAAAGTCGGAGGCGGTGGTGTTATGGTGTGGTCTCGTTTTTCATGGAAGGGGGCTTGCACCCCTTGTTTTGCGTGTCTCTATCGCAGCACAGGCCTACGCTGACGTTTTAAGCACCTTCTTGCTTCCCACTGTTGAAGAGCAATTCGGAAATGGCGATTACATCTTTCAACACGATCGATCACCTGTTCATAATGTACAGCCTGTGGCAGAGTGGTTACACGACAATAACATCCCTGTAATGGACTGGCCTGCACAGAGTCCTGACCTGAATCCTACAGAACGCTTTTGGGATGTTTTGGAACGCCGACTCCGTGCCAGGCCTCACCGACCGACATCGATACCTCTCCTCAGTGCAGCACTTCGTGAAAAATGAGCTGCCATTCCCCAAGAAACCTTCCAGCACCTGATTGAACCTATGACTGCGACGGTGGATGCTGTCATCAAGGCTAAGGGTCGGCCAACACCATATTGAATTCCAGCATTGCCGATGGAGGGCGCCACGAACTTGTAAGTCATTTTCAGCTATGTGTCCGGATACTTTTGATCACATAGTGTAACTGTCCAAGGACAACATCTGTTTTTCTTTACAGTGTTCATTGTTCTCCTTTATATTAATAGCACTCATTTCCAGTCCATTGATCTTGATAATCAAATAATTAATAGAAGTGTTAATGAGGCTTATTTTGAATTTCCTTCTGAATTTGCAAGCTATCCAAATTTTTTATCGTATGTCTGTTGCAAACATCATCAGACCATAGTATGAAACCCCGATCTGAATCTTTGACATGTTACGAAAATCAAAATGTAATTTCTTTTCATCTCTCTTTCTGTATTTGTGTAAATCACACTTTATTTTTATCATCAGACACGAATCAAGCAGGAACATTAAGTCTCTTTGAAGAGGTCTCTGCATGATATATGACTGCCTGCATTATTTGTTCTTCAGTTATGTATTTGCAGGTAATAGCTTTGTTCTCTTTTGGTGTACTGCCCAGAGCACAATTTCATACCATGGTATGCATTAAAAATGTACAGAATCACCTTGCATTTATTTTGCAGATCACAGCAGTAAGAGACAGCTGGAAGTCCAAAATATGTCAGCATGGTGACTCAATTGTAGCCTGTTACCCACATCAACATTGAGAACATGTACAGATTATTCTTTATTTTATGCACGTCCATATTCAGTATTACTGACCTTTTTAGTGGCTTGTGCAATGTCCTCTTCATGATTCGGTTAACGAATAGAGATGTTGGTGAAATTTTCAATAAAAAGTTAACAACGCTGATTTTTAACTTACAGACAATGTATATTTATAGAATGAGATTTTCTCTCTGCAGTGGAGTGTGCGCTTATATGAAACTTCCTGGCAGATTAAAACTGTGTGCTGGACCGAGACTCGTACTTGGGATCTTTGGTATTCACGGTCACACGCGCTACCCAAGTACGAATCACGAGTCCTCCTCACAGTCTCACGCTTGCCACCGAAAGGCAAAGGTCCGGAGTTCGAGTCTCGGTTTGGCAAACAGATTTAATCTGCCAGGAAGTCTAAGTGTGAATTTATGTCTACATCAAAGTTTTCTGAGTATCGCACTGTGTCATAATGTAAAAAAACTATACTAGACCACAGTTACAGTGGCCTTTCGCTTATATTTTGTCATTACCAATCAGTGAGCATGACGTTATCCCATAATTTTAAAGGGTCGTAGCTACAATACTGGCCATTAAAACTGCAACACCACGAAGATGACGTGCTACAGACGCGAAATTTAACAGACAGGAAGAAGATACTGTGAGATGAAAAGGTTAGCACCAGTGGCGACACCTACAACGTGCTGACATGAGGAAAGTTTCCAACCGATTTCTCACACACAAACAGCAATTGACCGGCGTTGCCTGGTGAAACGTTGTTGTGATGCCTCGTGTAAGGAGGAGAAATGTGTACCATCACGTTTCCGACTTTGGTAAAGGTCGGATTGTAGGCCATCGCGATTGCGGATTATCGTATCGCGACATTGCTGCTCGGGTTGGTCGAGATCCAATGACTGTTAGCAGAATATGGAATCGGTGGGTTCAGGAGGGTAGTAGGGAACGCCGTGCTGGACCTCAACGGCCTCGTATCACTAGCAGTCGAGATGACAGGCATCTTATCCGCATGGCTGTAACGGATCGTGCAGCCACGTCGCGATCCCTGAGTCAACAGATGGGGACGTTTGCAAGACAACAACCATCTGCACGAACAGTTCGACGACGTTTGCAGCAGCATGGACTATCAGCTCGGAGACCATGGCTGTGGTTACCCTTGACGCTGCATCACAGACAGGAGCGCCTGCGATGGTGTATTCAACGACGAACCTGGGTGCACGAATGGCAAAAAGTCATTTTTTCGGATGAATCCATGTTCTGTTTACAGCATCATGATGGTCGCATCCGTGTTTGGCAACATCGCGGTGAACGTACATTGGAAGCGTGTATTCGTCATCACCATACTGGCGTATCACCCGGCATGAAGGTATGGGGTGCCATTGGTTACACGTCTGGGCCACCTCTTGTTCACATTGACGGCATTCTGAACAGTGGACGTTACATTTCAGATTTGTTACGACCCGTGGCTCTACCCTTCATCCGTTCCCTGCGAAACCCTACATTTCAGCAGGATAATGCACGACCGCATGTTGCAGGTCTTGTACGGGCCTTTCTGGATACAAAAAATGTTCGACTGCTGTCCTGGCCATCACATTCTCCAGCTCTCTCACCAATCGAAAACGTCTGGTCTATGGTGTCCGAGCAACTGGCTCATCACAATACGCCAGTCACTACTCTTGATGAACTGTGATATCGTGTTGAAGCTGCATGGGCAGCTGTACCTGTACACGCCTTCCACGCTCTGTTTGACTCAATGCCCAGGCCCTTATCAAGGCCGTTATTACGGCCAGAGGTGGTTGTTCTGGGTACTGGTTTCTCAGGATCTATGCACCGAAATTGCGTGAAAATGTAATCACATGTCAGTTCTAGTATAATATATTTGTCCAATGAATACCCGTTTATCATCTACATTTCTTCTTGGTGTAGCAATTTTAATGGTCAGCAGTGTATAATTGTCCACTTGAGAGAGAAAGAGCGGAAACTTTATTATAATAGGTTGCTACGTTGCAGGGAGTGGAGATCAGCTGTTGTTTATAGCTTCTTGCGCTCGTCACTTAAAAACTTGCTGGTTCTTGCGCTGTTTGCTATGACTGGTGCTCTCCGGAAAATGAGGCGTTGGCTCCCGTTTTCCTCCTGCTGGACGCAGGCCGCGCGGCGGCATGTATTCGCCGGCGGTGCTCCCTTATTGTATGTGCAGCCTGTTGTCAGAATGGATACAACCTTCCCCATCCTGGCTGCCACCCTCAGAGTCGGGAGTGTCTCGCGCCATTAATAGCCAGGTTGCGCTGACGTTGCAAACCGAAAACTGACTGGTGAATACCTCTGCTTGAAACGGCAGATGAATAGCTGACACAGAATTCTATGCTCGAGTGAAATATGATCGTATATTTATAGCTATAAAACTCGTGTATTTCTCCTCATTTCCATTCTTCAGTTATCTGCATGCTCTAAACAAATTTGCGAGTATACTAAAATGGCTCACTGATATTAAAACAAGTTCAGTTGTGCTTAAGACCTTTCACCTGACAGAAAGAAAGCGTATGATTGCTATTTTTGTAACACATGATTGTGATCCCGTTGTAGAACCAGACTCAAGATTAAACACTATTCAACACGTAACGTAACGTAAATGGTGAATTTCATTATCATTAGGCATTAAATACTGAGAAATGTATTACGGTATTGAAACTTATGGATTACGTTAAATAGATTTCTCCAAGCATTTCAAATGTAATTATTACTATATGCCAATAAATTATTTTAATGCTGTATAAATTTTTGTCTAAACCAAGTAAAAACCCTTCAGATGTCATAAACATTTCTCTATTAGTACGTTGTGTATGACACGAAGCTCTCATATTTTTCTAGGTGTCTCTACCACTGGCGTAGATAGTTCATCGGCACATACAAACCACCGAAGTTAAAAATATTAAAACTTATTCAGTCTAAAAGCGACATCTATTTTACTGCCATGCGTAAGATCATGTCTGTACACGCTACATTTTTTGTTTGCCTTTGTAATATGGTAATTCTTTGCGTACAATGGTAATACAATTTATGTTGTAAACCACTGCGAAGGATGACCTACATGATTCATTCACGTTTTCAGTATTTCTCTGATAGCTCTGGTCGCCTTGTTTTGTCGCAAGAATACTGTTAGTGAACAGTACAGTTTCTTCTACGAAGAAGAAAATTTTAACAGAAAGAAGTGTAGCATGTAAGCGATTATTTTTCACTTATAGTGGTTCCTAATTTGTGGAGGATGAAATCACTTTTAACTGGTTGCTTTATACCTACAGAGTGTGTGCCTAACGTGCTAACTTGAGATCTAGGTGTATGACTAGCCGCCTCACTCAGCATACTTATCAACTTCGTCACTGTTTGTGATGGAAAATGTAACTAGAATTAACTTCAATGTTATTTAAAATATGGATGTCATGTGAAAAAACAATTAAGAGTATCATTTACAACTACTTCGTTCCCCACCTTAAATATGAGATCATAATCTGGGGTAATTTGGCAGCAGCCAAACGAATTTTCACAACACAAAAAATGCTATTTGAGTCATAGATGATGTGAATCTAGAAACCTAGAAACTCTTTAAGAGTTTAGGTATTCCACCTTTACCGTGCATTTACATTATGGAGACCCGTTTTTTAAAACTAATGAAATGGGCAAGGAATAACAGGTTATTTAAACAGTGACAATCGCTCAGCATAACAACGTTGTTTTTGTTGTTTCTGGCCGTGCGGTTCTAGGCGCTACAGTCTGGAACCGAGCGACCGCTACAGTCGCAGGTTCGAAAAAATGGCTCTGAGCACTATGAGACTTAACTTCTGAGGTCAGCAGTCGCCTAGAACTTAGAACTAATTAAACCTAACTAACCTAAGGACATCACACACATCCATGTCCGAGGCAGGATTCGAACCTGCGACCGTAGCGGTCGCTCGGTTCCAGACTGTAGCGCCTAGAACCGCCGCAGGTTCGAATCCTGCCTCGGGCATGGATGTGTGTGATGTCCATAGGTTAGTTAGGTTTAATTAGTTCCAAGTTCTGGCGTCTGATGACCTCAGAAGTTAAGTCACATAGTGCTCAGAGCCATTTTTTCATTGTTTCTGTTGTCTTCAGTTCGAAGACTTATTTGATGCAGCTCTCCGCACTACTTTATCCGTGCAAGCTTCTTCATCTCCGAGTCACTGCCGCAGCCTGCATCATTTTCAACCTGCTTACTGTGTTCATCTCTTTAATACCATAAGCTATATAAAAATAAGTAAATTTCAGCAGCAAATATAAAATAACAGAAACAAAATATAACGAAGAAAGCAAGCTAAATGAGCATAAGCAAGCGATATGAAAGTAGGTAAGTGTAGCACAAGTCTTAGTAGCTACTTTCAGAATGGTAGATCACACGCAGCCATGTGTTTTCTGAAGTCGGATGGGTGTGGTCACGTGATGTCAGTTTTCGGTCCGAAACGTCAGCGCAGCCAGGCGATTTACTGACGCGAAACACTCCCCCCTCGAGTCTAACATACCGCATCAGCAACACGTGACGCAAGCGCAACCGGCGAGTGAGTTCAGCAGGAGGAAAACAGGAGCCCATGCCTCATTCGATGAGCACCGGCCATAGAAAACAATGCATGAGGCAGTAGACAACACTCCCTCCATCGTAGCAACCTATTATAATAAAGTTCCTGTTCTTTCTGCCTCAAGGGAGCGATCGTAGCTATGACCTTTTAAAATAGTGGCATAGCGTGAAGCTCAGAGTTCGGCAATGACAACATACAAGCGACACCTCACAACTAAGGCACATTAGTAGATCAGAAAGAAAGCCACTGTAACCGAGACCGAAACTGTGGTTTCTCCAGTACACTTGTCTTACTTTATGACGCTGTACGGTACTCAGAAAACTTTTATGTCAATTGAATCTGGCCGCAGAGAGCCTACACAGCCATTAATGTACATTTATTTTCGCACCCTCTCACATGATCAGCTTGCTGTTTATATTTTTCATTTATCTTCATTAAACTGAATCAGTACCCTGTTTGGAAGTGACAATTAAATATCAGTTCGTCCTAACTACCTTTCATAAATAGTGGACACTAAATGAACTCAAGTATAGCTTAATACTGAGGGACCATAAATATTCAAGATGAACGCTTAGTGAAGACTATTGCCTGTCACTAGTGAATCTCAGTAGTGGTTTAACAGTGACTTGACATGATTACCTGGTACTATTATGCCTTGGCATTGGCAGACGGCTGTAAAGTCCGTGGAACCTTTTCAAAAATTTGCATAAACACGTTTTTATAAAATATTAAAATACTGATCAATAACATACTTAATAATGGCATAAAAGACAGGAACTGTACAGAGTATTCACGAATCTTCAAGAATGAATTTACTTTGTTTCACTATATGGCTGTATGTTTCTTAAATGCCTCCACTTTTAGAAGTGAAGTTTTAGTTGGGCCGATTCCCCACCCCCTGTACTTTCCGTTAAGTCATGCCATGATTATCATAGAAACCAACACCACAACTATAACTACAACATTCCAGAAGTGGATTCTTGAAAGGTTCCGATCAATTATTTGGTTCTTATGACAACAACCATTTAAATGGTTATACTTCCTAAATTACAAAATTGTGAAAGAAGATAAAGTATTCTTTACATAGAAAAAATAGTTATTTTAAAAAAGTCATATCAAACCTGAAATAAACACTTATTAGCAGGACAAAATTTGTGAGTGCATGTACTTTTACTGAATCTTGAATGCTGAATATTTCCTTGAAGTAAACCTTTTTTTTCTTCTTCCTGAAATGTTTGTGGTTACCAAGATCATCTTCAAAGACTCTTCCTGCGGTAGTGTATCGTCATTGCTTTTAACAATCAAACGAGCCTTCAAGTAAACGAAGAAGTAAAACGTTTTCATACAGAATGTTGGTACTGCGATCATCAATAAAATGAAAATTACCCTCTGAACGAGATGGATTTGAGAAACCCAGGTTGTAAAAGAATTTTGAGACTTCAGGTAAATTCTGTACACAGATTAGGTGAGAAAAAATTTAAAATGTTGTATCTATGTTAGGCATTATAGCACAGCAGTTGAAGCTGTTCCATCTTGCTATGTATCAAATGGTATGTATATATTTGTTGTCTGTGAGAGTGCAACGAATATTACGTGTAAAAATGGTTGCTGACTGTAGAAAGGAAGCATTCAGCAGTATGTATAAAGATGCACAAGCAGGACACACACACACACACACACACACACACACACACTCATACACACACACGCCTGATCACATGCTGCATGGAGCTCCAATTTTTTCATGTGTAGTCAATCTGAAGTGTTGGGAGAACGTAGGTCTCTCTCTCTCTCTCTCTCTCTCTCTCTCTCTCTCTCTCACTCTTTCTTCATCTACCTCTTCTCTTCATATACAATATTCAACATCCAGTTCGCACACTTCCGTACTGTTCAAAAATTCTCCTCTACGGTAAATGGATATATGTTCATACCATTTTTCAACCAATATTTTTCGTTTTGGTACCTGTAGGTCATATTTATTTTGTTGAAATTGCACAATATGAAATTTTATAAGTTAAGAGTTTGAGCCCATGACTATTACGTTTAGGTGATGAGGAAATGTGTCAACATGATAACATTTCTTGCTAGAGCAGGAAGAACATCATTTGTGGCCTTATATACACTGCCTGACAAAAAAAGTGAAGCAAGGCCTGATTAACCATCTTGGTACCCCAAGGCAATGTACGTCTCGGGTCCCCTTTACCCTTTACTTACTTCCTAAAATATATTTTTTTCCACTACAACGCAATTTTATTCGTAGCAACGCTATTTTTTCTACATTATGAAAGTATGCCGTCACCCTATTCAACAAAAAAATTTAAACAAAGGAAAGAAAAATATACGATTTTTTAAAAGCATTTAGTAAAGTACAATGCTTTTAAATTTATAAGATACGAAATCTTTTAAATCATCCTTAAAACTGACTTTTTTGCAATATATAATTTTCAGTCACTATTATCGCCAACGAATTTTAACGTTTCTGAGACACTGATGAACTAAGACAGTTCTTGATTAGTTCTAATTTCGAAAAGTTATGTTCACCCGAGGTGTTTGTACTGGTCAGACTTCTACATATTTGAAATGCTGTCATTACATTCGAGAAAGTTGATTGTGCCATATTAAAAAAAAAGTCAGTTAATACGATTCCTTGGCAGGTACAAGAGGACGATGTCGTCCCATGGCGGTCTGGGGGAAAAGTGGTGGGAAAAGGACTCAGCCTGTTCTTGGCTGCTGGATAGGAAGGACTGTACTTTATTTATTTTGGAACAACTTATTTAGCGATGGATTTCATGTAGTTTGTTTAATACACTGATACAAAACACTCGCTCTGATGTGCTTGGGGTCACACTACACAGCATACAGACCTGCAAACTACTCGTAAATTACCGAAATAATGCAGTAAACTTATGTACAGACACTCAAACAACTCATAAATTAATGAAATAATGCATAGCACAGCCTACAGACCTATTCACAAAATAATGCAACAGGCATGTTCACTACATGTAAAATTGTCAAAATAATGCATATGTAACGCTCACAACGCTTAAATAGCGGAAAATAATGAAGTTCACAAACGCTCATTGCATGTAAAATCGCTTTTGAACTATCGTCAACCGCGACATATCAACGAACTCTTCCCTACAGAGGTTCCAACTCGCACACACGTTGACGCCGCCGACTCCAGACGCAAGCCACCACCAGAGAGATGAACCCAGGGACGCAAGCCATTGCTCTCAAGCCACTGCAGCCTACAGCCAGCAGGTGAAAGTCGCTTCTATTTTTGGGTATGTAAATAATAGCCAAGTCTCCCTCTGGATGCGCACGTGTTCACCTAAGCACCATTGCTGGCGCAATGACACATAGCTGCAGGTCCAGCGCCGATAAAGATGTTTGCTTAGTGGCTCACCCTCACAGACGCACCTAAAAGGTTCTCAGTGTTATTCTGACAAGACATGTCTATGTAAATAATAGCCAAGTCTCCCTCTGGACGGGCTATAGAAATCTGTTGCAATGCTTCCCACAATAATACAGGGTGCATTCTCCCTAGTGATTCTAACAGGACAGCCATCTCACATGCGAAACGTCCCTCGCCGCGTAAGTGTTTACTCAGCGACCATGCGTACCTGCTGGTCGAGCGCAGGCCTAATTGCCAAGTGAGAGATATCTGCGTAGCGACTCACCCACGCAGGCGCACTAAAAGGTTCTTACTGTTACGCTGATGTCCCAGTCAAGTCTCCATCTGTACCTGCTACAGAAACCTTTTGCAGAGCTTCCTTCCCAGAATAAAACATAGGATGCATTCTTCCACATGATCTCAACGGGACAGCCGGTCCGTTACTTATCAGCCCCTTCTTGGAATTCATCAAGTGTCGTAGAAATAGTTAACAGTCTGTTTTGTTGTTGTTGTTGTTGTACGAGCTTTCATGATGTATCTGCTTGTCTGCATGGAAATTCTTGTCCTAACAGGACCTGTTTACAAAAATAGCCCCAAAGAACACAAAATGAATTCTTCCTGATAATCCTAATGGGACAGCCCACCCATCACTGAATTTACCCATCAAACTTCTGCTGCTGCCGGTGTGGGAGAATTGTCCACCGTTGTTTACTGCAGACGAGACTTTAAGAGTTAAAACTATTTTGTACAGATCGCCATATTGCACTGACAGTTAACATACTCACTATGCCACAGTGTAGCGCCGACGGAGGAAATTGCTGCCGTACGCGCCCCATGACCACAGCCACAGAAGCATGTGTCAGCCAGAGAGAGGCTAGCCAGCCGTGGACGACACCCCCACCCCCCCCCCCCACCCCCACCCGCCCTCTCAAATTTCTGCAGAGTATATACATGACACATGGGGTCCTGAACGCGACTATTTACCCATCCAGGGAGAGCCGTGAGCCAAATCATCATAAATCGGAACCTTTCTTGGACCCTCTGAACTGGTGTACAAAGGATGGGCAAGACCCAGCTTGGAACAAAAGCGTTCGCTGAGATACTGTTTACAGCCAGACCTGCTTGCTTGTTGCTGTGCTTTCCACAGTCATCTCCAGACTCACAAGAATATTGGGAACCAGGCACATATTTACCAGTGTAACTACAGCTAAATATTAGGATTGATGGTGCAGTCTGACACCGAGCAATGTACTGGAAATGTCTCCTATTGACAGCCATGGTTCTGGAACGAATCTCAATATCTATAGCAAACATAATTTTCCACGTAAAAAAAATATTTCATTCCCCTTCACAGTTATGGATATGGTGAATGTATACCTCCCTGACCATAGGACACACAGTAGCGACCACCAGACACTCGTACATATACCGAGAAGACTGTTGTACAAAGGCTGGGTTGGTTCCCCTCGGCACAAAGGCGTCACTGTTTCTGGCCCCAACCTATTTGCTTGCTTGCTTGCTTTCTATACCCATCTACAGACTCTGAAATTACAGGACCACATATTTTCACATGGTTTGCCAGAATGTTATGCAATTTACACGATACTTCTCGATATCAAGCATATAGCAATATCGCTTGCATAGCAGTATCGCTTGCACAGTATAATTCCAAAGAAACAGACTGGAAATTATTTCTCTAGAAACCTAAAACTTTATCGAGGTGAAGCGTGCTGTAAACCATTAACTAGAAACTTATCCTATCTGCGAAGACCTTTACATGAAAAACCGAAAGAAATAGAGCAAACTAATATTTCCACTCACGAATACCGATTTCGGAGATATAACAGATTCCAAAGCACCCCTATAATTTACAAAGTCATCTAAGGTGTTTCTCATGCCTAGAGAAATAGCAAACATGTCTTCAACACGTCTTTCACCTGCTGGATGCACACACCACAGTCGATGTTCTCTCAACTAAATAAAGGCGTGAAACGTGGGGAAGCAGTCAACCAGACAAATTACATGGGAGGGAATAATGGTCCAGCGCAAACACACGTCCATGTTGAATTTTCTCAAGTTTCCATGCGATCATGAAAGCTGTCCAACATATATCAAGTATTAGTTCGCTATTCGGACGTCTAGAGGACGACATTGTTAAGTCAGCTACATTCCCGCTTCCCAACAGGCCTTTCAATTTGGACAGCTCCTGCCGTTAGCGGGAAACGTGAATCATTTCCGTCAAAGGCCACCGCCGCCGCCTGCCACGCACCCCTAGACAGAATCATCATAGGAAACCAGGCACATACATATTTGATCTGTATAATTACAATTAAATATTACGATCGCGGTCTCAGATGGACGACATTCGACAATGTGCGATGTATCGGAAATACACCATGGTGGTACCCCCCCCCCCCCCCCCCCCCCCACAGGAATACATCACACCAGACGAGTGTAACCCCAATGTTAGCGTGGTAGAGTAATCATTGTGTATACAAACGCGGAGAAAGTGTTTGCGCAACAATTGCCGACATTGCGTAACTGAGGCGGAATAAGGGGGACCAGCCTGCATTCGCCGAGGCAGATGGAGAACCGCCTTAAAAACCATCCACAGGCTGGCTGGCACACAGGACCTCGTCGCTAATCTGCCCGACGGATTCATGCCAGGGGACCGTAATGCCTTCCCGCCCGGAAAGCAGTGGGTTAGACTGTACGGCTATGATGTGACATACTTTTCCCTTTGCTATCACCGTATTCCACGTCAAATCCAAACCTTCCTTACGACTGGACATAGTCATTTCCGCTGCACATGTTGGAACACACACACATACTTTATAAGCCTGATGCTCCAGGCGAACCTATCACGCATCCCCTACTACTAACTGTAATACTTCGCCAATAACTGATTGCTGGCGATACGACATAATACTGACAGAAAATCAGCGATGGGTGGACATGTATCCTAAGTTTTTCCTGCGACTGGTATCACTGTGTCTTAGAAAGAGATGGGTAATCGTCTTACAAACAGCCAGATGTTAAAAAAAAAAAAACCACGATCGCAACGACCATATTACTTTCACTATCAGTCTTGGTTCTACATGTGTACACAAGTATCCAGTTAAAAGCTATACTAGCTTTATAAATCGTGGTATGGCATTACCTCCGAATGAATTGTTTTTTCCAGACAAATACCACGAGTGAATATACAGGGTGGTGCATTGATAGTGACCGGGCCAAATATATCACGAAATAAGCATCAAACCAAAAAAGTACAAAGAACGAAACTCGTCTAGCTTGAAGGGGGACACCAGATGGCGCTATGGTTGGCCCGCTAGATGGCGCTTCCATAGGTCAAACGGATATCAACTGCGTTTTTTAAAATAGGAACCCCCATTTTCATTACATATTCGTTTAGTACGTAAAGAAACATGAATGTTTTAGTTGGACCACTTTTTTCGTTTTGTGATAGATGGCGCTGTAATAGTCGCAAACGTATATGTAAGTGGTATCACGTAACATCCCGCCAGTGCGGACGGTATTTGCTTCGTGATTCATTACCCGTGTTAAAATGGACCGTTTACCAATTGCGGAAAAGGTCGATTTCGTGTTGATGTACGGCTATTGTGATCAAAATGCCCAACGGGAGTGTGCTATGTATGCTGCTCGGTATCCTGGACGACATCATCCAAGTGTCCGGACCGTTTGCCGGATAGTTACGTTATTTAAGGAAACAGGAAGTGTTCAGCCACATGTGAAACGTCAACCACGACCTGCAACAAATGATGATGCCCAAGTAGGTGTTTTAGCTGCTGTCGCGGCTCATCCGCACATCAGTAGCAGACAAATTGCGCGAGAATCGGGAATCTCAAAAAAGTCGGTGTTGAGAATGCTACATCAACATCGATTACACCCGTACCATATTTCTATGCACAAGGAATAGCATGACGACGACTTTGAACGTCGTGTACAGTTTAGCCACTGGGCACAAGAAAAATTACGGGACGATGACAGATTTTTTGCACACGTTCTATTTAGCGACGAAGAGTCATTCACCAACAGCGGTAACGTAAACCTGCATAATATGCACTATTGGGCAACGGAAAATCCACGATGGCTGCGACAAGTGGAACATCAGCGACCTTGGCGGGTTAATGTATGGTGCGACATTATTGGAGGAAGGATAATTGGCCCCCATTTTATCGATGGCAATCTAAATGGTACAAATGTATGCTGATTTCCTACGTAATGTTGTACCGATGTTACTACAAGATGTTTCACTGCATGACAGAATGGCGATGTACTTCCAACATGATGGATGTCCAGCACATAGCTCGCGTGCGGTTGAAGCGGTATTGAATAGCATATTTCATGACAGGTGGATTGCTCGTCGAAGCACCATACCATGGCCCGCACGTTCACTGGATCTGACGTCCCCGCATTGCTTTCTGTGGGGAAAGCCATACAACATGCCAAATGCATTGAGGTTGACAGGCATCATTTTGAGCATTTATTGCATTAATGTGGTATTTACGGGTTCAAAAATGGTTCAAATGGCTCTGAGCACTATGGGACTTAACTTCTGAGGTCATCAGTCCCCTATAACTTAGCACTATTTAAACCTAACTAACCTAAGGACATCACACACATCCGTGCCCGAGGCAGGATTCGAACCTGCGACCGTAGCGGTCGCACGGTTCCAGACTGTAGCGCCTAGAACCGCTCGGTCACTCTGTCCGGCGGTATTTACAGGTAATCACGCTGTAACAGCATGCGTTCTCAGAAATGATAAGTTCACAAAGGTACATGTATCACATTGGAACAACCGAAGTAAAATGTTCAAACGTACCTACGTTCTGTTTGTTTGTCTTTTTATTTTTTATTTTTATGGGACTTAACTGCTAAGGTCATCAGTCCTTAAGCTTACACACTACTTAACCTAAATTATCCTAAGGACAAACACACACACACTCATGCCCGAGGGAGGACTCGAACCTCCGCCGGCATCAGCCGCACAGTTCATGACTGCAGCGCCTCAGACCGCTCGGCTGATTCCGCGCGCCAACGTTCTGTATTTTAATTTAAAAAATCTACCTGTTACCAACTGTTTGTCTAAAATTGTGAGCCATATGTTTGTGACTATTACAGCGCCATCTATCACAAAGCGAAAAAGTGGTCCAACTAAAACATTCATATTTCTTTACGTACTACACGAATATGTAATAAAAATGGGGGTTCCTATTTAAAAAAACGCAGTTGATATCCGTTTGACCTATGGAAGCGCCATCTAGCGGGCCAACCATAGGGCCATCTGGTTTCCCCCTTCAAGCTAGACAAGTTTCGTTCTTTGTAGTTTTTTCGTTTGACGCTTATTTCGATCACGATCAATGGACCACCCTGTAGAGGGTGATCGCTGGAGTGTATATTATCAGCCCAACAGTGTGGTTACACGCCGCTAACGTTCCAATCTCGTGATAAAATCACCAAATTTAGAAAGTGATTCAGCTAAGGAACATGGTATGAAGCCAGTATTTGCAACAAATGCCGCCGAGAGATATATCTCCAGTATTTGTGACGCATCCTGTCTCGATGCTATGTCAGAAGTTCTGCGGTATATTCACTGGGTTAAAGGGAAGGTTAATTGAGAAGGATCACAAACAGTAGATGGTGTGCCGATTGAGGTCATAAGCAATGTGCACAATTCTTTCAGATCTCTAGTGTTACGCTCTCCAGGGGAAGTGCCATTTGCGATTTCGAATCAAGTCTTTCCATTCAACCACATACCTGCTTTGGATCCTATGGAGAAGTCTTTTAATGATTACAGCCACTAGTGAATCATATTTCTGGCAATCTCATATGACAAAAGGAGTCACATTTTTCGAACCTCTCTGTTACAGTTAAATTTTAGATAGTCCCTATGCCTCTGACAACTGCTGCCATTTCTGCAGCTTTGCGCATGTGATCGTTCCAGTTTAAGTCGGAACAGAGCAAAGTCCGAGTAGCTATATCTACCACCTTCTGAAACCTTTGTAGAAACAGAGTGACCTGAGTTAGTGTGACAGGACCGTATTTTGACCATTCGGTGGAAATGGGAACATGTTGTTGTAGCTCTGCCATCAGTGTACGATGTGTAAGGTCAGTGCCAAACGAAGCCTGCTCCTGCAACACGAGGTAGTATAAAAAACAGTTCAGGAACTGGAAGAAGGACGAGGATTTTGCTACTACATTGTGGTGCATCTCCAAACTAAATATGGGTACTGCAGTCTGAAGCAAATTCGTGTCCCTCAGGGACCATTCACGTCTATCACTCCAACATTCTGTCATCGTTATTCTGTAACATCCAACTGAGAAAAACTACAAACTATAAAAGCTCCACTAACTTCATCTGATAGAGAACTCCATAAGACCTTTATCGCATGTCTTTCCTCCCATAAATCGAAAACAAATACCATCTGCATATCAGCATCAAGCACATGTGGCGATCCTATTAAATATGCAGGTATTGATCCATTGCACAGCCCAGTGTAAAGTTTTATCACCTGTACTGTAGGAAGATGACCGTATCCCATAGATTATACTATAAGTCGCAAGAGACGCTCCCTGTGACCCTCTGTCTTTTTTTTAAAGAATTGTTTCTTTTCTGCTGTAACATGCTTTGTACCCTGCCATACATTTTGTTTTTACCGATATGACTTTGAGGTCCATGTCAGGCTCTAAACTGACATTAACACGTTCTGATCCATTTCCTCTCACAGAAAACTAGATGCCGCCTGGTGTAAATCATGTTGCTGCTGCTGCTATCATAACACACACACACACACACACACACACACACACTCTCTCTCTCTCTCTCTCTCTCTCTCTCTCTCTGGATGATTTTAAATAAAAGACAGTTACAACATAAGGAAACTGGAAGATATTTGTGGTGTCGTAGAGTGTTTCCAAACTGCTCTCCGAAGGTGATGACGACCTCTACATTTAAACTCATCTGTCACTGTGACAGGAAAGCTGATGACTCTGTGTTCCATTTCAATTGATTACTCATATTGCAGTCATGTATGTGATCACTGTTTCGGTGCTAGCCGCCCCCCAGAAAGTGTTGCACCTCCACCAAGACTCTTTCTCCACCTCAAACAAGCGATGTCAGTCAATCATTGTGTGTTAATCAACAGCGTTCCAGTGGACAGATGGGACAGAAAAGAGACTATCGATATACTATAATAAGAAGCATCGCAGTTGATAGTGCAAACAGTTTTAGCAACATTGTCAAAGTTAGCTTAAGTAGTGTGTAAGTCAAGGGACGAATGACCTCAGTAGTTTGGTCCCTTAGGAATTCACACACATTTGGACACACATTTGAATTCTAAACAAAAGATGATCTATGAGATGTACTCCATGAATGTAGGACTGGTGCGTGCATAGTATAATATTTGAACCAGGATCGTACATGAACAGTGGACGCTAAACATCTCTGGAAATCTATATTGTGCATGTATCACACAGAGCCAATGATTTAAGGAAGTAGTTTCTCATTTTATAGTTTGTTACCGTAGTTTATCGTAGAGAAACCTTCAAGAAGGATGTTTGTCATGCGCTGGAAATATATTTCTTACACTGGAATGTTAACAGCGCTGCATTCCACATGACTAATGGGTCGGAAAATGAAGCAATCTAGCATTATAGCCTGTTTTAAGTGCAGAGCTGTGTAACCTTAGGAGTGCATGTGTTTATGTTCTCTCTTACCAATACTCTCCTGGTACTGATCCCAGACACTAGAACAATACTTTAGAATTGATAGCGTAGTTCACTTACATAAAATGCTTTGAACGCATCCATCTGGAGTTCCATCATGCATAAAAATCACCGGTTTCTTGTTCTTCTTAACAGTATGCTATCACATCACAACACTTTCAAACCTACTTCTATACACCGATAAAGGGTGCCAACCTCCTCGACATCGACGCATCTGGAGAAATCTTGTGCTCTTGGATGGGTGAGGACTCGACAAGCTCCATTCATTCACAAGACGCTGAATACAGCCATCTACCCCTGGTCAGCTGCAGATTAAATCAGTAACGGTGCTGAAGGACAGGTTGGTCAAAGACTATGTGAGGGGGTCTTTCAGTCCTAACTTTATCCTAAGACTACTGGAATGGCCTATGACTCTCATTCATATAGAGACAGATCGTAAATTATGCACTATGCTCGAGGTGTCGGCAATATGTAGATCGCTGTCTGGTATACTTTGATGATGTATATGTTTGAGAATTAACAATGAATGAACGTACTAAAAAAATGTGTGTGAAATCTTATGGGATTTAACTGCTAAGGTCATCAGTCCCTAAGCTTACACACTACTTAACCTAAATTATCCTAAGGACAAACACACACACACCCACGCCCGAGGGAGGACTCGAACCTCCGCCGGGACCAGCCGCACAGTCCATGATTGCAGCGCCTGAGACCGCTCGCCTAATCCCGCGCTGCAAATGAACGTACTGCACAGTCATCTACCTACATGTACAATGGTACTCGCAAAGTAGGGGGGGGGGGCAGTTTAGCAATGATACTGACATTAGGAAACATGCTGACACATCATTGGTCGGAGTTGAAATTACAGTAAAATTGCTAAAATTGTTCGCACTACCAACTGTGATGCTTATTATTACAGTATATCGACATACTCTTTTCTGTACCATCTGTCCACTGGTATGCTGTTGATTAACACACAATGATTGACTGACTTCGCTTGTTTCAGATGGAAAAAGAGTCTTGGTGGAGGGGCAGCACCTTCTGGGGGGCGGCTAGCACCGAAACAGTGATCACGTACATGACTGAAATATGATGAATCAATCGAAATGAAACACAAAGTCATCAGCTATCCTGTCACTGTGACAGATGAGTTTAAATGTAGAGGTTGTCAGTCACCTTCGGAGAGGAGTTTAGAAACACTCTATGATGCCGAAAATCTCTTCCAGTTACCTTATGTTGTAACTGTTTTTTATTTAAAATCATCCAGTATGGCTGTGTATGTGTGTGTGTGTGTGTGTGTGTGTGTGTGTGTGTGTGTGTGTGTGTTATGGTAGCAGCAGCAGCAACATGATTTACACTGTGCGGCGACTAGTTTTCTGTGAGAGGCAATAGATAGGAATGTGTTAATGTCAGTTTAGAGCCTGACACAAACCTCAAAGTCGTGTTAGAAAAAAACAAAATGTATGGCAGTGTACAATGTGTGTTACAGCAGAAAAACGTGTCTGTTACATTATTTTGTGAACAGGTCTGTAGGCTGTGCTATGCATTATTTCAGTAATTTACGAGTTGTTTGCATGTCTGTACATCAGTGTAGTGCATTATTTCGGTAATTTAAGAGTAGTTTGCAGATCAGTATGCTGTGGAGTGTGACCCCAAGCACATCAGAGCGAGTGTTTTGTATCAGTGTATTAAATGAACTACATGACATCCATCGCCAAATAAATTGTTCCAAAACAAATAAAGTACAGTCCTTCCTATCAAGCAGCCCAAAACCAGTTGAGTCCTATCCCCGACATTTTTGCCGAAGACCGCCATGGGACAACAGTGCTCTCTGGTGGCAGTACTGTGTACTAGGTCAGTTGGACTCGGGACCTCAGGATGGAGCTACTGCCAATGACAACCCAAATTGTTTAAATAAAGACTGCTCTAACATTCTGCGTGGTGTCTGTCTGTTGTTCTATGTCGTGTCTCCCTACCACTTTCGCGCAACAACGCTCTGAGCGTGTTTTTTAGGGAACTGACTAGTTTGAACCTGGGACCTGTTGCTGGTAAGGAGACGCCAGACCACACATGACATGTAGAGTTCAGAAGAGTTCAGTGAGACTAGCGATGATATGACCAAATACTTAATGATTTCAGCATCAGCTCCACTGCACTCCCTGTAAAAGAATCTTAATACTAGCTAAATTTAGTGGAAGGGGTTCAAGGCTTTCCTATTTTTAGTTAGCTGGTAAAATAACTTCGAAAAAGCAGTTAAGTTTACCATTGGAAATTTTATTCTACTCACAAAACATTGTTTATAAATTGCACTATTGATAAAAGGAAATGTTTTAATATAGGATGATAAAAACCAACTGTGTTCAACAAAAATGTGAACGAATATTCCCTGAATGGGTTTCCAAGTTCTACAATGGATCGAAGGATGACCTATGCCATATCACATCTATAATCTAGGTTTAAATTAAGTTTCACAAAAGAGAAAACTATCAAAACGGTCTACAGTGACCCTCTATTACCTTTAATTACTTATCTAACTTGTCGTAAATTACAGTGGCTGATGTGGCTTCTCAATAACTATATAACAGAAAAATCATTGCGTTTGAGATTTTAACTTACGTAGCAAATGCGAATGCCATGAGCTTTAATTGACGATCGACACTAGTATTACGCAAACCGGGGATGTAACAGATGAGACTTCTGCAGTTCTGAGTGAAGCCTTATGCGCTCAAAATGCGGCATCGCGTGCGTTCATTACCTTGTCGGTGTTCGTCAGGGGGCGGCGGCCAGCGCAGCTCCATCCAGCTCGCCGTCTCCGAAGCATCTCTCTCCTAACTTCTCGTTACTACAATCTACCGAAGTTGGTTTAAAAAAAACTACCTGGCTGTGTTTTCATTTGACTAATCAGGGTCTCAATGTTAACCTTAAGCTCTGCCTACAAAAATACTGTCTATCCAATGAGAAACGTTATACTTTTCGTGGTGGGGCAATGTTTTTAAAGTTTGCAACATAACAGAGACGCGAAAAAGTCTCACGCTAAAACTTGCAGCTGGTGTGGCCCTTTTAGTGTTATCATAAGATCTATACTGTTCTTCTGGAGGGCTCTATCTTTGAACATGGGCTGGGGGGTGGTCCTGTCGGTTACTTTTCGTGGTGGGGAAATGTTTTTAACGTTTGCAATGTAATAGAGACGCAAAAATGTCTCATGCTAAAACTTGCGGCTGGAGTGGCCCTTTTTGTGTTATCGTAAGATCTATACTCTTCTTCTGGAGGGCTCTAGCTTTTAACATGGGCTGGGTGTGGTCCCAGCGGTTAGCTGGCGACGTGGGTGTCCGTCCCTTATTGTAGGGCCTTCTAGCTTAAGACGGTTCTGCTCTCGGCTTCTGTTCTCGTTTCTCCCCTCGGAACTGCGTCTGTCTCACGGTGGGAAGGTATGACATGCATTTAGGCATTCTTGTGTTAGTCTGTGGTATTCCATTTTCTCACTCATTACTCGTATTACTTTGGTTAATTTAATGTCACGATTTATTTGGAGCTATGTGACATACTACTGGATTTGCTTATCATGTCAGGGTTTTCATGGAAGGTGTTGGATTTGCCTGACACCTTACACTGCCTTCAAAATAAAGACTTACATCCACCCTATACAGCAGCCCAGCACAGACTGAGTCCTTTTTCCACTAATTCCAAGGGAGAGGTGGCAGTCGGATGACTTCAGTTAGTGGAGTTAGTCCAAGTGACCCTTTTTTCCTCCATTATCTTATGTTGGTGGAGATGGCCAAGTTGTCCTATTTTTCCCGTCAAAATTTGAACTTCCCATCATTCTGTTGTGGAGGGGGTGGATGGGAGGGGACTGGGTTAGGTTAGTTGAGTTAGTCTAAATGACCTATTTTCCCACCAAAATTTGAACTTGCCACCATGACGTCATTGTGATGTTGCCATATCTATCGCTGCCATCTTGGATCCGTCATCTTGAATAAATTTGGCAACAGTGCAATGTGAGGTGGTGGCAGCTTTAGCCCCCTACTACTGGCTCCTCAAGTTTTTTTATTAATCTTATATTGGTATAAAAAATTTAAAAGTATGGTATCTAGTTCTCCCTATTTGTGCCCTTCTGCAGAAATTAACGTCAGAAAACATTCTGCTGCTTCTCCATTTGATGTAACGTACCTCAGCATTACAGTCAGCTGATCAGTATAAAACTGACGCTTATCGAGAATTATTTGACTTCAGTAATTTCATTAACAATGAATTTTAAAACCTTATTTCCCAATACATCAGTAAGTTCCTCGTATATCGCTGAAGACAAATATGATTGTTTTCCCTTACCTAAATTACGATATTTGGATAATTGTGAATTACGGAACGGGTCATACTCTGCGAACTTTAAAATTCCCAAACTGTTGTCATTATGTTGAGAACCAAGAATTTCATTATCATCATGAAATGATAAGCCACGGGATGATAAAAATTTAATCACTGAGACCACACTTAGTAAAGCGTTCATTGAATATTCCCTTCCTTTATTGAATGTAATTTGCAATTAGATGTCGATTCATCCACAAGTATATCGTCTACTAATTAATGTATGTACACATACTCGGAGCGTTTCACTATTCTCGTGCGACTAAATTCAGTGCAACGCTTTTTTTCCAATCAGAAAATCCAATTTGAAATTGTGATTGGCTCTGGGGTTTAGGGAAAAGAACGCGTGGAAAACAGTACACTTTTGCCGCAGACAGAGAATACACGAGCCACTTGTGGTTAATTTTACCACCACATATATGTTTCCGAAAAAACAGAGGTTGAGAAAAAAAAATTTTTTATCGTCGTATTGTGAGCTTGAAGCAGAAAAATCACAGTCAAAGTGTTGACATTCGTTAGGATCTCTAGTACACCAAAAATCTTGTATTTCGTTTCTAATATTTTGCCCTAAGCCAATGTCAGTCTGGTATTCTGCTCCTAGATGGAGTAGTAATTGGGCCTCGGTCTCGGCCTAACTTTCCTGTGCACCCACTAAAGTAGCTGTTTCTTCATTCTGGCCATTATGTTCAGAACACTAGACAGGAATCGCTACTGAGTCCACCACCATTCTGATATATCTACTAGGAGACGCCTAAGACTCATTTTCCGTTGACTGGCGACTAAATCCGAGTTGAAAAAAATTTTTTGTCGCCTTTAATTGTTCATCAGACTGCTTTTGGTGCTCTTGCAGCTTTTTACGTTTTCCCGAACCACTTTGGTGTTCCCTATAGAGTACCTTAGACTTTTTTTTTTTTCTTGAAAGGAAAGATAAATAATGGTGTGATTAGAGTGTGGACCTAGAATTTACGAAAGACATTTGACAAATAAGCAATAATTTATGTACTTAAATAAAATTAACTGAACGTAGATAATTACCTATCCTATATATGTATATCATTAGCCGGCTACGGTGGCCGAGCGGTTCTAGGCGCTTCAGTCCGGAACCGCGTGACTGCTACTGTCGCAGGGTCGAATCCTGCCTCGGGCATGGATGTGTGTGATGTCCTTAGGTTAGTTAGGTTTAAGTAGTTCTAAGTTCTAGGGGACTGATAACCTCAGATGTTAAGTCCCATAGTGCTCAGAGCCATTTGAACCATTTTTTTGTATATCATTATATTACTTATTATTTTCCCACCTTCCTATTAGGCGAATGGAGAGACAATGAATTCTTTACAAAAATCTAGCACTATTATCCAAATTTGTAAGTTTTCAAATACATACACCAGTGAAACCTCTTAATTTTGTTTCACTGTCGCAAAATTCGCAATTCACAATTACAGAAAAAAATGAAATTTAAGCAACTGCAAGTGTTTCGAAAGTTTTGTTTGTGATACAACATATGTATCCAACGAATCGGGGACTTCCCCAATGCTCTTTCTCGTGCGAACCAGCACTGCAAATCACATAAAATTGACTTTGCCATAAAATAAATTAACACTCATAACAGAAATTGTGCATTCACAATAAAGAGTTTTTGTAGCGCGTTGGATTAAAAAAAGCTGCTCTTGCAGCGGCATCCTCTGATAAGTCGGCATTCAAATCGTCGCAATAAAATAAAATGTTATTCTATAGTAATTTGAAATGTATTCCGAAATGCACTGAATTATTAAGATGTAATATAAAAAAACAAGGCAAAAATGTTGCCCTTGAATGTTTGTAACATACATATCTTCAAATTTAAATTTCATTCAAACGAAGATTTTCAAATAATTTTTTTTTCTCTGGTTCCGGTCCCTAGCCGTTGCGAGTTCCCTAGACAATTGAACTCACCGCCTAATGGATAATCCGGTCCTGCCCACAAGACAGTTGATTGTCAATGTATCTTCGTACATGATCACACCGTCAGTGGATGTGTAAATTTTTAGAGTACCGATTCTCTGTCTAAGGTAGAACAGTCACCCGAACTGCATTAATTTTGTTCTCGTTTAGTGTTGTTACCAGGCCCGTTATGTTACATACGAGGTGTGAGCAGCATCAGATGTTGAGTGATCACTTTGAAGGATACAGAGATGACATACACTGCTGGCCATAAAAATTGCTACACCACGAAGATGACGTGCTACAGACGCGAAATTTAACCGACAGGTAGAAGATGCTGTGATATGAAAATGATTAGCTTTTCAGAGCATTCATACAAGGTTGGCGCCGGTGGCGACACCTACAACGTGCTGACATGAGGAAAGTTTCCAACAGATTTCTCATACACAAACAGCAGTTGATCGGCGTTGCCTGGTGAAACATTGTTGTGATGCCTCGTGTAAGGAGGATAAATGCGTACCATCACGTTTCTGACTTTGATAAAGGTCGGATTGTAGCCTATCGCGATTGTGGTTTATCGTATCGCGACATTTCTACTCCCATTGGTCGAGATCCAATTACTGTTAGCAGAATATTGAATCGGTGGGTTCAGGAGGATAATACGGAACGCCGTGCTGGATCCCAACGGCCTCGTATCACTAGCAGTTGATATGACAGGCATCTTATCCGCATGGCTGTAACGGATCGTGCAGCCACGTCTCGATCCCTGAGTCAACAGATGGGGACGTTTGCAAGACAACAACCATCTGCACAAACGGTTCGACGAAGTTTGCCGCAGCATAGACTATCAGCTCGGAGACCATGGCTGCGGTTACCCTTGACGCAGCATCACAGCCAAGAGCGCCTGCGATGGTGTACTCAACGACGAACCTGGGTGCACGACCGCTACGGTCGCAGGTTCGAAACCTGCCTCGGGCATGGATGTGTGTGATGTCCTTAGGTTAGTCAGGTTTAAGTAGATCTAAGTTCTAGGGGACTGATGACCTCAGAAGTTAAGTCCCATAGTGCTCAGAGCCATTTGAACCATTTGCAACGCCTCTCTCGTAACATCTGCCACTGGAGTTTGTAGAGGATCTCTACGACAGTCTCGCAACGACTAAACGATTCCTTTACGAAATGCGGCACTCTTCACTGGATCTTCCCTTATCTCTTCTATTAATGGTACCTTGTGACGATCTAGTATTGATGATCAATACTTAAAATCGGTCGAACAAGCGCCTTATAAGCCATTTCCTTTAGCGGATGAGTTACATTTACTTAATATCCTTCCTATGAATCCCAGTCTGGAAGCAGCGTTTCCTACTATTTGTTGTATGTGATCATTCCACTTCAGCCTGCTCTGGATAGTTACTCCTAGATATTTTTAGGTATATACTGTTTCCGGCAGTTTATCATTACCATAATAGTTGTACAGTAATGGATTTCTTTTGCTATGTACGAACAATATGTTACAGTTACTTACGTGCAGGGCCAGCTGCCAGAGACTGCACCATTCATCCTCTGCAGGTCATTCTGCAAATCAGTAGTGTCTTCTGCTATTGATACTTTCTTGTAGACAACCGCATCATCTAACAACAGTCTTAACTCTCCAGTGGGCGCGCCGTATCATATGCAACGCAAATTTTAGTTTTCTATGTGTCCACTGGCTGGTGCTAGTTGTCAGTTTCCATGGAATCTAGTATGCAATATTCATCATAGATGGATTGTGTGTAATCTCGTTTGAAACCAGACCTGGCCATTGTTCTGTTGCAACAGCATTGTTAATTTCAGTTCTGCCTCTGCGGTGTGATTGCCGCCACGCGCCTAGCCATGTGCCTATTTGTTCAGCATTATATGCTTATGATTTGTTACACACGTTTTCACCATTAAGTCTTGTTTAGAGTGTTAATTTGTTGTTTTATGCATACACTATATTTATTTACAGGGAAAGTGATATTGTAAGGGATCGTGAAGAGATCCTACGAATTCTAGCGGGAATTTCGGAAAATGAGTTGACGTGTGATGAATTTTAGGACAATTTTGATATGAAAGAGGAAATTATTGAAGCTAACAACCACAGTAGTGAATCCGCACAGTACAGGAAGATGACAGTCAGGAAACATCGGTATATGATGTTACGGAAGGTAACTATACATTTTATACTGGAATAAACGGTGAAACTCTTTGGATTAGTTAGCCCCTAACTGTAGGGAAAACCAGTGCTAAAAACATTATCAGAACTTTATCGGGCCCAAAAGGGACTGCCAGAAACTCACTTACACCTTTAGATGCATTTTATCTTTTTATCACTAAAAACATGATATAAGATCGTAGCTCATACCAACAGATGGCTTGGGAGAATACATAGTGATACGAACTATTCTAGAGCTTGCGAATGTAAAGACACTTCAGCAGAAGAAATTCATGCTCTTTTCGGTCCACCTTTTTTTGATTAGCATAAACAAGGGGCATTATGCCAACTGCTGTGAACTGTGGGCATCTGATGGTACTTGAATGACTGTCTTACGAACGCTTTTCAGTTACAAACGTTTGAACGAAGGTCTACAGATAAACTGCCACCCCTTCGTGAATTTCACCAAGAATTTGTAAATAGCTGTATTGCTCACTATAATGTCAGTGAATTTGTGACAATTGATGAAATGCTGCAGACTTTTAGAGGCCGTTGTGGGTTTGTACAGTACATTCCAAATCAGCCTGAGAAGTATGGTATCAAAATATACGCCCTTAGTGACGCAAAAACATTTTATACCCTCAATTTCAAAGTGTATTGTGGCAAACACGTCGCTCGGCAATATCTAAAATCAAATAAACCTGAAGAGGTTGTCGAAAGACGTTAAGTCCCATAGAGAGCACGAACAGGAATGTTACGACGGATAACTATTACACCAGTTACAGTCTAACTCAGAGTCTACTAGATAAAAAGTTGAGCATCATCGGCACTTTGAAAGAACAAAAATCAAGGAAATTCCACCTGAATTTCAGACTAGTAACACAAGGGAAAGCAAATCGACACTCAATGGATTTCAGTACAATTGCGTTTATCTTCAACTGCCACTTAAATTAAAAAATAAAAATAAAAAAATTCCTTTCTACGACGCATGATACAAATGAAATTGACGTCAAAAGTGGGAAATCAGAAGTAAATTTGGACTACAACAGAACCAAAGGAGGAGTGGATACTGTGGATCAGATGCGTGCATTATATACAACAGCCAGAATAATCAGGAGATGGCAGCTGGCTTTATCCTATCGACACCTTGATATCGCAGGAATAAATTCGAACGTTACCTTTAGCCACAGCAATCCAGACAATAAAGACAGACGACGGCTTTTTCTGAAAAACCTATCGTATAGTCTTATGAACGCTCATCTATGACAACGAGCGAAACTAACAAACCTTCCGAAAGATATACAAATATTTCTTGAAAAATTCAGAAAAGGAGGCCCAGTTCATGACGAACTTAAACCTGGAATATGTCACGTATGTGGACGACACAAAAATGTCAGAACGAAAACATCATGCAACAATTGTGGAAACAATGTCTGCAAGAAGCGTTCTCGTGAGAACGTTATGTACTTCTCTTGTGATGTTAATAACCAGCGGATAGAAATTTGTTCTGACTGAAGATATTTATTTAACCAAGCTGAATTTTTCTTTTACTTTTATCTGAAATAAATAATTAATGCAATAACATGCTGGTTTACTTTAGTTTTTATTATTTTGTTTGCCTAAAAACGATAACAATGTGAAGACAAAATTGCTGTGGAAATTCCGCGGCGCGCCCACTCACGTGAAATCAGAAGGTGCTCCCACCAGAGGGTTAAAGAGCTTCCGACGCTTTCTGCTAGACCGATAATATAAACTATAAGCAGGAGCGATCCTATCGCACTTCCTTGGGGTACTCTGGAAGTTACTTTTACATCTGTCGGTTTTGTTCCGTTAAGCGCAACGCGTTGAGTTCTATCTGGAAGGAAGTCTTGAAACCAGTCACTAATCCGTTCGTATTTTTTCACCAACGGTGTCAGATGCCTTCCTGATTTCAAGGAACGCGGCATCAGCTTGAACACCTTTGTCTACAACGCTGTGGATCTCATGGAGGAACAGAGCAAGATGAATTTCGCAAGATCTTTGTATGCGGAATCCTTGTCGATTTTTGTAGAGAAGATTTTCGTTCTCCAAATACGTCAGAATTCGTGGGCACAAAAAATTTTCCGTAATTCTAAAACAGTTTGACGTTAATGATATATGCATACAATTAAGTACGTCTATCCTACGGCCCTTCTTGGAAACGGGGATGGCCTGCCCTTTTTTTCCAATCGCTAGGCCCTCCTCGTTGCTGTTCAGTCTCGGAAGCCCGAATTCAGCATTTCAGCCTACTGTCTGTTGTCTTCTGTTTCAGTGCCAGCATGGTCACTGAGTGAATGAACTGAGAATCTCGAATCGCTTGCTGATTTTACATATGACAATGACCTCTTCTCTCATTGCTCCAATTACGCTTATTTTCGACTCGTTCAGCTTTTGTTTGTAAGCTAGGTACTAACTTCTTGAACCTGTGATGCTGTTCTCTTTGTTTGCGTTGCAGTTTTTTTAACACGGATATTAAACTGCGGTGGGTTTTTCCCTTCCCTTAAGAGCGTGCTCGGAATATACTTCTCTCCTTCATACTGAATGATGCTTTCGAATTTTTTTCATTTGTCCTCCACACCTTTGTCCTTGTCACTGAATATTTGATGCTGACTACTCAGATACTATGAAATTTGGATCCTGTCACTTCTGCTGAGCAAATATATATTTCCTACCTTTCTTAACATGCCTTGCAAAACTTGTACTCTTAGTTGCTATCACAGCCTTGTGATCACAGATACTTTCCTTTGTCCATGTCTCTTTGTTGCTAGATCTGAAGCGTTACGTTTACGAGTTAGTTCTGTAACTATCTGCTCGAAGTAATTTTCGGACAATACATTCAGAATAGCGTCACACGAATCACTGTCTCTGGCAGCAGTTTTGATAGCATGACTCTTCAATCTATACCTAGGAAGCTGAAGTCACCCCCATTATTACAGCTTGATCAGAAAAATTACTGACGATATTCTGCAAGTTCCCTCTGAAGCGCTCTACCACTGCAGCTCCCGATCCAGGTGTCCTATAAAAGCATCCGATTACCATTTTTGGGAGACCTTTGATGCATAACTTCACCCACACTGATTCACATTCGGAATGTGTAATAACAATCGAGTTCTCTACTGCAATAAATACGTCGCCACCACTGGTGACTAATCTATCCTTATTATAATTATTTCACCCTGCACTTAGGATTGCAGTTCACTTCTGGTTTAAACTAACTTTCTGTTCCTAAGGATATCTCGGCATTATAATCTTCAATAATCGATACTAATTCTGAGACCTTTCCTTGGATGCTCCTGCAGTTTATTTATATCATATTTACCTGTTCTGTATCCAATCTGCGAGGACGAGAATTCACTGAGAATTTTGTAGCTGATGTAACTTTGTGTTTTGATGGAAATTCGTCTGTGATCCCAAGGGGGAGAGGGGTTCCCTAATCTAAAAAACCCCGATGTGCATGCCACACGTATTCTGCTCCCTACTAGTCGCTTCCTACGTGTAGTGCATGCCTGACCTGTTAAGGACAACCCTAGCATTATGCACTCTGTAGCGGAGGTCAAGAAATTCGCACCCATTACCTTCGCAGAGTGGTCTGAGCCTCTGATTTAGAGCTAGCACTCTGCTTCAAACCAGCGGACCGCAATCGACCCTGGGTGTGATGCCACAAATAGTCAGCTGAGCTCATGTGTGATGCTAGTTGGCTTCACCAAATCAGCCATCAGCCGAAAGGAGCGGAGAATAGTCTTATATCCCAAGCGGCAGACCTCATTCGTGCTGAAATGTGCAACTATTTGTAGCCGGTTTCACCGAGTGCACTCAACAGCCTCCGACAGGGCCTCCTCCACATCACTGACCAGACCCCCCTCCCCCCTCCCCCCCCCCCTCCCCCGGCAAATGTACCGAGTGCACACTGGGATTCTTCAAATGGTTCAAATGGCTCTGAGCACTATGGGACTTAACATCTATGGTCATCAGTCCCCTAGAACTTAGAACTACTTAAACCTAACTAACCTAAGGACAGCACACAACACCCAGCCATCACGAGGTAGAGAAAATCCCTGACCCCGCCGGGAATCGAACCCGGGAACCCGGGCGTGGGAACCGGGAACGCTACCGCACGACCACGAGATGCGGGCTGGGATTCTTTCCCACCCTTTCCTTGAGGAGCTCCATTGCCCGCCTAACATTAGAGCTCCCAATGGCCAGCATACCTGCCCTCTAAACTTCTCCAGACGGGGCAGGAAAATCGGCCACTGACTCGGCAGGAGAAGCATTCTGTGCTGGTTCAGAAGTATCAACACTGGGTAGCACTTCATACCTGTTGCTAAGGCGTAAGGAGCCAGCTGTGTAGCCTGTTCCCTGTTCTGCCTTCCGCCCAATGACATGCAAACCCATTCAGATGTAATGGTGGCCCAGTGTTGGTCTGCAGGCATACTCACCATTGAGATGCTGCTCGACTACATCTAGCCACCACAAGGAAGGATCGCCATATTGTGTGCCTAACACATTGTACACCTTCACATTTTCACCTGCCATCTGAGAACGACTCCCTGCAATATTCTGTATCATCCTGCACCTCTGGTTGGATAGTAGCAGTAGCTAGACTAGGAAAATACAGTTCCATGTGTAGAGTGCCATTAACATTACAACACAAATGGGTGCATTTGGAGTGGCGATGTAACTGAAAAGCACCGAAGCATCACAGTTTTGCAGCATTTCAAATGTCCATTATCGAAGCAGTGTGGTGTCCTGGGGAGAAGTCCCACTCTCCCATTGTTTTTGAGGTGCACTCTTGGTGTCATTATGAGTTGAGCTATTGGGTATGACTTCAGGTCATGACTGGCAGTGACTCAGGAAGATCTGCTGGCGTGATGGTATGTCACTGATATCCTGCGACCTCACGTGTCACCTCCCGTGTGACAGTACTGTGGTGCTATTTTTCAGTAGGACAATGCTCTTAACGTATGGCACGTGCCTCTCAGAACTGTCTTATGATGTTGAGGTACTCTCATGACCAGCAAAATCCCTAGATCTGTCGCTAATAAAACGTATAGGACTAGCTCGAATGTCAATACCATCCCATTGCAATTATCCAGCATGTCAGGGATCAAATACAACAATTGTGGTCCAGGTTGCCTCAGGACTGGACACAATGACTTTATGATACTCTTCCCAACCGAATCAGTGCACGCATCCAGACCGGAGAGATTGCAGCGTCTTACAGATAAGTGGGTTCATACTACCAAGATCCCTGTCCATTTGACTCAATTTTCTGATTATCGAAATGCACCACACACCCTTGCAACCTATTAAGTCCGAATTCGTTTTCTCCTCCCCTTGTGGTAATTTCCCTTTTATGTTAAGCAGTGAATTCATCTGGGGAGAAAATATTTTATGGAAACCAAATAAAATGTAGTTACCAGACTTCTCACAAAAGAAATGGTGTATTATATTGCAGGATATCTTCCCCACCAGCCTTAAAAACACTGGAAATAGTGATTAAGTTTTTATTCAGAGGCTGATCTCCAATTTTGCACATTATTTTTAACTACTACATATTTAACAACAGTAAACAGAAAAGTTTGGAGATTAGAAGAATGGAACGTTGTCTAATGTTTCACTGCTCAGGAAGGTGAGGACTGAACACAGGATGGGCAAGACACAAAATTGACTGTGGCCAGCCTATGACTGGCTGATATATTTGGATACTACATTTCTGATATCATGCAAGCACTGAGTTTTGCGAATGGCATCATATCTAGGGTGCTCCAGGAGTATCTTGATTGGGAGAAAACTACCTCCAGCAGAATCAGCTGCTGTAGACAACAACACACAACCTGATCAAAAGTACCTGGGCACGACTATGTAGTTAGGAATTGACCACTAGGTGTCACAAGAGGCAGATCGAACATCGTAAAAGGAGATGGAGAGTATTGTGTTGTCAGTAGGGAACACAAGAATAAGTTGGTCAGGAGAATTCAGTGACTTCGAATGTGGGCTTCTCACTTGATGCCACCTGAATAACAAATCCATCAGGGGCATTTTAACCCTTCTAAATCTGCCCAAGTCTATTGTTTGTGATGTGACTGTGAAGTGGTAATAAGAAAAAATAGCCACAACTAAACCAAGATCAGACCGACCTCACGTCCTGATGGACATGGGTCGTCGACCATTGTGGAGAGAGGTAGTAAAAAGAACACGAAATTATTGGATGGAATCACTTGAGAGTCCCAAAGTGCTACCAAAAGTCCAGCTAGCGCAAAGGCTGTACGCAGTGAGTTAAAAAGAACGGGGTACAATGGTCGGGCTTCTCCTCACTGCGACTGTAGCTAATTGTTACTGCTCAGTAGTTGTTCTTCTAAACAGCAGTCTGTACCAGCAGATCAGTTGTACTTCGCCTAATATTGCTCGTATCTTAGGCACTTGGGCTATTCACTGCTTTGTTTAAAAAGAATAGCTCGATGTAGTCACAGGGTCGAGCCGCCCCCATCTGCTTTCATGCCACGCAGCCAACTCTCTGCTAATAACAACATGTAGCTGTGCTACTGCAGCCAAACAGTCTGTGCACTGACTAGAATTTCTAGTTAATAAAATACGCACAAATACATAATAAAAGTTAAACGAATAATTTAATGACAAGAATTCTATTCTAACGTCTGTCATTGATACAGACGTCATGGATAATGTGGAATACTGTTTATTCAAGAAATGACATTTCAAATAAACGGGAAGTAGTCCTACGGTATTCAGTTAGGGTAGAGATAAAAAGAAGCTTATCAAATGCAGCGAAGTTCCACTGAGAGCCTTACGAGCAGGGTAGCAAAATCACAAAACCAACTTGTTTTCAAAGATATGCGAGAACCAAGCCCATTTCATGATCGTAATACATGAAATATTCATCAGTTCGAAACAGTTCAGAGTTCAACATGACTATTCGCAAATTAACACACGCGATAGAAAGAATAGTAACTCATACTCTGTCTTTCCTCAGTTTTGTGATACGAACGGAAGAGGTTAGTGTCTACTAAGGAGCACACGAGCCCAGAATCAAGCACCTTCACAATCGAATACTCCTCGTTACCACAGGCAGGGCTGCCCTCTTCCGGAACTCGCGTTAAAGTGTCCCGAATCGCTCTCCCTTGAGCTCTTCACTCGAAAATGTCGGTCTCCGCTTGAGTCCAGCACTGTTCCAGCACTGTTCACCTCTCATTGGCTAAGGCCCATCCCCACCAAAGATACGTCGTTCTCTTGCTCTACAGACGCGATTTGACTCACTTCACTACATTCCCGCACTAAACTAATATATTTCAACAATATTTAAATAAAAGAAACTTTATAAACATTCGGTTACACTCCATTCAGAACAACTATAAACAATAGTTGGTTCATAAGTAAATAAGCCAGCATTCTTGTGCAAGTGCGCTCTCGTTAAGTGACAACGAATTGTCGTTAAATATACACTCCTGGAAATTGAAATAAGAACACCGTGAATTCATTGTCCCAGGAAGGGGAAACTTTATTGACACATTCCTGGGGTCAGATACATCACATGATCACACTGACAGAACCACAGGCACATAGACACAGGCAACAGAGCATGCACAATGTCGGCACTAGTATAGTGTATATCCACCTTTCGCAGCAATGCAGGCTGCTATTCTCCCATGGAGACGATCGTAGAGATGCTGGATGTAGTCCTGTGGAACGGCTTGCCATGCCATTTCCACCTGGCGCCTCAGTTGGACCAGCGTTCGTGCTGGACGTGCAGGCCGCGTGAGACGATGCTTCATCCAGTCCCAAACATGCTCAATGGGGGACAGATCCGGAGATCTTGCTGGTCAGCGTAGTTGACTTACACTTTCTAGAGCACGTTGGGTGGCACGGGATACATGCGGACGTGCATTGTCCTGTTGGAACAGCAAGTTCCCTTGCCGGTCTAGGAATGGTAGAACGATGGGTTCGATGACGGTTTGGATGTACCGTGCACTATTCAGTGTCCCCTCGACGATCACCAGTGGTGTACGGCCAGTGTAGGAGATCGCTCCCCACACCATGATGCCGGGTGTTGGCCCTGTGTGCCTCGGTCGTATGCAGTCCTGATTGTGGCGCTCACCTGCACGGCGCCAAACACGCATACGACCATCATTGGCACCAAGGCAGAAGCGACTCTCATCGCTGAAGACGACACGTCTCCATTCGTCCCTCCATTCACGCCTGTCGCGACACCACTGGAGGCGGGCTGCACGATGTTGGGGCGTGAGCGGAAGACGGCCTAACGGTGTGCGGGACCGTAGCCCAGCTTCATGGAGACGGTTGCGAATGGTCCTCGCCGATACCCCAGGAGCAACAGTGTCCCTAATTTGCTGGGAAGTGGCGGTGCGGTCCCCTACGGCACTGCGTAGGATCCTACGGTCTTGGCGTGCATCCGTGCGTCGCTGCGGTCCGGTCCCAGGTCGACGGGCACGTGCACCTTCCGCCGACCACTGGCGACAACATCGATGTACTGTGGAGACCTCACGCCCCACGTGTTGAGCAATTCGGCGGTACGTCCACCCGGCCTCCCGCATGCCCACTATACGCCCTCGCTCAAAGTCCGTCAACTGCACATACGGTTCACGTCCACGCTGTCGCGGCATGCTACCAGTGTTAAAGACTGCGATGGAGCTCCGTATGCCACGGCAAACTGGCTGACACTGACGGCGGCGGTGCACAAATGCTGCGCAGCTAGCGCCATTCGACGGCCAACACCGCGGTTCCTGGTGTGTCCACTGTGCCGTGCGTGTGATCATTGCTTGTACAGCCCTCTCGCAGTGTCCGGAGCAAGTATGGTGGGTCTGACACACCGGTGTCAATGTGTTCTTTTTTCCATTTCCAGGAGTGTAGTTTAAACAATTATTTAGGCCTGATTGTCAGAAGTGCCTTTTGGCATTCTTTTACAAGGGTGGTGTCCGCTAACACATGCGACTGACCACTATTAAATTAGCACAGTTTTAATAACACTTGCAATCGACGCTTGAATCAAGTTACTGGCACTGTGGTAAACTATTCATTCAATAAAAATACAAGTATGAAAAAATACGAGGTATTCATGCTGCATTCACCTGCTGTGTAAATGTGAAGGACGAGATGTTCTGGAAAACATTTTCATAATGAAAAAGATCTAACCAATGTCGTCAATCAGTAAATAAAATACACTCATGCTCATAAATTAAGGATAATTGCAAAATGTGGTGCCACACAACGTGGCACTACACAAAACTGGCGCTAATAGCATAGGCACATAGGGAACACACACGACACAGATCTGTAAGTCCACGGCGTTGGTGATAAGTTGAGAAAGCCGTCCCGAAACACATGTCCTACAAAACGCCACTGTTTCCTGCGCATGTACCCTGACATCAATACGGGATATGATCACCATGCACACGTACACAGGCTGCTCAACAGGTTGTCATGCTCTGGATCAGGTGGTCTAACAGATACTGGGGTATAGCCTCCCATTCCTGCACCAGTGCCCGTCGGAGCTCCTGAAGTGCTGTAGGGGTTTGAAGACGAGCAGCGGTACGTCGACCGAGAGCATCCCAGACGTGCTCGATGGGGTTTAGGTCTGGAGAACAGGCAGGCCACTCCATTCGCCTGAAATCTTCTGTTTCAAGGTACTCCTCCACGATGGCTGCTCGGTGGGGTCGTACGTTATCATCCATCAGGAGGAAGGTGCGAACCACTGCACCCCTGAAAAGTCAGACATACTGGTGCAAAATGACGTCCCGATACACCTGCCCTGTTACAGTTCCTCTGTCAAAGACATGCAGGGGTGTACGTGCACCAATCATAATCCCACCCCACACCATCAAACCACGACCTCCATACAGGTCCCTTTCAAAGACATTAAGCGGTTGTTATCTGGTTCCTGGTTCACGCCAGATGAAAACCCGGCGAGAATCACTGTTCAGACTGTACCTGGACTCGTCCGTGAACATACTCGTAACCTGGGACCATTGTTCCAATGACCATGTACTGTGTTCTTGACACCAGGCTTTACGGGCTCTCCTGCGACCAGGGGTCAGTGGAATGCACGTTGCATGACTCCGGGCGAATAAACCTTGTCTGTTTAGTCATCTGTAGACTGTGTGTCTGGAGACAACTGTTCCAGTGGCTGCAGTAAGGCCCCGAGCAAAGCTACCTGCAGTACTCCGTGGCCGTCTGCGGGCACTGATGGTGAGATATCGGTCTTCTTGTGGTGTTGCACACTGTGGACGTCCAGTACTGTAGCGCCTGGACACGTTTCCTGTCTGCTGGTATCGTTGCCATAATCTTGAGATCACATTTTGTGGCACACGGAGGGCCCGTGCTACGACCTGCTGTGTTTGACCAGCTCCAGTCGCTCTAGTATTATACCCTCATAACGTCAACAATATGTGTTCTTTGAGCCATTTCCAACACACAGTCACCATTAGCATGTCTGAAAACGTCTGCACACTTACTCGCTGCACCGTACTCTGAAATGCGCCAACACTCCTCTGAGTATGTGGACTGCTGCCAGCGCCACCGTGCCACGACCGCAGGTCAAATGCACCGCATGGTCATACACCGAGGTGATTTAAACCCGCAAACCGCCCACCAGAGCGTTGTTTCACTATGTATCAACATTATCCTTAATTTATGAGCATGAGTGTAGATACAGATTCGTAACTTTCAGCAATGATAGCTATGGTGCAATGCTATCATCTGAGATAGAGTATGTTGAAATCGCGTGAGGGGATTACAAGTTGTTAATTCAGGGGTTTGCTTTGTAAATGTTTATTCATTGTGAAATATTACATTTTTTTGTTTTAAAGATACTGAAATATTGTCATGTCACTGCATGCCCCTCATTTTTCGGAGTCGCAAATGTATTCAGATTTGCATTAATATTTGATGTGGGTTATTGTCGAATCTCAAAGAGCTTTTACTTCCCCATCTTTGATAGTGTCTGACACTTCGTCTTTTCTGGACCATATTCTGCACAGAATCAATGTGATCATCAGGCGTTCAAATTCCCAGCTCTGGGATTTACTCGCTTCAGACGAAGTGCTCATTATCTCTCCACCTGGCTTGCCACGGCGCTCCCTGAGACCTGGGCCCGCTAGTGTTCTGTAGTGCATCAAATTCACCTTACCTCGCAGCAATTCCAGGCGACCGATTACCTCGTCTAAATACGCGTATCGCTGCATCATTGGCCACGTGTATTGTAGCCAGTCCTAAGCGACACTTGAGATCGTGTAAAGAGTGATACCACAGGACAGTGGATGACAGGAAATGATATGAAATGCTGAATCATGCCATACAATGTATCAGTCCAATGGAAGGGTTTGGTTTTCTCGAATTCCTGCAGAATGATATCTGCCATCATGTTTAGTGGCAACAGTGAATTACAGAGCAGGCGGTATTAAAGTGTGGTGGTGCCCCTATCACACTTAAGAAAACACTAAATGTGAGTGGAGTCCCAGAGAAAAACGAAGACCACCAGGGAGACCACCTGATCGCTGGGATAAAGAACTCAGGAAGGTTGCGGGCTTCAACTGGCAGAAGACAGCAGAGGACAGAGGTACATGGAAACACTTCTTAAAAATGTATTTAATAACTTAAACAGGCTACATCTTGTATAAATTGAATTAGCTGAACAATAAATAAATTAACACATTTTACAGCACTTTGTACTGCATACAGTGGAGGAACAGTTTGAAATTGATGATTGTGTCAGCATGAGATTGCACCCTTTCGTAAAGCAGCTTTTGTGAACCAATGTTTTGTGGGCAACAAAATTTGTGAAATGGACAAGTCTACCCAGAGTCGTAACCTGAATCTAATGGAACACTTCTGGGATAGATTAGCAAGTCAGCTTTGCTCCAGACCCCAATGTGCAGCATCACTACCTACTCTTGTTTCAGCTTTTGAGGAAGAATGGGCTGCCATTCCTCCTGAGACATTCAGACACTTCATTTAAAGAGTCGCCAGAGAAGTTCAGATAATCATAAAGACGAAAGATGGACACACTCCACTGATACGTACGTACCGATTTATGCGCTGAGTCGGCTCCACTAGCGCGAGGAGTTACACTTCCTGCTCGTAGTGAGAGGACGTGCGCTGCTGTCTGGAATAGATTTAAGTGGCTCTGAAGAGAGGAAAGGAGGTCTTCTTTTGTCTTTTGAGAAGAGAGCAGAGCGTACGCTGGTCAGTGATTTAAGCCTGCACTTGTCGGGATCATGAGGTAGTTTAAACACCTAAGATGGACAGCCATTAAGGCAGGCAGTCTTGCAACCACCACTGACCAGAATATAAACATGAGGTTGCAGCATGCTGTTGCTGGCCCACTGGATCAGGGTGTGGGACGTGTAAACCACGCCGTGCTGAAGGCTCTGGTCTTGCTCTCGTCTCTGCTGTCTGATTAACGGTAAGAACTTGTCGGATACTTCGAGTAGAGTTTCTTCGGGTTGACTGCACACTTAAATTCACTTGGCGCTTAGGTTGTCAATTGTCGGCGATGGACTATAGGCCGTTACTTCGAGTTTTTGGGTAAAAGCATGGAACTGCAAGTTGTGCTTGTCGAATGCATGGATACTAGCGTGTGCTCTGTGTTCAAGGCTGGAACAGGTGTCTAGAGTTCTTTCATAAAAACAAATTTTTAGTGACAGAGGAGAGACTGTATCATAAATTACCCATACGCTTAATTCTGAACAACAATGAGAGTGCAGATATAGACTCCTAGATCCTTCATTATGAGGTACAAAAATCACCTACAAACAACTGAGAGATTAGAACTGGCACAGAAACCTTACTGGTAGATGTTCAGATAGTGAAAGCAGGTCACCTGCACTGATGGGTAACAATACATACGCGGGATATAAGTACACTGAAAGCTAAATGAGGTAATACATGCTTCTTCCAACAGAGCAGTGGGATGCATTCATTGAATGAAATGTGGTTGTGATTTTTTGTCAGCACTCACTACTGGACAATAGAGAAATCTTTGGCAGCTGTTGGTTCTATGGCATCTCACAGGTGATCTCCATGTTTAGCAGGATGCTGCACCAGTTCATCACTTCCATATTTTGTTAGAATGATTTGAGGACCACTCCATGAATCGAACCTCTGTTTAATGAGCACATCGGAGGTGACATCAAGCAATTTTTGTGGTGGATTTTGATCCATTTTCAACAAGTTTACTAGATTTTTGAGAGGTTGAGTGATGACGACTCTTCAACACATAATTTCTTTCAGCGGTCTATGTCCCAGGAGTTACCATCAGCATCAGGATGAAAGGCCATGCAACACAACTAGGTGCCTCAAAATCAGTCACCCACTGTCTCTGTAATCATAAATCTATAAGTAAATGAGACAATTAAACCTTGCAGCTTTAATAATTTACAAACGAAAATAAATATTGATCATTTTTTTCCAAATAGCCAATATTTCTATATTTTCACAAATCAAATGTGCGACAGGGTAAGAGTGTGATGTAGGTAATAACAGATTCTTATCTTGCGCAGACATTCCTTTTCCAAGTGAACCATTTGATTGTACCTAGCAGGTCAGTTTAGAGCTCTGACATGCCACTGCCTCTTGACTTATGTTGTGGTCTCTACAGGGGCAAATCTATTTGCTCAGGCACAACTGTAATAGACAATGTTCCGTATTTCAAATATGAAATCTGCTTTTGTTGTACTCTGTCAGTTTAACAACAGTACTGGTATATGTAACACATATCTGTACATTGAGAGTGTTCCCAATAACTTGCTTCGAGAACTCTAAATTGTCTTGACTTCTTGTAGTGTTGTCATTGGATGAAACTTAAAGCCTTCTTTTTAATAGTATAATAAAGTTCTTGATTACAGCTCTGTATTCTTACACTGTAGCAGACTGCTTCACATGAATTCATTAATGAAAAAAAATCCTATTTATTTGTTCAAATATCGCAAATCAGTCTTTTCTAGCTGAAAGAAATAGTGATCTGAGACACTGGTGCACTGTGATCTTCTTGATGTAGACACATTAACATGCATTACCGTATTCCTGACCAGTGACTCATTTCTGCTATCAACTACTTTCTCAAAAGAGGCTGCTCATGCTAAGATTAATCACAAACATTTTCTTTGTTTGCTGCAGACTGTTTCAACAGAGATCCTCATACTATAGTGTATAAGTTGATATGTGTAACAACAAAGAATTAATAAACTTTCATATAAGTTTGAACAGAAATTACATTACACCATATATGATTACTTACTCATTTGAAGTACATTGTTGTGTCCTGTTTTTCTAGTTGTTCAAGCAACCTACTGAAATATTCATTCCTCATCATCATGTCCTACAAATCATTCAGAAACATTGATCATGCAGCAAGGAATTAATAAAAAATATTAGCTGCCAGGAACCAATTCTGTATGCATTTAGTGATTATTGAACTGGTATATCCCATTTGTGCCTACACTGGTTAAAACAAACATAGTAAAGACACTAAAGACACTAATCTGAAAGAGAAAAGGCTGCTGACTCCTCAGATATGCAAAGTACATGCTATTTATCTTACACTTCCTTATTAGTTATACATGACAACGCTGACGAATGTTAAATAATTACAGTTCAATTAAATGATGTAAAAAGAGCCTGCTTACAATGACCAGTGTTATTTGTCATTTTTCTAGCATGAGTTTTTACTCTCTGAACCTAAATAACCAAATAATTTGCAATAAGAATGCCTAGCAATTCATGTTTTACTTTTATTTCCTGTTTGAACAAAATTCTTAAGTTTTGGTTTCAGTTAGAATGAAGAGTCGAGATCGCAATAATATTCGTTTATTAACTGGTTTTGGCATATGTAAATGCCATCTTCATAATTTATGGCGCCCTATGGCTGGTGCTGGCGGCTCCTTGGTTGTCTCATGATATCACGAACGTAAACTTTAGTTTTGCTTTTTCTCTGCTGGTAGCTTGTCAATGGCCTTTATATCAGGTGATAATGGCTCATTATGAATCACAGAGAATGATATGAAGTTTATGTGGAAATTATTTTTGTTAGCTCATTTAAAGTTAATCTTAATATATAAAAATCATTACAAATTAATTATCACTTTTAATTTATTGTAACTATTATAAAACCATGTACTGAGGAGTGTGGGAGTAGAATTTTAGTCTATGAATGGGTACATGAACTTATTTTGTTTCTTGTATCATGCATATGTCGAAAATAGTTTTATACAGGTAATTCTGGATTGTTATGTATAAAGATAAGCAGTTCATAACAGTAAATACATAAAATAGTTACTACTTTAGATCCATTAATAAAGGCTGGAATGAATCTGTGGGATTAATATTTCTAATAACAGTTTTTTGAAGTAATAATATCCTATTTACAGTACTTATTTTCCTCTAAAAGATTATTCCATATCTCACAATAGATTGAAAATAGCTGTTGTAAACAACTTTCCTAGTCCTCATACCACATGCGTGGGACAATACTGTCATTGTGAATGCCACACTGTTTAGCTTGTTTGCAAAGTAAGTTATATGAAAATAACAGGATAATTTTTTTTGTAGAAACATTCCCAGGGATTTCACAGAATCTACTTTCCTAAGTTCCTGTTTTTCGTGGGTTATTTGCAAGCTATGTAATTTTGATTGATCCATGTTTTCGTTGGTTTTTTTATGTTCAGTATTAACCCATTTACCTCAAACCACTTTTCTAAACTATTTAGAGTGTCAGTAATTCTCTGGGGATTCTCTTCTGTTGTAACACTTACTATGCTGCCGACTACTACTGAATTACCAGTACACTGATAATGTTACTCCAATGAAAGGATACTTATTTGACCATTATTGTGCATAACAGAATGGTATCAGAAATATTTTGTTTCTGTAAAGAGTCCTATCGAAGGGAAGCAGTAGCAGAACAAATGTGAATGGAACAAAGGGTCTATTATTAAATAAGTAAACTGCAATTAGACAAAAGGAAACGGTCGCCAGCCTGATTAGGCAAAGTTGTGCCAGATATTAGTATGGCTCATAAAGGAAGCTGACTGTTGTTATTTCCCTTACTTGATACTTAAACTAATAAATAAACACTAAGAAATTACGTGATTTATGATGCAATGTAACTGTAATTTGGCATGAACAACACAGAAACAATATTAACCTTACTGCAACAACTGGCTCTCGGTAACACTATCTATCTGTACAATGAAGTAGAAAAGCTAATGATTTCTCTAGGTAAATAATTTCTGATGGTGGAGCAATATTATCTTGGACAAGATGTTCTTTTATCAGCTTAATTACTGTAAGATACTGTCCTTGGAATGGTTGTCAGGTAATTACATTCTCCATTCCTATTATTATTTGTATTCTCGATGAGCATTATTTCCTTACGCTAGTTAGCTCCAATGGTACATTTGATACCTTGATCTACGTACTATAGTTTGAATAGATGTAGCCAACTGCTTATTATAGCATACAAATGTAAGAGGGTTGGCAAGTGCACTGCATTAACGCTGTAGGTGTCTATCAGTAGAAAAGATAAAGACGGAATATTTTAGTTACAATGCAGTATGAGAAACGCTATTAATTACATACACATGAAATCATAAACATCGTTACTTTCGCACCTGCGCAATAATAATTGTTATACTGATCCTACACTGTCTACTAGCCAGTAACTATCATGAATCATTACTGTCTTTTCGGGTAATTGTAATCCTGTACTGAGATTTCAATGAAAACGATCTTTAAGCTGAGTAAATATTTTCTTGATAACTGTACTTTGGTTAAACTTCATCTATCCTTTAATGAAAAATACATGGGGTATTTCGAAACTTTAGCCCACTGAATAATTATGAAATCTGCTACTACGCTAGTTTTATTAGTTGTAATGAACGGGGGACTGATGACCTCAGATAGTAAGTCCCATAGTGCTCAGAACCATTTGAACCATTTGTAGTGAACGTATACTAAAATGACTTTTCAGCTCAATATAATAGACTACGCGGAAATATCATAGCATTTGGGATAGGACTGTGTCTAGGAAAATGACTAACGATAAAATACGGGAGCTCAACACAAAGTTTACAGAACACAAAGTAACTGTTGAAAAAGAAACCACAAAACTGGTCCGTGTAGTTATATGGTACTCATCTCATAATTTGACATGAAGGTAGTGTCCGTACTGCTCTCCTGTGCTATTCAAAAAGAGTGGCAAATGTATCCATGGCTCTTCCTATGTTATAGGTTCTGAAAATTCCCTTCTTAGCGTCGAATTTTTGTAGCACAGAGTAAACCAAAGTATGTCATAAATAATTAACCAAATTACATCCACATCCAAGGTTATGTTTCTTGCCTCGTTCAGTTCACAAGATGTGAATACTTTTGCTGCTAGCTTTGGATGAAGTCATTCCACAGAGGAGTTTTGCAGTTCGACCATGAGATCGACCTTATCGATTCCGCCAAGCCAGTTTCGTCAGATATGGGCTTTCCTCCATGTATTACATGATTACAAACCTACATGTGCTACGCATGAACCAGGATTATTAGTAAAGTTTTAACGTTTCCATTCTTTCACAGTATATTACATTTGAAATCACATCCACAGATTAGTTACACTTACATAAACGGTCATAAATAATGAATAAAACATTTATATGGATGTTACATCAAAGAGCATTGTTATACAGAAATCACAATAAGTAAAAACAGACAAAGAAGTTAGATAAGACAGTTATTGGTAATAATGATAATCGTGCTACACACTTTCAATGACTACAGATGCACTGTCTGCAAATAAAGCTGGGTGGGATGATATAATTAAAGGTAAATCATTTACATGAAACAAAATATAGGACCGAGCCTAAATGGAACCCTGTCGGACTTTCTGTGAAATAATTTTCCAGTATGAGAAACAACTTCCTGTACCTGACGTTACAACTATCCTTCGCTTTCTGTATGTTAAACATGATTTGAACCATTAAAAATGCTGCTGTTTAATCTCTATCTTTCTAATTTATTTTCCAGTAGAGAGTGGTTTACACATTCAAAAGCTTTTGTAAGGCCACAGAAAGCTGCTGTGACTTTTGGGATTTCTCCAGAGATAAGCATATTTTCTCAACAAAATTTTTTGTTGGCATATTGTAGTCTTCCCTTTATGGAAGCCAAACTGATTTAATGTGGTGATATTAGATCCTGCTATCAAATTTTGAATTTCGATTGCAGCAACTTTTTCGAATACTTTTGAGAATATTGGGAGAAGGCTTACTGGGCAATAGTTTCCTACATCTTCCTTTGAGCCGTTTTTGAATAATGTCTTTGCTACTACATACTTCAGAGCATCTGGGAAGCATCCTTATTCAAATGATTGATTTATTATTTCATATCTGGGTCCTGACATAATACTATAAGTTGTCTTCATTGCTCTAGTAGCTATTTCATTCTATCCAAATGCGTTTTTATTTTCAAATAATAACAGTACTTTCTCTACCTCTTTAGCAGTAATTAGTTCAAATTTGTGTGCATTCCGTGTTGTTTGAACTCCTTGATGTACGGCAGTAAAATTAGAGTTTTGTAATATATATATCAAATAGGAAAAGAATATGTTGAAATTTTGAATTATTGTAATATGAATATGTTTATAAAAGAAGTATGTTTGTTAAAAGCTGGTTCATGTTTAGGGCACTTGTATTTGTAACATGTAAACGCTGTAGGGAAGTCTCTCTGCAACAGAAGTGGCATGGCACGATGTAAAAGGTGGGTTTGGCGGTCGAGCTGAGAGGCTCCTTTGTGTGAAAAGCATGCATTGTGTGGCTAGCCTTAGCACGGTACACCTCGACGGTGCTAAGAGAGGCAGTTGGAAGCTGCATTAGAAGGGATTTGCCTCGGATGTGGATCTGGCTATCATTTGGTATTCACGGAATAATGGAATGACTCTAATATTTGAAAATCAGACGCCAAGTAGAGGTTTTATAGAGCATTCGTACAACATGAGCCGTGAATATAGTTATCTGCCATTTCGCTTGCCACTAATCTTCGCCACTGCTTCGCAGACTTCATACATTCAGTTACGTAATGTATATTGACATGGACCAGTTAATTTTTGTGTTGTTTCAATAATAATCACATAAAACCTCAATTCGTGTTCGAAACCATAACTTCAATCATGATCACGAACCTACGCAGGGTCTTGACCTAAGTGCTACTAAAACCGAGTATCCTGATTTAAATGAACAATTCTGGCATTCATGTGTTTAATAGTGAGTTTTCGTCTAAAGTAAAAGGAATAGCAAAAATTAAAGTAAGAGTAGAATTTGAATGCTTTGTTTATGGACTACTCCAAGTGAAATTGTTAAGGTAGTAAGTTTAAGTACAAAAATTTAAAGATCAATCAACAGGAAAATGAAGACCTTAATTATTTAATAGCTAAAACCATAAAAGCGAAGTTGGATAGGCTTTTGCTAAAGTATCCTTAGTTTATTATAAAATATAGTTTTGTAGAATTACGGTGCAAAATCGTGTAAATATTACTGCCAAGAATACCTGATTCACAGGTGATCAAAGTACAAGTACATATAAATCTTTAATGAACCGATTTGCGGTAGTACTAGTAGAAGTGAAGTTGTGCACATTTTCAAAGACAGTGTAGTTTTGGTACCCATCAAGAATGGTTCCTTTTGAAGTTGCATTTTATTACCTTTCAAAGTAATTTAAGTGAATGATTAGCTTTTAGAGACAGTTTTTACTTTTGCAATAATCAAAGAACCTTGGCTAGTGAAAATATACCAGTTTATGGGTCCCTTTCGTATTGTCCCATTAAGAAAAAAACTATCTATTACTGTTACTAAGGAAAACTGTTACATGCTGAGGAGCTTAAACAGTGTATTTAAGATGTTATTCATCTTTGTTTGTGTTATTCATATCAGTTAAGATAGAAGCCCCTCATGTCCAAAATTAGTTCTGCACTTCATGCAGTGATGCTTCAGTATTTTGATTAAGTAATGCTAATGATTGTGGCCGTCATTAGTATGACCTCGGTGCAATTTTGCTCCCCATGATTTACTGGTGTGTGTGTTATTGGTAACTGCTGCTACACACGGTACAGAGTGCACTGTGTCAGTTTCTACCCTGTTTGCTATTCAAAGGGAAATCTCGACAAAAGTAACCTCAATAACTAATATCCAATTTTCTCAAATATATATTTCCAAATTAATGTGTCTAATTAGGCTGGCGACCGTTCATTCTTTTTCATTCATTTATAATTTTACCACTTCTGTTAACTCCCAAGGTTAAGGCCCGTTTGGTTTTACTGTCAACTTCACAAAATTCGAAATTGTAAATCCTCTCAGGAGGTGACATTAGCGTGTTACAGGGCACGTTACTGTTACAATAGGCATGCGTATTCAAATACAGAGACATGTAAATAGGCAGAATACGGCGCTGCGGTCGGCAACGCCTACATAAGACAAGTGTTTGACGCAGTTGTTACGTCGGATACTGCTGCTACAGTGGCAGGTTACCAAGACTTAAGTGAGTCTAAACGTGGTATTATAGTCGGCGCACGAGCTATGAGACACAGCATCTCCGAGGTAGATGAGAAGTACGACCATTTCAAGACTTTACCACAAATATCTGCAACATTATATCTATGACATTACTGCGGTCGGAAAAAGATCCTGCACGAACGGGACCAACGACGACTGAAGAGAATCGTTCAGAGCGACAGAAGTGCAACCCTTCCGCAAGTTGTTGCAGATTTCAATTCTAGGCCATCAACAAGTGTCAGCGGGCGAACCATTCAACGAAATATCATCGATATGGGCTCTCGGAGCCGAAGGCTCACTTGTGTACCCTTGATGACTGCACAACGCAAGGCTATACGCCTCGTCTGGGCCTGTCAACACCGATATTGGACTGTTGATGACTGGAGACACGTTGCCTGCTCAGACGAGTCTCGTTTCAGGTTGTATCCAGCGGATGGACGTGTACTATAGAGACAACCTCATGAATCCTTGGACCCTGCATGTCAGCAGGGGACTGTTCAAGCTGGTGGAGGCTGGTCATCAGTGAACGGCGGCTCGAAACGTACAACGCGCAACGGACGCAGGCTGGTAGAAGCAGTATTATCGTGTGGGAGACATTCTCCTGCGCTTGCATGGCACCTGTGATAGTAATCGAAGATACGCTGACAGCTGCGAACCACCTGCATCCCTTCGTGCTTGATCCCCGACGGCGATGTCACCTTTCGGCAGTATAATTACCCGTGTCTCGGAACCAGAGCCGTGCTATGGGTATTATAGTGGACTCACGTTGATGTCTCGGAGACGAAATTCGTCTGATGTAAGTCCTGTCGATCCCATCGGGGTCGCTATCAGCCGCCATCACCGCGTACGCATATCAGTGGTTCGTTATTTTCGTGAATTATATGGCCTGCATGTAGACATCTAATGCCACATACCTCCACAAACCCACTAACAAACTGTCGGATAACTGATACGCAGAATCAGTGATGATTTTCGTTTCAAAGGCAGACAAATAAGCTTTTAAACAGGTGGTCATAATGTTTAGGCTCATCCCTGTATTCCTTTCCTCGCCGATTCTGCGGAGAACTTCCTCATTCCTTACCTTACCAGTCCATCTAATTTCCAACGTTCTTCTGTAGCATCACATCCCAAATGCTTCTATTCTCTACTATTTCGGTTTCCCCACAGTCCATGTCTCACTGCCATACAATGCTGTGCTCCAAACGTACATTCTCAGAAATTTCTTCCTGAAAAGAAATTTCTTCCTGAAATTAAGACCTTTGTTTGATACTAGTAAACTTCTCTAGGCCAGGAATGTCGTTTTTGCCAGAGATCGTCTACTTTTTATGTCCTACTTGCTCTGTCTGTCATAGGTCATTTTGCTGCCTAGGTAGCAGAATTCCTTAACTTCACCTACTTCATCACCACCAATTATGATGCTAACTTTCTCGCTGTTCTCATTTCTGCTACTTTTCTTTACTTTAGTCTTTTTTCAGACTGTTCATTCCATTCAACAGTTCCTGTAATTTCTCTTCACTTTCACTTGGGATATCAATGTCATCAGCGAATCTTGACATTGATATCCTTTCACCCTGAATTATAATTTCATTCTTAAATTTTTCTTTTTATTTTCGTTACTGCTCCTTCGACGTACAGATTGAACAACAGGGGCGAAAGATTACACCCCTGCTTTACACCATTTTTAAGCTGCGCACTTACTTCTTGATCCTCCACTCTTATTGTTCCATCTTGGTTCTTGCACATATTGTATATTACCCATCTTTCCCTATAGCTGACTCGTATTTTTCTCAATATATCGAAAATCTTGCACCATTTTACACTGTCGAACGCTTTTTCCAGGTCGACCAATCGTGTGAACGTGTCTTGATTTTTCTTCAGTTTTGCTTCCATTAGCAACTGCAACGTCAGCACCTCTTCTTTGGTGCCTTTACTTTTCCTTAAAACAAACTGAGCATCATCTAACGGATCCTCTACTTTCTTTCCCATATTCCTCTATATTATTCTTGTCAGCATCTTGCATGCATGAGCTGTTAAGGTGATTGTACGATAATTCTCGCTCTTGTCGGCTGTTTCAATCTTGGGAATTGTGTGAATGACGTATTTCCGAAAGTCTGATGGCATATTGCCAATCTCATTCATTCTAGAAACCAGCGTGAATAATCTCTTTGTTACCACTTCCCCGAATGGTTTAAGAAATTCCGATGGAATGTTTTCGATCCCTCCTGCCCTATTTGATTTTGAGTCTTCCAAACCTCGTCTAAATGCTGATTTAAATACTGGATCCCCTATCTCTTACCCATTGACTCTTGTTTCTTTTTCTAACACGTCATCAAATATGTCCTGCAACTCATAGAGGCCCTCAATGTACTCTTTCCACCTATCCGTTCTCTCCTCTGCATTTAACGGTGGAATTCTCTTTGCGCGCTCTTAATGTTACCGCCACTGCTTTTAATTTCACCGAAGCTTGTTTTGACTCTTCTGTACGCTGAGTCAGTTCTTATACTTAGAATTTCCGTATTCCACCTGTTTGCGGATTGATTCTTCCTGATTAGCCTCTTAAACTTAAGCGTACTCTTCATCATTACCAAATTGTAATCTGAGTCTATATCTGCCCCTGGGTACGCCTTAAAATCTAATATCTGATTTCTTTATCTGATTATGACATAATCCAACTAGAATTTTCCTGTGTCTCCCGGCCCTTTCTAAGTATACATTTTCCTCTTGTGATTCTTGCGCAGAATATTCGGTATTACCATGTGAAATTTATTGCAGTACTCAGTTAGTCTTTCTCCTCTCTCGTTCCTACTACCAAGCCCATATTCTCCCCTAATCCTTTCTTTTACTCCTTCCCCTACAACGACATTCCAATCCCCCATTGCAATTAGAGTTTCATCTCCCTTTGCGTACTGAAACCCCTTTCCATACCCTCACATACTTTCTCTGTCTCTTCATCTTCTTCTTGCAAACGTCGGCATGTATACGTGAACTACTGTTATCGGTGCTGGTTTGCTGTCGATTCTGATGAGAACAACCGGCCGATGTGGCCGAGCGCTTCTAGGCGCTTCAGTCTGGAACCGCGCGACCGCTACGGTCGCAGGTTCGAATCCTGCCTCGGGCATGAATGTGTGGGATGTCCTAAGGTTAGTTACGTTTAAGTAGTCCTAAGTTCTAGGGGACTGATGATCTCAGATGTTGAGTCCCATAGTGTTCAGAGCCATTTGAACCATTTGATGAGAACAACACTGTCACTGAACTATTCACTTTAACTCAGTCCCTGTCCTACTTTCCTCTTCATAAAAAGTCCTACTCCCGTTATTCTATTTTCTGCTGCTGTTTACATTACCCTACACTCGTCTGATCAGAAATCATTGTCTTGTTTCCATTTCACTTCACTGCCACTGACTATATCCAGGCCGAGCCTTAGCATTTCCAGTTTCAAATTTTTTAGCTTGCCTACCACGTTCAGACTTCTGACATTCCATGCTTCGACTCGTACAACGTTTCCTGGTGCCGAGGAATCTAATTGTCCCACTAGGACATTAGCTACAAATCTATCACAAATATCAGTGGTCTCGTCGACTGAAAGCCAAATACAGTGGTCACCAATGGCTGTTTTAACATCAGAATTAGCCTTTTCATACACCTGATTCAAATACACTCCTGGAAATGGAAAAAAGAACACATTGACACCGGTGTGTCAGACCCACCATACTTGCTCCAGACACTGCGAGAGGGCTGCACAAGCAATGATCACACGCACGGCGCAGCGGACACACCAGGAACCGCAGTGTTGGCCGTCGAATGGCGCTAGCTGCGCAGCATTTGTGCACCGCCGCCGTCAGTGTCAGCCAGTTTGCCGTGGCATACGGAGCTCCATCGCAGTCTTTAACACTGGTAGCATGCCGCGACAGCGTGGACGTGAACCGTATGTGCAGTTGACGGACTTTGAGCGAGGGCGTATAGTGGGCATGCGGGAGGCCGGGTGGACGTACCGCCGAATTGCTCAACACGTGGGGCGTGAGGTCTCCACAGTACATCGATGTTGTCGCCAGTGGTCGGCGGAAGGTGCACGTGCCCGTCGACCTGGGACCGGACCGCAGCGACGCACGGATGCACGCCAAGACCGTAGGATCCTACGCAGTGCCGTAGGGGACCGCACCGCCACTTCCCAGCAAATTAGGGACACTGTTGCTCCTGGGGTATCGGCGAAGACCATTCGCAACCGTCTCCATGAAGCTGGGCTACGGTCCCGCACACCGTTAGGACGTCTTCCGCTCACGCCCCAACAACGTGCAGCCCGCCTCCAGTGGTGTCGCGACAGGCGTGAATGGAGGGACGAATGGAGACGTGTCGTCTTCAGCGATGAGAGTCGCTTCTGCCTTGGTGCCAATGATGGTCGTATGCGTGTTTGGCGCCGTGCAGGTGAGCGCCACAATCAGGACTGCATACGGCCGAGGCACACAGGGCCAACACCCGGCATCATGGTGTGGGGAGCGATCTCCTACACTGGCCGTACACCACTGGTGATCGTCGAGGGGACACTGAATAGTGCACGGTACATCCAAACCGTCATCGAACCCATCGTTCTACCATTCCTAGACCGGCAAGGGAACTTGCTGTTCCAACAGGACAATGCACGTCCGCATGTATCCCGTCCCACCCAACGTGCTCTAGAAGGTGTAAGTCAACTACCCTGGCCAGCAAGATCTCCGGATCTGTCCCCCATTGAGCATGTTTGGGACTGGATGAAGCGTCGTCTCAGGCGGTCTGCACGTCCAGCACGAACGCTGGTCCAACTGAGGCGCCAGGTGGAAATGGCATGGCAAGCCGTTCCACAGGACTACATCCAGCATCTCTACGATCGTCTCCATGGGAGAATAGCAGCCTGCATTGCTGCGAAAGGTGGATATACACTGTACTAGTGCCGACATTGTGCATGCTCTGTTGCCTGTGTCTATGTGCCTGTGGTTCTGTCAGTGTGATCATGTGATGTATCTGACCCCAGGAATGTGTCAATAAAGTTTCCCCTTCCTGGGACAATGAATTCACGGTGTTCTTATTTCAATTTCCAGGAGTGTATATTTTGCGCCATGTCGACTCACCTTGTATTTTGCGACCGCCGATAGTCTCAACAAAGCCCATAAAAGTAGGGTTCCTTAACACGTCCCATGGCATAACTCCAAACACTACAGCCTCACGCACGTCTTGATTAAAGCTATATACTGCACTACTTGTCGTATGGTTAAATATGTTATGTGTTCTTCTTCCCAAAGTAGCCCGCAATTCGAGCTGTGAAATCTTTATACAGAAGGAAATATGAAATTATCGTTGCTTACCTAAAATTAAAACAAAGAACGCAAGTAAGATGGAAGTAACTAATAAATGAGAACGTGATCACGTAAAATGGCAGCTTCAGTTGAGGCGCATTTGCATGTCAGCAAACCAATTCTGAATTTCGATTTTAAATATTCGAGGTAATAATGCTAGCAAGACGACTGGTAGATAAAATCAATGACAAAAATAACCAGTGTTTATTTATTTGCTTTTACAGGCTTGGGGAAAAATTATTCGACCGTCGAATGTGAAAGTGGAGTCTTCCCCAATCCACTGCCGTAAATTACCAGTTTTTTTACGATTTCTGTTTAGACATGAAAAAGTTACACGTAAAACGCACTACTCAATGACGGCCAACACACCACGCCACTTTACTTCGTAACTTCGATATTAAATAAACTTAAGTGTCACCCGTTTTTTCCTTTAATATACCTCTGTATTGTCAGGCAGCATTTAAGTAAAGAATGATTGGGTTTGTCCCAACGCAGCGGTGTGTGGACAGATTCTCAAAGCAACAGTACGGTAACAGTGCCTCGTACAGTTTCATTTCAGAGCGGGCTACATTTCTTACACCTTCAGAACCATAAAAATGAGTAGACTCAAGTGCAACCGATGCAGCAGCGTGCTGACACATTGCCGAGTTATAAAGACAAGTGACACTGCACCGTACACTTTCTTGATTTCACTGCAGTTTATAAGTTTATTTGATATGTCTTTCCTTAAAATGTGCAGATTCACGTTGTTGATTTTCGTTAGCATTAATTCAAAAATTCCATTTAAAAACCTTGAGTTTTCCAAAAGTACTCTTTAACTCCTATTTTTACAGTGAAAGTTCTATTTAGGTCCTTATAGGAATTTTAATACGATTTACCCGCTCTTCGTTCCATATCGTTAAAACCCTAAAATCCACGCCCAGTTATGAAACATCCTATCAAGAACCATGTCTCGCCTTTTGAAATATCCAGCGAGCAATCATAAAACGCTGTTACCTTAGTGTAATCATCTCTGTTCGTCCATTCCGTCTTTCTTTCAGTTACCTTCGGTAATATACTGTATGGTCCCAGTTCCCTTACTTAGCAGTGCTGTGTCATGAGAAAGTTACTTCCGCCCATAAGTTTTACACACTAGTGTATATTTAATGTTGAGCTTTCATCACGTAGAAAGTTCTGGTAATTATTTGCTTTATTCAACCTTAAGTCTCATCAAGTTTTCATGTGCGAATCTGTGCCTTTCCTTATTACATTTTTCATCCACCTTCTTTTCCTTTCTTCTTACAACAAAGTAGAGCAACTACACAACCAGCAACATCCAAATCGCTTATTTTTACAGCCCAGACTAAATACTTTTATGCTATCTAGAGAGACCTTTCCAATAATATTGACCGACTAGAGTTCGTTAAATTCCATCACTATTATTTAGGTCTTCACTCACAAATTGTTAACATCTCCGAAGCGTCTCTAAAGAGTAGACATTCTCCCAACGTTTTTAGGCAAATGATGAATTTTTATTGAAGTACTAGCTCCATTTAGACCTTTACCGAAATCTCTCCACTTGTTTTGTACTCCACTGCTCCAGTTAGTGCTGTAAGATGACCCCGCTATAGTCGAAATATATTTTTGGGCATTGTTCAGTAGTATCGTGTGCTGCATCTGCTCAATCTGCGAGGCGTTTGAAGGATGACATCAGAACTGAAGCTTGTCGAACAACACAAGTGCGAAACAGCTGTAACAACACAGCAGCTGGATCGTTAGAACCACTCTTTTCCTGTACTTTCCGCAGTGACTAGCAAACGGGTCTGCTGAAGGCTGGTGGTCATACTGCCGACGGTTTTAAACCTCCGACTTTAGCTGGGGCCCAACTATGGCCTTTGAAAGTTGCTGTTAAGGTAAGTTGAAAAGGCAGATTGCACCATTAACACAACTTTCTTTATAATTCAAATTCTAATATATATGTATGTCTTAGGAAATCTCCGAAATTATTTGTCCAGAGCGTAGGCTTGTACATACGTGGAATAATGCACAGAGCAAAAGAGAGTGCAAGATTTTGAAACAGGCCTACGGTGCTATAGAAGAATGTTGAAGATTTAGATGGGTAGGTAGAATAACTAATGAAGAGGTACAGAGACAGTTGTGGAGAAAAGAAACTTACAGCACACTATTTGACAGAACACATCTTGATACTTCAAGGAGTCGTTTGTTTGGTAGTTAAAGGAAGTGTGTTACTGTGTGTAAGGAGGGGGGAGGGATATCAACTGCATTTTTTAAAATAGGAACCCCAATTTTTTATTACGTATTCGTGTAGTACGTAAAGAAATATGAATCTTTTAGTTGGACCACTTCTTTCGCTTTGTGACAGATGGTGCTGTAATAGTCACAAACATATGGCTCACAATTTTAGACGAACAGTTGGTAACAGGTAGGTTTTTTAAATTAAAATACAGAACGTAGGTGCATTTGAACATTTTATTTCGGTTGTTCCAATGTCATACATGTACCTTTGTGAACTTATCATTTCTGAGAACGAATTCTGTTACAGCGTGATTACCTGTAAATATCACATTAGTGCAATAAATGCGATCCCGGCGGAGGTTCGAGTCCTCCCTCGGGCATGGGTGTGTGTGTTTGTCCTTAAGATAATTTAGGTTAAGTGGTGTGTAAGCTTAGGGACTGCAGTTAAGTCCCATAAGATTTCACACACATTTGAACATTTTTTGGAAATAAATGCTCAAAATAATGTACGTCAACCTCAATGCATTTGGGAATACGTGAAACGACATTCCTCTCAACAGCAAGTAGTTCGCCTTCCTTAATGCTCACACATGCATTGACAATGCGCTGACGCATGTTGTCAGGCGTTGTCGGTGGATCACGATAGCAAATATCCTTCAACTTTCCCCACAGAGAGAAATCCGGGGACGTCAGATCCGGTGAACGTGCGGGCCGTGGTAGGGTGCTTCGACGACCAATCCACCTGTCATGAAATATGCTATTGAATACCCCTTTAAATGCACGCGAGCTACGTGCCAGACACTCATCATGTTGGAAATACATCGCCATTCTGTCATGCAGTGAAACATCTTGTAGTAACATCGGTACAACATTACGTAGGAAATCAGCATACATTGCACCATTTAGATTGCCATCGATGAAATGGAGGCCAATTATCCTTCCTCCCATAATACCGCACCATACATTAACCCGCCAAGGTCAGTGATGTTCCACTTGTCGCTGCCATCTTGGATTTTCCGTTGCCCAATAGTGCATATTATGCCGGTTTACGTTACCGCTGTTGGTGAATGACGCTTCGTCGCTAAATAGAACGCGTGCAAAAAATCCGTCATCGTCCCGTAATTTCTCTTATACCCAGTGGCAGAACTGTGTACGACGTTCAAAGTCTGCGCCACGCAATTCCTGGTGCATAGAAATATGGTACGGGTGCAATCGATGTTGGTGTAGCATTCTCAACGCCGACATTTTTTAGATTCCCGATTCTCGCGCGATTTGTCTGCTACTGATGTGCGGATTACCCGCGACAGCAGCTGAAACACCTACTTGGGCATCATCATTTGTTGCAGGTCGTGGTTGACGTTTCACATGTGGCTGAACACTTCCTGTTTCCTTAAATGACGTAACTATCCGGTGAACGGTCCGGACACTTGGATGATGTCGTCCAGGATACCGAGCAGCATACATAGCACACTCCCGTTGGGCATTTTGATCACAATAGCCATACATCAACACGATATCGGCCTTTTCCGCAATTGGTAAACGGTACATTTTAACACGGGTAATGTATCACGAAGCAAATACCGTCCACACTGGCGGAATGTGACGCGATACCACGTACTTATACATTTGTGACTATTACAGCGCCATCTATCACAAAACGAAAAAAGTGGTCCAACTAAAACATTCATATTTCTTTACGTACTACACGAATATGTAATAAAGAATATGGGTTCCTTGATAAATCCCTCGCTGTTCACGAGCTACATACAGCACCTGCACACCTCCATTTCATTTTCATTCCGCTCACGCTCATTGTACTGTGTGAAAAACAACTTCTCGACAGGATGCATTTCAGACGTACGTGTGGTAAACATTACGAAGTAGATTAAAATAATCCGACTATTTAATGACGTCAGCTGTTTGTGACACATGAAATTATGTGCTGAACCAGGATTCGAACCACTGCGAGCACACCTTCAGGACCGATCCAAATTTTCAATTGTCGTGTAGTCACACCCATTATGCTCACACAATTCCTGATTCCCGCACAGGGACCCAAATATTATATCGTCATTTTAGCCATCGAGGCATGCTCACATCATTCATAGTTAGAACGTCTGTGTTTATACAGTGTCTACATTTTCACAATACAATGATCCGGAAACCTCATTTGGATCTTAGAGTAATTAACATTTTATCGAGATTGGATAAAGACAGTAGGGACCTAACTGATAGTATTTTATCTGCTGATATTCAAAGCAAGAAAATAACCGCTTACCTGTTAACAGCTGACTATGATGCAGCCAAGATAGATAAGGTAATGCATTACAGTATGGAGACTCCTCTGTGGAAAGCAGAAAGAATAATTAATGATTGAATGTAAATAGTTTTAAGAATAATTTACAAGAGATGACCTGGTATTAAATTTATAATTAATTTAATGCTAATGCAAAATTTAATGCATTCCATTATAAATTAACCTAATTATTTGAAAATAGCTTTCTGCAAAAGATAATCAGAAAGCACATTAAACAGCTATGTGCAAAACCATGGATCACTAGGAGGATTAAAGATTCTTGTGAAACGAAAACGGAAATGTGTCTGTCAGTAAGAACAAGTATAAATCCTGCAATAAGATCACATTATAATAACTGCCCCCAATTGCTAAGAAAAGTTATTAAAAAGGTAGGGAACATGCACATAACGTCAGAAATCAGTAATTCCCACAACAGACTTAAGTCTGTATGGAATGTAGCGAGAAGAGAGACAGAACAACCAGCCACAGAACATGATAACATCACTACTGAACTGAATGGAGGGACTATGTTTTAGTTAGTGGTTGCAAATAAATGTAATAATCATTTCTTAAATATTGTAGAAAATACAAGGACAAACAATTCAAGAGACAAATCACAATACCACACTGAAAAAGCATTTCTCATAAAATCTAATCATATGAATGTGTCACCAATTTCTCCATGTAAAACTAAGAAAATTGTATATTCTCACAAAAATAAAATCTCGTCTGGTTTTGATGGTGTTTTTAGGAGCATACCAAAGTCGTATGGTGATGGGGCTATGCCCCCAATTTTGATATCAAATTGATACGTAAATTAAGTAAATTGATCAATTAATTACTCACCACCACCATGTGTTTTCCCCAGCCGGCATGTGGGTCCCTGCCCCTTCCCTCTCCCCCTCCTCACCCCTCACCCTCATCCTCCCCCACCTACCTTGTTGAAAGAAATTTCGAATTTTGGTTAGAAATTCAAAAAATGGTGGGAATTTAAAAAAATGGTGGCAATTTAAAAAATGGCGGGAATTTCTTTGTCCCAGGGCTGTGCTGATGTCCCATCCCACCCTCCATCCAGGAATTGGCGGGAAACTCAAAGTGGTGGAGGCTCTTTCCGGAACGCTAACCCCGGTCCTGTGCAGAAATCTCATGTGCATCTCCCAACACATGGAAATTGTCCAGATGCTGGTGAGGAAGGTTAGGTTAGTGTACGTTATTTATATCCCCAGGCTTACTTCAGACCAAGCCAACCTACTAGCGGAATACAGCTGCTTATATGAAGAAAACCCTTTCAGTGAAGCAACTGTGGAAGCAGGGAACAAGCTTATTTCCTCTATAAGGGAGACAAAAAAGGTTAAGTGGATAAAAACTATAGAAGACTTCGATCTGAAAAGAGACAGCCATAAAGCTTGGAGACTTCTGAGACTCCTAAACAATGATCCGACTAAGACCATTACACATCATAGTATCACTGCCAATCAAATAGCACATCAGTTACTGGTGAATGGGAAGCCAACACCCAAATCACAAAAACCGAAATTGCAAAGAGAAGGGCAAGAGGAGAGTAATGACCTTACACCATCATTCATCATGGAAGAACTACAGAAGGCTATCAAACAAAGTAAAAATGGCAAATCAACTGGCTTGGATGAAATACGAACGGAGCAAATCAAACACTTCGGCTTAAATACAAAGAAATGGATTCTCCAACTTTTCGATAACTGTTTAGGCGGAAACCAAATTCCAAAGATATGGCAGAAGAGTCGAGGGATTGCTTTGCTGAAACCTGGTAAAGAAGGAAATGATCCAACGAGTTTTAGACCAGTTGCACTACTTTGTCATCTTTACAAATTGCTGGAAAGACCGATTTTAAATCGTCTACCATCCCTCACTTATACCTCAGAAATCTGGATTTCGTCCAGGTAAAAGCTGTATTGGACAATTGCTAAATCTCAGACAGTTTATAGAAGATGGCTTTGAAGCTCGGACGGTGACAGGAGTGGTATTTGTCGACTTATCAGCAGCGTATGATACGGTCAATCACCAGCTACTGCTAGTCAAGGTCTACAATCTGGCCAAAGATTTAGGTCTTACCAGACTCATCGCGTCCCAGCTGCAGAATCGCAGGCTCTTCGTTGACTTTCAAGGACAGCGTAGTCGATGGGGACTACAGAAGAATAACCTCCCACAAGGAAGTGTTTTGACTCAAATTCTGTTTAATGTATACACTAACGACCAACCTATAGCCACAAACACCAGGAGCTTCTTATATGCTGACGACCTCGCTCTAGCCACCCAGAGCACAAATTTTGAATCAGTGTAGAGCAACCTCACGAATCCCCTTGAAGATCTATCCAAATACTACTACATAAACCAGCTTAAACCAAATCCTTCAGAGACCTAAGTGTGTGATTTTCATTTTAGAAACAAGGAAGCCACTAGCAAGTTGAAAATAGTATGGTTGGGGGTCCAACTGGAACAGTAAGAGACTCCAAAATACCTAGGAGTGACACTTGATAGATCCCTCACTTTCAAAAAGTACTGCATGAAATGAAAGTCGAAAGATTCCACCAGGAACTATCTCCTACAGAAACTGGCCGGATCACAGTGGGGAAGTCAACCTGAAACAATCTGAACATCTGCAATGGCACTATGCTATTCTGCGGCAGAGTATGCCTGTCCTGTTTGGTATAATTCAACTCATGCCAAACAGGTGGAAGTAGCGCTCAACGAAACCTGCAGAATTATAACATGCTGCTTGAAATCCACTCTAGTCGAATGGCTTTACCATCTCGCAGGAATAGCACCACCACCTGTTCAAAGAGGGATAGCTGCGAGCAAGGAAAGAAAGGCAGTGAAACAGGAAATTACTTATCCTGTGTGGGCATGAACCGCATCCGCAACGAATCAACTCAAGGAAGAGTTTCCTTAGGGCATCAAAGGAACTTAGAACCACTGCTGAAGGAAGAAGCTAGGCTGCAACTATGGAAGGCTATGACCTACCTCCCCCCTGGTAGGAAAAGAGTTGTTGAAGCTTCACCTCCAGGCAATGATGTGGAATGGACAACTTGGAAGTCCCTGAATAGACTGAGATCTGGAGTTGGAAGATCAAAAGTTAACTTGGCAAGATGGGGATACACTGATCCAAATAATATTCGGTGTGACTGTGGAGAAGAACAGACTGTTCGGCACATTCACATGTCGATTGTGCCCAGTCTCCTGTACAGAAGATGATTTTCAACAAGCAACAGAAAATGCACGGGAAGTGGCCAAGTTTTGGTCAAAAGTAATTGAATCATAACTGTGTAAAATTTATGGTCATGTACCCGTATGTTTATGACACGATAATAATAATATATTTAGGTTGAGGAACTGAATAGCGTAATTAACCGTAAAGATCAGTCCCAATTACACAACTATGTGCATTGTGCATTCCTGCTGGGAAAAATTTCACAGTACTATTTGAAACTTGTGAAAGACATACTCAAACTCTACATAGGACGACCCCTTCACCTGCAAGCAGGTGGGAAAAAGGGTGGAGTGGACGGTACTATCTTTATTTTTAGCAGGAAACATGTCCAACAGGCGAGATGCTGGTGCTGGACAGATTTCAATGTATTGCCCGTAAGCATACAGCTGAGGACTGTTTGTATCGCTGTTTGACGTCAGAGTTCGTTACAGGCGCCTCCCGTTTCATTGCTCAACAATCATCTTGCAGCCCAGGTATTCTAAATTCGGGAAAGCCAATAAATGCTACCACAACTGATGGAAAACGCTTCACTGTTCTAAATGCACATCGAAATTGTCGTGAAAAAAATACCAGCACTCGTAATCAATGGGTCATAATGCAACACATGTACTGGGGATTAGGGAATGTCATTGCCCCAAAAGATTGCACCAGAAGATAGGGGCCACAGTTGCACTAGTGTTTTCATCGATGTGCGGTCACGAACATACCAACTTAGAGCCACTCATACCTCCCTTCATCCCTTCCTCTGCGTCCCTCTCCCCACCATAGGTGGGGACTGTTCTACTTGTCGCTGAGGGTCCACAAAAAAATTCATCTGCTGGCAGTGATACAGTCTGCGGAACTCAGACCTCCTGCGCTCCGTTAATAAACGTATTTCTCAGAAAGACTGGAACAACAATGAAATTCCAGAGAACTCTCCAGATCGCTTTTGCAAATGGACATTTATTTATTTAGCTTGTGGCATATAACACATCATATAGAAAAGACATAAAAATCGTAAGACACAGAAATAAAGAGTAGTCACAGTGTGTAACATATAGTTGTAGATATAAAAGTGTTTAAAAAAAGTGTATATAACAAACAAAAGTTCACAAACAAACATCCAGATTTGTGACATAGTCTATTGCACTTTCAGTCGCGGTCAGAAACTCATTGGGGTCTCCTGCAAAACGTCTCAGAGGGCAATCTTCCTCGGTGTGACGAATCGTCTGCCGGTCCGCACCGCAGTCACATCTCGGGGTGGTGATTTTACCCCACCTATGGAGGCTGTCTGCACATCTGCCGTTATTTGTCCGAATTCGATTCAGGGTCGTCCAAGTTTTCCTTGGCAAATTGAATCCTGGTGGTTGGACATTGATGCATGGCATATTCTGCAGGTTTTGGGGCACAGATTCTCTCCACCGCATTTTCCAGAGGTTGCCATAATCCGGGTTGAGAGGATGCGTATTTTTTGCCTTTTTTAATGAGGGGTGTCTTGAGCGCAATCTGTTCATCTCCAGGGCAGGAACATCCTTATGGATTGGCAGTTTCTCGTTGTTCAGCACTTTTCCATACTCGCGTATGAGAGCGTTCTCTCTGCGCAGGTCCGGTGAGGGAATGTTGCTCAGTATAGGTAGCCAGTGTAAAGGCGTTGGCTTTATTGTTCCTGATATCATCCTCATTGTGTAGTTTAGTTGAGCATCGATCAAGCCTGTGTGTTTACTGTTTAGCCATATCGGTGCGGCATATTCTGCTGTTGTGTAGACAAGTCCCAGAGCCGAAGATCTCAGTACAGCCTCAGTACATAGCTTCTGTATGATATTATTTCGAGTTTTAAGTTTTGCGGCTGTATTACGTAGGTGTTCCTTGAATGTTAGGGTTCTGTCAAAGGTGACGCCTAGATATCTGGGGTAATTATTATGCTTTAGCTGCCTGTTTTCGAAATGAACGTTGAGCTTTCTTTTTGCTTGGGCATTGTCGAGGTGAAAGCATGTCACCTCCATTTTTGTCGCGTTTGGCCGTAATCTCCACCTTCGGAAGTAATCTTCCAGCTTTGTTAGATCCGCAGTTAATGTGTTTTCCGTTGCCCCCATTGATCTGCCTCTTGCAGCTATTGCCCAGTCGTCGGCATATCCGAATTTTTGAGAAGTGGTTTCAGGTAAGTCAGATATGTAGAGGTTAAACATCAATGGCGCCAGAACGGAGCCTTGTGGTAAACCATTGTTGAGCTTCATTTGGTCGCTTTTTAAGTCGCCCAAATGAAGCTCAACAACGGTTTACCACAAGGCTCCGTTCTGGCGCCATTGATGTTTAACCTCTACATATCTGACTTACCTGAAACCACTTCTCAAAAAAAAAAAAAAAAAAAAAAATGGACAGCTGCCACCGCTTCTGTACACTGCCTATACTGACTGCGGCCCCCTGCTGTATGTGGGAGATGACTTCTTCACTCGAATGCGTCCCCAATGAAGCATCTGGCTGGGTGGTCCAGATGGTGGGTCAACGCTAACGATACTGACATACACAATAGGGCGCGACTCCGGTGGGCCACAGAACAAAGTGGGAGAAATGACGGCTACCCCAAGCGCAACTGCTTCGCATTGTCCCCCATGGCGCTGGCATACCGCGCCCCTCAAGCACCTGCTGTTCTGCAATGGAAAACACTTAACTGTAACAATTGTATTTAACGTCAATGCACCTCTTATAAGCAATCATCTGTTAAAAGAAAGATAACACTATCCCGACGATAGTAAACGTCCTGTTCGCACGAAGATAAGCGCAGTCCGTTTTCTTTCAATTTTATGAGCGAAATCGCTGTAATTTGAGAGCATTCAATATATTGAAATTATAACCTGTCGTACACGAGGGCATTACATTTTTTCCAGATGGTTGAATTATCAATATAGAATGGTATTTATATAGTCATTCTTTTCCGTTCGACTGCAGGATAGAATTCGTTTCTCTTTCTTTCCTCCTGTCTCCCGTTATTCTGCGACATCCAAAGAAGTAAAAAACAAAACAAAAAAAACTACAGTACTACCGCCGATTACAGATGACCAAATTGTAGAGGTCGGCGCTATACATCTGACAGATATATTATGTTATCTCACATCTCTTATACATGGCCACCCTGCGTAAAATCGAAAGACAAAATTTCCACTATTTGTTGCGAAAACTAGCGATCACTGCAAAAGTCCTCATTATTTCGAAACTTTCATCAGAATAAACAAAGAGCAAGAATTTAAACGCTAGAAAAAAACATTTACCTTAAGCAATTTCTTTCAGTTGATGGACAAAACTACCTGGTTTCAGAGCATCCCTCGTGTTCAAATCAGAGCCTATAAGTAAATTGTCATGTACATATGTATTACAAACACTTCAGACGAGTGAAATAACATTGCAGAATACGGCCTTTCACGCCATTTGCTCACATGTCGGAAAAAGCGCACTCATTTTACGTTCAACAACAATACAGTATAGTTCAAGAGGACATTATCGTTTTGTACAATATGGCAGGTCCCGTTTTACCGATGCAATGCTATAGCACATTAGCGTTTAGAAAACTCGTGAGAGCATGTCTTGCAATAGAACCTCATAACGTCACCAATTACAGAACCCTTTAAGGTTCCTCCAATACATCGAAAACAAATGCCTTCTGCATGCTGCCGTCTGACATTTCAGCTCTCCTCTACTGACCTCCCCGGAGAGTTTCTGATACCTGTACTTGCAGAAAAAGTCCAAATCCAGCAAACTATCGTTTGAAATAACAGCAGATTCTTGCATTGAACTTTCGTAAGCAATTTGATCATCACAAAAACACTATCATTTCTGGATTCCACAGTGAATTATAATTGAAGTGCTGTCTACTTTATAAGTAGAGGTTATCAAGTATGAAATAACACGGCATACATATGTTTAAATACATAATCATGTTGATAATAATAAAAACAGTTATGACTCTACAAAAACGAATACAATCGATTTCTACTAGTTTTATGAGTGGCGTCATTTGAGAGCATTCCACGTATTCAAATTCCAAACTGTCATGCACGAGGGCATGACATTGATTTCAGATGTTTGAAATACTGCTACTGATCAGCACCTACAGACTCATTTATTACGTTTGAGAGCACTCATCATAATTATTTTGTAACATCCAGAGTAGGTAAAAAACTACGAACTACCTGCGTCCAGACTTTAACCAATCATACCACTCGCACTAATAAAACCTCCTATAAGATTTTACCTTCCAACGTATCGAAAAAAAAGAATACTGTCTGCATGTTGACATCGAGCATATTACATATACACGTACTGCTCCATTGGAGAATGCAGCCAGTGATCAAATTCGCTTGCATAGACCTGTGTAAAGTTTTAACTCCTATATTGGAGGTAGATCATATCCCACAAACTATCAATCACAAAGAGGGTTCCTGTGTTGTTCTTTCAAAAGCAGTTTAATACACTATTGGCCATTAACATTGCTACACCGAGAAGAAATGCAGATGATAAACGGGTATTCATTGGACAATTATATTATACTAGAACTGACATGTGAATACATTTTCACGCAATTTGGGAGCATAGATCTTTAGAAATCAGTACCCAGAACAACCACCTTTGCCATAATGACGCCCTTGATTCGCCTGGGCAGTGAGTCAAACAGAGCTTGGATGGCGTGTACAGGTACAGCTGCCCATGCAGCTTCAACACGATACCACAGTTCATGAAGAGTAGTGACTGGCGTATTGTGACGAGCCAGTTGCTCGGCCACCATTGACCAGACGTTTTCAGTTGGTGAAAGATCTGAAGAATGTACTGGCCAGGGCAGCAGTCGAACACTCTCTGTATCCAGAAAGGCCCGTACAGGATCTGCAACATGCGGTCGTGCATTATCCTGCTGAAATGTAGGGTTTCGCAGGGATCGAATGAACGGTAGAAAAAAGGGTCGTAACACATCTGAAATGTAACGTCCACTGTTCAAAGTGCCATCAGTGTGAACAAGAGGTGACCGAGACGTGTAACCAATGGCACCCCATACCATTACGCCGGGTGATACGCCAGTATGGCAATGACAAATACACGCTTCCAATGTGCGTTCACCGCGATACCGCCAAACACGGATGCGACCATCATGATGCTGTAAACAGAACCTGGATTCATCCGAGAAAATGACGTTTTGCCATTCGTGCACCCAGGTTCGTCGTCGAGTACACCATCGCAGGCGCTCTTGCCTGTTTTGCAGCGTCAAGGGTAAGCGCAGCCATGGTCTCCGAGCTGATAGTCCATAATGCTGCAAACGTCGTCGAACTGTTCGTGCAGATGGTTGTTGTCTTGCAAACGTCCCCATCTGTTGACACAGGGATCGAGACGTGGCTGCACGATCTGTTACAACAATGCGGATAAGATGCCTGTCATCTCGACTGCTAGTGATACGAGGCCGTTGGCATCCAGCACAGCGTTCCGTATTACCCTCCTGAACCCACCGATTCCATATTCTACTAACAGTCATTGGATCTCGACCAACGCCAGCAGCAATGTCGCGATAGGATAAACCGCAATCGCGATAGGCTACAACTCGACCTTTATCAAACTCGGAAACGTGATGGTACGCTTTTCTCCTCCTTACACGTTTCACCAGGCAACGCCGGTCAACTGCTGTTTGTGTATGAGAAATCGGTTGGAAACTTTCCTCATGTCAGCACGTTGTAGGTGTCGCCACCGGCGCCAACCTTGTGTAAATGCTCTAAAAAACTAATCATTTGCATATCACAGCATCTTCTTCCAGTCGGTTAAATTTCGCGTCTGTAGCACGTCATCTTCGTGGTGTAACAATTTTAACGACCAGTAGTGTACATTGTTTTTCAGCTGTAACACCTCCAATCAGTATATGACTACAGCTTTGTACGGTGCCATACATTTTCTTTTTCTATCAAGAGTTCGAGTTCTGTGGCAGGTGCCAAACCAATATTTACATGCTTTAATCCATTAGCTCTCAAAGAAAGCTGGACATCGTATGGTGTAACCTATGCTGCTGCCACAGTACACACGATGGTAGAAATAAAACACAGAGGCGATGTTTCTTATTGACAAAAATGTGGGAGACAGTGCAACATATGGAAACTGGAAGACTGCGATGTTGTATAGCGTTTCCAAACAGCTGCCCAAAACTGATGACCTATACAGTTAATCTCATCTTCCACAGTGACAGAGTTGCGGATCTGTCATTGTTCCAATTAAAAGAGCATTGTTTCCTCGTTTTGTGGTCATTTACATTATAATCATTCTGGTGCTGACCATCGCTGGAAGTTGCTGTTCACAACTCATGCAGAGTAGCAGAAATTAAAAGAGGTACTGTAATCTTATTGGTGAAAAAGAATGGAGAGGGCATCACAGCATATGGAGATAGGACGAGTCTGAAGCACTGAGGAACACATCCAAACAACTGTCTGAAGGTGATGACGTCTACATTTAATACCATGATTCACAGTGACAAGTGACAGTTGTCCATTGTTCCATCAAATCTCTCACCATCTCAAACAAGTGGTGTCAGTCAATTATTATGTGTTAATCAACAGTACACCAGTGGATGGATGGGATGAAAAAGACACCATTGATATGGGATGATGTACTATAATAAGCACTGCATTTGATAATACAATACATTTTTACAATTTTATCAGTTCCGTAATTTCAGTGCCGGACAATGACACAGCAGAATGCTTCCCAGTTTCTGTATTGGCGCTCAACAACCACTGCACTACTCTGCAGTTACCATATATTAGACTGCAATTGCAGATAGATGACTGTACAGTATCTCCATTCAGTCATATACACCAAAGTAAACCAGACAGTGATCTATACCGATGCATTTAGATTATCTACATATTTACAGCACATCGATCATAGATCAGAAAAATATGGTTCACATGGCTCTGAGCACTATGGGACTTAACATCTGTGGTCATCAGTCCCCTAGAACTTAGAACTACTTAAACCTAACTAACCTAAGGACATTACACACATCCATACCCAAGGCAGTATTCGAACCTGCGACCGTAGCGGTCACGCTGTTCCAGACTGAAGCGCCTAGAACCGCACGGCCACACCGGCCGGCCCATAGGTCAGAACTTACGATTACGACTGGTGATCTTTCCCTATGTGGATAGGGGAGGGTTACATTTGAATGCACATAATTTTAAGCTTTTCTTGGTATCGAGTATCCAGGTACCACCAACCCACCTCAACCCCCCTCCCCCCCAGTTCATGGTACTTTCTCTCTGATTTTATGTATTCTTGGTCAATTTATCTCATTTTTCCAACATATTTTGTCGTATTGCCCTCAATTTTAGGTATTTCCCATCCATTTGTCGCAATTATACCAGGTTTTCCTCAATTTTTACCGATTTCATGTAGTTTTTTACATTTTTTGGATACATTTCCGTATGTATATGATCATACTACTGGCATGCCCATGCACTGTGTGATTTTACACCATTGGGTCTGACAGAAAGCTGCACATTACATGATGTAAACTATGCTGCTCCCACAACAGACAGGATGGATGAAATAAAAGTCAGTGGCGGTGTTCCTTATTCACGAAAATGTGGAGGACATTACAACACGTAGAAACTCGAAGACTTTCCCACATTGTGGAGCGTTTCCAAACAGCTCCCTGACCTCTACATTTAATCTGATCTTCCATGGTGACGGGGTAGGAGGTGTCTATGTGCTCCATTTCGAAGAGACCAAAAGCAATGATTCTTCGTAATGCAGCCATGTACGCGATCACTGTTTTGATGCTGACCATCCCCAGAAGGTGTTGCATCCACCAAGACTCTCTCCACCTCAAATAAGTCATGTCAGTCGATTATTAGATGGCATTGCGTACCAGTGGACAGATGGGATGGAAAAGACTATGTCGATATGGGATGAAATACTGTAATAAGCACCACAGTTGACAGTGCGATAAATTTTAGCAATTTTAAAAGTTTTTCTGTAACTTCAACTTCATCCAATGACACAGCAGCATGCTTATCAGTTTATGGATCATCGCCAGACCACTCCTCCACTACTTTGCGTGTTCCATATAAAATATCGCGAATGAAGATAAATGACTATCCATTACTTCCATTCTGGTGAATTCTCGGGCATACCACACAGCGTCCTATACCGATGCAGCTAGGTTATCTAAAGATTTATAACACTTCGATTATAATGCGAATTTGCGACTACGATTGCCCATCTTCACCAATGTGGATGTGATTCACAGTGTATTTTCGCATTCTTAGGGTAAAGTTGGAGATTGGAAAATCTCCCCGCATTGTCTTTGACCTACCCTCCCCGTAGCACTGTCCCTGATTTAATTTGCAACTGACTAGAAGTAAAATGTAAATGACGTGTGACGAGGGTCTCCCGTAGGGTAGACCAGGTGGCTACTATACCCGCTATGTTTCACATCTCATGAAGGAACAGTGCAAGCTGAGTCTGTAAATGCTGTTCAGCAAAGACTGTTCCACATCAGTCTTTCTGTCGACATCAGTCCAAGTGCACAAGATCTCTCCAGATGCATGCATCTTGGCGAGGTTTGTATTCACCGCCAGTATATAGTAGGTTTGAGAATGCTGTGGTGAAATAACAGACAGTTAAGGAGAAACATGTGTATGCATGATGTACATCCAGACAGACGGAATTTGAAGTATTTTACGTAAATCATCTGTACTATCAATTCTGAAGTATTGTTCAAGTGTCTGAGGCCAGCACCATGAATGTATTTGCAAGAGAGAAACGATTGTAGAACATAAACACATTCCCTCCTAAGCCTACACGGCCCTAGACTTTACCAGGCTATAATGTTAAAACCATGTGGTTCTGAAATATTAGTCATGCAGAGTGCAATGCACTTCATACTTCAATGTAGGACATATTTCTATCCTACTCAGGTAAAGACAGCTCATAGGAAAGGGTGGCCTTATCGAAATAACAGAGGAGATTATGTTCAAGGGAAAGCAGTTAGATAATCTTGCAGGCAAATATCTGCTTTTCTTGTAACAACCGAAATAAACTGTATAGATGTAAGTAATATCAATATTACCAGCAACACCAATTTTATATTATTAATTTTCTTTCAGCTGCAGAACAAAATGCTGTGATTCCATTGATGTAATTCAATGCAATAATATTTTGGCAAAATTTCTAGATATTCCTACCAAAGTTGCCCAGCACTTCCATCTACAGCGCCTTATTGAAGGAAAGGAAGTAAATCAGAGGCATATTCGGACATCTCATCCAGAACGTTGTGAAAACTTTAGGGATGCAATGCTTCTGTACCATATAATGCTTGAAAGTGAAATGAAATTGGTTTGCAACAAAGCTTTCCTGAGTATACGTGCAGTGACAAATTCGTGCATGTTTCGAACCTGTAAATTACTACTTAAGGGAATCACACCTGCTGATAAACATGGGAAAAACCTTAACACCAAGACGACACCAGACAGTACCCTTGTACTAATTCACGAGCATGTAAAGCTTTTCTCCACAAAATCCTCACACTATGCACAAAAAGAAGTAACATATTTAAAATCTAAACTAAATGTCTGGACAATGCACAGCATGGTCAATGACAAATATGAAGATTGTAAAAATTCTGGAGATTCATTGCCCTAGTGGGCTAGAGACCATTTAATTATTCCTTCTTGTTAGTTGATCACTGTTTTCCTTGTGTTATCAGTGATTTTTGTAGTAAACATTATTTGGTACCCCTTTTCCCCCCAGTGCAGTTCGTGAGCGACTATATTCCACCCATTTCAAAATTATCATCAGTATTTAGCCTAAATTTAGAATGGATTCTTCCTTCAGCAGAGCCTGTTGTACACTTTCCTCCAACTAACTGGTGTTATTTTTCTTTGGTAACGACAGCCCTACTCACTGTAAAATATCATTAGGCATATGACATCATGCTCAGTTATATTACAGACCAGTAGGCTGATTAGGAAAGGGAAAGTTACAAATGCTTTAGATATAGCACAAGAAAGAAACAGAGACATAGATACATTAGTGCCACATGTTGTTCCTCAAATAATCGATCCGAATTTAAGACCAGCTTTACTTCTTTTAAGATTGCCTGACTATGAATATAATTATGATGTTATCAGAAGACGAAGGAAAAATTTATAAAAACAGCTGTACATTATTCAAGATAGACTTCCATATTTTGAAGAAATATTAAGAATGAATTATGGTCCTAAGTCTATAAATTTGTATCAGAGAATGAGAGAAAATTTATCTATTATTTGCTGTCGCAATTATGTTAATATTTTGGATGACTACTCTCAAGAAGATATGATTAATGATGTATTCGACCTCAGTCAACAAATTTTTTAATTGCATTACTTTAATAACATTTCTACACATTGGACAAGAAACATGTTCTGTTAACCATTTACAATCAAATTTTTATGAAAAATAGGATTACAGTTTGTTTCAACAAATTAATTATTTTGATCATTTAAGCAATTACTTCATGAGGTTTTATCTTTTCTGAATGGATGATACAAATAATTTTTGATATTTTAAAGTGTAATTCAGTTTAATCTTGTTTAAATTCTGATATAAAATCTTCAGCCAATTCTTGCCTAGGTGATACAATATCCCACTTTATTCTACTTGAAACTCTCTCATAAACCCTTCAGACAATTTTTATCTTGAGGATATTGCTGCCCAGTCTACTTCATTCTGATAATCTCTTATAAAAGTTTCAGATCATATTTTTCCCTTGAATTCTAATACCAATATACTTTATCTTGAAATTCCTTTATGAAATTGATAGTCAATTTGCATTGTAATATTTAATTCCAATTTGTTCTATCTTGAAATTCTCATATTAATCTTTAGATAATTTTCTTTATTTGATATATTACCCCAAACTAATTAGTCTTCAAATTCTCTTAGGGAATTTTTAGTTAAGTTTCGATATGATAATGCATTCCAGTCTAATTTGTCTTGAAATTTTCTCAGAAAATCCTCATATAAAAACTCGTGTAGTTGATAAAAAATGCCAATTAATTTTATCTTGAACTTCTCTAATAAAGTCTTCAGATAGAGTTCATTGTAGTATTAACATACGTTCTCAACCTAATTTAGCTTGAAATTCACTCATAAAATCTTCAGTTAATGCAAAAAGTCCAACCATAAAATTCTATTCTCCTTTACAATATATCTCTTTCCTTTCAATATGATCAACAATTTTATTTTAATATGTTTCAGTTGTTATCAAACAAGGTTTATATATAGTTCTCAAAACACAAATTTCCATATTATAATTAATCAATGGATTAAGTTTTCTCGTTTTTTAATTTAGAATACCCTTCACTTCCTAATTCTTTTGCTATACCTCTTAGATCCTTTATAGTCAAATTTAGTTCGTTAATGTGGTTGTTAATAAGATCTTTCACATTCAGTGCATTAGTCTCAGAGACATGATCAGTAAGTTCTTGTTTTCTTACATTAGAATATTCTTCTATTCCTAGTTATTTTGCTCTAGCTTTCAACTTGTTGACTGACATATAAAAACAATTGGTATTTTGTACTTTTTTATATGATATTCCCAAGGGCAAATATTTCAAAGTGACAGCTTTAAGGTCATTATGTCCAATTTCCCAACCAAAACTATATACCATATACAGAAATAAAACATGATAATTCACTTGCTCTAGAATATAAAATGAAAACCTTAAATGGATCAATGTCTATTTGAAGTCTAATAAATTTGCTTATTAAATAGATTGGATGAATTTAGTTTCTGATCCACTGAATAAATTCAATTCTAACAAATTACATTTACATTTCAATCAAATGAATTTAAGTCTGCTAATTTAATTTTCTGTATTCTAATCGTTTTTTGTAAAATGGAAATTAATGTAAGACTGCTTCCATTAATATATTTTATGTTTTATGCATTATGGTATTTCACCGAGTGGTGTAACACTCTCACGAAAATTAAAAGACATAAAATGAATTTAATACAATTATTAAATAATTATGATCTAGAATAGATTGAAATAAAATACAACAAAACTCTTGCATTAGACTATGAATGCATTCAAAGTGAAATAAAAACACTTGCTCCCAATAATGTCTGTTACAAATTTAATAAAATCATTTTTAAACAGGTTGGATTGATTTTGTTTCCATTCTGTTAAATAAATTTATCTCCATTAAATTATGTTTACAATTCAGTCAAATAAATTACATTTATTACTTAAATTTTTTATACTTCCTTTATAAAGTGGAAGATAACCCCTATACATTCTCTTCTTCTATGATGAATATATTTTAATTTATCCAAAAGAATAATTATCAATTAAATTTCAGCAGCTGGTTCAAAGGAAAAGAATGCGTTGATCATGAATGATAATTTATGTTTCCAGTATGGGATTAAAGGGTCTACCAATTCAGACACAGAATTTTTAAATAGTGCAAAGTAAATTATTTTTAATTTGTAAAAGGTAATGAAATCTTATTCATAGAATTTTTGGAATATGTATACATTCAAAATGAAATGAAAGTTTTTACTCCTAGTAATCTTGTTCAAAAGAAACAGGTTTCATTAAGAAATATAGTGGAAGGAAAAAGCACTGCTGAAATATCGATAAGGTTTTACAGAATTGTAGGATCTAGCTTCCCAAACCCTACAAAGCAAAAAAATAAAATATCAAATAAAAATTATTATGGCAACTATCACAAGTACATCGAATGCTGAAAAATCTATGATAAATATTTTTCAATTTATTCAGAAGAACAATTATCAGCAAAAGTGTTGTTCTTGTTTTAAGCAGATTTGGTTATTTTAAGAAAAAATGTGTTGATAACTTATGATATTTTAAACATTATTCATTATGCATTTTCAACCAGTAGGAGCGTACCAGCGGAAACTATTAATAATAATAAAAGTAAGTTCGTAAAATTACTTAAACATTACAATACTTATTATGCTGACATAAAGTATGATAACCGAATAGCTTTAGAATAGGAGTACGTGCAGAACGAAATCGAACAAATAACGCCAAATAATTTAAGTAACAAAAAGATACATTTTATTGCCTCTTAGAAACTTCAAAAGCCTAGTAATGAGTTTAAGAACTAAAGTAGCTGATGAAATTTAAAAAAAATATTATATCACTCTTGAAGAACTATTTTATGATTGCTTGAAATATACAAAAGAATATAAAACCATTCAAGCTAAACAAAAGCTACATTATTTGAAAACAGACTAAAAATAGAAGAATAACAACAATTACAAAAAGAACTAGAAGGAAACAAGAAAAAATGTTTGTATTTAGAAAATGTAATAGATAATGTGGTAGACATGAAGGAAGAAGAGATTATTTATATTGATACCTCTAAGCAGTATGCAAGGAGAAACTATTTTAAAGTAAATGGTGTTCAATCTAAATTATGTTTGAAAGGTAGATTTTCTACATATAATAGTGGCAGATTAGATTATCTACTCATTAAGCTTGTCTTCAGTTTTTTGCTCATTTTTATAAATTCTTGATATTTTCGTTGATCCACACTTTTACAGCAAGTACACAAATGATTAATTTTATTCCAGTTTAACCAAGCAGGGGCTAAAATATATAATTATTGATCATTAATGCCAGTTTTCCACAACTGGTTGGTCCTACTATTTCACATTGTATGGAATTTAGTAAAAGCATACCATGTTACAAATAATTAATATAAATTTCAATGTAGGTGATAGAATGTTTATAAGGCATACTGATAATGCTGCTTGAGCTGAAGATACTGGTAAACTAATATTACTATTTCATTTAAGACAGATGCAGAATCTGGTGGACCAATTATTCATGAACGAAATTATCCTGTATATATTCCTTCTAGTGATTCTATTTATGATTTAGAAATAACTGCACCTGATGATAATGATTATTTTTGATTGATTTGTGTGACAGTTGTTTTATAAATGGCTTCATGTCCTCAGAGTCTTTCGCGACGGCATACATGAATAATACGTTATCGGTTTTCCAGCCGCGTCAGTTCGAACAAAATCCCCGAGCTTTCGATGGCCATCTCTGCCATCTCTGCCATCGTTGTCAGGAGTTCACTGATGGCGGGGCCTGCTCTACGCCTGCTCTACGGCCTACAGATTTTTAGCAAAAGGGGTTGGCAATGTTAACAAAAGACACAGGAATCAGACAAGTAACATAGTACACACACAATTAAAAAACATGGCGACAGTCTGGTTTCTGTTCACAAGAGATAAAAAGCACACCCAGCGACAGTATGATGGCCGTTCGCAACACTTCCCAAAAAACACAACACGGAACACTCACTGTAAAACACTGCACGAAAATGGCGGCACAAAGATGACACTCCTGAGCCAAAGGCAGATGGGGTGGGGGGGGACCTGGAGGAGGGGAAAGAACAAGGAGGGAGGAAGGAAAAAAACGGAAAGGGGGGGGAACCAAGGAGGGAGAGGACTCAAATGGGGGAGAGGGGCATGGCAGACACGAGAGGGAATAAGAAGAGGCAGAGGAGGGAAATGCAAAAGGACTCGGGGGAGAGAAGGGGGCAGAAAGAGGGGAGGTGGGGAAAAAGAGGATGGAAGGGGAGGAGAGGGAGCCCAGGAAAAGGACAGAGGAAAGGAGGGGGAGTGAGGATCAGAGTTGATAGGAGGGATAAATGGAGGGAGAGAGGGCATCATCCGGGAGGGGGAGTTGATGGAAGCCACCTTGGGAAAGGAGATGAAGGGTGTAGAGATGGAGGGTAGGGGGGACACAACAGTGAAGACATGGCAGGGGGCGGGAATGGGAGAGGAGAGGAGCAACCAGCGAGTGAGGGGGATCAAGGCGGCAGGAGGTGTAGAGGATGCAGATATGTTCGAGGAATAGGAGCAGATGGGGGAAAGGAATGAGATCATAGAGGATCCACGTGGGGGACGGGAGGCGTATACGGAAGGCGAGGCGGAGTGCATGATGCTCAAGGATCTGGAGGGACTTATAGAATTTGGGGAGGAGCACATATCCAGGCAGGACTGGCATAACAGAGGATGGGATGGATTAGGGATTTGTAGGTGTGGAGGATGGTAGAGGGGTGCAACCCCCATATCCGGCCAGAGAGGACTTTGATGAGTCGGAGTCAGTTGTGTGGTTTGGATTGGATGGAGCGGAGATGAGGGATCCAGGTGAGGTGACGGTCAATGGTGAGGCCAAAGTAGGTGAGGGTGGGGATGAGGCGGACAGGACGGGCGCAGACAGTAAGGGAGAAATCCAGGAGCCGGAAGGAGTGAGTGGTATGACCTACGATGATTGCCTGGGTCTTGGAAGGATTGATTTTCAGGGGCCAGGACACCATGCAGCAAGAAGGTCAAGGTGATTCTGGAGAAGGCGTTGGGACCGTTGGAGGGTAGGAGCGATGGCAAGGAATGCGGTGTCATCAGCATATTGCAAGAGGTGTACTGGAGGGGGGGGTTGGGGCATATCTGCCATGTATAGGAGGTAGAGGAGAGGGGAGAGGACAGAGCCCTGGGGCACACCTGCAGAGGGGTATGAGGTGTGGGAATTGGCATTATGGATGGTAACATAGGAGGGGCGGTGGGAGAGGAAGGAGGCCATCAGACGGATGTAGTTAATAGGAAGGGCGTAGGTTTGGAGTTTAAACAGGAGACCGGGATGCCAGACATGGTCCTAGGCCTTTTCGAGGTCAAGGGAGACAAAATTGGCGGAGCGACAGGAGTTAAGCTAGAGGGAAAAGAGGTGAGTGAGGCGGAGGAGTTGGTCATCAGCAGAGAAGGAAGGTCGAAAGCCACATTGGGTGTTGGGGAGGAGGTGGTTTTGGCGGAGGTGGTGATGGATGCGCCGGGAAAGGATGGATTCCAAGAGTTTGCTGAACACCGATGCGAGACAGATAGGACGATAGGAAGAGGCATCAGATGGAGGCTTGTTCGGTTTGGAGAAAATTAGGATACGGGAGGTTTTCCACAGGTCGAGATAGAAGCCAGTGGCAAGGATGACATTGTAGAGGGTGGCAAGGACTGAAAGGAAGAAGCGAGGGCAGTGTTTGAGGTGGCGGTAGGTAATGCAGTCGTGGCCAGGAGCGGTGTTGCATTTAGTGCGGAGTGTGAGGCTGGTGTCCTGTGTAGTGATGGGAGTGTTAAGTTCAGATGGTGGTATGTGGCCCAAGTACTGGAAGCTAGGAGCAAGGGGAGGAACAGAGGTATTCGTACGGTCCATGACATCAGGGAAGAGGGAATAATCAAAGTGGGGATCATCTGGGATGGAAAAAACATCAGAGAGGTGAGAGGCAAAGTGGTTGGCCTTTCTGAGGTTGTCAGGAAAGGGATGGTCATTAAGGAGGAGAGGGTACTGGAGGGTGGGGCGGTTCCCAGTAAGGCGGTGGAAAGCAGACCAACACTTGGAAGAGTTTATGGGGAGTGTGGTGTTGAGTTGCGTACATGTCTGGCATCAGGCATGGCGTTTCTTCGCAGTAAGCAGGTTGCGAATGTGTCGTTGTAATTGCCGGTGGCGGGTAAGTGTATCCCGGTCACGAGTGCAGAGAAAAGAGCGGTAGAGGCGGCGGGACTCTCGAAGGAGAAGGATGGCCTGTGGAGGCAGGGCGGGGCAGTGAGGGTGGATGGCTTTGGTGGGGATATGGGTGGCGGCAGCGTCAGACAAGGTCTGGTGCAGGAAGGCAGCAGTGCGAGAGATGTCATTAGGAGATCGGAGGGTAAGGTCGTGGCCATCAACCTGGGTGTGAATGGAGTCCCAGTAGGCATCCCAGTTGACACGGGAGTAATCATGGACAAGTTTAGGAGGGACGTTGGGGCGAGGAGCGTTGCGGGGACGGCGACCGTTAGAGATAGTGAGGAGAACAGGAGCATGGTCACTGCCAATGAGGTCAAGGACATCTGCAGTGATGCGCCCAAGGAGGTTGGGAGAGGCCAGGACCACATCAGGAGTGGTGTTGGATTCAGGTCGGGTGTGCTGAGGCAGGGGAACCAGGTCTCCCTGGAGGGTGGTGAGAAACTGGTGCCACTGCTGGAGGTCAGCAGGATCACGGCTGTGGATATTGAGGTCGGCGGCAATCATATAGGTGGAGAAGGTGTGGTCAATGTGGGCCAGGAAATCGTATGGGATGGGGGTGCGAGGGCGGACATAAATGGTGGCACAGGTGATGGTAAGGGTGGGGAAGAAGAGGCTGAGAGTGAGATGCTTGGCAGGATTGTTAAGGAGAGGTTGGGGTCGGACAGGGAGGTGCTTGAGGTGGCCTATAGCAACTCCGCCATGCGGCAGAGGGTACGGGTTATCGGTGCGGTGAAGGGTGTAAGGGGCCGTGGAGATGGAGATACGGGGTTGAAGGAAGGTTTCATTTAGGACGAAGGCATCCACGTGGTGCTGACGGAGGGTGTGGAGGAAGAGGAGTTTGTGGGTGTGCAGGAAGCGAATGTTGTGGTACAGGATATGGTAGGGTTGTTCTACCATGGGAGGGGAGAGTTAGACGAGGGTGGTGAGAGGGGTGAAGGTGAAGTGGGCCTGGTTGTGGGAGTATGTGGCATAGGTGGTAAGATGGAAGATGGAACGGGCAGTGAGGGCGATTTGGGAAAGGGTGTGGGAGCACTGGAAGGGGTGGATGTTTTGGAGCACAATGGTGATGAAACGGATGATGTCCTCTGCAGTAGGTGGAGGGCAGAGCGAGTTGTTGGGGTGGACGGGGTCATCGACAGGATGGACAGGGACGGTGAGCTCAGGGGTGACCAGAGGAGGTTTCGTTTTACACTTCGAAGAGTAGGTAGGATGTGGTTCGTTACAAGTGTTGCAGGAGGGGGGACAGGTGAGGTTGGGGCAATTCTTGAGGAAGTGTGAAGCTTTGCAGTGGGGAAAAGTAGGGGGGGGGGGGGGGTTCTTGCAGGCAGAGGTAACGTGGTCGTCGTATGTGAGACAGCATTGGCAGCGGTATGATTGGACTGGGGAACAGGAGGGGTCCACCTTATGACGGCGATTGTAGATGAGGGCTCCCTCAGTGAGTAGGCAGTCAATGGAGGAGGAGGATTCAGTGAATATCCGCACGAGAAAAGACGGCCCGGCATCATCGAAGATGCGACAGGCCGAGCGGATTTCAATGTCAGGCTGGGAGTCGAGTTCCGCCAACACCTCAGCCTCCGTGATCACGGGGCTAAACTTCGTGATCACAGCGGTGAAGGTCAGTAGACGTCGGGGAGGTCGAGGCTGACAGGGAGAGGACGGGGTGTGGTAGGGGGTGAGCGTTGCCCATCGGCCAAATTGGATACGGGGGATGTGGGAGAGGAGATCAGTGTGGAAGGAAGCATTGGGGGATTTAATGAGGACCGAATCCTTGCGAGGAATCAGAAGGGAGATGGGGGCATCTGGGTAGTATTTCCGGATGGCGAGGGTCAGGGAGCGGGCATCGAGGAATTGAGGGTCAGGATTGAAGAGGACAAAGGTGTGGGTGGCAGGCGTGGCGGGGGCGGGGGTCGGGGTCGGGGTCTGGGTCGCGTCCACGGGGTGGGTGGGTCACGGGGATCAGGGGTTTTCTCGGAGGAGATTTTGGGGGAAGGGTCAACATTCGGGTGCTTTGAAGGTTTCGTGGTCACGACAGGGTGGAGGGGGGGCTGGGGGACGGGTTGCAGGGGAAGATGGCAGGAGAGGTACCACCCTGAGCAGTGGATGACGCAGAGGGAGGGGGTGTGGGTGTCACCGAGACTGTGGAACGTCGAGCCGAAATACGTACGGGCTCGGAGCCTTGTCGGAGGTGGTGCAGGGAGCGGCGGAAACTCGGTAGCTGTCGATGAGGTGACAGTGATAGGGGAGGGGGAGGTGGAGGTGGACAGGGAGAGAAGGAAGGACGGGAGGGGGGGTGGAGGATGAGCTCCATGTGATGGTGGCTGGAGCAGCGGAGGGAGAGGTGAAAATGATAGTGGTGGTGGGTTGGGGCATGGTGGCGGCGCGCGAGAAGGGCGGCGGCGGCGGCAGGCGGCGACGGCGGCGGCGGCGGCGGCGACCAGGCGGCGGCAGCAGGCAGCGACCGAGCGGCGGCGGCGGCGGCGAGCACCGGCAGGTGGCGGCGGCGGCGAGGAGGACCGGACGGCGAGCAGTAGTGACGGCGAGCAGACGACACGGCAGGGAAATGGTGGGGCTCTTCCACGTTGGAGATACACCCTGAGAGTAGCCCAGGCAGTACAAGTCCTCAATTAGGAATTGAGGGAATCCAACCCTCGAATCAGCGGCGGAGCCTGTTACGGTCTCTGGCTTATATAGGCATGATGACATCATCATCAGCCAATCAGATTGATCCAATGTGGCGCGGGCGCGTATGTCGACCCGGGCAGCTAGCGGAGCTATTGCCCGTGGCAGCACTGGTGACGTCAGGTGGCGCCAGGGGCAGGCGCCACGTTTAAAACTTGCGCTCCCGTGTCGCGCATCCTTGTTCCGTCACGTCCTAACGACAACTTACTTTTTGTACTGCGAGGAATATTATGAGATGACTGACAGCACAGCCATGGGATCACCACTATCTCCAGCAGTCGCAAATTTCTTCATGGAGCACTTTGAGGAGCACGTTCTGCAAACTGCGACATTACGGCCATCTTGCTTTCTACGATACGTTGATGACACCTTCTTGATATGGCCTCATGGTGAAGATACACTACAGCAGTTCGTCGATCATATGAATGGTGTCCATCCCAACATTAAATTTACTGTTGACATGGAGAAGCACGGCAAGCTACCATTCTTGGATGTTTTGGTTGAGCGGAAGGCAGGAGGCCACCTTGGTCATTCAGTGTACCAGAAACCAATACACACTGATCGGTACTTGAACGCCAACAGTTTCCACCACCCTGTACACAAGAAAACTGTCCTGAACACGTTGGTTCATAGAGACAAGATTATCTCTGACGACGACCTCCTACAATCTGAATTGCAGAAGTTAAAACGTGTTTTCGGGGAATATGGATACAGCAAAACAGACATCTCAAATGCTTTCAAGGGCCGCCGACGAAAGACACCTTGTGAATCAGTAGAAGAGGCCAAACGGACTGTATTCCTGCCACACTGTGAAGCAACTAGCAGTAAGTTAGGACGTCTGCTGCTGAAACATGGGCTAAGACCAGTGTTCCTGCCCGCCCCCAAGATACGAGATACGTTACGCCCTGTTAAAGACGACATTGCTCTTCGAGTGTCCGGTGTGTATGGTGTACCCTGTGAATGTGGCAGCATGTACATTGGACAAACAATTCGCACGGTTGTGGAGCGTTGTACTGAGCACAAGCGCCATATAAAACAAAGGGAGCTTGACAAGTCGGCCATAGCGGAGCATTGCCTAAAAAACGGACATAAAATACAGTTCGAAAATACAAAAGCGTTGGCTCATGCGTCTACATATTGGGACTCCGTTATAAAGGAAGCGCCGAGATTCGCTTAAACAACAAAAATTTCAACAAAGACCTGGGATACATACTCAACAGGGCATGGGGACGGTCGTTGGACATCGAAATAAAGCAGAGACAGACGCGCGACGCGGCAGCGGCAATTTCGAGCGGGACGCCTGCTTCTGGCGCCACCTGACGTCCCTGGTACTGCCACGGGCAATAGCTCCGCTATCTGCCGGGGTCGACTTACGCGCGCGCGCCACATTGGATCGATCTGATTGGCTGCTGATTATGTCATCATGCCTATATAAGCGAGATACCGTAACAGCCCCGGCACATCTAGAGGGTTGGATAACCTCCTTCGAAAGCGTCAGATTGCAAAACCTGGGCTACCCTCAGGGTGGAATCTCCGTCTTCGAAGATTGTGTCTGTCTATCTGTCTGTCTGTCTGTCCGCCCGCCCGCCGCTTGCTGCTGTAGCTGTTCGTCCGTCCGCCTGCTTGCTCGCTGTCCATCGCCGTCGCCGTACCCGCTGCTGCCGCCGCCGCCGCCACCGCCGCCACCGCTGCTGTCTGCTGTCCGTCCGTCTGTTCGTCGCCGACCATCGCCGCCGCCGACGACGCCGACGACGACGACGCCGCCGCTGCCCGCTGCCCGTCCGTCTGTCCGTCGCCGTTCGTCTGCAATGAGTACTCCCACCTCCACTGTTATCTACACCTCCCCATCCCCCTCTCCCACAGTCACTTCCTGGAGTGCCGCCCCTGGCCTCCCTCCTTCCACCTCCCCTCCCCTTCCCCCACTTACCCATCCCCCTATCTCCTCCCCTGCTGTATACCCACACCTCTACACCCTTCCTCCAGCCTCCACACCCTCAACAGCTCCCACTACTACCCCCGCCCTCACGTACGCTTCTGTTGCCGCCTCTGCTGCCGCCCCTCAGGTGGTCAGCTTCCCCTCTCTCACCCACCCCGTCACTTTGTCATCTGCATCTCCCGCACGCATCACGTCGCGCCGAGCCACCACCGCCACCACTGAACCGACTGCTTCTCCCGGCGCCTCCACTACGCCACAGGGATCTGCCACCCGCCACCTCCCTCTCGTCCCCATTCCTCTCGCCTCCTCCCAGCCTCCAGTCTCCAAAAAACCCCAAAAACGCGTCATTACCGACTCTGCTCCCGCCCCTTCCCACAAAAAGTCAACACCACCTCCCCCTCCCCCTGCCGTCTCCATGGACACCACCCCTCCTCCTGCCACCCATCCCTCGGCTCCGACCCTCCACACCTTTGTCCTGTCAACTCCCGATCCTAAGTTCCTCGACGCTCGTACCCTCACCATGGAGATACGAAAGTACTTACCTGGTGCTCCCATTTCCCAACTCACTCCCCGTAGGGACTCAGTCCTTATCAAGTCCCCGTCCCCATCCTTTCACACAGACCTCCTGTGAAAACTCCCACAAGTTATGTTTGGCCCCCACGCCTCTCTGACACCCTTCCTTTCCACTTCCGCTCCTCATCAGCCCCAGCCTCCCCGTCGCCCCCCCCACCTCCACCGCTGTGATCACCAAGCTCAGCCCGGTGACCACAGAGGATGAAGTGTTGGCAGAACTGAACTACCACCCGGACTTGGAAATCCGCTCTGCCCATCGTATCCACAATGGCTCTGGTCCCACCTACCTCGTGCAGGTGTTCTCTGAGTCCGCCCCATCCATTGACCATCTCCTCACCCAGGGTGCCCTGATATACCACCGTCGCCACCCTGTTGAATCCTCCAAATCCCCTCCCCAATCCTACCATTGCCAGCAGTGCCTGATGTACAATGACCACCTGACTCCCAACTGCAAACCCCCCCCCCCCACCTGTCCCCATTGCAAGGCCTCCCACTTTCTTAAGAACTGCCCCAACCTCACTGCTCCTCCTTCCTGTAATACCTGCAATGGCTCCCATCCCACCTACTTCCACAAGTGTAAAGCTAAACCCCCTCCAACCACCGCTGAGCTTACAGTCCCAGTTCATCCCGTCGATCCCCCTGTCCATCCCAACAATTCCCTCCGTCCACCCCCCACGGCCGAGGACATCATCCAGTTCCTTATCGTTGTGCTCCAAAACAATCACCCTTTTCAGCGCCCCCACACCTTCCAACAAATCTCCCTTGCTGCTCGCTCCGTTTTCCACCTGAACACCTTCGCCACCTACTCCCACAACCAAGCCCACTTCACCTTCACCCGCCTCGACACCCTAGTTTAAGTCTCTTCCCTTCCCTCTCTTCCCCCCCCCCTCCTTCCCGCCATAGCGCGGCACGAGTATCGCATCCTCTTCCAGAACATTCGCTCCTTCCGCTCCAACAAATATCTCCTCATGCACAACCTCTCCCACCACCAGGTCGACACCTTCCTCTTGAACGAAACCTTTCTCCAGCCCCACCATTCTATCCGCACCTCTCCCTATATCCTCCACCGCACTGACGCTCCTGGTCCTCGTGCGCAGGGTGGAGTCGCGATTGGCCTCCTTAAGCATATCCCTGTCCGGCCACAACCTCTCCTCAATGACCCCACTGAACACCTTATCCTTAGCGTCTCCTTCCCCTCCCTCACCATAACCTGTGCCACCATCTATGTCCGCTCCACTGCTCCTCTTCCTTATGACTTCATCTCGCACATTGACCGCACCTTCTCCACCTATGGGATTGCCGCCGACCTCAACATCCGTAGCCGCACTCCTGCTGCCCTTCGGCAGTGGCATCAGTTCCTCTCCACAATCCAAGGTGACCTTGTTCCCCTTCCCCAGCACACCCGACCTGAAAGTGACACCACCCTCGATGTTGTCATTGCCTCTGCCAACCTCCTTGGGCATATCGCTGTCGCCGTCCTTGACCCCACAGGTAGCGATCACCGCCCTGTCCTTCTCACCATAATGTCTCCTCAGCGCCCCCCTCCGGATCCACACCCTGCACCCCCTCCCAAGGCTGTCCATGACTATCGCCGTGCCAACTGGGATGCCTACCGGGACTCCATCTCCACCCGGCTCGAAAGCCACCCTTTTATCTATCGCCATCCTGATGACATCATCCGTGCCTCGTCCTTCCTCCAGAAGGTAATTACTGACGCCGTGGAGGCCCATGTTCCTACTAAAACCATCCACCCACACCGTCCCACTCTCCCTCTGCGGGCCCACTCTCCCTCCGCGGGCTGTCCTCCTCCTCCATGAATCCCGCTGCCTCTATCGCTCCTTCCTGCGCACTCGTGACAGGGATACACTCCAACGCCACCGGCAAATACAGCGACACGTACGGAACCTTATTACAGCAACGAAACGCCGAGACTGGCGCCAGACCTGCACATGACTCAACGCCACCATCCCTATCAACTCCTCCAAGTACTGGTCCGCCTTCCATCGCCTTACTGGTTCCCTTTCCACTCCCCACCACCCCCTTCTCCATAACGATCGCCCCCTTCCTGACAACCTCAGTAAGGCCAATCACTTCGCTTCCCACCTTTCCGAGGTCTTCTCCATCCCCGATGATCCCCACTTTGATTATTCTCTTTTCCCCACCGTCATGGAACGTGCCGATACCTCAGTCGCTCCACTTGCTCCTAGTCTCCAGTACTTGGGGCAGTTGCCCCCCTCTGACATAAACACTCCCATCACAGCACAACACATTAAACTTATCTTCCGGTCCAAACACAACACGGCCCCTGGTCACGACTGTGTCACCTACCGTCACCTTTGAGAAAGCCCCTATTACTTCCTGACTGTCCTCGCCCATCTCTATAATGTCATCCTCTCTACTGGCTTCTACCGTGACCTGTGGAAGACCTCCCGCGTCCTCTTATTCCTCAAACACGACAAACCCGCTTCTGCCACCTCTTCCTATCGTCCCATCTGCCTCACCTCCATCTTCAGTAAGGTCCTTGAATCCATCCTCTCCCACCGTATCCATCAGCACCTTGCTCAACACCACCTCCTCCCCCTTACCCAGTGTGGCTTCCGACCCTCCTTATCTGCTGAAGACCAACTCCTCAACCTTGTTCACCTTCTGTCCCTCAAGCTCAACTCCCGTCGCTCCGCCATTTTTGTTTCCCTTGACCACCAAAATGCCTATGACCGTGTATGGCATCCCAGTCTCCTCTTTAAACTCCAAACCTACACCCTTCCTATCAATTTTGTCCGTCTGGTCGCTTCCTTCCTCTCGCACCGTCCTTCCTATGTCACACTCCACAACACCAACTCCCGTATCTTTTATCCCACGGCTGGCGTCCCCCAGGGTTCTGTCCTCTCCCCTCTCCTTTATCTCTTGTATACAGCTGATATGCCCAAGCCACCCCCACCAGTCCACCTTCTCCAGTATGCTGATGACACCGCCTTCCTGGCTCTGTATCCTACCCTTCAACGGTCTCAACGTACCCTCCAAACCCACCTTAACCAGTTCACCACTTGGTGTAACCAGTGGTTCCTCCATCTCAACCCCTCCAAAACCCAGGCAATCATCACAGGCCGTACCACTCGCTCCTTTCGCCTCCATGATTTCTACCTCACCTTTTATGGTCGTCCCATCCAGCTCACCCCCACCCTGAAATACCTTGGCCTCACCCTTGACCGACACCTCACTTGGACACCTCATCTCCAGACCATCCAGCAGAAAGCCCATTCCCGCCTCCGCCTTCTGAAACTCCTGCCTGGCCGGACATGGGGATTGCATCCTTCTACCATCCTCCACACCCACAAATCCCTCATCCGTCCTATCCTCTGTTATGCCAGCGTTGCCTGAATCTCCGCCCCCACCCGCTTTTACAAGGCCCTCCAAATCCTTGAACGCCATGCGCTCCGCCTTGCCTTCCGTATCCGCCTTCCTTCCCCCACACGGCTCCTGTATGAACTGATCCCCTTCCCCCACCTCCTCCTGTTCCTCCAACATCTCTGCATCCTTTACATTGTCTGCAGGCTTGATCCCCCCCACCCTCTGGCTTCCTGCTTCCTCTCCACCCCCCGCCTGTTGCCGCGCCTCTATCGCTGTATCCCTCCCTCTCTCCACCACCACATCTATGTCTTTCGGCTGAAGAGCAGCGCATATGCTGCTGCCAGCCCGCCCCGATGGGGAACTGAAATACAATAAAGAAAAAAAAAAACAGCCCCGGCAGTCAGAGAACTCCTGACAACGATGGCGGAGATGGCCATCGGAAGCTCGATGATTTTGTTCGAATTGATGCGGTTGAAAAACTGCGAACGTTTTATTCAGAAATGGCTTCGTCATAGACTTTTTGCTAACGCTTAATAAAAGCTATTCCTTAATAAATAATGAACAAGATAGAGAGCTATGATTTCTAATTATTCCCTGTGAATGAGAAATCCAAAAATAATTTAAATGTACCAATCAAGGATACAGAGATTAACCTAAACATTGGTGATGGATGGATACATCCTAGCCATGCTCAAATATGCATGAGCTTCAGTATTATTGGAACTGATGATACAGATTATCATACATACAATGGAAAATCCAATAAAAAATTAATTGATAATTATGTACCATAGCTATTTGATTTTGTAACCCAAAGAATAGAAATAATATTTTATTTAGAATTGAACATCCTTTTATTTCATCAGTTTTATTGTATTTGACTTCATCTGTTACCGACAAAATAAGTATGGAAGGACATATACTTCATACAAAACGAAGCGCTTAATCCACTGAACATGCTTGGTGGTTTCTTTGAGGACTATAAGGAAATTTTGTGGGAAGGAGATCTTACAGTAATTTTTACTTTGAGTTCCACTTCTGGAGACACTCTTCTTAGATGGCCTGATTATAATCAGCCTGGAGTCGAAATAAAAGTTACACTTCCGAAACAAAGAAAACTTGTAACAGAATCTACTGAAATTCGGATACCAATCGTTAAGCATGAGCCTAATTACGAGTAAGAACAATGAGGAAATATAATGAAAAATCTTAAAAGTCCCATATCTTTTTATAAACTGAAAACTGCAAAAGTTGCTGGAATGACTGTTGAGAAAAATTTTGAGATAGATATTACGAATTTCTATACTCTGTAGAGTTTGATATGCGATATTTCCTATTTTTAGGATCTCAAACAAATCGTAAAAATAATCAGTTGCTTGACTCTTCATTATTCCATCATGTTGAGCTACAGAATATGTACCTGAAAAATAGAAGAAACGAGGATTTGCTTCAAGAGATGTGGAATATTTATCCATCAATTAATTTTCTCAAAGCATATGATGCATTTCTCGATATTAAACGAGTTACACTAATCGAAGTAGACACTGATGTAGGTCCATATAATTTCGGAATGAACTATCCTGTGTGATTATCATCACTCATAGGAAAAATATTGTGACAACTCAGAAGACAACAATGAAATTAGTTGCAAATTTTAATGAAAAGATTCTTGCAGATTCTCTAGCATATGTAGTTATGTATTGTAAAAAGAACCTCACTTACGACAAGCAACACAGAATTTTAACTGAGAATTTTTAAACCGAAAAATTGCATATGTAGTTTGAACATCCCTTTTCATTTAGATTGTGGCAGCATTTTGATTTTTAAAATCGGTTGAACAGTTCTTTCGTGAAAAAATGGTTCAAATGGCTCTGAGCATTATGCGACTTAAAATCTGAGGTCATCAGTCACCTAGAACTTAGAACTAATTAAACCTAACTAACCTAAAGACATCACACACATCCATGCCCGAGGCAGGATTCGAACCTGCGACCGTAGCGGTCGCTCGGCTCCAGACTGTAGCGCCTAGAACCGCACGGCCACTGCGGCCGGCTCTTTCGTGAAGTAGCAGTTACCACAAAGCTAGCGGTAACGGAGAGTGAAAGCCAGCTGCCGACTCGAGGTGATGACTGAGCGAGATAAGATAGTAGCTCCTGTCTCTAAAGAGGCTCGTGACTGACTGAACGCCACGGACAGAAGTTGCGATGTACTATCAAACGCCCGTTTCCTGGTTCACGAAATCACTAACAGACGTCTCATTTTTGTTCTCGAATCAACATCTTTTCTGAAATACCAACTGTATACCGGGTGTTACAAAAAGGTACGGCCAAACTTTCAGGAAACATTCCTCACACACAAATAAAGAAAAGATGTTATGTGGACATGTGTCCGGAAACGCTTAATTTCCATGCTAGAGCTCATTTTAGTTTCGTCAGTATGTGAACGTTAGGGCAGGCATTGTTGGTGATGTCTTGATTGGGCCCCATGTTCTTCCACCTGCGCTCAGTGGAGCACGTTATCATGATTTCATACGGGATACTCCACCTGTGCTGCTAGAACGTGTGCCTTTACAGGTACGACACAACATGTGGTTCATGCACGAAGGAGCTGCTGCACATTTCAGTCGAAGTGTTCGTACGCTTCTCAACAACAGATTTGGTGGCCGATGGATTGGTGGAGGCGGACCAATTCCATGGCCTCCACGCTCTCCTGACCTCAACCCTCTTGACTTTCATTTATGGGGGCATTTGAAAGCTCTTGTCTACGCATCCCCGGTACCAAATGTAGAGACTCTTCGTGCTCGTATTGTGGACGGCTGTGATAAAATACGCCATTCTCCAGGGCTGCATCAGCGCATCAGGGATTCCATGAGACGGAGGGTGGATGCATGTATCCTCGTAAACGGAGGACATTTTGAACATTTCCTGTAACAAAGTGTTTGAAGTCACGCTGGTACGTTCTGTTGCTGTGTGTTTCCACTCCATGATTAATGTGATTTCAAGAGAAGCAATAAAATGAGCTCTAACATGGAAAGTAAGCGTTTCCGAGCACATGTCCACATAACATATTTTCTTTCTTTGTGTGTGAGGAATGTTTCCTGAAAGTTTGGCCGTACCTTTTTGTAACACCCTGTATACGGTTTGTGAAGCAATCTCGTTGCCCTGCGGGGCACAGGTGAACTGGTTTGACTGGCCAATACTGTTGTTATCTGCTAACGTCGTCCACAGCTCGAACCCATCAAGAAGCAGCTCATCCAGTGCATACCAATGCACACTGGAAAATATGCAACGGAAGAAGAAGGGTGGAATGGTGGACAACAATTAGCGTCCAAGCCGCAGTCCAACAGCGACGTTCAGAAAAAAAGAAAAAAAAACGGGGGCTTTTCTTCAAAAGGCGCTGAAGGTTTTGCACTTTTTGGGAATAAATTATTATTTAAATTAAGTCTACTGCGTTCAACTAAATTTTATTTAGGAAAGCTTTGGATAAATAAGATTTATTGTAATAAAGTGATTTCCTTCCCTTATTTTCTTAAACTCATATGTTTATCTTACATTCACTGTCTTCGGAAAAAATTAAGTTTTTATAAGAAAATAGAAAGCCAGGGTTCGTTTCCCTTATTTTCTCAAATTCGATTTTTTTCCTTACAATCATCTTTTTTTCATAAAAAGTCAAGTTTTCTTCCTTACGATCACATTTTCAGAAACAAATTGAATTCTATAAGAAAATAGTAAGCTATGGCTAAAAAAGTGGGGATAGCAGTACATAAGTGTAGGTTTTTGGTAAGTTTTTTATAGGAAAACGAGTGAACGAGCGAGCGAGTTTTCTTATCATAAAGTGAGCCAGAACCTATACTTCTTCATGCTGCTTCAATTGACGCGGGGAAAGCTGAAGAAGTCTCGCTGCCATGCGTGCCTACTCCTTTCTGCAGATTGCCGCCGTCAGAATAATCCGTCGCTGTTAAGTTGCCCTGTTCATTTACACGTTGAGACCTTTTCTCTTATGTTAAAGTCTTGTTTGTGACTTTATAATTTGTAACCATGCTTGCCGGCCCGTGTGGCCGTGCGGTTCCAGGCGCTTCAGTCTGGAATCGCGTTATCGCTACGTCGCAGGTTCGAATCCTGCCTCGGGCATGGATGTGGGTGATGTCCTTAGGTTAGTTAGGTTTAAGTAGTTCTAAGTTCTAGGGGACTGATGACCACAGATGTTAAGTCCCATAGTGCTCAGAGCCATTTGAACCATTTTTTAACCGTGCTTGATACACGCTCTCGTGATTTGCCAGAACGGCAGTAAGGAGCTACTGCTGGAAATGCTGAGGTACATAATGCCGCTCTACTTCAAGAGCCGGTTAATGCATTATTGCTACAAAAATTTCAGTTACAGGAGCATGTTGCTAATCTAATACAACAACGTGAACGTGAAACTAGGCAGGCAGCTAGCAGAATTACCGCAAGCATCTCTAGAGCCGCTGCAGGGGAGGCGGTATCTTATGTACCAAATGTTGCTAGCACCCTTCCTGCAGTCTCTTTTGTGACCCTCCTTTTCAGGCAGACCTGGCGAGAATGTTACCACCTTTTTGCAGAATTTCCAAGACGTAGGACACTCTCACTCCTGCCCCAATAGCTTTTTTTAGAATTTTCTGGTGACGTGCACACCTATGTAGAACGGTGGATGCCTTACGCGATGCTACATTTGATATCTTGGCGAAGGAGTTAGCAGAGCGCAACTCAAATAGAAGAGGCATCAGTTATAACGGAGAGTGACTGTCCACTTTGCTCCAGAATAATGGTGAAGATTTTGAGTCTTTCGCAGATTTCACAGATTTCCAGGTTGGCCAGCGCCAAAATCGAGTGCCTGCAAGGGGAAATTGACTCCTCTCTGCTAAATCTACTTGGAGGTAAGTAACTTAAAAACTGTGTGAGCATTGATAATGCCAAGGTCAAGAACACACACGCCATCGGTGTTTGCTAGCTCGGACCAAAACTTCATAGTTTCTGGAAGTTTCTTCTCAGCATTTTCAATTATCTAACATTCAGCATGCATATCACTGAGAATGGCTCTTTTCTTTTGCCATTGGTTTAATGTGGGAAGACTGTCGTCTGAACTTTACAAATGTGTTACGTAAAATACATCGTCTCCGCCTCTCACTGCAGGAGGTACCTCTTTCAGTGATGTCCAAAGAGTGCCAATTAAACTTGTTTCTTTTTGTTTCAGCTCATCCGCCAGTTTCAGAGAGGCGAAGAGGTTGTCAGTCGTGATATTACGACCACAACAGAGGAATGGGTATCCCAAATTCATAACGACATGGTGATCAAGATGCTTGCTCGGATCACAAGTTGCAATTTGGTCACGATAAGGCAAGCCGTTCAGGAAGCAGCGCTTGTCAGCAACACATAAAAAGTAGTATTTTATCCAATGCTCATCAGGTGTCCTCGACATATACTGCATGCACGGGCACCTGCACTCGCAAGGGTACAGCTGCTTGTCGACACTCATGTTCTCGCCTGGCTTGTGGCAGGCAGTGCAATTGCCAGTAAATAAATTCCATATTTCTGAAACAAGGCAAAATTTGTCAGTTTGTTTGCGTTGCCTCCTTGACGACATACAATGCAGGATGGACCTCTTTAAGTGATGTCCGAAACGTGTCAAATAAACTTGTTCCTTTTTGTTTCAGCTCATCTGACAGTTTCACAGAGCTATTATGATCACAACTGAGGGATGACTGCATATTTCTGCAAATCTGTTCCTTGATATTTTCATTGAAAGAAAGGAGGCCCCCACGTATTGCTCCATAAGTCTTCGTGTGAAATACCATGCGCGCCGTATACTCCAGAAATGCAGAGTAATCCAATGAAAGCATCGAGTTCTTTCAGGTATAGGGACCACTCATTATTACTAAGAGTGTTGTGAGCCTTTTCTTCAGTGTACTTTTTTATCAGCTTCATGATCGGGTTGCTGAAAAATAACCGCAATGCAGAGAGTGGGGAGTGATCAGTAGTATGGTAATTTTCGTATAAGGAGCAAACATACATTCAGAGGCGAACTTGATTGATTTATGAACCCCTCAACCTCCCATTAACCTGCTGTTATGCTCATTGATTTATGATCCCCTGAGGGTTGATTTCTGACCCTATGGGGATAATTCATCCTTGTGAAAGAAAAACCACCCCTCCCGCTCCCTCTCATCCTCCCATACCCCTCTGGGAATCCCTAACCCTCCCCCCTCCCCCGGGCCGAGACAAGCACACTTTTTAATTCAAATTAATTGACTAATTAATTAAATTGATCGATTAATTACCCCCTCTCCCACCTGGAACTCCCTCAGCTCCTCATTTTCCTCCCTTACTCTCCCCTCTCCTCCATCATCTGGAAACTGGCAGGAGAAAGACTCAATCTATGCTGGAGGGAAAGGATCTTACGAGAAGAAATTGAAATCAATCTGAATCACATAGCAGAGGGTACATTGTTTATTTTTAAACCTAATTTGCAAGGCTTGGATAGCTCATTTATTTGGTGGGCAAAGCTCACATCCAGCAACTACATGTACTAATTCCGTAATTACACTGCGGTGGATCCAACTAAGAGCTCTATCCTCATCCTATCCCGAACCTACACTGTGCCATGTTAAACATTTCTGGCAGACAAGGAAACGTGTGGAATATTGTTTATTTAAAGAATTTATGGGATGCATGACAGTGTATGGAGTACAGCTCACTTATTTTTTTTAAAGAGTTTGTCGGGAAATTGACTGCAGTCTATGGAATGCTGTTTATTTAAACAATTTGTTGGTGACAAGGCATCCTCCTCCCCTGCACCCCTCGCCAGTAATGCAGACCTGTCGCTGGTAGTAGGCATATCCGTCTGTTCTCACACATCCACTTCTATGCGCACCTGTAGCGGATTTCACAAAGTTATTTGAGAAGAAGTGGATAACATCTGCCGTGTGCTATACTAACCCCTCCTTCGTCCTGAACTAAGCGGCACATACCTGGAAAATCCCCAGCCCTTCCGAAAATGGAAGGTTGTAAATGTCTTGAAAATATTCCCTCCTCTATCAGATTTACTGACTTATTAATCAAATTTATACTCTGTGTGGGACAGTTTTTCCTCGCTTCCTATTGGTGGATGCTAGGACTGGAATATTTGGCAGGATTCGATCTTGCAGCCGCACAGTTTCCAAACCCTACTTTGCCTCTTCTACTTTCTCTTCCCTTCCTTCCTATTAGTGGATGCTGGCACAGTTAGACCATTTGGTAGAAAGTCCATTACGTTGAAGGTTGCGGAAAATTTTATCTCAGTTGCATACTATGTCCTTAAACAATCTGCAGAGGAGTTGATTTGGTATGTGGCCTTGCATAGCACAATCAGAAACAATAAATTTATGAATCGAGAATCTGACGTGTCGATTGGTTTTTTTTTAAAGTACTATGTAATCCCTAAGTTGGTTCTCTCAGCTACACCAGGACGATGAATGAGGAGGAAAAGGAGGAGGAGAAGGAGGAAGGGTCTACTACCTGATAGGATAGTAACAACAACGAATACCACTCCCACCTTTCCGGTGCAAGACAGAGTCCGCAGGAATATACTGAGAGGCAGTAAACACCACACACTTAAGTCACGTTCCATTCCGGAGTAGTAGGTGTGACGGTTAGATGTCGGAGATCACTGAAACACGCGGTCATATTCCCACGTCCACACAGAGCGCCCCATGCCAGAGAGTCACGCTGCATTTGTTGCTACCGTTTTCCAAGACTAAAATATATCGTCAACCACGCGTCTACGACCTATACTCGTACATCCATTATGTCTATTCTCGCACATGTCAGACGTTGTACATGGAAGCTTGTGCCCAGTATCGGCAGATAAATAAGACATTGCAGTGCCTGTGTTATTCTGATCACAATGCAAAGTTCCTTTGGCCATGCACGCATGCATCGTAATCAGTATAATACAGGCACTGCGATATCGTACTTAAAGACGGTAATGTCCGTTCGTCACCGTTGGTCACCGACTGCCTCCGCCACGCACCCAGATGGCAGGCAGCCACATATTTATCATTGCAATTACTATTGAATATTACGTCCATAGTAACAAAAATGGTTCAAATGGCTCTGAGCACTATGGGACTTAACATCTATGGTCATCAGTCCCCTAGAACTTAGAACTACTTGAACCTAACTAACCTAAGGACATCACACAACACCCAGCCATCACGAGGCAGAGAAAATCTCTGACCCCGCCGGGAATCGAACCCGGAAACCCGGGCGTGGGAAGCGAGAACGCTACCGCACGACCACGAGATGCGGGGATAGTATCAATCTGGCGACATTTGACAACGAGTAAAGTATTGTAAATACCTCCTCCTGACGACTGTGGCTCTAGAAATATCAATATCTATACCATTCTTATTACTGGACACAATTTTCCATGTAAAATCTTTCATCCCCCTTACAGCTATTGATACTCTGAAGTCGCAATTTTCCACATAAAATCTACACCTCCCATACGACCGGACAGTCAGTTTCTTTGCACATGTCGGAACACTGACCACAGAAACTTTACACTCTAACACACAGAAATTTCCATTTATCGTTTAAATATGCATAGCATCTGAAAAAATTGATATGTCCGCACCCACATCGGCTAGGTGCCTCGATTCTCCTCAGTTCTAGGGAGTTATTTGACGTTCAAGTCTTGCAGCCAATCAGATTCGAAAATATACTGCATGTACTTTCAGCCATAACTTCCAGAAGGTGCTGTATCCCACAAAGGCTCTCTCAAACAAGTTTTGTCACATGTGCTGGAATACGATGACTTCGATCAGTATTGAAATTACACGATGCATTCTGCATGCCCTGAGAGAGTTATGCGCCCTGCGACATTGGATGTAAGCTGCATTTTTTGTGACCGTCTGGCAGCCAGGTCACCCTGCAGCAGCAGTCCCCTTTGTGCATGGTGACGTCCTTTGCCATGTCAAGTGGATGCTTCCAGTTGCAGCACATATATCTCAAACCACTAGACCAAATTGTCTCAGAATACTGCGTTCCTATTGGCTAATGGTGATTCAGGTGTCCCAGAATACTGTGTACGTATTGGCTGACGCTGAATCAGTGAAGGCACATAAACCCTACCTCCTCCACACCCATTCTCATTCTGCCTTCATTCGCCGCCATCCATTGTGTGAAGTCATTGTCTTGTTCTCGCTCGTGTGCGTTAGTTGTTAGTATGATTCGTCCTTGATCTAACAGGAAGTGTTGTGACTTGGCAAGACAGCCAAGTCACAATGAGAGGAAGCCGAAAGGCACGCGCTTAAGCTCACGCAAATTGGCGTGAGGTCTGGAACAGTTAAAGGAGTTATTCTATCAAGAAAAGAACGTAGTTCTTGGAATACTTAACTTTAATCCACAATTGGAGAACATAGCTCTTGACGGTACATGTTATAACCACAATATAAAATAATATCCAATGCTATGGCGCCTTGCTAGGTCGTAGCAAATGACGTAGCTGAAGGCTATGCTAACTATCGTCTCGGCAAATGAGAGCGTAGTTGTCAGTGATCCATCTCTGGCAAAGTCGGCTGTACAACTGGGGCGAGTGCTAGTAAGTCTCTCTAGACCTGCTGTGTGGTGGCGCTCGGTCTGCTATCACTGACAGAGGCGACACTCGGGTCCGACATGTACTAATGGACCGCGGCCGATTCAAAGGCTACCACCTAGCAAGTGTGGTGTCTGGCGGTGACGCCACAGGAAGCATTCATCAGCCTCAAGCAGCAGCAGTGCCAGTGGCGGAAAGCGGCAGAGACCGTTAGAGGAGGATGGAGAATTACCTGGTAAGTACAGATTCAAATCGAAAACTGCCTCTTTTTTTCACTAAGAATTTCGTTGTATTGAATACATGTCGTTTTATTGTTTCAGCATATATCCACCGAATCTCTGATGAACAATACGCTGAGATGCATCAGCACCACTAACAGCAGCGACGGACCAAAATCGATAAATGTAACTTTTTCACAAAGAAATTCGTAGTATGGAATACATGTCGTCTTACTGTATCAGGATATGCCTGCTGAAAGCCAAAAAACAGCATTGTAAGTAGTATATACAAATTTCCCCCTCGTAGTACTGTGTATATGTAATATGTTGCTGTTTTACAAACATTTCACCGTATATGTAACATGGTGCATGTTCTTTCTTGTTGTTGTAAATAATTTCCTGGCAGAAGAAGAATAGGGAGGGGTATGCACTAAGAATATGTAGGAGCCATCTCAGATCTTCTGTAGGTGCATATTGTAAAAAAATAGTTTTTTATTTTAATCAATATTTTTCTGTTGCACGTGGTGTCAATGAGATGGATCAGGGGCTCTGCACCGTTTGAGCTGAGGAAAATATGGCACAGTGGGCGGAGGAGATGGCAAGGGGGCTGTGTCACCATGAGGTGGTGTCGGATGATCTGAGAGAGATGCAAAGGAGCCAGAGCGAAATAGGTAGTTTATTTACAAATAACCAGTATTCTTTCTTTCCTTGCAGTAGAAAGTGATGTCTGGAATGTTGTACCTAATTTTTGTTATTCTCTCCTCTCTCTTCTACGGGTGCTGTGTTAGGGGAACAATTCCCTCAGCACACCGTGGCTTTGGCATGGGTACCGGGGCCGATGCCTGCTTTACCAAAGCAATGGCCCGCTATGTGATAATCGTCCGCCAACACCGCCGCAGCCCCCACCACCTCTCTCACACCAGCTCCGCTCTGGCATCCGTGGGCCACTCTCCCTCCCACAAGCGAGTCGGGGTCGGAGCAGCAGCAACAGCCACAGCTGGGCTGCTCGCACTGGCACAATACCACAATGTCGCTTCCTTCTCCACCTTCTCGTCCTCGTCGATCTCGCAAGGTATGGGCACTTAACCCTCGTCACCTCACTACAAACGACTTCGGCATTTACTTTTAGTAGTGATAGTTGTGGCTAGTGGCAGTTTCCTCTCCCATCCTTTAAGTGAAGGACATCATGTCAGTCACACCATATTTCAAAAAAAATGGTTCAAATGGCTCTGAGCACTATGGGACTTAACATCTATGGTCATCAGTCCCCTAGAACTTAGAACTACTTAAACCTAAGGACATCACACAACACCTAGTCAACACGAGTCAGAGAAAATCCCTGACCCGCCGGGAATCGAACCCGGGAACCCCGGAGTGGGAAGCGAGAACGCTACCGCACGACCACGAGCTGCGGACACACCATATTTCAGTTAGAATAATTGGTGATTGGAGACGCCTTTGAGGAGCAAATCTCGTTCCCTAGAATCGAGAATTCGGCAGGGGGGTACCGGACCCTGTTGGGTTTCGAAGAGGATGCCTTTCTGCCATGGAAACGGAGCTTCTCAAGGCTGTTATCCGCAGTATTCAGCCATTCCATTAAATGCGGGGCAGTACTGTGCATCAAACTATTGCACTCACCCCCCTCCCCCAAAATTGCGTCTGGCGTTGAAGAGACATGCATTAATGTCGAAAAAAAAAAGGATCAGGCTTGTTTTGCATGGTCAGTCGTGTTATGTGAGAGAAATTACAATTACAGGGATACTTCTGAGTGTCCTGGTACGTACCATGTGCCTAAAGATACTATCCCCAGGGAGCATAACTTTGACAGTATCAAGTTACTCATTGAAATCTGGCTCATACGTAAATTTGAGGCGCAGAATACCGGTATATCCGTTCATGTTTATGGCCTGGAGAAAGGCAAGTCAGGTGAGAAGAACAAGCATACAGTTTTTGGCTCCCTCCATTTCTCAAAAGTTGCCAGTGAGCGTAAGATGTATGTAAATATGCTGTAACTCTCTGATGAGAAAAATAAGAAGGAAGACTATTATGTTTATGTTTGGATCAAAGACATGTCCTGGCTCCTTTCTTCCTAATTGTCAAACAACGATTGTGTAAAGCATATTTGCTTAAAATGTTTGAATTATTTTTCCACGAGCGAGTATTTAGCACAAAGCACGTAGAAGATTGCGCTTCGAAGGACCCAGTACATGTTTTATGTCTACTGAAGAAAATAAATTGACAATGTTTAAGAGTGCTCACCATCACAATCCATGCCTGTTTGTGATGTACGCCGGCTTTGAATGCCTCCTCGCTCCTGTGACCCGCAGTGAAAGTGACCCAACAGCCTCATATACTACCTCCTTCACATAAAAACACTTACCATATGCGGCAGCGTCTTATTGTTCGAGTCTTAACTGATAAAAACCTATTGTCAGGGATAATCTTGCATTTTGGCTTGTCACTGAGCTCGAAAACTTTCATGGGAAGTTGATAGGATGTGCAGCGACAACGTTCTCATGACAAAATCAAAGGAGAACGAAGATTTGTGCAATAATGCTGTTGACTGTCGTATTTGTGGGCTGCCATTAGATAGACAAGCGGAAACTCCTCATAGGAATCATTGTCCTCTTTTATGGGGAAGTTCTGTGGTGCAGCTCACAATACATGCAGTCTGAAGTGCCAGTTAGTAAGGCACATACCTGTTTTCTTTGATAATTTAAATGGCTATCACGCTCACTTTATTGCTGAGCACTTTTCTGATTTCAGTATGGATAATAATGAGATTAGTGCCCTAACTGAGAGCGTCGAGAAATACATTTCATTCTCCAAACGAATGACGCCAAGAATTACTCTCCACTTCCTTGACTCGCTATGTTTCATGTAGGTACCACTCCAGAAACTCATTGAAACTCTACCTGAGGAGGATATGCTCATTACTCGAGCTGCAGTCCCACGAAAAGTTTAAATTTGTAACTAGGAAGAGGTTTTTCCCACATGAGTATCTGGATATTATGGCAAACCTCTACGAAACCAGGCTACATGACAAACTGCATTCTCCAGCAACCTTACAGGCAATGCCATAACGGACGCAGAGTTCGAAGATGCTGTGTATGTCTGGCGGGAATTCAACATCATCACTTGATAAGAGTATGCATGGCTTTACATGGACGCAGATATGTGCTAGCTTGTGGACGTTTTCGAGAAATTCCAGAGTCTATGCATAACCAAATGTTCTCTGGATCCCGCCTTTCATTACACGGCACTTATGTTGTCTTGGGACGCCATGCTCAAGAAAATGATGCACGGCATCGAATTATTGACTGATCCAGATGTTCTTCTTTTCTTTGAGCGAAGGATCTGTGGGGGACTTTGCCAATGATTCCATAGGCACGCCAAGGCAAACAGCCCACGAATGGTATGGGCAATGGGGCGTAAGAAAATTCAGCACTAGACCAGATTTTAAACAGGTCATCATATTCAATGAGAACTTTGTTGCTGTGGAGATGGGAAATTTATCGACCTTATGAAAGATCTACGTCTACATCTACATGGTTACTCTGCAATTGACATCTAAGTGCCTGGCAGAGGGTTCATCGAACCATTTTCATACTACTTCTCTACCATTCCAATCTCGAATGGCACGTGGGAAAAAGGAACACCTAAATCTTTCCATTCGGGCTCTAATTTCTCTTATTTTATTATGATGATCATTTCTCCCCACATAGGTGAGTGTCAACAAAATATTTACTCATTCGGAAGACAAAGTTGGTGATTGAAGTTTCGTAAACAGATCTCGCCGCAAAGAAAAACACCTTCGTTTCAATGACCGCCACCCCAACTCGCGTATCATATTAGTGACACTCTCACCCCTATTGCGCGATAACACGAAACGAGCTGCCCTTCTTTGCACTTTTTCGATGTCCTCCGTCAATCTTACCTGGTAAGGATCCCATACCGCGCAGCAATATTCCAGCAGAGGACAGACAAGTGTAATGTAGGCTGTCTCTTTAGTGGGTTTGTCGTATCTTCTAAAGTATTCTGCCAACAAAGCGCAGGCTTTGTTTCGCCTTCCCCACAACATTATCTATGTGATCTTTCCAATTTAAGTTGGGCGTAATTGCAATTCCTAGGTATTTAGTCGAATTGACAGTCTTTTGATTTGTACGTCTTATCGTATACCCAAAATTTATCGGATTTCTTTTCGTACCCATGTGGATGACCTCGCGCATTTCTTTGTTCAGTGCTAATTGCGACTTTTCGCACCATACAGAAATTCTCTTTAGATCATTTAGTAATTGAAATTGATCGTCTGATGCTTTTACTAGACGGTAAATTACAGCGTCATCTGCAAACAATCTAAGGGGGCTGCTCAGATTATCACTTAGATCATTTATATAAATTAGGCACAGCACTATGACACTACCTTGCGGAACACCAGATATCATTTGTGTTCTACTCGATGATTTACCGTCTATCACTACGAACTGTGACTTTTCTGAGAGGAAATCACGAATCCAGTCACACAACCGAGGCGATACTAAATATGCACGCAATTTGATTAATAGTCGCTTGTGATGAACGGTATCAAAAGCCTTCTGGAAATCTAGGAATATGGAGTCGATCTGAGAGCCCTTGTCGACAGCACTCATTACTTCATGTTGCACAAGAACGATATTTTCTGAATCCGCGTTGGTTATGTATCAATAAGTCATTTTCTTCAAGGCGATTCATAATGTTCGAACACAGTATATGCTCCAAAATCCTACTGCAAATTGAGGTCAGTGATATGGGTCTGTAATTCAATGGGTTACTCCTATTTCCTTTCTTGAATATTGGTGTGACCTGTGCTGCTTTCCAGTCTTTAGGAACAGACCTTTCGTCAAGTGAGCGGCTGTATATGATTGCTAAGAAAGGCGCTGTTGTGTCTGCATACTCTGAGAGAAACCTGATTGGTATACCATCTGGACCGGAAGACTTGCCTTTCTTAAGTGATTTGAGTTGTTTCGCAACACCTAAGATATCTACATTTATGCCACTCAAGCTAAAAGCTGTTCTGGTTTCGAATTCTGGAATATTTACTTCTTCTTCTTTCGTGAAGGAATTACGGAAAACTGTATTTAGTAACTCCGCTTTAGTGGCACCACCATCGGTAACATTTCCATCGCTATCGCGCAGTGACGGTATTGACTGTTTTTTGCCACTGGTGTACTCTACATACGACCAGAATCTCTTTGGGTTTTCTACCATATTTTGTGACAACATTTCATTGCGGAAACTATTAAAAGCATCTCGCATTGACGTCCGCAAAAAATTTCGAGCTTCCGTGAAACTTAGCCAGTCTTGGGGATTTTGCGTTTTTCTGAATTTGGCATGCTGGCGAATGTGGAGTTTGTAGGTCTGGAGTCAAAAATGTATGCGTATCACACATTGTAAGGTGCCACCCAGAGGCAAGCTAAGGGTGTGCATTGTACGGCACCGAGAGCCCTCTCTATCGAAGACTGTTTGCGGTGGCTGTGCAGTGGTGTTCATGGTGCTGCACCGCAGCTGCCACATTTGATATGGAAAGCTAGCATTCGATTAAGAAGACGCGAGGGGTACACTGTGCTGCAGTCTAAGATCAGCCTGTCGTCTCATGACGATAAAAGGGTCTTTGTGATGACTGGACTGAAACTCTCCCATACTCAACACTATTCGGTTGTAGCAAGAGAAGGGGAGGGGGATTATGAGTGAGAGGGAGAGAATGAGTGAGAATGTTTGTGTGTGTGTATGTGTGTGTGTGTGTGTGTGTGTGTGTGTGATATAAATATTTATTTATTTATTTATGGGAGGAATGTGTACGGTTGATAGACCCGCAACCGGGCGCCGTCCCAGTTGGCGGATAGGGGAATACCTCCTAGATATAGGTGGTACCGAGGAAATGAAATACTCGGGGCGGACCAAAACTGTCAGCAGCGTCGGTTCCCACAATCGGCGGCTACAAAAGTCGTCTGTATCACATGTTAGTGGTGGCCTCAACCAACCTTCTGATCTGGAAAATCAGGTTGCACTCGGCAACACGCCACAAATCCAACCACTAAACCTCATGATGGAACAACAAGGAAAGTCTCAGTATCCTAAGCCCCAGTCAACAGACTGGAACAGTCGAGAGCATCGGATTCCGGCGGCTCATGGTCGTCATGAGAAGAATCGGAGCTTCTCAAACTCCCTCAAGACAAAACAGAAACACTACATCGCAACTCTCAACGTGAACATACTAATCAAGACGGGCAAGATGAAACAGCCCACAGATACTTTAGACACTTTCAACATCAAAATTTGCGCACTACAAGAAACAAGATTCCCAGATGAGGACCATTTCAACACAGGGAACTACAGCATATACAAGGGAAAACCATCGGTACAGAGGAAGAACCTCAGGCTCTATGGCACAGGGTTCGCAGTGCACAGGACGATAACAGACGCAGTAATGGACTTCACATCGCCCAACGAAATAATCAGCACACTGACCATTAAGTCGGCAAACAGGGCATACACGATCATAAACGCACACGCACCAACAAATGACCACAACAGGAAGGAACCAGTCGCCATTGAAGACTTTTGGACAGTAATGGAGGAGATAATCAAGAAAATACCTACACACCGAAAATTATTCTAAGAGACTTCAACGCAAAACTAGGCAAAGAACAAAAATACGGACACATTAGCCTACAGGAAGATACACACCACACCGTGACACAAACCTAAACGGGAGACAAATGATAGACCCGGCCGGAGTGGCCGTGCGGTTCTAGGCGCTACAGTCTGGAGCCGAGCGACCGCTCCGGTCGCGGGTTCGAATCTTGCCTCGGGCATGGATGTGTGTGATGTCCTTAGATTAGTTAGGTTTAATTAGTTCTAAGTTCTAGGCAACAGATGACCTCAGAAATTAAGTCGCATAGTGCTCAGAGACATTTGAACCATTTGAGCAAATGATAGAATTCTGCGAAACTCATGACCTCAAAGTGATGTCAACGAACTTCAAGAAACCCATAAAAAATTAACCACGTGGATACTCCCAAATGGCAAGAGAGAATTACCAATCGACCACGTCATAATACAAAGAGAAGCACAAAGGGAAATCCAGAACATCGACACACGAAAGGGCTACTTTGATTCGGATCACCACATACTAGAGATAAAGACATGCCCAATCCCTAAGAGGAAACATCAGAAAAACTAAGGTCATTAGACTAGACCAGAATATTTAACACTCAACCAAGAGAAAGTACTGGAGAAAATTAAGATGGGAACAACGCAAAACTGGCAACAGCTATCAGGAAAGCTTCAACAAGCCGTGAAATTAGCAGTAGCAGCGTGTACCAGGAAACACCGCTGGTGGAACCACACATGTGACCTAGCAATCGAAATACGAATAAACACAAGGAAGAAGTTCAATATCAACAAGATAGCAGAAAACTGGCAAGAATTTCTCAAAACATAGAAACAGACAAGTAAAATTATCCGTAAAGAAATACGAAACTACGACAAACAGAAACTAGAAGAGATAGAAGCAGAATTCACAAGGAACAACACGAGGAATATCTAGAGGACGTTCACAGAAAACATGATGAAATACCAATCACCGAACGTCTGCTTTAGGAGGCTGGACGGCACACTAGAGACCAATACCAAGAACAACTGTAACCTCCTAGCAAAGAACTTCGGGAAACTTCTAAACGCAGAATCTCCAACAGACAAACTGGACACAGAGGAACCCGCACCAAACCCAGATAGCGAACCGCCATTGATGGAAGAAGTAAGAGAAAACCTCAAGAACAATAGAGCACCAGGAGAGAATGGAGTCATCGTGGAATTCTGGAAGCTACAAGACCCGGATCTCACAGAACAGATACACAACTTCATGAAACAGATATGGGAAACAGAAGAGATACCGAAAGAATGGCGCATATCACTGATACACCTTCTACACATGAAAGGGGATAAGTCGGACCCAAACAACTATTAGGGGCATGTCACTGTTACCTGTCACATATAAGATACTTTCGAAAGCACTGCTAAATAGATTGCCTTTGCTGTTCAACATAGTACTGGACAAAATAGTGAGGGAATGGGAAAAAACACAGAAAGGAGTCCTGCTAGGAAAAGTAAGAATCAAGTGCATAGCGTTCGCAGATGATTTAGCCATCGTAACGGTACGAGAAACATAAACAAAAAGAGCCACAGAGGAACTACACGAAATCGCAGCCAAGACCGGACTACAGATATCATACGAAAAAACACAGTTCATGAGCACCCAAAAACACCCATCACTACACATAAAATATGGGACAATACACAGAACAGAAAACTTCAAGTACTTGCGAGAAACAATGCAGATTACAGGAAGAAATAAGGTATCTAATGAAGAGAGAAGAGCGAAACTAGAGAAGGCCCACAAACTAACTTGGAATCACTACAATAACAAAGCTATTTCTCGAAAGGTCAAGCTACAACACTACGAGACGGTGGTGCTACCAGAAGCACTATATGCAGCCGAGACCACAGTAGTACAAGGACAGACACGAATCAAACAGATAGAGAAGACTGAAAGAAAAATTCCCAGGAAAATATTCGGGGCGACGTAAAAAGACGGGGTACGGATAAAGAGGCCAGCTGAATAACTATACGAACACACAGAGAAAATAATAGACCAAATCATGAAACGAAGATTGCAGTTTTACAGACACCTCAGCAGAATGGCACCATATAGGATAACTAGACAGATCTTGGACTGGGTTAGCACACGGAAATACAACACATGGATGAATGAAGTAAGAAATGACATGGAACAACTCAACATCACACAGGAAACAATACAAAACAAAACACTCCTTAGGAACCTGATCAGAAGAAACAAACAACAACCTACAAGAGACACCACACAACAAACGAATACGATGGACTGAACAGAGACGACAAGAACACAAGAACACAGCGAGAGGATGGAGCAACACTGGGCGAACAGGAAAAAAGAGAAGCCGAAGAGAACACAGGACCTAAAGTGGACCGAAGAACGGAAGCAGAAACACAGAACACAGCACACGAATGAAGGAAGTTTGGGCTGAACGTAAAGAGAAAACAACAGGGAAATGGACATGAAGTTTAGTCTAAATGCACTCTTCTAGGACATAACCCAACTAATTATATATATATATATATATATATATATATATATATATATAGAGAGAGAGAGAGAGAGAGAGAGAGAGAGAGAGAGAGAGAGAGAGAGAGCTACGTATATATACGCACACCATCTGTGTCTGTGTTCTGTGAAAAGAAAAATTACAAAACATTTCAAAAAAATTTTAAAAAGCATAAACAAATTCACGTCATCTAAATATTTATATAGTCATACACAGCGTATATGTACTGTGTACACACACATGTGACTATATCTAGGCACCATGTGCGTTATGTAAATAGAATAAGTTTTTAAGTTTCATCTGACGCTAGCTGTCAAAGAATGATTAGGTTTTAGGTGTATATAACTCACAGTCCATCAGAATTATTATAAAACCTTTGCTATTTGGACTGTGGACTTAAGTTGTTGTAAGAAAAATGTACCTCTGCAGCAGTTTTTAGCATAGATTTATAAAACTTGTATATACTCTCATGCAGAGCTACTGGAAAAAAATTCCTAGTTATCATTAACAGCACGTGAGTTAAAAGTATCTCTGCACTGAAATATCAGAGTTAAACCGTATCTCAAGAACTGTTCCTCAAGAACTGATCTGTTCCTCAAGAACTGAATTGTACCTCAAAAATCAAATTGTATATGTGTGAATTGAATAAATGAAAAAATTCGTTACCACACGGCTTTGTCGTTTGCAAATAAAAAACATCTATCCCCTATTGCATTGTGTATATAAAGGATGTGCATGAAACAAATGACATTAGTTTTCTGAAGATGAGTGCTATTAAGGAGGTGCAATTTAGAATGGAAGATAACAATATATAGATTGGTTGCATGGGATTACGCCTATCGTGAACTCCTGTGCTTCAAGAAATCCGTATACTATCAAAGTGGGAACAGGGTGAAGAGAAATCATACACAGATCGTGAGGTAAAAAAAAATCATTTATTTCTCATCCAACTTAAAGGTAATTTTACATTTTCATAACCAGATACAATAACACTGTTTTCACACATCTTCTTGAGTCGATGGAGAGCACGGCAGCAGTAGAATTCCACGTCTCGAATAGAAGCAGACTTCTCCTTCTCTTAGATGGTCGAATAATCGAAGCGACATCACTATACCTTTATAAGGGATACCAGTGAATTCCATGGTAACCACTTTGCACTCTTCTGTGTTTTTGTGCACTTCACATCCTCAAAAGAACTCGACCATGCAGTGCTTGATGAGAACGTCTCTTTTATACCAGTATTTTCTGTGAATGCAATATCTTCAAATACGAACAGTCTACGGTCATCATAACAGAAACCACGAAGTAAAGCAATTGGTTATTAAAGAAAGTAGTAGCATCTTACTTGGCTGCTGTGACTACGGAATAGACATTACGATTTATTATTGATCATTTCAGCTTACAGCCACACAACACATCTTAACTGATGGAGGGCCGTCGACCTGACATCGCGCATTCGATTCACAGTGTTTCAAGCAGGTCTCACACTTTGAAATGAGTTCATCCCTTTTAAACACGCCAGGTAGCAAACTGAATCTGTGTAATATAACAAATGGTAAAGGTATAATACTCTCAGACTTCAAGAAGAATATATTAATAGGAATCCCAAAGAAAGTATGTAAAACTATCAGTTTAATAAGTCACTGTTGCAAAATACTAACACGAAATGTTTACAGACAAATGGAAAAAGTAGTAGACGCAGACCTCGGGGAGGATCAGTCTGGATTCCGTTGAAATGTTGGAACACGTGAGGCAATACTGACTAAGATAAGTTTAGAAGATAGGTTAAGGAAAGGCAAACCTACACTTCTAGCATTTGTAGACTTAGAGAAGGCTTTTGTCAACCCGCCAGGACAGCCGAGAGTGCTAACGCGCTGCTTCCTGGACTCAGGTAGGCGCGCCGGCCACAGATCGAATCCGCCCGGCGGATTAACGACGAAGGTCGGTGTGCTGGCCAGCCTGGATGTGGTTTTTAGGCCGTTTTCCACATCCTACTAGGTGAATACCTGGCTGGTCCCCACGTCCCGCCTCAGTTACACGACTCGCAGACATTTGGCACACATTCATGCTATTTCACGATTTATGCTAGATCCAGACAGCTGGGGTACGCTAATTCCGTCCCGGGGGTATGGAGTGGTGACAGGAATGGCATGCGGCCACCCTTAACATTCACCATTCCAAATCCGTACTTAACCCTGCCGACCCTGAATGCAATGCGGGATAAAGGCAGTAGCAAAAGAAAGAAAGAAAGAAGCCTTTTGTCAATGATGACTGGAATACTCTCTTTCAAATTCTGGAGGGTGGCATGGGTCAAATACAGGGAGCAAAAGACTATTTACAATTTGTACAGAAACCAGATGGCAGTTGTAAGAGTTGTGGAGCATGACAGTTCCCAGCGGTTGGGAAGGGATTGAGAAAGGGTTGTAGCCTATCCCCGATGTTATTCAATCTGCATAATGAGAAAACAGTAAAGGAAACAAAAGAAACATTCGGAGTAGGAATTAAAATCCATGGAGAAGAAATAAAAACTTTGCAGTTTGCTGATGACATTGTAATACTGTCAGAGACAGCAAAGGACCTTTAAGAGCAGTTGAACAGAATGGACAGTGTCTTGAAAGGAGGATATGAGACGAACATCAATAAAAGCAAAACGAGGATAATGGAATGTAGTCGAACTAAATCAGATGATGCTGAGGGAATTAGTTTAGGAAATGAAGCACTTAAATTAGTACATGAGTTTTGTTATTTGGGGAGCAAAATAAATGATTATGTTAGGAGTAGAGAGGATGTAAAATGTAGACTGACAATAGCAAGGAAAACGTTTCTGAAGAAGAGAAATTTAGCATGGAATATAGATTTAAGTGTCAGAGAGTCATTTCCTCAAAGTATTTTTATGAAGTGTAGCCATTATGGAAGTGAAACATGGACGATAACTAGTTTAGACAAGAAGAGAATAGAAGTTTTCGAAATGTGGTGTTACAGAAGAATGATGAAGATTAGATGGGTAGATCACGTAACTAATGAGGAGGTACTAAATAGAACTGGGGAGGCGAGGAATTTGTGGCACAACTTGACTAGAAGAAGGGATCGGTTGGTAGGACATGTTCTGAGGTATCAAGGGATCACCAGTTTAGTATTGAGGGGCAACGTGGAGGATAAAAACCATAGAGGGAGTCCAAGAGCTGAATACACTAAGCAGATTGATAAGGATGTAGGTTGCAGTATGAGCCGTACGTGGCTTGCGTTCATGCCGTTTCTTGCTTGACAGCTTCTCTTTACAGAACAGTCCCCTCGTTCCTTATTCGATTTACTGGCGTCACTAAGTTGCTGGCTTGCCTGCCCGTGAGTGGCAACAGCAGCGAGTATCGATAAGAACACTGTAGTATTATCTTTGAAGCGACCGCTAGTATTTCCGGCTTTTCGTGTGTCAGGGGTTCAGTTGGGACGCAGCACCAGTGAGGTCCGGACAGCCAGTACTCCCGGACCACTTGCGACAGCCATTCAGTGTCCGATGGAAGGAGACTGGAGCAGGAACGACCGTTGGTTGGTCGTTCGGTCGGTCGTCTCATTGGGCGACGTGTATTTGGTCTTTTGACAGTTTCTGGGCCTCGACAGTTGGTCATCTTGCTGGACATTGATCGGTCCCTTCCTTGTGCAGAGATGTTGGGTGGCCAATGGGCAAGAGTTACCTCTGCATGGTTGGGTCTAAGCCAGTCTGCCCAGGTCTTCGTGTCTCCGAGTTCCGAGCGGACATGGAGTTGAGTAAGGGTGGAGCTGCAGTGAGGTCCAGACAGCCAATACTCGCCGACTGTTGCTGACACACATGACTTGAGTGGGGACGACCTTGATTGGTCGTCCAGTCGGTCGTCTCATCGGACGACGTATATTTGGTCACTGACCGCTTCGGGTTCTCTGTGTGTGTCGACTTGTCATTCGTCCTGGTTGTTCCACAGTGATTGCTTTAACGATTGTTCAAGTTCTTTTGGAAGTGTTTTCGAGGAACTGTATGTAGCTGGTGTAATTTCGACTGAGCAGTTATGTTAATAATGTCTGCGTACTGGAGTAGGCAGTCGGTCGGTTGGGACAGTGCAGCGAGGAAGTCTCCACGGCGAGGGCATTAGCGTAGAGTTCCGCAGTGTGTTTTTCCTCGCTGTGTTGATGCTGTCCGTATCACGTGTAGTTTGACAGTCTTTGGTGTTGTTCATATTTTTGAGTGGTTATTGTGCCTTGGCCGTTTTTAGACGCCAATTTTGAAGACATAGTGCTACTGGTATCATTGTCCTCGGCTGATATTTTCCGTTGCCGTTGGTCGGCGCAGCGGAATTGATTAGGTTGTTGGTAGGTTCTTCAGCCGTCCCTGGGTGGGGTTGCCATCCTCCGGCCGACCCCCTGAACACTTCTGAGCACCATTGTTCTGTTGGTTTTAGATTGTGATTTTTGTCTGAAATACAGTGCGAGGTCTTCAGCCGCCTATTAATTTAGTTTCTTTTAATTTTAAAATAAGGCCTTCAGCCGTCTTAAGGTAAAGCTTGGAAGATTCTTGTTTGAACTAATTTTTTTAAATAAAAAAGGGGAATTTTGCTCTATTTCAAATCTTTGTTATCCAAGCCGTAAGCCGTGAGTTGTTCTATGCGGTTCTAGGCGCTTCGGTCTGGAACCACATGACCACTACGGTCACAGGTTCGAATCCTGCCTCGGGCATGGATGTGTGTAATGTCCTTAGGTTAGTTAGGTTTAAGTAGTTCTAAGTTCTAGGGTACTGATGGCCTCAGATGTTAAGTCCCATAGCGCTCAGAGGCATTAGAACCATTAGTTGTTCTATGTTCAGTAAGTGCGGTGTGGTCGTGCAGTTCTAAGCGCTTCAGTTTGGAACCGCGTGACCGCTACGGTCGCAGGTTCGAATCCTGCCTCGGGCATGGCTGTGTGTGATGTCCTTAGGTTAATTAGGTTTAAGTAGTTCTAAGTTCTAGGGACTGATGACCTCAGAAGTTAAGTCCCACAGTGCTCAGAGCCATTTGTTCAGTAAGTGGCCTTCAGCAGAGCTTTTATGTCAAATATTTTTAAGATAAGGCCTTCAGCTGTCTTAAATTAAAATTAGAAAAAATCACTTGTTTAAAACTCCGAGAATATTTTTCTTTATCTGAAATTCTTGTTATCCTCGCCTTAAGCCCTCAGTCCTTCTATCTACAGTGTGCGGCCTTCAGCCGATTTTTATGTAAAATTTTGTAATTTAGGCCTTCAGCCGTGTGCATTCCTTAAGGCAATTTTGATACCTTGTGTTTGGGCCTTCAGCTGTATTGTTTTTGAATGCTCTTAAGGGCATGTGTGATTCAGTGTTTTAGGAAAATAAAGTTTGGATGTTTTGTGCAACTGACAGTAACTGATTTTGGCCCCTTTCCACAACTATAACCTGATCCGCTCTGTCCTGCGAAACCAGATTTCACAGTAGTTACTTGGAGATGAAGAAGCTTGCGCATGATAGAGTAACATGGAGGGCTGTATCAAACCAGTCTCTGGACTGAAGACCACAACAGCAACAACAATAATGGTATAAGTCGTCTAGCAAACATGTAATCAAGAGCGTTCAAGTGGTAACGATTTTTAAACAATTTCATATAAATATCCAAGCGCACATTACACACACGTCATGATTTCACCAATTCAAACGTGTTCTAAGCAGTAACATTCTCTTTTCCCAGTGAATCCGTTGTCCTTAAGCGTAACCGTCGTAAAATACATGTTCTTGAATAAAGCAGAGTCGTGCAGTCACTATTCACCTTTAACAGGTCTGAAACAGAGATAATTTAAGCATGAATCTCAACATCCACGACCATACTTTGCACAATACACTCACTATCACTGTTCAGATTCACTACTAGAAATATGGTGCTGCTAATGTTCCTCCTAGCCTCAAACAGCATCATCTTATTCACAGACGTCCTACACTGAATGACGATGGATTCACAGTGGTTATTCAGTTACATACAGTCGGTTTACTGAAGTGACAAACAAAAGTATGTTGTACGCTTGGAATAAAGCATTATCTGTATTCAAGCCTATAGGAGGTTTCCTTTTGAAAATTCAGCTTCAATACACATGTTATAGAATCTAAACAAACACATGTTTAATATATATCATTAAGTTACTGTCTGTCGCACATGTAACAAACGAAACCTTTGTAACAGGTTTCTTTTTTTTCTTTTTTTTTTAACAAACCCGTTTTTGCCAGCTGCACCATATCTATCTCGGGTTCCTCCTCCTCCAAAGTGTTAAACAGGTATAGTGCTTAGCAAGAGCAACTTAAAATGTGCTTAGACTCAATACAGAACAGTTTTGTGATATGCAAACGTTTCTCTACATGTTTGCTTGGCCCCTGAAATTAACCCCAGATGGCCATACTCTAGTATTTTTCATTCGGAGTGATAACTTAGTGGAGAAATTTGTAAGATCTGTGTTAGGTCTACGGTAGTTAAGGGCTTAAACACGGCATAATGGTCATATGTACTAACACAAACTACAGCTTAGCGGTCCGAATGTATAAGTGATCAGACTACTACTCATGTAAAAAATTACGTATGTCTAGTCTTAACAGGAGGATAGATTTGACATGGGTAATGGTGATTCTGTCAAGGAATCATGAAGGTTGGAGATCACTACACATTATTCAACAGCAATGAGGAACTGCCAGATTGGACCTCTGGAATGGGATTTTCTGTTCACAACAAGGTGTTCTCAGCGGTTATTAAATGGATCCCAATAAATGATCGCATTTGTGCGATGATTCTGAAGGCATCACCACACAAGATTTGCGTTCTTAACTGTCATGCACCATCGGAGGACACGGATGATGACATACAGAACAACTTTTATGCTGATTTGACGGACACTACTGACAGACTACCGGGGTATTTGATCTATTTAGTCCTGGGTGATGTCAATGCACAAATTGGATAAGAAAATGAATATCGTCCCACAATTGGGCGGAATAGCCTACAGGAAGTGACCAACGATAACAGTGTTAGGTTGATAAATTTTGCTGAATGATCATTAGTATCACCTACTTCCCACAGAAAGAGATACATAAATCCACATGGATATCACCAAACGCTAAGACGAAAAACCAGATTGATCATGCATTGGTGGATGGAAGACACTGTGGATGCATCGAGCAAGTACGAATATACAGTGGTGCTGTTATGAATTCAGACCACTTTTTAGTAGTTTTGAATATCTGTCTACAACTCTCTATAAAATGGCAAAGAAAAAAAGGGAAGGAATAGTTCGTCATGATAAGGACAAACTTTCAAATGAGCAAGTAAGGCAGCGATACCAAGGTAGTCACTGGCTCGCTTTTGTCAACAGAGGCCCCAGATAATGTACAAGGATTATGGACATGACTGAAGGAAGTGGTTATCCAGAGTGCAAAGGAAGAACTGGAATGGCAACGTAAACTCAACAACAAACCATGGTTTGATGATGAATGCCAATCAGCTGTTAAAGATAGAATGGAGAAGAGATTAGAGTGGTTAAATCACCCACCAGAAGATACACAAGCAACATACTCAGAAGTGAGACGACTCACAGACAGGCTCATTAGAAGGAAGAAATGAGAATGTGGGAAGAAACTATTGGTGGCAGTTGAGGAATCGAAGAAAACACAGCACTGCTTTTTCAAGTTGGCAGCTTTTGCTCGAGGTGACTACAAACAGGAAACTTTAATCCTAACAGATGAAGAAAGGAATGTGGTACCTCCTTTGGAACAAGCAGATCAGTTTGCAGAGCATTTCAGAAAATTGCTAAATGTAGAAACTTCAGAAGGGAGTATAGAACAAGAATGGGAGTTAAATACAGAGGAAGAGGAAGTACCTGAACCTTCAGTGGAGGAGATAAGAACAACTGTAGAGTCACGCAAAACCAATAAAGCGCCAGGTGGTAGTGGTATTAGTGCAGAACTGACTAGAAGCGAAGGGCAAGTGTTATTGGAGACGCTAAGACAGCTTATTGTCAAAATCAGTTCATCAGAGGAGATTCCAGTTGCATGGCAGAGAGAAATTGTATGTCCAATTTTTAAAAAAGAAGATGCCACAAAAGCAGACAATTATCGAGGAATCTCGCTACTTGAGAGAGGTTATGAGGTCTTAACCTCCCTGTTACTTAGTCGCCTGAAACCTTCTCTACAAGAGATTATAGGATCACATCAATGTGGATTCATGGCAGGACGCTCAACCACAGATCACAACTTTACGCTACAACAGCTAATGGTAAAGAACTATGAATTTGATAGCGAATTACACCTCATAAATATAGATTTCCGACAGGCCTATGACAGCATTAATCGGAAGGTATTATGGAGGATGATGCAGGAGTTTGGCATCACAAGAAAATACATCAAAGTGATTGAAATATGTTATACAGATACAAGCTGCCAAGTATGGTTTGGAAACAAAATGTCAGAGCCTTTCACTGTTCAACACGGTTTGGGATAAGGAGATCCTTTGTCCCCAGTGCTATTCAATATTGCATTGGGAAAGGCACAATGTGACATTGGTAATGACAGGGAGATGGATATGATTGGAACTGACACAGTCTTAGCCTTTGCAGATGATTTGGTGATTATGGGAGACCCACTTAATCAAATAGTGTGTGACACCACTAGGTTCATGAAAGAGGCAAGCAAAGTGGGATAAGTTGTCAACAACAAGAAAACCAAATATAGATCATCTCACGCTGAAAGGATTTCCCTACCACTATCAATATAGATAGACACAATTTTGAATGAGTAGAGAAATTTAAGTACCTGGGATCGATTCTATCTAATAAAAGCGAGTTTGAGAAAGAGATACAACAGAGAATAATTAATGCTAATCGTGACTTCTTTAGTGTCAATAACTTATTCAAGTCATGCTTGGTCTCACAAAACAGCAGGATCAAACCTTACATGACACTGGTATAACCGGTTCTGTTATATGGTAGCGAGACATGGGCGACTTCACGAACACTTGAAGAGCGCATTTGCGCATTTGAAAGGAAAGTGCTCAGAAAGATTTAGGGGCTTACATTCAACAGAGAAAATGGAAGATGGGAAAGGAGGCAAAAAGAAGACTTATACCAACGTTTTGGGAAAGCTGACGTTGGTAGGACCATCAGAGGACGACGACTCCAGTGGTTGGGACATGTCTTAAGATCTGGAGAATCTATACCCAACTAATTGTTCAATTCCCAGCTGATTGGAAGACGTCCAAGAGGTCGTCCAAGGACTAGGGGGAAAGACAAGGTGATGAGGTCGTTGCAGAAGGTAGAACCTACAGCGTCCCTGGAAGATGCAATGGACAGAAGAAAGTGAAACAACATCTGCCAGAAATACCTGCAACTGTGATCAGAACAATGGTCCTTCCTGTGTCACTGATTGGGTTAGTGATCTTTGTATAGTGTGTTACTCAGGTTTGTAATATTGCTTTTGCTTTCTGTCATGGGCCTTTATGGCCTGTTATGTACAATACATGATGATGATGATGAAATGGTGATTTCAACACATTGCAGAGTATACCCAACCACACTGGGGTGAGAGATTCATTTCGTAAACAGCTGTGCAATATAGCAGTGTGGCCAACACGGCTGTAACAAAACGGATACACAGAACGTCCTCTCATAGGCTCCCCTAGACTGACCCTCACCTGTTCTCTATTGCACTATCAACTGCGAAGTTTATTACAGTACCCCAACCCATATCGGTGATGTTTATCCACGCCTTTTGTCTGCGGGAGTGCTGTTGATTATCACATCATGCCAGACGCCTGTGTTTTGCAACACCTGAGAGTCTTCAGAAAGTGCTGATTAAAAACACATGCTTTCACGAATCTGATTGCCTGGAAGAACTGAATGTCAAATAATTTTGTAGAACTGAGGAGAATCGAGACTCATAGCCGGCGTGAGTGTGGATATATCATTTTTTTCAGATGCTATATACATCTAAATGATAACAGGAAATGCGTATCTGTTAGAGTATGATGTTGCTGTAGTCAGTGTTACAACATGTGCAAAGATAATGACTTCGTCTGGTCGTACGGGAACTATATACTTGACATGGGAAATTGCATTATCAAAGCATCAATAGCTGTAAGGGGGATGAAAGATATTATGTTAAAAATTATGTCCAGTAATAAGAGTGGTATAGATATTTCCAGACCCACAGTCGTCAGGAGGAAATATTTAGATAATTCTCTCATTGTCAAATGTCACCAGATTGGCACTATGTTCGAAATATTTGATTGTAATTATATTGATCAATATGTGGCTAATTTCTGAGGAGGACTCTGCCAGCCATCTGGGTGCACAGCACAGGTAGCCAGTGATCGGAAGGAATGGACATTTACTCCTCCGCCGCTAAGCCTCACGAACTGGTCAGGCAGATAAAACCGTGTCGCCCTCTGGCCAGGGGAATAGCGAACTAATACTCAGCATGCTTTGGACAGCCTTCGAGATTGGGTGTGTTGCAAGTATTCTCCGATTTGTACATGGATATTTAGGATGCTTCAGTACCGATCACTGACAAGTGTTGGCACTTGACATATTGATAACAACCGAATTATTACTACAACAGTTGTACTGGACACAATCCAAAGCAGGAGGTATTTACCGGTGGGCCAAGTTCAGTAGACCCTTCCTCCTCCATTCATCCTCCTCTTCTTCCTCCACATTATCCATCTTGGTGTAGCTGAGAGGACCAACTTAGGGACTATACAGAACTTTAAAAACCTAACCGCAACATAAAATTCCCAAATGATCAGTTTATTGATTCCAATAGTTGTACAGTGAGGGAACAATATTTTTGCCAGTTCTAGGACACTAAGATAAACTTAAAATAAATTCTGTCTTTTATAAATAAAACAACTGAATTTTTAGTTCTAGGACACAAGGACAAAATTAAAACAAATTCTGAATTTTATAAATAAGTTCTAGGACACTAGGAAAACTTTAAACTAAATTCTGTATTTTATAAATAGAAGAACAGATTTTTTAAAAAATACAGTATATTTATTTAATTAAGCCGATTTTATAACAATAACTAGATACCTATTTTTACATGATTTTAACACAATAATATGTATTAGTTGACAAAACTAATTTATTTTTAAAAAATTTGCACTGTGAATGTAAGTAAATTAATTAAATTGTGTTATTTAACAAAGTACATTATTTTAACGAAGTACATTAACTTACAAAATGTATACTGTGAATGTAAGTAAATTAATTAAAATGTATTAGTTAACAAAGTACATCATTTCAAAAAAATAACATTGTAAATGAAAAAAATAATTAAAATGTATTAGTTACCAAAAGTAAATTATATTAAAAATTTTAAATTGTGAAGGCAAGTAAACAAATTAATTGAATTAGTTATCAAAAGTAAATTATTTTAAAAACTTTAGATTATAAACTCTATATCACGAAATTCATTATTTCTATTTTCAAATTTCACCATTCCTTTATACTTCGATTTCATTTGTCCTTTTTTAATTATTTCAAAATCAAATCATCAATTAATTCTGAAAATCTATTTTTTAAAATACCTTCAAAATCATAATTAAGTTCGGGACATAGTTGTTCTCCATATCTAGTATATAAATACTCACAGTTTGTAATGTTATATAAAACATTTCTCTCAAGCACATTTACGTTTTTAATTTCTTTAGAACTACTTGTATTGTTGAGCTTCTTGATTAAAGTAGTTTCTATTTATAAAGAAAAATTTTTATTGATTTTACAAAAATAAATTTCTAGTTTGTATTCGTTATATTTTTAAAAAATTTTAATTTTGAGCTTATAGCAAAAGGGTTCATTGAAATTTATCCATTTTCATTCTTTATAAATCAAAAAATTATTTCTTATAGATGAAGAACCTAAACGAAATGCAATCTAAACTAAAAGGAACTAATCAACTAATTGAACAATCTGAAAAAGACATTGAATGTCCTATTTGTTTAAGTAATGAAAACAATAATCAATTTGTTACAACAAATTGCAAACATATTTTTCATAAAGAAAATATTGATAAATGGTTAAAGGAAAAAGAAAATTGTCCACTTTATTGAACTATGAACGAAAATAAAGTACCAGAAAAAATTTAAATAACTCATATAAATGCTATGTTTGATGCTGAAAATCAAGCAGCATTTTAGCACTATATTATAGTGAAGCAGCATATTATTAAGATTTAGATGAATTAAATATTTAAAATGTAAAAATTATAAAAATTAGTTACAGAAATACACAAAATATGCTTATAGAACTATATGTAAATAATGTACAAATAAATATCATGTAAAAAATTACAATAAAAATAAAATTCTTTTGTATGTGGAAAAAGTGTTGCTAAATATTATTACAAGGAACATTTTGGACGAAATCCAAGTAACGAACATTCAAAAACATCATTAAAAATGAATAATGAGAAAAATCTACTTCTACAATGAATAACGAAGAAGTTGTAACCGAAGAAAAATCTACATCTACAAAGAAATGTAAAGGTTGTCAAGAAATTAGATTTAAATAGCTTGATTATAAATTCTACACATAAACATAATAATAAATATAACTAGTGTCCTTTAGAATTTATTAACGATTAGAAAGCATTAACTTCATGATTTATTATTTACTAAATAATACATTTTGATTAGTTAAATAAATCAACAAACCTAATTGATTGTTAAACTAAATATTAAACTAATTATCTTTTTTTGATAATTATTTATTAAATAATAATACTTCTCCATCTATAAAATAATTATCATTTTGTTAAAAAATATTCTTTACAAATCAAAACGAATTTTTAGTAATAAATAAAATAGCAAAACGGAAACATACATTGCATATCAGCTACAACAACTTACTGTTGCAAGTCGTCATGAATTTTGTAGAATAAATAACTGAGAAGGATATTCAAATTTACAAAAAAGCTCATTTAATTAGATTTATTATTAGAAATAATTCATGTAATGCTAGAAATAGAGAAGAAAATGAAAATTGTATTGTTAAAAATTAACACCTGAAGTAAGTGAAAATCAAACAAATATTGTTAGAAATTATACATATAAAGTAAGATAAAATTTTTGGAAATAGTTGCCAAACATTGTTAAAAATTATGCACCTGAAGTAAGTGAAAATCGTACAAATATTCTTCAAAATTGTTAGAAATTATATGGCAGAAGTAATGATAATTTTTGGATAAAGTTACCAAATATTTGCAAAATTATGAACCTGAAGTAAGTGAAAATCATACAAATATTGTTAGAAATTATACATCTGAAGTAAGTAATAATTTTTGGGAAAAATTATCATATTATAATAACTTTTTCTAACTAAAGAAGATAAACCACTAAAAAGAATATTCCCGTTTTCTACAAATATAATTATAAAACTGAAAACAAGAGATGGAAAAACAATTAAAGAATACTTAGTTGAAAAAACATTTGAAAACTTATTACAAACTATAAATTTTGAAAATTGTATAGCTATATTTGACCTTAATCATATCTTAATTGCAGTAAAAACAAAAATTTTGAAATTTTTAAAGATTATTTGTGAGTACATCACAGTTCAAAGATAAATTTAATTTATATTATGAATATAAACTACAAACAAATGAAATTAAGTTCAAGAATTTTAAAAACAAATACGAAACTGTACTATTATGACAGGAAGAGGTTTTAGTAAAAAATTTAAAAAAAGTCAAACTGATACTTTAGAAAAAATATCAAATTTTCAAGCATAACGATCATGATGCATATTACATCGAACTATTGGTTTACAACTTGCTATTAATAAATATTTCCACTAAAAGGATAATCTTACATAATTTACCTAAAGTAATAAAAAACAAAAAAGCTTGTATAAATGTAAAAATAACTATGAAAAATATTGTCTGTAGTCTATAAAAGAGGTTTTCTTTCCAATAGTTAAACATGCTGAAAGAATAGCAAAATATAAAAATGTTGGTATTGATCTTGATAAAAAAATTGAAAATATTTAATTTCCTGTATTAGTTGATCAAAATCCAAAAATTTATTTATAATTAATGTATCTATTAATGTTTATTCATTTGATGATGCTGAAAAATATCCATTAAAACTTATTAAAAGTAAAAAGGAAATCATGTAAATCTACTTTATTTCAAAAAAGAAGGTAATTCACACTATTGTAATATAAAAAATATATCTAGACTTGTATGAAGATAATCAATATGCATGAAAAAATAAAATTTATTTGTGACTTATGTTTACTAGATTTCAATAGTAAAGAAAAATCAGATAATCATACACCAAATTGTATAAATAAAAAAATTAAAGGTTAAAATGCTAAATAAAGGAACATGTGTGTAATTTAAAATTTATCAATATCCACAAATAGTTCCATTTGTTATTTATGCTGATTTGGACAGTTTATTTTTAAATACGGACCATTGTGGAAGAAATCAGAATAAGCAAATACAATGAAATATCAAAAACATGAACCAAGAGGATTTTGTTACTACATAAAATTCATATATGGAAAGTATAAGACCCTGTTGTTTATAGAGGACCAAATTAACATAAAAACACTTATTGAATGTATAAACCAATAAGCTGAAGAATTTGGAAAAATTTATTCTGAAATTGAAGAAATGAAACCACTTACATTTGAGGAAAACAAAATACATGATAATTCTAAATTGTGTACATATAATAAAAAAGTCCATCACCATGATCATATAACTGGAAAATACATTGCTCCACTGTTATTCAAAACTACAACAATCTGATTTTTTACCTATTTATGTACATAACTTATCTGGTTATGATTAACATTTTTCTGTAAAAGACCTTAGTTATGATAATAAAGCAATAGAACTAATACCAAAAAATGAATATAAATACATAAATTTTGGTAAGAACACTACAAATTTAAAAATGAGATTTGTTGATGCATTTAGATTTACACCTCCATCACTTCATAAACTTTCAACAAATTAAAAGAGAATTCAATTAAAAAATATTAATAAGTATTTTTCACCAAAATTATTTAATTTAGTAATTAGAAAAGATGTTTATCCATATGGTATACTGAATCTTGGAAAAAATTAAAGTAACAAAATTACCAACAAAAGCAAAATTTTACAATAAATTAAATGATTGCAATATAACTGATGAAGATTATGAACATGCAAAATTAGTTTGAGAAAAATTCAATCCAAAAAAATTGGGTATCTCATGATTTGTATCTGAACACTGATGTATTATTGTTAAACGATGTTTATGAATACTATAGAAAAACATGTATACAAACATAATCTAGATCCTTCTTGGTTTTTTACAGCACCAGGTTTATCTTGGGATGCAATATTAAAATATACTGAACAAGAACTTGAATTATTATATGACTATGATCTGCTTTTAATGGTTGAAATGGGAATAAGAGGAGGAATTTCACAATTTTGTAAGTGATATCTAAAAGGAAATAATAAATATTTAAAAGATTTTAATAATATAGAAATATCAAATTAAATAACATATCTAGATGCAAATAGTTTATATGTTTATGCTATCAACCAAGATTTTCCATATAGTGGATTTCAATGGAATGAACGAAATAATTTTAACTGTACAAAAATTGTGAAAATGGTTACATATTTGAAAAAGATTTAGAATATCCAAAAGAATTACATGATTTACATAATGATTTACCATTAGCTCCCGAATCAAAATTGTTTCAGGTACAAATGAAAGTAAATTAATAACTACTTTAATTAAAAATATAATTATGAAGTATATTATAGAAATCATAAACAATATTTATCTGTAGCGATGTAATTTACAAAAAAACATAATGTTCTAAATTTAAAAAAATTGTTTAATGGTGTATATAGATATAAACACATAGTTAAGAACTAAAACTACAAAGACTTTTGAGAAAGATTGCTATTAACTAATAAATAATTATGTATTTGGTAAAAGAATGAAGAGTATAAGAAATAGACGAGCTATAAAATTAGTTTCAAATAGTGAAGTATGTGACAAACTTGTAGCTAAACCAAACTTCAAATGTAGAAGTATATTTAATGAAAATCTTGAAAATCTTCATAAGTATAAAACTAAAATTACTTTGATAAACCCATTTATGTTGGATTAAGTATACTTGATTTACCAACTGAATTAATGTAGGATTTTCACTATAGAGTTGAGAACCTAAATATTGAATTGTGTTATCTAGATACAGATAGCTAAATTTATAATATTAAAACTGAAGATTTCTATGAAGTTATAAGATCAATGATTGATTATTTTAATACAAGTGACTATCCAACGGATAATATACAAAATGTTCCACAAATAATCAAAAACGTAATTGGTAAAAGGAAAAAGAATGTAATGGAAAAGTAAGTGACGAATTTTGAGGTTTACTAGCAAAAATGTATGCTATAAAGTTGGTGACAAAAAAGAGAAAAAATTTAAAGGAATCGAAAAATATGTTGCTAAAAACAAAAGAAGTTTAGAAGATTACATAAATTCCATAACAATAAAGAGCAAAACAGAAAAATTAATTTAATGAAAAGTGAAAAAAATGAAATACATACAATTCAAGTAAATAAAAAAGCACTAAGTCCTCATGACAATAAAAGATAAGTATTGGAAAATAAAATAAATACACTATGATATGGTCATTAACAGTTATTACAAATGTAATAAAATGTTTTATCTACAATATTATAAAATTATTTCTATGTAAAATTAATAAAATCTTTTATGTATAAAAATTTTCTATACAAATGGAAACTTTTTACAAAAAGCAAAAAAACAATAAGATTTCTGTTTACAAAAATACAAACATTGAATAAAATAAGCATTGACACAATTAAAATAAACGATGATAGAATTATAAGAAAATATGAATGTATTAAAGTAAAAGATGGATTTATCAAAGGAAAATATGAACAAATTAGATGGAAATAATTCATACTTATAAAAAAATTAATTGACTGTCAAACTAAATAGTAAACTAATTCATTTAAAATCGAATTGTTTAAAAACTAATTGATTGATAAACAAAATAGAAAATTAATTCGTAGAAAAAAGCGATTACTTAAGAACTAATTATTGTTAAACTAAATAGTAAGCTACTTTGTTATAAAATACCTTATCTTTATTTATCCAACTGTTGTATGAATTATAAAAACGTAACCATTTAACATAAACTTGATTACCTTTCTATTTTAAAACTTTTTCAACTAAGTATACATCTGGATATTTTGTTTTCTGTAGTTCTTGTTCGCAAAAATTTCCTTTTATATCTTTTATTTTATATGTAATTTCTACTATTTCTGTTGACCAATTAGCTATATCCTTTTTTCAAAAAGACCTCTGAGTTTACTAATTCGAACTTTGCCAACTTTTTAAAATTTAGGTTCTACAATAGATACAATGTTATTTATTTTTAAATATTTTCATTAAATTCTATTGGTTTAATTTTTATTGTAGAATTTTTGTATTATAGTATACATCAATTAGATTTTTTACTTAATTTAACCATTTAAATTTCCCTGAAAAGCAAATTTCTTTCACATTTTTTCTTTATGTATTCTGATGAATATTTCAACAACAGATGCTTTTAATTCTCAAAAAGTTGAATAATGATAAATGCTATATTTCTTCATTAATTCTTTAAATTCTTTGTTAAAGTATTATTAACCATTATCTGTTTGTAAATTATTTGGTTTTCTAACTATTAAAATTTTTTGCTAAGCATCAACTATATTTTTCGCTTTTTTATCTTTAATAGGCACACCAAATGCATACTTTGAAAAAACATCGATTATTGTTAATAAATATTTATAACGTTTGTTTATCTTTGAAATTACTTTTAAATTACCTGAATCCATTTCAACTAGATCAGCTTGCCATAAATCGTCAATACTAAAAGAAATCGTATTTTCTTATAAAATTCCTTCAAATTGATTTATGTATTTCATTAACTATATTTTCACAAATAATATTTAAACCTTCGCCATCTACCAAATTTTTTTATGAATTTGTTTTTTAAATTTAGAAATTGAAATAATACCTTCAGTTCCTTGTTTTCCATATTTAGTTGTTATTCTATGTGGATTATTTGTTTCAGTAAACTTTAAGCAATAAATATGATCGTCTTAAAGAACTAAATAAGAATTGTGATTATTCACTTATATAGATAAAAAATTTATCAAATTTACTTCACCAAATACACCTATATTTACATCTACAGAAACAGTTTTAACATAATGTTTCAATGGTTCAATGAAAAAACTTGATTTTAGTTCTATTATTGATTGAGTGCCTTTGTTTACCTAAAATCATCAAAGTTTAAATATCTATTAATAATTTTACCAACAACAATAATCTTTTTAAGTATGAAATTATATTCAGAATCGTACTTTTTTACTTCACCACTTGTTGCAAAAGTAACTTCAATTTTTTGTTTACCATGTACTTCTTCCTTATGATTATTTATCTCTTTAATTATTTTAGCTGCATAATCTGCGTTTTCTGTAAAAAAATTACTAAATCTTTTGTGGTAAAAAGTTATTAAATTGCGTTTAAATGCTAGTGTGTTCTGGATATTTAACATACTCTTTTTCTAGATACTGTTTGTTAACTACATCTTTTACATCCATTGGATCATTTACAATAGCAAGTATTCTATATAAACATTAGTTATTTTAAAAATAGAATAAATTTTTAAAATTGTTTAATTCCATCAGTTACCTTTGGATTTATTGATGATTGAAGTTGTTTAATAATATTTTCAATTTTTTCAATTTTTCCAATCTTTTCTAAAGTGAATATACGTGTATTAAGTACTTGTTCAGCTTGTTTAGTTAGAAGTATCTTATTTCCAACAATATTCATTTACTAAATCTAAAAATCATTAAAATTATAATCCTAAAAAACGCAATTTTAAAACAAGTAAACATAAATGACAACATATTATTTCATCAAAATGTATTATTATTTCTATATTGTAAAATAGTTAATTTTTTCCTAAATAGATAACTAATTGTTTTGGTATATTACAATAAATGAATCAAAACAAAATTATTATGATTATTTTAATAATGACATATCAAATGAGTACCAGGATTATCAGATGTATCCAAATTTACTGTACCACATGGTTTATTTTTTAATTTATCAATCATGTATACACCACAAATGTACTTAATTTTTTTATATATCAAAATTACTTAATCAATTTGGATATTTATCAATTACTTCTAAAAAATTTTTTGTTTTCTTGATTCCCTAACCAACATTTTTTCCATTTCTAAGTTATGTCATATTTGTTCTTCTGATTCCCTATTATTTTTCTTTTTGTTTAATACTCCATTTACAATTGCTGCAGATCCTCAAGCTAATGAACCAATTGCCGTAAAAATATGGTAATGCAGCTAATACTAATGGTAAAAATCCACCACCATGTTGTGTTATTCCTTTGCCGTCTTTCTTTAATGTTAAACATTCAATAATATTTTTAACAGGAATATCTATTGTTATAAGTAAATTACCACCAGTTTTTTTATCTTTTAATTTTTTGTGGTTTAGTTAAAAAAGGTTCAATTGCATTTAATTGTTCGTTACTTAACTTTAATTTAATTGAGTTTGTTTTAGTTTTACCACTAGGCAGCAAAGTATTATCAATTGTGCATTTATTCATTTATATATTTAGGAATTTAGTAAAGATTTTTTTATATTGTTAAAATTTTTTAAAGTTTTTTGTATAGTTTAAAAATGTATAAAGATTTTTTTAATCTCCAACCAGTTTCATCAATAGTAGCATTAATTTCCCAAACCTAATTTTCTATTTCCATACATTATTCCTCTATCAGCTGTTGCTGCAACGTTTTCACCAAATGAAGCATAATTTGAACAGATTCTTTCTTTTGCAGCTAACTGAAGTTCATTATCAGCCATATGTCTTTTTTCTAAAACTGTATTATCTCTATAAGCAATATCATGTTTTTTACAAGCTTCATCTAATGGATTTATACCTTTATCACCTTTAGCTAATCTTTCTTCTATATTTGTACCTGGACCACATAATTTATAACCTGGAGGATGCCCTTCAAATGACAATTTTTAAATTACAGTATTTGCTAATCTCTTTCTATATTTATCACTTTTCGAAAGTGTATGTGGAAGATTATTTAAAATTCTAATTAAATATGGCATTCCTTTTGGCTTACCAATTATAAAATCACTAACATTTTTTGTTAACATTTACCATACTAACTTTATCATTATGATAACCACTATTTCCAGCTAGTTCTTCACCATGAATTGCTGCTAATCTATCAATTATTTTCTAACATCATTTAAGCAAACATATTCAATTGATTTATCTGTATATTTTTTAACTAAACCTTCACCTATTTTTTGTCTTTCAGGCGAACTTTGTTCTGAAGAGACTATAGTTGTTTTTCTTCTTAAGTTTGGAAAATATTCATCAACAATCGGTTTTATTAAATATAAATATATATTACCCTTACTTGATCTTATTTTATTTTGATTATTATCAGAATTTAATGTTCCGGAAGTTAATAATATATCTGCATTATTTGATAAATCTTCACTATTAAACTTCTCATTGAAATCATCTATTGTAATTTGTTTTCAGTTATATGTCTCATTAATCCATCTGTGACTTCATATGTTTTTTACCATTGGTTAATTTATCTCCATTGCATTCTACAAGAAAACTACCAACATATTTAAACATACCAACAGGTTTTAAACCAAATACATTATCGTCACTATTATTAATATACTTTAACATTCCTTCACTAACATTTATCTTTTCAGTTTCATTTATCTTTTTCTTTCGTTTTCTTCTTGGTATTTATTAAATGTATCTTAAATTTCTGTTTCACTTAATGTATAATCATATTTTCGAAGAATATCATCAGACCAATCTGTTAATTTCTCAATTGGTGACAAAACTTCAAAATTTTCTATATAATGATATGGAGTCATTTGTATTTCAACTTCCCTATTATCTTCATTTGCTTTTAAAACATTATCACCTAAACCTTTAATACCTTGTTATACTAATTCAATAGCATCAATAACAGGTTGATCTTCCTTTTTATATTTCTCATGTTCTGTTCTTGGTTGCTTTTTCCAGAGTTTAAATTGTTCTTTTAGTTCTTAAAAATTCTTTCTGTTTCGTTTAGCTTGTTAAACAACTTTTTCATCATACTTTGTAAACATTTATTACTGAAGAAAAAACATTAATTATGATTATGTTTATGTTAATATTTATGTTTATATTTTTGTTTAATGTGAATGTTTATCTCAAACCTAAAGATAAAGTTAAGTGTATAAGGTTTTTATAATGTTTATATTGCAAGGAACTGTTGTATTTCATTTCTAAACATAGTATTTGGTTTTCTAGACATTTCTATTGTTAAAAAATCCAAATTCATCATTCCAAAATTTACTATCGAATTCTTTAAAATTACTTAACTTTTAACCTCCACCAACAAATTCATAGTAAACAGAATTTAAATTTGTATCATCTTGTCTAAAAATATTCAAAAAATTTAAATTTTCTGTATCTGAGTATTTGGTACATTTGAATAAGACTGAGCCAAATTAAAACAATCTATACCTTTTGTCCACCTCTCGTAAAATATTCTCTTACAATCTCTTGATTTTCCAATATAAAGTCATCAAATACAACACCTGCATTTTCTTCACAATCATCGAATGGAATAATTTCTTCATTATTTTAAAACATCTAACAATTTGTTTATTAATGATTTTTTTCAATTTTTTTACATTGTTTTAAAAATTCTTGATATTTTGGTCGTTCTAAGCTTTTTGAATAAACATACAAATTTTTAAGTTTGTCACAATTTAACCATCCTGAAGCTGAAATATAATGATCAATAATTAGCATTGTTTTTCCACAACCACTTGGTCCAACTAATGCACATCTTATAGTATTTGGTAAACGTTTACCATGTTTGTTTTATAACTTATTTTCTGAAATTCTTACTTGTGGTTCCCAATCCATTCTGTTCATTTATTAAAATTTTTTTCATTTATAAATATTTTCTTCCAGTTATTAATATTTTTCATTTACTAATAATTTTCTCTATTATTAATAATTTTGTCGTATATTAATAATTTTTTCAGTAGTAAATAAGTAGATTATATCAAGTTAGTGATAAACCTTCTATACTTAGAAAACGATTAATTGTTCCAATATGTAATAATTATACTATTGTTTGATTAGTTTTTATTCAACTTTTTAACACCAAATATTACAAAAAAAAAAGAATAAACTTTATTTTGATGGAGAAACAATATAAATTCCTGTAGATCAATACAGTGTGAAAAATTTTAAAAATTATACATTTGAAAAAACCTAATATATACAATTAAACAGATGAAATTTTAAACAGAATTGTTATTGAAAGCGATATAAAATTGTATATGGATATAGCAGATAGTATTGTAAGTTTACTCGGTTTTAATAATCAAGTTGTTCATGCTAATGAAGAAGCTGTAGCTTAAGATATTCCAAAAATAATTCCATTTTAGTTAATCAATATAAATTTTAATATTGCTGATGGAATATATGTAAAATATAGTGATAATTTTCATATAGAAACTAATATTATTGCTTTATTTAAATATAATGCAGAGTTTGGTGAAACAATAACTTATGAAAGAAATTATCCTGTACATGTTCCTATTTTTAATACAGTTCAACATATACAAGTTGCTATAACTGTAGACAAAGATAATTTAATTCATCTTAATAAATTTTTACTTAATAAGTCATGAATAAAATTGAAAGTTCTCAGTTTTGTTCGTTTCCTGTTAATGAAAAAACTAAAAATAATTTAAATCTTCCTAACAAAGATACAGAAATTGAACTAAATATTGGTGATGGTTGTCTACATCCAAATCATGCACAGTTATACATGAATTTTAGTAGTATTGGAAATGATGGTAGAAATTATCAAAACTTATAATGGAAAATTAAACTAAAAATTAATTGATAATTATGTAACTAATTTGTTTGACTTTATAACAATAAAAAACGAAATAATATATTATCTAGAATTGAACATCCTTTTACTACATCTAACTTCATCTGTTTCTGACAAAATAAGTTTAGATGGACATATTCTTAATACAAGAAAAATAGATAGTAAAAGAAATGAAGTACATAATCCATTGTCATTACTTGGTGGCTTTTTAAAGATTATAAAGAAATTATGTTTGAAGGAAACTTAACTGTAGTTTTTACACGTAGTTCGTGTTCTGGAGATGCAATTTTTCGTTGGTTTGATAAAAATGATGCTGGTGTTGAAATAAAAGATACACTTCCTAAAGAAGGAAAAATAGTTATAGAATCTATGGAAATTCGTGTACCTGTTGTTAAATATAAACCAAATTATGAACTTGAACAATGTGAAAATATTTTAATAAATGGTAAAATTCCTATTCCCTTTTATGAACTTCAAACAGAAGAAGTTGTTGGATTATCTGGTAAAGACAATTTTGAACTAGATTTAACAAATTACTATAACTCTATAGACTTTTACGTGCCATAATTCGTTTCTGTTGTATTTCAGACAAATCGAAAAACTAATCAGTTAGTTGATTCATCATTATTTGATCATGTTAAATGACAGAATATATATACATATATATATATATATATATATATATATATATATAGAATAATAAAAGTAAAATTTTTACTCAAGAGATGTGGAATATTAATCCACCAAATAATTTTCTAAAAACATATATTGTATTTCTTGATTTTAAAAGAATTACTTTACTAAAATCAGATACTGATATTACTCCATTTAGTTTTATACGTAATTATCCAATTTATGTAAGCAATATGACATGTATAAAGAATGTTATAGCACCACAAAAAAAAATGGAACTTTGTGCAACATTTAATGATAAAATTCGTAATGATACACTTGCTTCTGTAATTATGTATGGTAAAAAGAATCTTACATATGATTCACAACATACATTACTTACTGAGAGTTTTTAATTATTCTATATAAATGAATAAAAAACCTAGAAAATTTATAAAAGTGTTAACTTCATGTATATATACACTTTTAAGAAAGATAGAAAAAAAATTAAAATTTTTATAATATTTACTTTTGTTAACTAATACATTTTTATTTATTTACTTATGTTCACAATCTAAAATTATTAAAATAATGTCCTTTTGTTAAACTAAAACATTTCAATTATTTACTTACCTTCACAACACGATTTTTAAAATAATGTACTTCATTAACTAATAGACTTTATTTATTTACTTACATTCTCAATGTGATTTTTAAAATAATTTACCTTGTTAAATAATACATTTTAATTAATTTACTTACGTTCACAGTGTAAATTTTTTTAATAATGTTGTTGTTGTGGTCTTCAGTCCTGAGACTGGTTTGATGCAGCTCTCCATGCTACTCTATCCTGTGCAAGCTTCTTCATCTCCCAGTACCTACTGCAGCCTACATCCTTCTGAATCTGCTAAGTGTATTCATCTCTTGGTCTCCCTCTACGATTTTTACCCTCTGTGCTGCCCTCCAATACTAAATTGGTGATCACTTGATGCCTCAGAACATGTCCTACCAACCGATCCCTTCTTCTGGTCAAGTTGTGCCACAAACTTCTCTTCTCCCCAATCCTATTCAATATTTCCTCATTACTTATGTGATCTACCCATCTAATCTTCAGCATTCTTCTGCAGCACCACATTTCGAGAGCTTCTATTCTCTTCTTGTCCAAACTATTTATCATCCATGTTTCACTTCTATACATGGCTACACTCCATACAAATACTTTCAGAAATGACTTCCTGACACTTAAATCTATACTCAATGTTAACAAATTTCTCTTCTTCAGAAACGCTTTCCTTGCCATTGCCAGTCTACATTTTATATCCTCTCTACTTCGACCATCATCAGTTATTTTGCTCCCCAAACAGCAAAACTCCTTTACTACCTTAAGTGTCTCATTTCCTAATGTAATTCCCTCAGCATCACCCGACTTAATTCGACTACATTCCATTATCCTCGTTTTGCTTTTGTTGATGTTCATTTTATATCCTCCTTTCAAGACACTGTCCATTCCATTCAACTGCTCTTCCAAGTCCTTTGCTGTCTCTGACAGAATTACAATGTCATCGGCGAACCTAAAAGTTTTTATTTCTTCTCCATGGATTTTAATACCTACACCGAATTTTTTTTTGTTTCCTTTACTGCTTGCTCAATATACAGATTGAATAACATCAGGGAGAGGCTACAACCCTATCTTACTCCCTTCCCAACCACCGCTTCCCTTTCATGTCCCTTGACTCTAACAACTGCCATCTGCTTTCTGTACAAATTGTAAATAGCATTTCACTCCCTGTATTTTACCCCTGCCACCTTTAGAATTTGAAAGAGAGTATTCCAGTCAACATTGTCAAAAGCTTTCTCTAAGTCTACAAATGCTAGAAACGTAGGTTTGCCTTACCTTAATCTTTCTTCTGAGATAAGTCATAAGGTCAGTATTGACTCATGTGTTCCATTGTTTCTACGGAATCGAAACTGATCTTCCCCGAGGTCAGCTTCTACTAGTTTTTCCATTCGTCCGTAAAGAATTCGTGTTAGTATTTTGCAGCTGTGGCTTATTAAACTGATAGTTCGGTAATTTTCACATCTGTCAACACCTGCTTTCTTTGGGATTGGAATTATTATATTCTTCTTGAAGTCTGAGGGTATTTCGCCTGTTTCATACATCTTGCTCACCAGATGGTAGAGTTTTGACAGGACTGGCTCTCCCAAGGCCGTCAGTAGTTCCAATGTAATGTTGTCTACTCCGGGGACCTTGTTCCGATTCAGGTCTTACAGTGCTCTGTCAAGCTCTTCACACACTATCATATCTCCCATTTCACTTTCATCTACATCCTCTCCCATTTCCATAATATTTTCCTCAAGTACATCGCCCTTGTATAGGCCCTCTATATACTCCTTCCACCTTTCTGCTTTCCCTTCTTTGCTTAGAACTGGGTTTCCATCTGAGCTCTTGATGTTCATACAAGTGGTTCTCTTTTCTCCAAAGGTCTCTTTAATTTTCCTGTAGGCAGTATCTATCTTACCCCTAGTGAGATAAGCCTCTACATCCTTACATTTGTCCTCTAGCCATCCCTGCTTAGTCATTTTGCACTTCCTGTCGATCTCATTTTTGAGACGTTTGTATTCCTTTTTGCCTGCTTCATTAACTGCATTTTTATATTTTCTCCTTTCATCAATTAAATTCAATATTTCTTCTGTTACCCAAGGATTTCTACTAGCCCTCGTCTTTTTACCTACTTGATCCGCTGCTGCCTTCACTACTTCATCCCTCAAAGCTACCCATTCTTCTTCTACTGTATTTCTTTCCCCCATTCCTGTCAGTTGTTCCGTTATGCTCTCCCTGAAACTCTGTATAACCTCTGGTTTTTTCAGTTTATCCAGGTCCCATCTCCTTATATTCCCACCTTTTTGCAGTTTCTTCAGTTTTAATCTACAGGTCATAACCAATAGATTGTGGTCAGAGTCTACATCTGCCCCTGCAAATGTCTTACAATTTAAAACCTGGTTCCTATATCTCTGTCTTACCATTATATAATCTATCTGATAGCTTTTAGTATCTCCAGAGTTCTTCCATGTATACAACCTTCTTTCATGATTCTTAAAAAAAGTGTTAGCTATGATTATGTTGTGCTCTGTGAAAAATTCTACCAGGCGGCTTCCTCTTTCATTTCTTAGCCCCAATCCATATTCACCTACTATGTTTCCTTCTCTCCCTTTTCCTACACTCGAATTCCAGTCACCCATGACTATTAAATTTTCGCCTCCCTTCACTATCTGAATAATTTCTTTTATTTCATCATACATATCTTCAATTTCTTTGTCATCTGCAGAGCTAGTTGGTATATAAACTTGTACTACTGTAGTAGGTGTGGACTTCGTATCTATCTCGGCCACAACAATGCATTCGCTGTGCTGTTTGTAGTAGCTTACCCGCATTCCTATTTTCCTATTCATTATTAAACCTACTCCTGCATTACCCCTATTTGATTTTATGTTGATAACCCTGTAGTCACCTGACCAGAAGTCTTGTTCCTCCTGCCACCGAACTTCACTAATTCCCACTATATCTAACTTTAACCTATCCATTTCCCTTTTTAAATTTTCTAACCTACCTGCCCGATTAAGGGATCTGACATTCCTTGCTCCGATCCATAGAACGCCAGTTTTCTTTCTCCTGATAACGACATCCTCTTGAGTAGTCCCCGCCTGGAGATCCGAATGGGGGTCTATTTTACCTCCAGAATATTTTACCCAAGAGGACGCCATCATCATTTAATCATACAGTAAAGCTGCATGCCCTCAGGAAAAATTATGGCTGTAGTTTCCCCTTGCTTTCAGCTCTTTGCAGTACCAGCACAGCAAAGCCATTTTGGTTATTGTTACAAGGCCAGATCAGTCAATCATCTAGACTTTTGCCCCTGAAACTACTGAAAAGGCTGTTGCCCCTCTTCAGGAACTGTTAAATAATACAATTTCATTCATTTACTTGTGCACAGTTTAAAATTTTTAAAAATACTTACTTTTGTTAACTAATACATATTATTGTGCTAAAATCATGTCATAAAAAACAGATATTTAGTTAATGTTATAAAATCGGTTTAATTGATTAAATATACTGAATTTTTAAAATATCATTTGTTTTATTTATAAAATACAGAATTTAGTTTAAAGTTGTCGTAGTGTCCTAGAATTAAAAATCAGTTTTTTTATTTATAAAATACAGAATTTATTTTAATTTTGTCCTAGTGTCCTAGAACTAAAAAATCAGTTGTTTTATTTATAAAATATAGAATTTATTTTAAGTTTGTCTTAGAGTCCTAGAACCGGCAAAAATGTTCTACTAGCAAACACACAAATCAGTCAAACCCCTCCACAGATTTTCTAAGGACACAGCTATGTCCAACGTGAAGGACGTCTAACCAAATGACCTAACTGTGACAATATCCACCAATAGGAAGCAAGGGGGAAAATCCAGAGGAGGGAAGAGTAGTCTTTGAGACTGTGTGGTTTTAGGATCTAACCATGCCCAATATTCCAGTCCTAGTATCAACCACCAGGAATCAAGGAAAACCTGTCCCACACAGAGAGTATCATTTTAATTAATTAGTCAGTCAGTCTGATGGTTTTCTGTGATTTCCCTAAATCGCTTCAGGCAAATGCCGGGATGGTTCCTTAGAAAGGGCACGGCCGATTTCCTTCCCCATCCTTCCGTAATCCGAGCTTGTGGTCTGTCTCTAATGACCTCGTTGTCGACGGGACGTTAAACAGAAATCTTCTCCTCCTTCTCCAATGTCTTCATTCCACCCACTACATGTTTTCATTGCGGTGGAAGTGTGAGAACAAAGTGACATGATGACTGCCAGTGTCAGGTCTGCATGAGGGGTGAGGGGGCAGGGGGGGGGCGATGGAAGGGAGGAGGGGTGGGGAGGACATCTGGGTCTGTGTGTGTCTGCATATGTTGGTTCACACAAACAGGAAGTAACAACTTGAGACAGGGAGAGTGAGAGTCGGGAAGTGAGTCTGGTACCAAATTTCAAAGGTATGCCGCTATCTGATGCTTGGTTTGCAGATGACTAGTGCGGTCCAGCAGTTGTGGCGGTCCCTTGCCGGTGGTGTGTGCAGTTGTCACTGCGATCAGCCTGGCAGTCATACATGATCAGGAGCTATTTTTCGCTAGATACATTTAGCGCGATCTGTAAGAGTGTAATTACGTGTGGTGAGTGTTTCATGGTGTTATTCCTTCGGTGAGCGGAATAAAAAAAGTGCCGCAATTGTTTAAATATTACATACTACTTTCTCATCCACAAATTGTTATATAAACAGTATTCCATGCACTGCACTCAGTTTCCTATTAAATTCTTTAAATAAGTAAGTAAACTGTATCCCATACACCATCCCATAGTCCACGAATTGTTTAAATAAACAATATTCCACACATTGCCTTGTCTACCAGAAATTGTTTAACATGGCAAAGGGTAGGTTTGGGATAGGATCAGGACAGAGCTCTTAGGTGGATCTACCTCATTGTAATTACGCAATTCAGACATGTGGTTGATGGATGTGAGAATTTTGCACCAAATAAAAGAGAGATCCAACCCCTGCAAATTAGGTGTTATAAATAAACAATATATCCTCCGCTATGTAAAGCCCAGTTTACACGATGACACTAGGTCGCAGGCAACTGCGCTACCGGCCACTGCACATGCATGCCGCGAGTTTGCACAGCTCCTAGGTGAAACTAAGCAGTTTCGGCGTTTTCCAACTCTGGTGACACCAGCTGCGTGGGTTTTGAGTTTATGTGCGTTCGTAGAATGTATACAAACTGAAATATGAAGTGGGGAATGGAGAATGATGTTCGCTTTTTGGATAGATATGCTTTGCATAGGTGTTTGTGGATTTTCAGTGATGCCGATTACAAAAATAAGCAACATATTGCTACTCCAGAGACCGTCATGTGCGATCAGAATATAGATAGTTTGACTATATCTGAACTGCAGAGCAAAATTTATTGAATTAGAAGCACATACTCAACTGAATTAAGAAAAGTACAAGCAAATGTAATTCTAGCTGTAGAAATGCAATTGTCTACAAGACTAAAATCCCATCGGTCGAGTTGGCTGACTCCTTTTTTTTAAGGAATATTGTTGACAGGAGGGAAGGCTACGCAAATCAAGAAGCTACAGTCTTTATTCAATATTCATCTATTTAAAACGTCGCAGCAGTGCTCCCCATTGACATATGTTTGAATTTTGAAATATTGCCACTGTACAGATCTATCTTCAAGAGAGAAGTTTGCAAACCATTCTCTTCTTAATGGGGCCTGCTTCGAATAATTACTGCTGTCAATGTTAATAATTGTTACAGTTAATGTTAATAATTATTGGTGTTAATGAAAAAGCGTCATCACCAACTGAAACCGCATCTTACAGCATGCCGAGTGTTCTAGATTGTAATGCATGTAGTGTGATATGTAATTTCAGTTCTGGCAACAGTGCTTCATGCATTACAATATCTTTATTCCTTATCGCACAACTAACTCTATTTAGAAGGAACGTTAACAGTTCTGGTGACATTCTAAGATAATTAAAAGAACTTCTTGGGTCTTCCATTACAAATTATTTCAGAAACGATGCTCAGCAATAGAGCTGATGTCTTTTCTTCATACAGTCACGAATCGAAACATGTTTCTCATTTTTTTCCTTCTGCAGCGATCCCACGCGACAAGCTTTAACTCCATCACAACTCGTGTGACGTGCAGCTGCAAAACTTTCATTTCAGGCACGACTCAGGAACCCACAAAACGACGAAACTGGAGTAAATACTGGTTTCGCCGTGTCTAAAGTCAAATATGAAGCAATTTGCGTGCAACTCATTCCACGCAGCGAGTGGCTCAACCCAATGTAGTCGTGTAAACTAGGCTTAATTCAGATTGATTTCAGTTTCGTATCGTGAAATCCTTCCTCTCCAGCACAGATTCAGTCTTTCTCCCGCCTGTTTCCAGGTTGGGGAGAGAAGAAGAGAGTGGGGGAGGGGAGGGAAGGCCTGAAGGTTTTCCCAGAGAGGGTTAGGGTAATTAATTATCCCATTTTATTAATTATTCATTTAATTTGGTGTCAAAAGCTTGAATGTATCAGCCAGAGCAGTTTGGGGAAACCATACCTCAATATTGGCCAGTGCAGAAAAGAGTACATTTTATATTTGTGCATCTAGAAGGTGTGATTGCAGGGACCATGCGAAAAGTGGCAATGTCATGCACAACGTGTGATGAGCTTAAACAGGTGTTCTTGAAGCTACTGGTTGCGACATAACGGGCTATTTCTCTCAACGAGGTGAATTTGCAACATAAATTGTCCACCTACCTCGATATTGCTGCAGATCTGCACACGTAACTCCTGACTGCAGCTACTTAAGAGATCTCACAAAAGCAGTGTTGAAGAAACTGAGATTTCATAACTACACGTCGGAGGCCGCTATAAGCACAAAAAGCAGAAAATAGTCTTGTCAACTCTAAAGAATAAATCGGAAATGGATTGCTGTTCAAATTTCTAAGTTCAAAGGTCCTTTTAAACTTGCATTAGGATTTTTTTATTGGTATTAAGCAAGATCATCAGCCCACATAAGTTCAAATCATTTAAGTTCCTGTTCACAGTCCTCATCACACTCAAACAGCTGGAACTTTTCCTATCCAATTCCGAAATCATTTACGAGAGTAACACAGTCAATAAACTGCTATTTTCTTTTGCAATTGGCATTCAATGGTTGTCTTTAAATAAAGTTTTTGCTCGCCATAAATACTAAGTAAAATAAATTTACTTAGTACCGCCATGCTTTTAGTTCAAAGTTTACACATGCAATTTTCTCCAGAGCAAAATATCTCTCGAATCTTAAAATTTCACATATAGTTAATGGTAAACACCAGCTACATTTATCACTGTACCAAAACGCGGAAGTCAAAATATCACTTCATTTTACACATAATGCGTTCGGACACTTTCAGCATGACCAGCTCCTTCGAAAGCTAGTCCACCGCTTCCTTCTTCTCTCTGCCTCTACCAGCCCCTCTATCTCATGCGTTAGGTGGCAAAACCGTCTCACTTCTTATTGGCTGTTCAGAATCACGGCCAATCAGAACTGACTTTCAGGGTGCAGCTCGCGCCAATATCTAGCAAGAACCAATCACTGCTCTCAGCTCATTGACGTCATTAAACCTCTCTTGTTAAACAAATAAAATGAAATAAACTTTAAGCTGTACTTTACGTCTGGAATTTAACTATATTGTCGTGAACGTTCTGGCTGTCTGTTACATATTCAAACATACTTGGACATCCATCATCCATTAGTAGGAGAACCACTGGTGGATTCGTTCCCATGATACAAAGCTGGAACACTTGCGAATTCCTATAGAGAATTACAAACTGAAAATTTAATACTGGCGAATGTCCCACATACACTCACACAAGTACTCTCTTTCACACTCACCCTAACACAAAACATAAATATCTACTTGAAATTCTTAAAGTTATTACTACAGCAAAATTACGAAAGGTTTTCTAAAATGAGGACTTCCCATATTTGAATCTAAACACTGAAGGTGTTGTCATATCTTTTCAAATAGTCGCAGTTGGTGAACTATTTACAGGGTGAGTCACCTAATGTTACCGCTGGATATATTTCGTAAACCACATCAAATACTGACGAACCGATTCCACAGACCGAACGTGAGGAGATGGGCTAGTGTAATTGTTTAATACAAACCATACAAAAATGCACGGAAGTATGTTTTTTAACACAAACCTACGATTTTTTAAATGGAACCCCGTTAGTTTTGTTAGCACATCTGAACTTATAAACAAATACGTAATCAGTGCCGTTTGTTGCACTGTAAAATGTTAATTACATCCGGAGATATTGTAACCTAAAGTTGACGCTTGAAACCTCCGACGTTCAGTTGTGTGTTGTAAAAAACACGAGCCAGCTGGCCAGTGTGGCCGTGTGGTCTAGGCGCTTCAGTCTGGAACCGCGTGACCGCTTCAGTCGCAGGTTCGAATCCTGCCTCAGGCATGGATGTGTGTGATGTCCTTAGGTCAGTTAGGTTTAAGTAGTTCTAAGTTCTAGGGGACTAATGACCACAGATGTTAAGTCCCATAGTGCTCAGAGCCAAACACGGGCCACGGTCGGCGAGCAGCATCTGCAGGGACATGTTTACGATGACGACCATGTTTACGAGTGTGGCTGTAGTGCACTGTTGTGGTTTGGTCTATGGACTGTAAATGTCTGATGCGGAAACATTGGCGACCACCTCATTGGTCCTCACTTCATTGCAAACAGCTGCAGCATACATCGCGTTTCTACAGAATGATCTGCCAACGTTGCTCGAAAATGTCCCACTGGAAACGTGTCGACGTATGTGGCATCAGCATGATGGTGCACCTGCAAATTCCGCAATTAACACTAGGCTGACCCTTGACAGGATGTTCGACGGGCGTTTCATAGGACGTGGAGGACGCATAAATTGGCCAGCCCGTTCTCCTGATCTTACACTTCTGGACTTCTTTCTGTGGGGTACGTTAAAGGAGAATGTGTACCGTAATGTGCCTATAACCCCAGAGGATATGAAACAACGTACTGTGGCAGCCTGCGGCGACATTACACCAGATGTACTGCGGCGTGTACGACATTCATTACGCAAGAGATTGCAATTGTGTGCAGCAAATGATGGCCACCACATTGAACATCTATTGGCCTGACATGTCGGGACACACTCTATTCCACTCCATAATTGAAAACGGAAACCACGTGTGTACGTGTACCTCACCCCTCATGGTAATGTACGAGGGCCATTCAGAAAGTAACCTCCGGTTGACTTAAAAAAATACACCAAGTTAAATAAAAATATTTTAATATATACATCTTACAACTACATCTTTGCACTATTTTTCTACATAGCCTCCATAGCGATTGAGGCACTTATCGTATCTCTTCACAAGCTTTGAAATTCCTTCTGCATAAAAATCACCCACTTGTGCCTGGAGCCAGCCTGTGACTGCATCTTTGAGCTCTTCGTCGTCATCAAACCGCTGTGACCCCAGCCATTTCTTCAAATGCATGAAGAGGTGATAATCACTTGGCGCCAGGTCTGGGCTGTAAGGTGGATGGTTGATAACGTCCCACTTGAAGGACTCAAGAAGGGCCGCTGTTCTGCGAGCAGAGTGAGGACGGGCGTTATCGTGCAAAAAAACGATACCGGAAGTCAGCATACCACGGCGTTTGTTCTGTATAGCCCGTCGTAACATTTTTATTGTTTCACAGTACACGTCTTGATTAATGGTCGTACCGCGTTCCATGAATTCAACCAACAACACCCCTTTGGCATCCCAAAACACCGTTGCCATCAGTTTCCTGGCAGAAAAATCTTGCGAGGCTTTTCTTGGTTTGGTAGGCGAATTTGAATGTGCCCACATCTTTGATTGTTCTTTTGTCTGAGGGTTCACGTACTTAATCCAGGTTTCGTCACCGGTCACGATTCTGTTTAACAATGGTTCTCCTTCGTCCTCATAGCGTGACAGAAAGTCTAATGCAGAGGCCATTCTTTGAGTTTTGTGGTGGTCGGTAAGAATTTTGGGCACCCATCGTGCACAGAACTTACGGTAACCCAATCTTGCTGTCACTATCTCGTACAAGAGAGTCTTAGAAATCTGTGGAAAACCAGTAGACAACTCCGACATTGAGAAACGTCGATTTTCACGAACTTTTGCATCAACTGTCTGAACGAGTTCGTCAGTCACCAATGATGGTCTACCACTCCTCTCTTCATCATGAACGTTTTCTCGTCCACTTTTAAATAAACGTACCCATTCACGGACAACTCCTTCACTCATAACTCTTGGTCCGTACACGGCACAAAGCTCATGATGAAAAGCTGCTGCAGAATATCCTTTGGCTGTAAAAAACCTTATGACAGCACGCACTTCACATTTGGCGGGGTTTTCTATTGCAGCACACATTTCAAACTGCCACAAAAACTAAACTAGCGCAGGTACGACGTTCACTCGACCACGGCTTGATGCCGACTGACCTGTTGAGTGCGTGAGCGCACAGATGGCGTCGCTACTCCCCCCACAACCCGCACTGTGACCAATCCGAGGTTACTTTCTGAACCGCCCTCGTATATGTGCGTCAGTGAAAAAGACCAATAAAAAGGTGTTAGCATGTGGACGTAATGTGCTGTTCCAGTCTCTTCTGTACCTAAGGTCCATCACCGTTCCCTTTGGATCCCTACGTAATTCGGTGCTCTCCGATACACACGATCGAACAGTGGAGGAGTGGTACTCAAGCGTCAACTTTAGGTTACAATATCTCCTGATGTAATTAACATTTGACAATGCAACAAACGGCATTGATTACGTATTTGTTTGTATGTTCAGATGTGCTAACAAAACTAACGGGGTTCCGTTTAAAAAAACGTAGGTTTGTGTTAAAGAACATACTTCCGTGCAATTTTTTATGGTTTGTATTAACCAATTACACTAGCCCCTCTGCTCACGATCGGTCTGTGGAATCGATTCGTCAGTATTTGATGTGGTTTACGAAATATATCCAGCGGTAATGTTAGGTGATTCACCCTATATAAGTGTCGGATAATTGCGTTTTTTACTGACTTTCCTTCTTTTGTAACTTACAAATTATGACAGTTATTGACTTCAGATTTTGACAGATTGATCCTTTACACAACAGAAGGTTATGTATCTAATATGAAGTTCCTCAGGCTATATCTTGATCAGTTATTAATTTTTATAGTTCCAGAGAATGTAACTACTCTGTAAGCGCCTCTCCGCTACTTTCACACGCTGAATTCACGCCATTGGTCATGACGCACTTCTGCATGACACATCTCGCTCGTTGCATATCGTATAAGATTCTGACTGCTTACACTGGAGCCCACATACATTCAAACAAAAAGCTTTGATAGACAAATTGGCGATCGCCCCCTAGCTGCGACGCCTCATGGTCTTGCACCACCCAAGACAGAATAAAACACGAGCTTATGATGCACAGAGATGTGGAGTCTTCTGGATTTAAATGCTCAGTAAAGTTTTTCGGCTAGGTGACCAAGAAGAATCAGTACCTCGATGTACCATGTAGCGACAGCGAAATCATCCGCATGTACTTCAAGAAGTATAATATGTGGATAATGTCAAGGGATTCATAGGAATTTTGTGTGAGGTAGAACTTGTGCCGAATTAGGAACAGGCACAAACAAAAGACGACAGCATGACACAAAGTTTGGTCAATGCGAAATTATATAACCAGGGCAATTTTAAGAAACCAAACAGCTGACAAGGTAATGGGACCAGGCCACACCTTAACACTTCACAATTCTGAAACCAAAATGACAATGGACGGAACTGGAAAGTAAGTCAAAGAAATGATGGGTCGCGTTTTCAGCGTAACGAGCCTGCATGAAATGAGACACAGCCCGAAGTTCAGATCGTAGAGAGGTCTGTCCACCGAATCCAAGAAGGAGAACAGATATTATGAGAATGCAAGGCGGGCATGATTGCAGACATACCCCAAACAGAAATCAGAAGCAGCCATCTGAAAATGTTAAGATTAAATTGTAAATAGATTAGGAACTTATAAATACTATAGGATAAGTTAGTACTTACGAAAAGTAATGAAATATGTTCATTTGGGGCGTCATAAGAACTGTCATACGCACGAAAATATTAAAATGTGCTCATCTGGGATATCAGAAGAACTGTCATAACGACAACGAAGATGTTTGAGGTGTAAAACACTATACTTACATCAGGGCACTTTTAAACTAGTAAACTTAAAGACACCTATGTTTCTTTTAAAATGGACGGCCATCCCAGGTATTGCAAACATGAGTTCAGTGAAAACTAATGTGTCAACCGTTTGGACAACGCACTTTACCCAGAGAGGTGTAATGAAACACCATAAGTCGAAGGCAAACGAACTTAATACTGCCTTCGATATGACGAAATCTTCGTCAGGAGTCAGATCATGCAGGTAACCTGTGTATTTGAAAGGCAACAAAAACTTAAGATTTTCCAGTTTGGATGACGTAATGGCGTCAGGTGTTTCTTGGTCAAATTAGAGTGGCTTCATTATTACTGTATTTCTTACCAAGAGAGACCTACATGAAAAGACCACTTTATGAAGTGTGTTGACGTGAGGGCGATGGTTTTTATTGAAGTTTCAGAGGGCTTGTTTGCAGTGCGCGGAAGTTTATTTGAGGAAACACATGGCGGTAAGAAGGAGGAGAGAGTTCGTTTGATGCAGGTAGGAAGAGAAAATAGTCTTATAATGTTACAAGGATAATATAGTGTAACTCTGTACAAAAACAAGATTTGTCATGTGTAATATTTTAAAACCAATGTAGGAATGTTCAAAAGGTTTGAGAGATAACGGGGAGAAACAACTGGGAATGACCAGGAATCGAAGAATGGGAAAGAAGGAACTACAGATGAAACTAGAAGGGGAAACATTAACTATAAATGGTACATAGCACTTTTAAGTTTATTTACTGAGATATTTTACGTTACCATCTCAGCTTTTGTGTGTAGAATGTTGGAGAGGGTGAGCAACGGTGACCAAAGCCTAGCAGCTAGCAGAACACACACACACTGAAAGCAGAGGAGGCTGTAACAGGAGACCAGATGGGGACAGGGTGGACATCTAAGGGCTCTTATGCAACTGACCACATGACAAGAAAAATGCGCCGGGGGCAGAAGGAGGTGGCCTGTGGCAACCCCTGTGGAGTGCCTTTGACAAGCAGAGCGGCAGCATCTGTGCCGCAGCGTGCGCCACTGGCGGAGCAGGTATTCTGGGTGCAGGCAGGCGGCGTCAGAAGAGGATGCGAAGGGCGCACTATTAAAGCCACACTGACCCGGATCTCTGGATATGCAGATTTTCAAAATTCTGATAAAAATGAGAAGAGACAGACGCTGTTAAACTACCACAATTGCCAGATTATTCTCCCACGAGTGTTAGTTCTGCAAGGTTCGCAGAAGAGCTTCTGTGAAGTTCGCAAAGTAGGAGACGAGGTACTGGCGGACGTAAAGCTGTGAGGACGGGGCGTGAGTCGTGCTTGGGTAGCTCTGATGGTAGAGCACTTGCCCGCAAAAGGCAAAGTTCCCGAGTTCGAGTCTCGGTCCGGCACACAGTTTTAATCTGCCAGGAAGTTTCATACCACAATTACGTCAGTCTACAGTCCTCATCAGTAATAACAGGCTACTTAGGTGGGTACAAGGCAATATTCTAATGTGACAATGTCTCTTCTTACCTAGGTCTTGCTAGCAAACACAAAGGTATAGGACGCGCAAACTTCTGTACTTGGGCAATGATTCCATTTAAAATTTTACACTATCATAAGTAGAACCATCCTAAAACCAAACTTGGTACCAAAACAAAACAGAAGACTCAGAAGACCACAGGTAAGAAGATCTGAACGCACGAAAGGAAACAAATTCAAGAAACAAGTCTCAAGACAAGAAACCAGGAGGTCAAGAAAAGCAATACGTCAAAACAAAGAAAAAAGGGCTCTATTGCATACAGGTGGAGTTCTGTCACACTACCTCAAGCAGCCACAACTTACAAATGTAATAGCAGAGGTCTAGGAATGCATCCACAATTGCGAGATGTGAAAGGTGTGAATTCCTAAGGGACCAAACTGCTGAGGTTATCGGTACTGCGAGACGCTTATTACAGTAACAGCAGAAGTCAGTCTCCAAATATGAGATAGTTCAGAAGTTCAATCCACATATCTCCTTCTATCATAGTACCATGGAGTCTGGTCAGCCGCCTTCAGTCTCTGAACACTGATTATACTATGACTTCGAGTATCTACTGCATACTTCTGATAGTATGATACCCCTACCGGCAGTTGAACAACTACCATATTTGGGGCTTCGCGAGTCAGCAGGTAATTAAAATTAGCGCAATAGCTCTTCTTATAGTTGAGTGTGGCGTGATAGTATGGGTTGCTGTCAAGCTCCATGCAGTGCCTGATTCTTGAAGGATGAACCGCCAAGCCACAACGATAGCCTCTGTCTCGTAAAGCTTCATATATTTCTGTTTAAGAGCTTACCATCTCAGTGTATAGTGAGAAATCTCTAGAGCAATTTTTACTGTTTCTTTACTCTCCTCATCATATTTTGCGTACATTCCAAACTCAGTAGCACAATTTGAAATCTTGTATCTATTTTTTACACACTTCGATATGGCTAGGTACTGTGCTTGTTGTGAGCGGACACAGGGAGAATTGGCTGCTGTCCACAAACAGCTAGAAGCTGCGTTGTCTACCGTCGACATGCTTCTGGCTAATGTTCAAAGCTGCGGCGACATCTAGGTGTTGGTGAAGAGACCTGTGACACGTTTGGTGCCGTTGGAATCCCCTGGTGACCCAGATGGTGTCGCTGCATCTTTTGATATGCAACATCTGATCGATCTAACCACACTCGAGAGTAGGTGGCTGACAGTGGCCAGTTCATGTGTCACTGGGCATAAAGCAAAAGAGGGATCGTGACATACGGCACACTTGCAACAGTAGTGGGGCAACAGTGGCGTCGCCCCACTCTGCATTGTTGCCAAATTTATTCAAAATGGCGGTTTCCAGATGGTGGCCATAGATGTGGAAATGTCGCACTGACGTCATAGCGGGAAATTCTAATTTTGGCTGCAAAATAGGTCAGTTGGTCTACCTCCACTAACCAAAATCAAACACCCTCTCCCCCCCCCTCCCCTCACTCACCTGAAAATTAGTGGGAAAATGAATCAGTCTGTGATTGGCTGAACATAGGATGGATCTAAGCCTTTATTTTGAATACAATGTGGTACATTGTTTGTTTAAACAATTTGAGTTGTTATTGATTGAGCACTAGACAGTAGTCCCATCAAGTGTGTTTGCCTTGATGTGCAGAGGCCAACTGACCTGGTTTACACCACCACCACCAGAGGGCACTGTTAGCTCTTCCCTCTCCCGTCCCCTCCCCTGCTATGGCATAACACAAGATGGCGGTCCAGAGAAAAATGGCGGAGTATTCGCTCAGTCTGTGCTAAGCTTCCTGAGAGGATGGGCATAATTGTTTACTGTGTACTACGTGTTCAATGGATGAGATATCTGTGCTAGAGAAGGAGGAGTTTAACCAGTATATTAGCTGTAATCTTGCAGCTGAGGGCTGTATCCATAGCCACTTGCATGACGTTTAGAAAATGATGAGATTTGGCGAATTTATGAAGAAAATGAATACACTTCATCAAATAATGAAGATGCAGCAGGATGGGGCTAAATTACACTTCACAACTCATTCTGATAAATGTGTGTGCTATAACTGTGAATCATTCGATAAGTGTACAATCAGTCTTGCAAAGCACAAGAGGCAAGACGCTCCCCCAAGTCGGCGCAAGCATCCATGTGTACAATTGAGGAAATGCTGCTGATGAGTAGGGATGAATTTAATAAGTGTACTACACGCAAGTACATAGCTGAGAACTGTATCCATAGCCTCCTACACAATGATTGGAGAGAAAAGATAATGGATGAGGGTGTGATGTGAAACCTCCCAGTCTTCTGTACAAGTTGGCAGCCAGTCAAGGAATATTTTAGGTAATTGGTTTAAAAAAAGTTTTTTAAAGTCCCAGTCAAATCTTGACTAGTTTTCTCCCAGAGCAACTGCTGCTGTGCCTATGTGACACAAGTTGCCTGCCTGTCAGAATCGAGGCAGTTCTGTCCAGTTAAAGCTGCTGACAAAGGTGTCTTAAGCTCTCTGCTGAAACTGCTAGCAAATTCACGCCATCGGTTTTAGCGTGGGATACGGTTCACATATGTCACTCTGGAGGATTCTGCAGTACAGAACACAGCCGCTTCTCTCTCTTGTGATCCAGACCTCAAGCAGAATAGACATCTTTCGTGAGAGACAGAGCCTCCGTCTCTGCGTTTCACGAGTGTCCACGGACATCAATTAAAATGCACCACCCTCCATTCCATTACCCACTTCAATTAGTTGTTCGACCTCCTACACTGGCCTAAACCTGGTAACTTCCTCCGTAGGCGCGCACCTTGTATACCATACATTGAAATATATTCTCTATATTTTAGGTCATTTTCTGTTCTTTCATTGAAGGCCAGCCTTGGATGCCCACTTACGAGTCCTGACAGCACGACCTCCTGTACAGTGTCATCATAAGCAAAATAGAACAACCTTTTCCCCCTTCCCTGCCTATGTACACTTCATCCCTGAGACACTTCACGCGCTTTTGTGGGAAATACCACAGCACTCCCTTGTCTTTCAGCGTGAGCTCCATCAGGAGTTTTTAAATCCAATTGAACGTGTCTCTAAATACACTTTCAAAAAGATCGAGGCACAGTAGTTTGCCTCAATTTTGCGATGTATACCGCCACACTTGAACACAGACTCTAAAAAGATCGCGGCAGGTTCTGACAACCACGTGTGAAATTTCTCAGTCTTCATTCCTGACACACTTCGCGCTTTTGTGGGAAATAGATCCCGAAACCTATATCAGCTGCAATATCCGCTTTTACACCCCAAAACGGCGATATTTGAAAGTCGAAATAAATATCACTATAGCTCTAAACAGTACAGTCAGCACTTTTCGAGTTTTAGTTGCTTGTTTGAAGGCGCTGCCAGAGAGAGAAAAATTTCTACAGCTGCTGTGGTGTTCGTCACTTATCCGAAACGCCGAGCGGGCTAAGTTTATATTTGCTGTTGGAGTCAGCGATGTTAAGGCTCTTATATTTTATATTCTTCACTTCTCGAAGCACAATTACATATCTAAAAGTTCATGACATATTTCGGATCCCACAACAGATCGTTAAAAAAAAAATAAAACCAAACAGAATTCGATGTACTGTCCCACAGGCGATAAAAATGGCTGGAATTTTCGGTGAATTTTCGATGTCCTACAACTGCTAGTCAGGAGATCCTCTAAAACCACAATGGCCGGTGGGGAACAGCATCCCGCCTGTCTGAAACAGAGGAGGATGGTCTGCTTGGGCTCCTCTCTGAGCACTCGAACAAAGAAGACATCACGTGATTCTCAAACTTCACAGAACTCTCCGTAGATACCTTGGCTCCATCGTGTTCGAACCAATCTGTAGAGGCTCCTGTGCCCCACACAAAGGATGTCTTGTGACTTTCTGAAGTCATGGAACTTCCTGTGAATGGAGCATTCTGTTTGGTTTCCACTGTATTTACCCACCAAACTGCTGACGCTTCTGTGGGAGCTCTGTCCACCACTTACTGAAGGTGGACAAATTACGAGAGTTTCAGCGACAAACTATTTTGCACAGATCGAAAACATAGACCAGTCATATTGTACTGATAGTTAAACCCTGAAAATGTAGGCTACATATTATGAAATACAGAAACTATCGCCAAAGATACTTCCTCAATTATACTGCTCTGCTACCGTCGAGGAAAGCTTGAATTTTTCGACGTGAAACAAATATGCAATCAAGCTATATCACCACAAACGACTGTACCACCGTACCATATCGATGTAGTAAACACAATTCGTATCCTGCGCTGGCCGCGGTGGCCGAGCGGTTCTAGGCGCTTCAGTCCGGAACCGCGCGACTGCTACGGTCGCAGGTTCGAATCCTGCCTCGGGCATGGATGTGTGTAATGTCCTTAGGTTTAAGTAGTTCTAAATTCTAAGGGACTGATGACCTCAGATGTTAAGTCCCATAGTGCTCAGAGCCATTTGAACCATTTTTCGTATCCTGCACCATACAAAATCATTACTTCTGCTTCCTGCATATAGCTATCGATCACCAACACTCATACATTCACCGTGGAGGCAGATAGAGCCCAGAAAACATAAGCACACGCACTATATGTACTCACAGGACTAGATATCCCACGAGGTCAGTCGGTCATCCACCTTGTAAATGGTCACAAGTCAATTGCCCCTTTTACGTGAAAACACGAAAATAGAGAAAATTGGTAGTTCCACTAGTATTTCAAACGAACACCGATGTCAGTGGTATAACAGAATCCAGATCAACCTACTACTTAACAAAGTCAACTATGGTCTTAATACTTATAATAGTATGTGTTTCTCATGTTTAGAGAACCGGCAAATGTCTCTTCCGCCTGTTTTTCACCACATAGATGCATACAACACACATCACAACTGATATTCTCTCAACCAAACAAAGATGGTAAATGTGTAGAATGGCAGCACAAGCAGTCAACTGGTCAGTTTACATGGGAGGGAATAATTGTAAAGGCCAAACACTTGCCTGTATTGGATCTTCTCAAATTTCCATGGAGAATACTCACACCACATGCAATCGCAAAGGCTGCCCAACACATACTGAGGATTAGTTCGCTATTCACCCGCCTAGAGAGCGACGTGATTAGGTCAGCTGCATTCTTATGCGCCAAGCTCTCCAGTTTGGGCGGCTCCCGCTGTAAGCCGGAAATGTCAGTTGTTCTGGCCACAGGCTACCTCCTCCACACACTCCCGCACGCCAGGCAGAATCGTCCTAGGTAACCAGCAACGTACTTATCACTGTATTTACAATTAAATATTACGATTTCAGCCTCACTCTGATGAGGGCTGGGTTGTTTGGGAGAAGAGACCAGACAGCGAGGTCATCGGTCTCATCGAATTAGGGAATGACGGGGGCCGGCCGGTGTGGCCGAGCGGTTCTAGGCGCTAGAGTCTGGAACCGCGCGACCGCTACGGTCGCAGGTTCGAATCCTGCCTCGGGCATGGATGTGTGTGATGTCCTTAGGTTAGTTAGGTTTAAGTAGCTCTAAGTTCTAGGGGACTGATGACTTCAGCTGTTAAGTCCCATAGTGCTCAGAGCCATTTTTTTTTAATGACGGGGAAGGAAGTCGGCGGTGCCCTTTCAAGGGAACCATCCCGGCATTTGCCTGGAGCGATTTAGGGAAATCACGGAAAACCTAAATCAGGATGGCTGGACACGGGATTAAACCGTCGTCCTCCCGAATGCGAGTCATGTGTGCTAGCCACTGCGCCACCTCGCACGGTTCAATCTGAGGACATTCCACAATGAACGAAGTAACGGAAATACCCCCTCCTGACAGCTGTGGCTTTGGAAATATAGATATTTACGTCCTCCTCATGACTGGACATAATTTTACACATAAAATATTTCATCCCTCCTTACAGCTATCAATGTACTGAAATCACAATTCTTCACTTCAATGCCATTCCGCCCCTTACGACAGTACAGAATCATTTTCTTTGCACATGTTGTAATACTGACCACAACATCTTTAAATCCCAACACGTTCTTTATAAGCCTTCTGATCACAGAGAATCTATCATACTTCCCCTACTAAGTATAATATTTCGCCAATAACTGAGTGCTGGTGATAAGAAAAAAATATTGAGCGAAAATCCACGATGTATGGAGATGTCTCATTTGTTTTTCTTGTGCATGGTACTGGTGTGTCTGAGGAAGAGACATGTAACCGTCTTAGAAGCGACCAGCTATTAAAAAACACGATCGCAATGACTATGTTACTGTCACCCTGCATAAAAAGTGGTCCTGGCTCTACGGGCGCACATAAGTATCGCTAACAAGAATCATGTTGAAAACTAAACAAGCTTTATAAATCGAGATATGGCACCACCTCCGAATGAAGTGGTGTTCCACACAAATACAGCGACATTGTACGAGGGTGAGTCAAATGAAAACCTTAAATTTGTAATAACAAATCGAAATTTCACGCCGTTATCCTGTAAGCCGGTAAACGTGCTACAGACAACGTGGAGAATGGCCTGTAGGTGGCAGAATGGTGCAGATGAACAAATACCGTACAGATTATTCATGGGTCAGCGCACCACATTGTGCATGATGTGCTCCAGTTTCATAAAGTGTCTGCAAGATGGGTGCCACGGCAGCTGACTCCTGAAATTAGAGAACGACGTGTTGATGCTTGTGAAGAACTTCTTAGACGCTTTTAACGAGAAGATGGTGGCTTCCTTGCAAGAATCGTTACTGGGGACGAAAGCTGGGTTCACTTCCACCAACCGGAAACGAAGAGAGCGAGCAAGGAATGACGCCATTCCTCATCACCAAAACCAAAGAAGTTTCGAACAGAACCATCAGCAGGGAAGGTTATGCTGACTCTCTTTTGGGACGAAAAAGGCGTCATTTTGGAGCATTACATGCCTGGAGGGACCACTGTCACCAGTACATCATACATAGATCTCCTAAAAAATCATCTGCGGTCTGCAATCAAATCAAAGCGATGTGGATTGCTGTCAGCAGGTGTCCTTTTGCAACATGACAATGCAAGGCCCCACACTGCCCGTCCAACAGTTGTAACAATCACAGACCCGCATTTTGAGTGTCTTCCTCATCCACCATACACACCAGACCTTGCCCCAAGTGATTTCCATATGTTTGGACCACTCAGAGACGCAATGGGAGGAAAGAAGTTCCGTTCTGATGAAGAGGTACGCCACAAGGTACATGAGTGGTTGCGCAGACTACCAAAAGAATTTTTTTCTAAAGGAATTTATGCACTTTGTAAGCGCTAGAGGACTTGCATTGAGTGCGGGGGAGATTATGTTGAAAAGTGATACAGCTGTTTTCCAATTCTCTACAATAAATAATATTTTAAAAAATATTTAAGGTTTTCATTTGACTCACCCTCGTATATAGACGATGATCGCTGGGGTGTGTATTAACAGGCTGAAAACGCAGGTGCGCGTCGCCAGCGGTGTAAGATCGTAATAAAATCAGCATTCCCTCCGAATTTAGAAAGTGATTAGACTAAGGAACGTGGTATTAAGCCAATATTTCCAACTTCTTCACGAGGCCGCTAGATATTTCTCACGCAAACAAACAGTATTTGCAACACATTCTATCTCGTTGCCATGTCACAAGTTGTGTGATATGTCCACTGGGCTATAGGCATGGGAGGATAATGGTTGACTGAGAATGATCACATACAGTAGATAGTGAGCTATGTGACAAATCACTCAAAAAAATGCAACACTAGCTTGAGGTCGTAAGAATTGTACCAAATCCTATGACGAGTGCATTGGCTTTTCAGAGTTACAGTGTTTCGCTTTTAAGTATATATGCTGTCTGTGATTTGAAATCAAGTATTTCCATTCAACCAAATACTTGCACTGGATCCTATGGAGATGTCTTTTAATGATTACAGCCACTATAAATGAATCATATTCGTGGCACTTTCATATCTCGAAACGAGTCCACTTTTTCGAACCTATCTGCTAAGGACCCCATGCAATAAAATTCCAACGTGGTTTTAGACAGTTCCTCTGCATCTTCTAGCTGTTCCTCACGCTCTACCCCACCCTCCCTGCAGCTTTGTCCATGTGATCGTCTCAATTTAAGTCCGAACTTAGCAGAAGTCGGAGAGTGCTATGTCTACCACCTTCTGCAACCCGTGGAGAAACAGAGTGAGCTGTGTTAATGTGACAGGACTGTTTTCTGACCGCTTGGTGGAATTGGGAACATATTGTCGTAGCTCTGCCAACTGTATACAGCGTGTAAGGCCAGCGCCAAACAAAGCTTTCTCCTCCAACATGAGACAGTAGAAAAGACAGTACAAGCAGTTATGGGAGCGACGATTTTCCTACTGCATTGCAGTGCGTCTCCATACTACATACAGGTACTACCGTTCAAAGGAGATCTGAGTCCCTCAGGGTGCATTCATGGCTGCCACCCAAACATTCTACACTCCTGGAAATGGAAAAAAGAACACATTGACACCGGTGTGTCAGACCCACCATACTTGCTCCGGACACTGCGAGAGGGCTGTACAAGCAATGATCACACGCACGGCACAGCGGACACACCAGGAACCGCGGTGTTGGCCGTCGAATGGCGCTAGCTGCGCAGCATTTGTGCACCGCCACCGTCAGTGTCAGCCAGTTTGCCGTGGCATACGGAGCTCCATCGCAGTCTTTAACACTGGTAGCATGCCGCGACAGCGTGGACGTGAACCGTATGTGCAGTTGACGGACTTTGAGCGAGGGCGTATAGTGGGCATGCGGGAGGCCGGGTGGACGTACCGCCGAATTGCTCAACACGTGGGGCGTGAGGTCTCCACAGTACATCGATGTTGTCGCCAGTGGTCGGCGGAAGGTGCACGTGCCCGTCGACCTGGGACCGGACCGCAGCGACGCACGGATGCACGCCAAGACCGTAGGATCCTACGCAGTGCCGTAGGGGACCGCACCGCCACTTCCCAGCAAATTAGGGACACTGTTGCTCCTGGGGTATCGGCGAGGACCATTCGCAACCGTCTCCATGAAGCTGGGCTACGGTCCCGCACACCGTTAGGCCGTCTTCCGCTCACGCCCCAACATCGTGCAGCCCGCCTCCAGTGGTGTCGCGACAGGCATGAATGGAGGGACGAATGGAGACGTGTCGTCTTCAGCGATGAGAGTCGCTTCTGCCTTGGTGCCAATGATGGTCGTATGCGTGTTTGGCGCCGTGCAGGTGAGCGCCACAATCAGGACTGCATACGACCGAGGCACACAGGGCCAACACCCGGCATCATGGTGTGGGGAGCGATCTCCTACACTGGCCGTACACCACTGGTGATCGTGGAGGGGACACTGAATAGTGCACGGTACATTCAAACCGTCATCGAACCCATCGTTCTACCATTCCTAGACCGGCAAGGGAACTTGCTGTTCCAACAGGACAATGCACGTCCGCATGTATCCCGTGCCACCCAACGTGCTCTAGAAGGTGTAAGTCAACTACCCTGGCCAGCAAGATCTCCGGATCTGTCCCCCATTGAGCATGTTTGGGACTGGATGAAGCGTCGTCTCACGCGGTCTGCACGTCCAGCACGAACGCTGGTCCAACTGAGGCGCCAGGTGGAAATGGCATGGCAAGCCGTTCCACAGGACTACATCCAGCATCTCTACGATCGTCTCCATGGGAGAATAGCAGCCTGCATTGCTGCGAAAGGTGGATATACACTGTACTAGTGCCGACATTGTGCATGCTCTGTTGCCTGTGTCTATGTGCCTGTGGTTCTGTCAGTGTGATCATGTGATGCATCTGACCCCAGGAATGTGTCAATAAAGTTTCCCCTTCCTGGGACAATGAATTCATGGTGTTCTTATTTCAATTTCCAGGAGTGTATTATTGTTATTTTGTACCATCCAACAGAGGGAAACTACGAACTATAAAACCTCCACTAACATCATCCGATAGAGAACTCAGTAAAATTTTACCACATCTCTCTCTTCCAATATATTGGGAAACAAATACCGTCTGTGTGCTAGCGTTGAGTATATGTGGCGACCGTATTAAATACACATGTATTGATCCACTGGAGCAGGTGGCCAGTGATCAAAGTCGCTTGCACATACCAGTGTAAAGTCTCATCACCTGTACTGTAGGTGGACAATATCCCATAGACCATCAGTCATAAAAAGAATCCCTGTGTTGTCGTTTGACACATTGCTTTTTTTCCGCTGTAACACATTCAAGCAGTGCATGACTACAGGTTTATGGCGCTTCATCTGATCAGAATAGCAATAATTAGCATAACAAAGTAAGACAAAACAAAGATGATGTTCTTTACAGGAAATGCTCAATATGTCCACCATCATTTCTCAACAATAGCTGTAGTCGAGGAGTAATGTTGTGAACAGCACTGTAAAGCATGTCCAGAGTTATGATGAGGCATTGGCGTCGGATGTTGTCTTTCAGCATCTCTAGAGATGTCGGTCGATCACGATACACTTGCGACTTCAGGTAACCCCAAAGCCAATAATCGCACGGACTGAGGTCTGGGGACCTGGGAGGCCAAGCATGACGAAAGTGGCGGCTGAGCACACGATCATCACCAAACGACGCAAGAGATCTTTCAGGCGTCTAGCAATATGGGGTGGAGCGCCATCCTGCATAAACATCGTACGTTCCAGCACGTGTTTATCAGCCAGGCTGGGGATGATACGATTCTGTAGCATAGATGGCGCTTCATCTGATCAGAATAACAATAATTAGCACACAAAAGTAAGACAAAGCAAAGATAATGTTCTTCACAGGAAATGCTCAATAGTAGTCGAGGAATAATGTTGTGAACAGCACTGTAAAGCATCACGGTAGCAGTTACAAAACCATAATCACGCATTTCCTCGAACAAAAAAGGCCCGATAACGGAGATGTGGTAAATCCGACCCATACCGTGACTTTCTCGTCGTGCAATGAAGTTTCCACGACAGTTCTAGGATTTTCGGCAGCCCAAATTCTGCAGTTGTGGGCGTTGACAGACCCTCGCAGAGTGAAATGAGCATCGTCGGTCCACAACACGTTACTCAACCAATCGTCATCTTCTGCCATCTTTTGAAACGCCCACACCACAAATGCCCTCCGCTTCACTAAATCGCCAGGTAACAGTTCATGATGCCGATGGATTATGTACGGATAGCATCGGAGGGTACGCCTAAGTGCCAACCAAACAGTAATGTATGGAATGCCGGTGCGACGTGCGACTGCACGAGCGCTGACTTCCCCGTGTGTAGACGAACCCGCTACAGTCTCCATTTCTTCCTGAACTGTCTCAGCAGCATTACGCCTTGTGCTCAGTCGGCCACTACGGGATCTATCGTCTAAACAACCCGTGGCTTCGAACTTCGAAATCATTCTCGCTACAGCTGCATTTGTCAACGGACCTTTACCCGTTCGAATCCCCTTCCTATGGCGATAGGATCGTAATGCTGAAGTAGTACATTCCGCATTCTGATAATACAGCTTCACTAAAAGCGCCTTTTCAGGTAACGTCATCATGTTGCGACTGCTGGCGCATCTGATTCTCTCTCTCATTACAGCTCCTTTTATACACGATTGTCATGCGCAGTCACTGACGTTTTGCTGTCCAGCGCCATCTGTCGGACATTTTGTGAACTTTGTTTTTTTTTTTTGTTCTGATAAAACCCCATGTCATTCCAAGCATGTGTGTCAATTTTTACCTCTCTAGCTACATTATTCCGTGGTTTATTAAGTTTTAAATTTATACTGACTTTTTGATCACCCGGTATATATATATATATATATATATATATATATATATATATATATATATATATATATATATATATATATACAGGGCTATTACAAATGATTGAAGCGATTTCATAAATTCACTGTAGCTCCATTCATTGACATATGGTCACGACACACTACAGATACGTAGAAAAACTCATAAAGTTTTGTTCGGCTGAAGCCGCACTTCAAGTTTCTGCCGCCAGAGTGCTCGAGAGCGCAGTGAGACAAAATGGCGACAGGAGCCGAGAAAGCGTATGTCGTGCTTGAAATGCACTCACATCAGTCAGTCATAACAGTGCAACGACACTTCAGGACGAAGTTCTACAAAGATCCACCAACTGCTAACTCCATTCGGCGATGGTATGCGCAGTTTAAAGCTTCTGGATGCCTCTGTAAGGGGAAATCAACGGGTCGGCCTGCAGTGAGCGAAGAAACGGTTGAACGCGTGCGGGCAAGTTTCACGCGTAGCCCGCCGAAGTCGACGAATAAAGCAAGCAGGGAGCTAAACGTACCACAGCTGACGGTTTGGAAAATATTATGGAAAAGGCTAAAGCAGAAGCCTTACCGTTTACAATTGCTACAAGCCCTGACACCCGATGACAAAGTCAAACGCTTTAAATTTTCGGGGCGGTTGCAACAGCTCATGGATGCGTTCAGTCCGAAACTTGTTTTCAGTGATGAAGCAACATTTTTTCTTAATGGTGAAGTGGACAGACACAATGTGCGAATCTGGGCGGTAGAGAATCCTCACGCATTCATGCAGCAAATTCGCAATTCACCAAAAGTTAACGTGTTTTGTGCAATCTCACGGTTTAAAGTTTACGGCCCCTTTTTCTTCTGCGAAAAAAACGTTACAGGACACGTGTATCTGGACATGCTGGAAAATTGGCTCATGCCACAACTGGAGACCGACAGCGCCGACTTCATCTTTCAACAGGATGGTGCTCCACCGCACTTCCATCATGATGTTCGGCATTTCTTAAATAGGAGATTGGAAAACCGATGAATCGGTCGTGATGGAGATCATGATCAGCAATTCATGTCATGGCCTCCACGCTCTCCCGACTTAACCCCATGCGATTTCTTTCTGTGGGGTTATGTGAAAGATTCAGTGTTTAAACCTCCTCTACCAAGAAACGTGCCAGAACTGCGAGCTCGCATCAACGATGCTTTCGAACACATTGATGGGGACATGCTGCGCCGAGTGTGGGAGGATGTCTGCCGAATCACTAAAGGGGCACATATCGAACATTTGTGAATGCCTAAAAAAACTTTTTGAGTTTTTGTATGTGTGTGCAAAGCATTGTGAAAATATCTCAAATAATATTGTTATTGTAGAGCTGTGAAATCGCTTCAATCATTTGTAATAACCCTATACATACAGATGCGCGCATGTCGAAGGTTAGCACCGCCTAATGGTGTATAGTAAATATAAGAGTGTTGCGATGATATAACAGACGGTTAAGATGGAGAAGAAGAAGAAGACGAAGAAAGCATGTGATTTATGCATGATGGAGCACCAGATGGAAGGAATTTGAAGCATTTTACATAAATCAAGTGCGCTATCAATTCTAAAGTATTGTTACAGTGTTTGAGTCAGTGTCAAGAAGGTAATGGTAAGAAATAAATGATCACAGAACATAAACACATGCACTCCTAAGGCTGCAAGGTTCTGCACTTACAGACTCTATGAAGTTAAAGCCAGGTGCTTTCCGAAATACAGCGACAAACTTTAACATGATGAAACTATTCCCTTCTATGAAAAAAAAAAACTTAAAGCCATGCACAATATAGCTTTTCGTGGGTGCATATCGCCCACTGTTCACATCCGATCACGGTCCAGCCCCAATGAAATGATCGTCAGCAGAGGAGAATGCCTCTAAAATGGCTCTGAGCACTATGGGACTTAACATCTATGGTCATCAGTCCCCTAGAACTTAGAACTACTTAAACCTAACTAACCTAAGGACATCACACAACACCCAGTCATCACGAGGCAGAGAAAATCCCTGACCCCGCCGGGAATCGAACCCGGGCGCGGGAAGCGAGAACGCTACCGCACGACCACGAGCTGCGGACGAGAATGCCTCTTACAAGGAGACAAACGCATAGCAGCAGTGGTTCATATGTGAATTGCGCGCTATGCTGCCACTAACTCTGTAAACAGGATACCTGCCAAGCAGTTGTATACACGGGGATGGTAGTACCTTACAAACACTCCCTCTAACTTAGAATCACTGTAGTTGTGAAACTGAAGACTCAATTTATGCCCAAGGTGCGGCCGGGGAATGGCATGCGTCGCATAAAACTTCGTTCATCTAGAGGAGGGTGGCGAAACTGGTTTTCCATCAATGGACATGTTTCATCATCACAAATGAGTTGGAAATCCTCTGATGACTGTGGGATGGACAGGATTGCTGTTAACGATCGCAGGTAGATAGGGTCTAAGCCACACAGAACATTCAATTGTATACAAGTTGAATGTGGGTTGTACCACACAACTGATACGCCCTAAGAGAACAATGGAAAACAAATGGTTAAATGCATGACAAATGACCTGCAGCAATATCTTCCTCTCTCTAGACTGCATCACCAGTCAATCATTAACTCATACCTCGTTACAACCTCATCTCAACCGAGCATTCCATCCATTTTCTATCATCCTTTAAGGCAGATGCAAAACAATTTACAGGCAGATGGTTCTCTTTTTCAGTAAAGCATCAAAAGCAGCAGTCAACTTGCACCTATCACTATTACCTCAGTAGACATACAGGAGAAACTTGTTAAGAAAACAATACAGAAACTGTTTGTAATTTATTTGTTAACTGACACCACACGGTTGTGGTTAGTGGAGAGCACAGAGAAGCACATTCTAAATATTGTTTGTTAGTGTTTAAAACACTTAAACAGTCGGGTCAAACGCGATTCATTCTGTAGTTGTATACTGCAATCCCTCAGCTGGTAATACAACGCTCTTTACCTAAGCACACATAGTGTTTCCGTATTTCGTAATCTGTAGACCACTTTTTCAGGGTTTAACTGTCAGTGCAATGGGACTGCTCTCTGGTTTTCGACTGTAGAAAATAGTTTGACGCTGAAAGTCTCGTAATTTGTCCATCTGCAGGAAGTGGTGGACAGTGCTCCTACACCGGCAACAGCAGTTTGGCGGGTAAATTCAGTGAGCACTGATCAGAATGCTCTGTTCAAAGGAAGTTCCATGACGGCAGAGAGTCACAAGACATCCTTTGTGTGGGGTATAGGAGCCTCTGCAGACTAGGCAGGGGCAAGGTTTCTACGGAAAGTTCTGCGACGTCTGAGAGTCACGTGATGTCTTCTTTGTTCGGGTATTCAGAGACAAGCCCAAGCAGATTATCCTTCTCTGGTTTGGACAGACGGGATGCAGTCCCCCGCGCGCCATTGTGGCTTTAGAGCATCTCCAGACCGGCGGTTGTAGGACATCGAAAATTCACCGAAAATTCGAGCCATTTTTCTCGTCTGTAGGACACTACTTCGAATTCTGTTTTGTGTTTTCTTTCACGATCTGTTGTGGGTCCCGAATATGTCATGAACTTTTAGATACATAATTGTTTTGATTTTCACGTCTGTGCTTAGACACCAACGTGCTTCGAGAAGTGAAGAATGTAAAATATAAGAGCCTTAACATCACTGACTCCAGCAGTAAATATAAGCTAAGCCTACTTAGCGTTTCAGAAAAGTGATGAACATCAGAACAGCTGTAGGACTCGTAAATCTTTCTCTCTCTGGTAGCGGCTTCAAAAAAAGCAGCTAAAACTCGAAAAGTGGTGGGTGCCCTGTTTAGAGTTACAGAGATATTTATTTCGACTTCCAAATACTGTCATTTTGCGGTGTAAAATCGGATATTGCAGCTGATATCGGTTTCGGGATCTATTTCCCGCAAAAGCGCGAAGTGTCTCAGGGATGAAGACTGAGAGGTTTCACAAATGTGTGCCAGAACTTGCCGCAATATTTTTAGAGTCTGTGTTCAAGTGTGGCGGTATACATCGCAAAATTGAAGCTCGCTACGACTCAGCGATATTTTTGAAATTGTATTTAGAGACATCTCTAAGACTGTACTTCCAATATGATGGATGCCCGGCACATAACTCGAGTGCGGTTGAAGCGGTACTAAATAGAATATTTCACGACAGGTGGATTGGTCGTCGAAGCACCATGCCATGGCCCGCACGTTCACCGGAACTGACGTCCCCGGATTTCTTTCTGTGGGGAAAGTTGAAGGATATTTGCTATGGTGATCCACCAACAGCGCCTGACAACATGCGTCAGCGCATTGTCAATGCATGTGCGAACATTACGGAAGGCGAACTACTCGCTGTTGAGAGGAATGTCGTTACACCTATTTTTAAATGCATTGAGGTTGACGGACATCATTTTGAGCATTTATTGCATTAATGTGGTGTTTACAGGTAATCACGCTGTAACAGCATGCGTTCTCAGAAATGATAAGTTCGCAAAGGTACATGTATCACATTGGAACAATCGAAATAAAATATAGAAACGTACCTACGTTCCGTATTTTAATTTAAAAGACCTACCTGTTACCAACCGTTCGTCTAAAATTGTGAGCCATATGTTTGTGACTATCACAGCGCCATCTATCACAAAGCGAAAAAAGTGGTCCAACTAAAACATTCATATTTCTTTGCGTACTACACGAATATATAATAAAAATGGGGGTTCCTATTTTTAAAAAACGCAGTTGATATCCGTTTGACCTATGGCAGTGCCATCCAACGGGCCAACCATAGCGCTATCTGGTTCCCCCCTTCAATCAAGCATAGTTTCGTTCTTTGTAGTTTTTTCGTTTGATGCTTATTTCGTGAGAAATTTGGCCCAGTCACTATCAATGGACCATCCTGTATAGTCCAAACAGTGTTACCGTTCATTGTGGCGTCCCCTACCAGGATCTCGGTTTGATGGCACCTTCTGTGATAGTGTTGCATAGTGAAATTTATGTTCCCCGTGTTTAATGTGGTATACTGGGTAGAATAGATTCGCGTTACTGGCGCCTAGACATAGTACTAATATTTAATTATTGTATTTTCATGTTGTGGTTGTGACTTGTGTGTCACTTGATTGTTTGTTTCTGACGGCGAACGGCGTTGTGCTAATTTGTTAGGATTGAGATTTTCGTTTGTGAGTATTGCAAGCGTACTGTTATTTGAATTCGTTGTCAGGAACTGGGAATCAATAGCTCACGGGAGCGTAATTTATAGTAGAATCTGAGAGGCATAGGAATGTGTAGTGTTTAAATTCGTTTGGGTCAGAGTTAGAGTGCATGCTTACAAGAAGCAAGGTACGTTTGCTACAGAGTAGCGGAAGTAATTGTGTTTAATTATTCATGAATCCACGTCAGATCATTAACGGTGACCAGGCAGATATTACACAGGATTTTCAGGGTTGCAGACCCGGCAGAAATATCGAATGTAGAACCTGCAGAGTATGACGACATGTCTCAGTCAGGCTGCTGGTACGAGACGCACCGTCAGTGAGAAAGGTAGACCAGAATCACGAACGAAACGTCACAGAATGATGGAATCTCGTTCATCTAGACCGGGAGGTGTTAGCGTTGGATCTCAGTTTGAGGCTCTCATGCAATTCATGCAAGAGGCAGACAGGAAGAGGCAAGAGGCAGAAAGGAGGAGGCAAGAGGCAGAGAAAAAGAGACGGGAGGAAGAAGAGGAAAGACACAAATTAGTCATAAGAGGAGGAGGAGGAGATTACTGTTTAACGTCCCGTCGACAACGTGGTCATAAGAGACGGAGCACAAGCTCGGATTACGGAAGGATGGGGAAGGAAATCGGCCGTGCCCTTTTTAAGGAACCATCCCGGCATTTGCCTGAAGCGAGTTAGGGAAATCACGGAAAACCTAAATCAGGATGGCCGGACGCGGGATTGAACCGTCGTCCTCCCGAATGCGAGTCCAGTGTGCTAACCACTGCGCCACCTCGCTCGGTGTTTAGTCATAAGAACGGGTCACAGAAAGTATAGATGGAGTCAAGAAAGAGATCGCAGGAATCCAAGAAGAGCTAGAGAATGTCAAGAAAACGACAGTAGAAACGCGCAAGGTCGTGGACCAGGCGAAGCGCAATGCCAAAACAGCGTGATTGGTAGCGCAAGTAGCACGAAAGGATGCATCAGTGGTCAAATAACAAGTTAAACTGCCAAGAACTGAGGTGTGTAAGACAAAAAAAAAAAGGCACTTGCAACTATCCTAAAGCAAGGTAAGAAAATAGTTCAAGAAACGCAGGAAAAAATGAGTGAGGCTGTGAAGCGAATTGAACAGATAGAAATGAAACAGGTCGAAATCTCCGAAGTTAAAGATCAGCCGACCCGAGTCGCCGCGCAACAAAACGAGTTGGCTGAGGACGTTCAGCGGGCACATCAGCGGGTAGCGCAATTGCAAATACAATCCCGTCCGGTAGAGCGCCATTGAGAGAATCGCAGAAGTGAAGAAAATGTTTTGCGACTCTCCGAACTTCTATATGTGGACACACCCCTGCACATTGGGCTAATGCAGCAGGATTATGCTTCTGCCGTGGCGGAATGCTTAATAGGATATGCTGCGTCGGTAACACGCAGCATGTCAGAGACCGAGCCCGGAAACAACTGTGCGCGTCTATGGAGGTCAGAAACGTTATTACGAGAATCTGTCAACATGAGGGGATACCATAACAGTGCACAAGGATCGTTGGGGCACGGATACGCTGACTACAGGCCTGCAGACGAGAAGGAAAATTCATACGGCGGATACGTCGAACCTTTCGACCACAAACTTTTCTTGACCATCCAGAATTTTCAAGTGTACAAGGAGGCAAACAACGCACTATATCCAAAGACCTGAGTGGCACAGTATGATCACGTGCTACCAGAATCTTGGCCACTGAAGTACAAGCTCCAGTTTATCTGTGGTTTCTTAGAAGGGTCGATTGCAGAATATATTCGTGGAGCGGAGAGTTGTCGCTCCTACCAAGAATTTAAGGACTTGGAAGCGTCAGGATTCCGCATTCTTTTCAAATTCTTCGAATCCCTGGTCAAGAAGAACCGTTTCTTGGATCAACCGTACAGTCCCAAGGAAATTACAAGGCACTGCTACATTAAGGGGACCAAACTGTGGTTCAGGTCGAAAAAATCGATTTTCGGTTTTCATCATATTTCCATAGATTAACGTTTTATTTAAGTACTCTGAAAAGGACTCCGCTGAAAAAAAAAAATTTCGAGCATTTAAAGAGCATTTTCCTACCACGTATGTTTATGTACCACACCCACTTTTCTGTCACCCACTTTCCTGCATATATTTTAGATCTTTATATCCCCTACATTGCACGTTAGGGTCTTTTTTTTTCTTTGTTGGCTATCCTTGGAATGCAATGGTCGGTATTCTTTTGTTCACGCTTTCAAACACGCATTTAGTTTTGTTCAAGTGTGATTGCGAGTAGCTGTTATACTTACGTTTGCAGTGCTTGTTTACATGTGTTTTGTTGTTTTTATTGAAGATGACGAAACGTAAAGGCATTTTCAAGAAACGACAATTTAGAGGAAACAAGTTTCGAAAGTTTTCTGTACAAGAGGTTATGTCGCCTGGCAACGATGTTTCTAATTGTAATTCTTCAACAAGTGCATCATAAAAGAAGCTCTCACCATTTCGAGACAGTTACAACGAATTTACTGTAAGTGACAAGGGGTGCAATAACATTATTACAAATTTGAGAATATTATCAGATGTAATTTCTAAATTTGTATAATGTAGTCACAGAGTGTGAAAATTTGTGGAGTGCCAGTGGGAGAAAAGGCCTAGCAATTGCTTTGGGTTTAATTTGCACTAAATTCTCAGCTGTGATTTCATTTATGAGTTCTTCAAAACCAGATGCAAGTGGCCCTTATGAAATCAATACTAGAATAGTTTATGCCTTACGATCCATTGGCAAGGGCATGGCTGCAGGGAGACCATTTTGTTCAGTGATGAACTTACATCAACCACCAAATAAATTTGAAAAACTGGTTGCAATATTAGAGAAAGCTGTATGTGAGGTCAGTGAGGAAAGCATGAAACTGGTTGCCAGGGAAGCAGCGGAAGAAAATGATGGATGTTCGGATATTGCCGTTGCACTTGATGGAAGTTGGCAGAAAAGAGGACATACTTCTCTGAACGGAGTAGTGACTGCCACGAGTGAAGACACTGGTAAAGTGTTAGATGTGGAGATAATGTCTAAATATTGCTAAATATTGCAAATGTTGTAAAGTCAATGAACATTAAGAACACAACTGTGTGGCTAATTTTAGAGGAACAAGTGGTGGTATGGGAGTTCATGGAATACAACTAACATTTCATCACTCTGTGGAAACAAGAGGTGTACGGTACACCAAATACTTGGGTGATAGTGACATTTAGGCATACAACAATGTGGTGAACTTTAAGCCATATGGAGATGCCATTATTAGCAAAATAGAATGTGTAGGCCATGTTCAAAAACGTTTGGGAACAAGGCTGAGAAAACTGACTGTTGATATGAGAGGAAAAAAAATTAGAAGATGGAAAATTGTTGACTGGACAGGGCTGGTTAACTAAAACTGAAGTAGAAAACTTGCAGGTATACTATGGGCAGGCAATTAGGAGAAATAAAGAAAATCTGGAGGCAATGAAGAGAGATGTTTGGGCCATATTCTTCGATACGTCCTCTATTGATGATAAGCCATGACATGGATTGTGTCTATCAGGAGAAAATTCGTGGTGCAAATACAATAGGGCTCAAGCAACTGGAGAATCTTATTCGCACCAGAATTCTCTTCCTGCTGCTGTTATTACACCAATTAAACTTATTTTCAGAGACTTGGCTCATCCTGACCTTCTAAGGAAATGTCTGCATGGGCAGACACAGAACCCAAATGAATGTTTCAACAGCATAATTTGGAACCGCCTTCCTAAAACTGTATTTGTAGGCGTGCATACAACGAAACTAGGAGTTCATGATGGTGTTATTACATTCAGTTGTGGTAATATCGGCAAGTGTTGGGTACTGAAAAAGCTGGGAATTAATCCTGGTGAAAATATGATCACTGGGCTGCAACGTTGCGATAAAATGAGGATAGCCGATGAAGACAAGTCTGCATCTAATATGGCCAAGAAAGTAAGACAAACATCCAGGAAGGTGAAAAAGAAGCTGGAAGATCTGCTAGAGGCCAAAGACGGGCCATCATATGCAGCAGGGCAGTTTTAATTAACTGTAAGTAACAAATTTCAAAAATTTTTTCTTTAAAGTCAATTTCCTGCAAACAAAATTTTCAGTACATATGCCCCATTAAAAAAAAACTATCATAGATAAATGAATGAAATTTTCAGAGACTCTGCATAACATAAAAATCCACCTCTGGTACATTAATTAATATTCCCCCATTAGGGAGTTCACCAAAAAATATTTCCTGCAGAAAAAATTTAATATTTTTTGTTAATAAATTTAAAAAAGTAGTTCTTAAAAAGTATAAAATGGATAAAGTAGATTTTAGTACAGCTGGCTCTATTAGCATCATGTAACATACAGTAAAAATATTAAGGTCCTGCATCAAGTAGTTTTTTCAGAAGTGGGTCAAATACTTGCCTAAATTAACATGGGTTAGATAGGCAGGGTGTGGTCCCCTTAAGTTACCTTTACATTAGGAGCAACTGCCCATCGGTAGATGCAACCATCCAATCGCAGATTTCAAGTGTGCGCTGTGCGAACTCGAGTACGTGAATGAAATTCACAACTCGCGGGAAAGAAGTAGAAATAATGACCGTAACTGACCATATTTGCCAGAGAGGAATGACGATGGACGAAATGGGGGAAAACATCGATCGAATCGAAACCAAAATTCAAACTTCAATGGGAATAACCAGTCATCATGGGAAAATAGAAGAAGACGAGGAAATTATAATCATAACAACAACAACTACCTACGAAACGGAAACCGGAGATAGCAACAGAACTCGAACCAGGATCAACAAGATTCTAGGGACCAACAGCAAAGCAATAGCAGGACATACAACGGTCAAGGTCAATGGAATGACCAACGTACCGAATATGTGGAATTGAGGCCACCTAACGCCTAACCCATCGCAGGGGTCGCGCAGAGAAAATTCAAACAGGAATTGATAAACAGCCGCTGCGGACTCAGCTGGAAACAATGCTGCAGAACCTATCGGAATGAGCGATGTTAACCTGTTAGAGTATGAAGATACAAGAGAACTGCAAAGGGAAGAGAAGGTGCAGAATGTAAATAGTCTCCATGGATGAACAGTTTGGCATAATTTAATGTTGATATTGTGTTGCTTAGCGTAATTTTCGATTTGTTACATTTCAGTGTTATTTTTTTTGTTTGTCATTTCCATTATGGCTCTGAGCACTATGGGACTTAACTACTGTGGTCATCAGTCCCCTAGAACTTAGAACTACTTAAACCTAACTAACCTAAGGACATCACAAACATCCATGCCCGAGGTAGATTCGAACCTGCGGTTCCGGACTGCGCGCCTAGAACCGCTAGACCACCACGGCCGGCGTCATTTCCATTAGTTTTCAGCATTAGTCCTTGTTGAACGTGGTCAAATGAGTTGCGTATTTGTGACACGTTCACACCAACATTTACAGGAAGCTGTCAGACTGAATTAAAATTCCGTTGCTAGTTATATGTAATCACCAGTTGGCACTTTTTGTGGCATACCATACCAGGCACGTTGCAATACTGAGTACCCCAAACAACTGAATACTGCTATTATTTCTTTGGGTGTCCGCAGCTCGTGGTCGTGCGGTAGCGTTCTCGTTTCCCACGCCCGGGTTCCCGGGTTCGATTCCCGGCGGGGTCAGGGATTTTCTCTGCCTCGTGATGACTGGGTGTTGTGTGCTGTCCTTAGGTTAGTTAGGTTTAAGTAGTTCTAAGTTATAGGGGACTGATAACCATAGATGTTAAGTCCCATAGTGCTCAGAGCCATTTGAACCATTTCTTTGGCCCTCACAGTTGTTGTCCGATTTCCGCAATTGAGCGTCGTACTCTGTCATAGCATACTCGTACGAGAGCCTTCATAATTATCACCATGGTCGATGAAATTGATTCTGTTTACTTTCCGTGGTTTCTTGTACACTGTGCAAGGGACGGATGTATGTCACTTTATGTTTTTCGTGGTGTCTAGACGGTAAATAATGCCACAGAGCATGTGCGTCTCGATTTTCGGATGTGTTTGGTACGGTGTTAGCGGTCCACACTTTGGACGCGTGTCGATAAAGATACAGAATAGAGCCCCAGAACTCGTGTAAAAGTGTTCAAAATCGCTCCCATGGGCTCATAAGTCCCAATTGCCACTTGACTTCTGTTGTGTTCCGCTACTATCTGCTTTTCCATTTGCTGAAGCCCATCCCAACGAAAAATCATTGTCCTTAAGCTCTACAGACATGATTTGATTCAAGTTGACTACTTCCTAGACTACGTTAATGTATTACCACAATATTTAAATAAAGAAATGCCATAAACATTTGGTTGCACTCATATCATTTACAATAAATATAAGTTATAGTTGATTCATAAATAAATAAGCCAGCATTCTTGCGCAATTGAGCTCACAATAAATGACAACAGATTATTGTATTGTTTATACAGTTATTTATGCTTTCTTACCTGAAGTGTGTTTTGCTTCTCTTTTCAATTGTGGTGTCACCTAACACATGCGGTTGATCACTTTTAAACTGGCACAGTTTTTTAATAGCACTTGCATCCAACATTTAAATGAAGTTACTGGCACAATAGTACACCATTCATTAAATAAAAACACAAGTATGACAAAATATGAGGTATCTATGCTCCATTCATTAGCTGTGCAAATATGGAGAATATGATGTTCTCGCAAACATTTGCACAATGAAAAAGATGTAACAGACGTCGTTAATTAAAAAAATAATAGTAATAATAATAGATACAGGCACGTAGCTTTCAGGGATGATAGGTACAGTGCAATTCTATCATCTGGAATAACATGTGCTGAAATCGCATGAAGCCATTAAAAGGTGTTAATTCAGAGGGTAATGGTGAAAATGTTTATTGGCTGTGAAATATTATTTTCTGCAGTTTTAAAGATATTGAGATATTGTTGTGTCACTACATACTCCTCATTTTTCTGAAATCACAAATGTATTCAGATTCGCATTTATATTTGATGTGAGTTATTGTCGCGTCTCTAAGAGCTGTAATTTACCCATTGTTAGGATTCTCTGACTCTCGGCCATTTCTTTGAGCATCTCCTGCACAAATAGTATGCGAGTAACAGCCATACAAATTCCCAGCTTGGAAATTTTCTCCATTTCAAGCGACGCTGCTAGTCTTTGTGCCAGTCACCTAGCTGGAAGCCGGAACTTCCGCAGCACGTATTGACACCTGGGCCGCTAGCGTTCAGCCGTACAAGCAAATTCACCTCTTACCAATAATGGGCGGCCGATTAGCTCGCCTAAAATGCGTAACGTTACTGTAGGATGTAATACGTTGGTACTCTACTTCAAAAAAAGGCATTCAGGACCTATAATGATCTACAAAACTATGAGCTGTATACATAATATTTCATCCTGGACGTCTATCTGCTTAGCAGAGTAACGCCGGCACGGTAGCTCAGCGTGTTCGGTCAGAGGGTTAGCTACCCTCTGTAACAAAAAAACTGAGTGAACGGATCAATGAACAGCCTGAACGGGTGTCATCGGACGTCCGCCCCGAACAAATTCAATGAACGATATAGAACAAAATGAGATCGACAAAAAAAGAAGTGATGACGTGTTTGTCTACCATCTAGCAGGCCCGTGTTCCATTCCCGGAAGGGTTGGAGATTTTTCTCCACTCGTGGACTGGGTGTTGCGCCGTCCTCATCATCATTTCATCATAATCAACTCGCAAGTCGCCGTTGTGGCGTCACCTGAAATAAAATTGCACCCAGCGGCCGAACTTCCACGGATGGGGCCTCCCGGCCATCAATGCGACACGACCGTTTCATTTCATTTCGATCCTGCACATCCAGATGACTGACACTTTGGCGTAAGAAAATCGGTATGGAAAATTCTAGTGAGACTAAATCTGAGAATGCACAGAACAACTAGATATCTGCTTGAAAGTGTCCGCCTGGTTGTGACATAAATAAATTATGTCCTACTTATATGTATGGGAGGTGATGTTTATCGAGCAGACGTATTAAAATTACCGAAGATGTATACCTAAGATCGTTCTGCAATTTTGTGTACTGAAGGTGAGTAAATACTACCTCTGATGGACTCGGTCGTGACGTCTTTTCTCGCTATGGATCCTAAAATTCGAATACATCTTTTTGTATCTGGATGTGTACATAATGTGGACGACTGTAGTTTCAATGTATTCAGTAATGGTAGGATGCAATACCTCGATATTCTACAGCAAAATGAGAATCAGGACCTATAATGGTTTACCAAAAAATGTGACAAAAGAGTCACTGCCACTAAGTCAGCAACCTTATATACTACTGGCCATTAAAACTGCTACACCACGAAGATGACGTGCTACAGACGCGAAATTTAACCGACAGGAAGAAGAGCCTGTGATATGCAAATGATTAGCTTTCCAGAGCATTCACACAAGGTTGACGCCGGTGGCGAAACCTACAACGTGCTGACATGAAGAAAGTTTCCAACCGATTTCTCATACACAAACAGAAGTTTACTGGCGTTGCCTGGTGAAACGTTGTTGTGATGCCTCGTGCAAGGAGGAGAAATGCGTGCCATCACGTTTCCGACTTTGATAAAGGTCGGATTGTAGCCTATCGCGATTGCGGTTTATCGTATCGGGACATTGCTGCTCGTGTTGGTCGAGATCCAATGACTGTTAGCAGAATATGGGAAAGGTGGGTTAAGGAGGGTAATACGGAACGCCGTGCTGGATCCCAACGGCTTCGTTTCACTAGCAGTCGCGATGAAAGGCATCTTATCTGCATGGCTGTAACGGATCGTGCAGCCACGTCTCGATCCCTGTGTCAACAGATGGGGACTTTTGAAAGACAACAACCATCTGCACGAACAGTTCGACGACGTTTGCAGCAGCATGGACTATCAGCTCGGAGACCATGGCTGCGTTTACCCTTGACGCTGCATCACAGACAGGAGCGCCTGCGATGGTGTACTCGACGACGAACCTGGGTCCACGAATGGCAAAAGTCATTTTTCGGATGAATCCAGGTTCTGTTTACTGCATCATGATGGTCGCATCCGTGTTTGGCGACATGACGGTGAACGCACATTGGAAGCGTGTATTCATCATTGCCATAGTGGCGTATCACCCGGCGTGATGGTATGAGGTGCTATTGGTTACACGTCTCGGTCACCTCTTGTTTGCATTGACGGCACTTTAAACAGTGGACGTTACATTTCAGATGTGTTACGACCCGTGGCTGTACCCTTCGTTCGATCCCTGGGAAACCCTACATTTCAACAGGATAATCCACGACCGCATGTTGCAGGTCCTGTACGGGCCTTTCTAGATACAAAAAATGTTCGACTGCTGCCCTCGCCAGCGCATTCTCCAGATCTCTCACCAATTGAAAACATCTGGTCAATGGTGGCCGAGCAACTGGCTCGTCACAATACGCCGGTCACTACTCTTGATGAACTGTGGTATCGTGTTGAAACTGCATGGGCAGCTGTACCTGTACACGCCATCCAAGCTCTGTTTGACTCAATGCCCAGGCGTATCAAGGCCGTTATTACGGTCAGAGGTGGTTGTTCTGGGTACTGATTTCTCAGGATCTATGCACGCAAATTGCATGAAAATGTAATCACATATATTATATTTGTCCAATGAATACCCGTTTATCATCTGCATTTCTTCTTGGTGTAGCAATTTTAATGGCCAGTAGTGTAAAACACATTGGTTGATCATAGCACTTTTGTCTTCTTGTGGGAATCAGCGTATGAGTCTGTGTTGTAACATATCGATCGTAATGTAACACTATATACATTGTCAGAACGCTGTTTTTAATGAATCCCATTACCATAGTAAACATGACCCAAGTTACTACATATTTGTCTTGGAACGTCTTTCTCCTAGTGCAACCAACTTTATAAAATATCACTGTGCAGACAGGCTCTGGGACCATCACACTGAGAAGCATTAGACTCCAATATTACCTGATTTGTGATTTGTAATAGACAACATTGTGTTGTCAGCCCTCTAAAGATATGCGAGAGGCGGATAAGTGGTAAAATCTTAACGTCCAACATTTGCTGATGTAACTGTAATTAGTACAAGTATGGACCGTTCTTGTTAATAATGTTTTGTTTTTGTTAATAAGACCGTATACTGCACATCACAGGAATGTAATACAAATTAATTTTCATACGTTCTTATTCTTCTGGCTGTTACAGGTCTTCGCCGGGCGGCACACACTGTCAACATTATAAATCACCAGCTGCTTCTGATATAGGCGCCAGGTGGACGATCCTCGGCTACTGTTTCAACTGCAGAGCTGTGACCGAGGCGGTGCTGCTTATAAGACGAAAGCCGTTGGAAAACAATTGTAGATTGTTACTCCTCGGTGATTACCCCATCTCTCAGTGTATGATTTTTTTCCGTGGTTACTTGGAGCCAATGAGATGACTCTCTGTCTGGGACATGCGAGAGAGGTGTTGCATGACCGAAGACTAGTCAGTATTCTCAGGCTTGTCTGTAGCCTGAGAGTGGCGATGTCGGCCCTCGTGCTACCTAGATCTGTAGCGCTAGCACATATGAGCAGGATGTTGTGATAAATATGGTGCTGACTGCACTGGTACCAGGTATATGCAACTCGCTTTTCCAGTCATCATCTCGGTCCTGCATACAGTTTTAATCTGCCAGGAAGTTTCATATCAGCGCATACTCCGCTGCAGAGTGAAAATCTCATTCAGGTATCACATTACATCCACCCCGACCAACTGCAGAGGTAATTAGTGGGAAATATGCAGTCTCGCCGATGTTCAAATCGTTTTCGCGCCAGGCGTTTTTCTTCAGTTAAAGCCATCAAATTGAATCCAATTTACACTTCCACAATGCGACATCTTGTGTGTTTCCTTCTGTTACTCTTACCTTTATTTAAACATTAAGATATAACATTAACTTCCTTCAGATGTAAACGGCCACTTTGTTTCGTCTTGACACATATAAGGCCAATAGAAAATATTTGTGGATACAGTAACATCATCTGTATCCAACTAGGCACAAAAAACAGTAGGTAGGCTACGCTAGACTGCGCATTATGTTGCACACAAAAATTCCATGCTACACCTTTGACGCCCATGCTTGTCTTCACCGACCCGGTACCTACTTGTACGAACAACGTTGAATTTAGAGATGTTGAAAGCGACCGCCTTCCATTAGCAGAAACTTGGTCGCACGCTGGATCATACTTTCCGATACCCTACGCAACACATCTTCATCCACCTTGCCGAAGTGCCATGCACGCGAGCTATTAGGTTGCGTACATCCATGGGTGGAGTACTATAAATTTGTCCCTTTAAGTGTCACCAAAAATAAAAATATAGTGGATTAATTTCCGGGGAACATGGAGGCCAGTACACTGAACCTCCACGAACTATCCATTTCCCTGGAAACGTTTCATTTAAATAGTTAACGCACATTCGTTCCAAAGTGTGGCATCAACATACTGAAACCATAGCTGTCGCCGAAAGTCAAGTGGAAAGTGTTCCAGTGAGTCAGGCACAGTATTACAAAGAAACGTACGATACAGGGACGCAGTCAGCTTGTCCGGCAATAAACAAGGGCCGAGAAGAACTCCTCCCACGATTCCAGGTCGCAGGTTTATGCCAAAGCTTGCCTAAAAGCCACGTTCGTGGGTAACATGTATCTTGTGTTATGGCCAATAATGGTTGTTGTGGAAGCTGAAGACCTTCACGAGTGATGTTAGATTCGTCAGTCTATATCAAGTTAACTGATAAAATGTTGGTTATCTTCCACTTGGTGTAAAAGCCATTCACAAAACTGGACTCGTCGAATGCGGTCTTCTGCCTGCTGGTGTTAACGTGTTTTTCAATGTGCAACACTTCGACAACAAGTCGCGTGTGATGTTCACATTTCTGAATCACGCTGGTAACTGGTCTTTGGAAGATTCACTTATCACTACATGGTGCTTGATCTCTAAGGTCGTATTTAATAGTACTGTGACCTCTGCGAGTCTATGATTTTGCATGTAGGAAGAGTTTACTTTTTGTTGCACTGTGACCATTTCTCAGACACATCTGCACGTGGCAAAGTCATATATGATTATTTCCACAGCTATCTGTGAGTCTTATAGTGACGTCATATACTAACACCACGAGAGTTACATAAATGGCAGATCTATCCGCCCCCTTCGATGTGACCCTTGAATTGTATTTTAGTCGCTAATTTTTTTCTCCGATATACCCGTGTAGTGGGTGGAAATGTGGTTGTGCCAGTCGTGCTCGCGTTTAAGGGATACTCATTATTAATGCACTGTTAGCAATGTGTTTATCGGCACAGGAGCCCATATATTTCCTCTGGTGATCATGTAGATGTCTGCTAGTTATGACTAGTTTGTCTAGGTGATCCATAGGGAAATTATGGATGGGCGGGGAGAGGAGTGCTTGGTGTTTAAACTGTTGGCAGTGTTTATCTCCAAAGGCATCCACAATCTACAATTGATTTTGATGTGGCGGGACACACACTTCCTGGATGACTGTGCGTCATTTGCGACAGCTGCTAGGTCGGAGAAGATTAAACATAGCATTGTTCAAATTTCTCTACTACACCTGGGGAGATGGTCTGGCGTAGTGTTAGACCGATATGTGGATCTCCCCCGTTCACAACCCAGTAGCCACGATCGTACGAGGAGTCCCACACCATATCAGCATTGTCTGACAAATACAAATGTCTTGGGATCTGTTTGCCATTATTACCGCAAGCGGGAGATCTCTCGCCCATCAATATTAGGTACGAACTGCAACTTTCTCAGCAACTGCTGGGCACTGTGTGTGCGCGATCATCGGCGTTCGTGACTACACACAGCACGTCGAAGTCGGAGGGAGGTGATCTAACCTCCAGCACACGACATGATTTTCGCTGAGGTTGTCACAGATACTGGACGATTCTCTCTAGAGGTGTGCTACAAATACGGTATCTTTTGTTGGAGGTACCAGAATTTTACCATGACAGCACATAATCTATTAATGTAGTGTGCTATTTCTTATAGAATATCTTTGGCTTACAAAATACTCTGTGATGTCAATGTGTTCGTTTCTAACACTATGATGTTACACCCTAGTAATGGAGTGATAGCTTAGCAATGATACATAAACCGGGACCAAAGCTGACAACAGTATGACGTCTGTGGCATATCGAGATTGTTTTAGTTTAGTGGACAAAATACGTAAAATTGTGGAAATACCTGTAAAAATACGTAAAATTGAGAAAAATATGTAGAACGGAGTACTTACATATCTTCCTAGGTGAGGTCTCTGCTGGAACCACGTAATATAGTTATTAACGAATAGGACTAACGTGGCGTAACTTAACGTAATTTGTGGTTAGCAAATAAACACATCCTCTCCCTCTTCTTGCCAGCTCCTGAGTAACTACTTCCGTACAAGTGTCCCAGTTATAAAAGATGAAAGTGTAGAGAGGGTGCATGACTCTCACTGGCTCAGAGGGGGCTCCTGCTATTTTTATGTCAAATGACAATTGCCTGGGTGACCCTGATGAATTTCCGATCGTTTCCCGAGGGAGAGGGAGTGAGCAAAGCAAAGAGGCCAAGTTCGTAACCTGACAAAGTATTTGTAATATGACACTGGATGCGTTAAGATCATTATCTCAGCCAGAAACCGCCATATAGTCCTACTAACATCTGCTACCTACTCATGATGTTTACGAAAAAACAACTGGAAATTCTCCAAAAGTGTGAATCGAGTCTGGTGAGTGACCTTTTTAGCTTTTAGTAGGCTTAAACACAAATAATGCGAAAGGTCTATCCTTCACAGACAGCTGCCCTTCAATTGTAACACTTACTAATTTATGACGTTTAGTGTCCAATCTGTGCATCTGAGTACTGTTAGTAACTACAGTCTATCTGGAACAACAAATCGCTGGAAAAGTCTAGGAGTTTACAACTACACCCTAGTCCCTAAACCTAGCTCCTGAAAAGCGAATAGCCGGCCTAGGTGGCCGAGGGGTTCTAGGCGCTTCAGTCTGGAACCGCACGACTGCTACGGTCGCAGGTTCGAATCCTGCCTCGGGCATGTATGTGTGTGATGTCCTTAGGTTAGTTAGGTTTAAGTAGTTCTAAGTTCTAGGGGACTGATGACCTCAGATGTTACGTCCTATAGTGCTCAGAGCCATTTGAACCATTTTGAAAAGCGAAGAAGACTATGGCTATTCTGGCCCTTGGCAGCTGTGTCTTCGAGACACTAGCTATGGTCACTGTCCAGCCTGTCCCAGGATCACATCGGCTGGCATCCTTCCTGGTAGTAGTATAACAATCTTGGCAACAACATATGATATGTTTGGCAATTCTGTGACCGATGAGTTATTTCCTGGATGGCACAGAATTATGCTGCTAAATTCAGATGACATATTTTTATAATTTACATTGAATAATCTGAGTGATTTTAACACAAGATGTGAAATAAGGTTAGCAGTTTATGGTTTCAAGTCCAGGAAACTCGTTACACACGAGAATTGTCACAATTTCGTCCCTTACGTTCTGCTTGGCAATTGGGCAATACGGGAGAGACGTATGCCGTAATTCTCTCTAGTCACATGGTTGCCTATAAGTCGAAGACTGCTTTGCATTGTGCTTCCTGTCTCGCTGAAGGTTAAATTTTTAGCAGTTTTGTGACAGAGCTACAGGCAACCAGATCGAAAATCAAAAAGGGAATCGTAATTATTTTGTTTATGAAATGCCAGATTTTCATACACATTCAGAGTGACCCTGGACAGCAAGTACACATAGTGCAGAGTGAGTGATATCTTACAAATTTGTGCTGATGTAGGTTACGGGTACCTTATATTTTATTAAAATGGAATTTCGACGTAAGGTTATTGTGATACGCTGTATTTCATTTCTATTAGTACAGTGCACATTATTGTAGCGTTTTCCATTAGTTTGTTGAATGCAACATCAAACCTGAGACACAAATCTATCAACAACAGTATGTTCTCTCACATTACCTAAAACAGTCTGGCAGCAGTTTACCGGTTCCACACCTGTGGAAAACTAATGAGCCTGAGATAAAAATGTTGTCAAGCCAGGTTGGAAGTGTATTTTCATCCTGAAGGGAATTATTTCGACTGTTTTTCGTTAAAGAGCGAGAAAGGTAAAACATTTGAGGGCATAACGTGAGAAGAATAAGTGTGTAACAAATGACGTCTCATACAAATTCTGGATAGTTTTGTTTGTGAAATGAGCAGAGTGCGTTACTGTGTAGTAGCAACATGTGACAGTTTTGTCGGTCGTTCCTCTCACAGTCAGTCTAGCTGTCACCATGTAGCAGCATAGGCTTGTGTGTGTGCGTGCATGCTTTATTTTACTCTGTCTCGTCAAAGGATAAAATCAGAAAGCTAGCAAGTCGTCTTCCTCTTTTGTGTGCCTATCGGCGACTCAACATTTCTGTTTTCCTTTCAGTGGTCTCCATTAATCCTAAGGTGTTTACGTTCACAAGTTTCAAGTATGGAAACTCCAAAACGTAACTGCAAAATGAAGACTACAACTTCAAATAAGACAATGGCACTTAATAAATACACTCATAGCGCTGCGTTCACCTAAAGTGCGCGTCATTTACGACGGCGGCCGAGTTTAGGTTCGTTCTGCGCATCTGACGTCACAAAACACAGTCAGCCAATGAACAGGGATCGACGTTGCCAGAACTCGACTGCAGTGCAGAGCATGGACGAGTGTCTTCAGTTTTAGAAACTTTCAGTCATAAATAAAGTAATTGAACAAAAGCAAAGTCTTGATAGCAGACTTTCTTTTATAGAAAGCTTGGAAAAAGCATTCTTTATACCAATTGCTTCATATTCTTTTAATTAATTAAACCAAACAAGCAATAAGCCTCCTAATTCAGGCGATAGCAAGGAAAGGTGTTTTTATCATTCTCACTAACCGCTTTTTCGCAATAAAGAACAGCGGTAATTGTTTATTTCCTATTGTACTTCGACGAAACGTAATTCCTAGTCATACCAACAGTGTTTGTCGGTATTTCGCGTCATATTTTAAACTCCTCCGGGAGGTCTCTTGAATAACGAATTGCGTTAGCGTAATGGTTAAAGTGTTTTGCTGCTAAACAAAAGGTTCCGAGTTCAAACCTTGTTCAGTGCTTAATATTTTCTTTATTTAAAAACAATATCAAAGTGTCTTACTTAATGAATTTCATTCGTTTGAATGTAATTTTTTGAAATTTCTAGTGGCGACTAAAATCGACAATACGGAAAGTATATGCTATGGACTTTTCCCTCTGCAAACTCTTCAAAATTTTGTGCAGTGATTTACTACATCTAATGCAGCACAATTACTGTGTTGAACATCGAAATAAAATTAAGTCATTTAAGGGGGGAAGGTATCAGTCAAGAAGATGTGTAAAAATCAAATTTTTGGGCCAAATAGTTTTTGTGAAATCGAATGATAAAGTGTGTCAAAGCAGTCGAAACACCATGTGTCTGCACAGGCGAGCAGTGCAGTGATGACAAAATCGTGCACAGTGCGGAATGCGGGGAGCACATCTCTGTAGCAGCGAAAGGGTTAATGCGGCCATGGTGGCTTTACTTCATAAACTGAGTGCTCCCCCTAAACGTAAGTTTGCGAACTATACTATGGCGCTGCTTCTCTTGGCACGTGCAACTGGCAACGCAGCAATCTCCCGCGTTTCGGCGGGCATGCGCGAACTGCCAAGATAAAAGAATTGAACTATAGTCGGAAAGCACCTGATGTCCGGAGGCGAGCTGCGTGTGACCGTCAGCCGGTAGCAGGTAGCTGGTAGTCGCTGTGGAGAAGGAAACTCTTGCTCATAAACTGATCTTGACACTGCTGCGAGCTGTTTGACGGAATGGTTTCTGGGGGGTTAGAAAGTGAAGCTAATTATCTTTGATGTTCCATCAGACTGACAACTGTTGCAGTAAAGCAAAATGCGATTCAAAAATATATGGAAAGGAGTAGACTCGAAATCGAGACTTCATATCCACACTGCACAACGCTTACCACGACATCGCGAGCACACAGAGTGCCGTAATGGCTAATGAAGGGTGACAGCACTTTCTCCATACACTTCCGCATCCTACAGTGTTGCCAGATCGTGTATATGGCCGGACTTGGAATTCTGAGGGGTGGCCGGTTATGTTGGCCACCTGAATGACTGCAACTAAGTCACTGCGGCAGCCAGCTGGCGGCAATGTTTTATGTCTCAGACTGCACATCCACCACGTTATTCATGTCATCTAATCCACTACTGTGATCAGTCCTAGTTGCCACCTGTGTTAAGGATGAGCCCCCACATTTCTGGATGTGGCAGACAACAAGACTTTCCTACGAGCCTCCCAAGTTTGTCTGACGAACATGTTTTGGGCGATACCTGTGGCTGACAAAGATCCCAAGCCAGATGCTGTCGCTCGCCCTGATCCAGAGGAAGCCACTCAGCCCACAACATCTGGGCATTCACGGTGCATGGGGTTACTGTTAGCTGGGAGTGCCAATGTCATACACATAACAGGGCCAGCCAGCCCTTTAAGTATTTGGCTACCATGGAGGCAAAGAAATCCACTATGCACTCTCCGTATATACAACGAGGAGTCATTCCAAATGTGGGATGAGTGCTTTCGGATGCCATGCCAAGCTGATGGTGGCTTGTTTTAGTATTAACAGGGTGTGTCATTTTGGATGAGAAGATAGTCTCCCTGGTTTCGGGCAGCTATCTGATGTGGTAAAGACTGTGCTTGTGAGACGAAGGCAGAGCTCACTGTGGAGAATCGATGACAAGACCGACTGTGGACCTTCTGTACACGATCGAGTGGAGGGTACGAATCAGAGGCTCAGAAGGTTCTGAAGGTATTTCTATGGAGTGCATGCATGCATGGAAGTGAAACAAGAACGACAAAAAGTTTATACAAGAAGAGAAGAGAACCTTTTGAAAATTGGTGCTAGGAAAGATGCTAAGGATTAGATGTGTACATCACGTATCTAATGAAAAGAAATTTCTGGCATAACTTGACTAAAAGATCAGATTGGTTGACAGGACATATTCTCCTCCTCAGTTAGGAATTGTGCTAAATGCTTTCTCAAAAAATTATTTTGAGCTACTAGTTCAGGAGGCCACTCGAAGTGCATATGGTTATGGAAACATACTTGACCTCTTAGTCACAAATAATCCTGAGCAAATGGGGAACATTAGTATGTATACAGAGATTAGTGACTACATGTCACTGTAGCGAGGCTGACCACTGCAACATCCAAAACCAGCAAAAGCAAAAACCAAATATATCCATTAAAAAAATAAAGAGAGATAAAAATTCGCTTGACACGTTTCTAAGAGATAGTCCCCACGCCTTTCTACCCCTGTATGTGTACACCTGATGTGGCTTAAATTCACGGAAATAGCATCTGCATCGACTGAGAGATTTATACCGAATAAATGAATGAAAGATGGTACTCATCCCTCATGGTACACAAAACAGGTCAGAACACCGTCATAGGAGCAACGAAAAATGCATGGCAAATTCAGTGTGTATACGTGGACAAGGAAAAAAAATTCCCGGATTATTCCCGGATATTCCGTTTAAAAAACATACTTTTTCCCAGGCGAAAATACACTTTTTCCGTGCTAAGTGACATTCGGTTTTCTGTAGATTTTTCCTTTGGAACTGTAAAACTTATCACTCCTTTGAATGATTAACGTTTTATACACTAGCGTAGAACTTCCCGAGGAAAAAAAAAAAAAAAAAAAAACAGGGGGAGAGATGTTTTGGAGAGACTTTTGATGAAAAAAAAAGGTAGAGAAGTTTTGGAAGTACCTCTGATGTGCAGCAACATATACGCTGCATATTTTCGTATTACGAAAGTATAAATTCGAATTGCACCAAACACAGCACGTTAGTTTCCGGAGCGTTGAAATCGAGATTGCGATGTCCTTTTGTAAGCCAGTAATATCTCATGCCACGTGATATTGCCAGCCGATGACAGCAGATATTCAGAGCATCGGACACGCGATGTAGTCAGCCAATAGCAAGATCACTGTTACGTAGTGTGAATACACAAAGAGGAAAAGTTAATGGTTTACATTAACATACATAGTATAGCTACAAGAAAAGCTAAGCTTTCACATATAATATTGGTCTCGATGATTAATAAGCTACAAGAGAAGTTACGCTTTCACATGTAATATTGATCCATTTTGCGTGTGTTATACTTTACCACACAAATGTGCCACTAAATTTAAAATAATATCGTAAAAATCTGGTCTTCTGGGTTCGAAATTTTTCGACGTGGCTGGTCCTCAAAGTGTTCAGTTTTAAACGCTCTGTGATTTAAGAAATTCATCCGACTTCCTCACAGTTAACATAATTCATCTTGCGTAAAAAGAAGTTTACTTTGAAAGTAACGCTTTTCGAGCCACAGATCGCAATGCTATCCCGAGACTGTTAGAAATACACTACTGACCATTAAAATTGCTACATCACGAAGATGACGTGCTACGGACGCGAAATTTAACCGACAGGAAGAAGATGCTGTGATACGAAAATGATTAGCTTTTCAGAGCATTCACACAAGGTTGCTGCCGGTGGCGACACCTACAACGTGCTGTCATGAAGAAAGTTTCCAACCGATTTCTCATACACAAACAGCAGTTGACCGGCGTTGCCTGGTGAAACGTTGTTATGATGCCTCGTGTAAGGAGGAGAAGTGCGTACCATCGCGTTTCCGACTTTGATAAAGGTCGGATTGTAGCCTATCGCGATTTCGGTTTATCGAATCGCCACATTGCTGCTCGCGTTGGTCGAGATCCAATGACTGTTAGCAGAATATGGAATCGGTGGGTTCAGGAGGGTAACACGGAACGCAGTGCTGGATCCAAACGGCCTCGTATCACTAGCAGTCGAGATGACAGGCATCTTATCTGCATGGCTGTAACGGATCGTGCAGCCACGTCTCGATCCCAGAGTCAACAGATGGAGACGTTTTCAAGACAACAACCATCTGCACGAACAGTTCGACGACGTTTGCAGCAGCATGGACTATCAGCTCGGAGACCATGGCTGCGTTACCCTTGACGCTGCATCACAGACAGGAGCGCCTGCGATGGTGTACTCAACGATGAACCTGGGTGGACGAATGGCAAAACGTCATTTGTTCGGATGAATCCATGTTCTGTTTACTGCATCATGATGGTCGCATCCGTGTTTGGCGACATGGCGGTGAACGCACACTGGAAGTGTGTATTCGTCATCGCCATACTGTGGTATCACCCGGCGTGATGGTATGGGGTGCCATTGGTTACACGTCTCGGTCACCTCTTGTTCGCATTGACGGCACTTTGAACAGTGGACGTTACATTTCAGATGTGTTACGACATGTGGCTCGACCCGTCATTCGATCCCTGCGAAACCCTACATTTCGGCAGGATAATGCCCGACCGCATGTTGCAGGTCCTGTACGGGCCTTTCTAGATACAGAAAATGTTCGACTGCTGCCCTGGCCAGCACATTATCCAGATCTCTCACCAATAGAAAACGTCTGATCAATGGTGGCCGAGCAACTGGCTCGTCACAATACGCCGGTCACTACTCTTGATGAACTGTGGTATCGTGTTGAAGCTACATGGGCAGCTGAACCTGTACACGTCATCCAAGCTCTGTTTGACTCAATGCCCAGGCGTATCAAGGCCGTTATTACGGCCAGAGGTGGTTGTTCTGGGTACTGATTTCTTGGGATCAATGCACCCAAATTGCGTGAAAATATAATCACATGTGAGTTCTAGTGTAATATATTTGTCCAACGAATGCTCATTTATCAACTGCATTTCTTCTTTGTGTAGCAATTTTAATGACCAGTAGTGTTGGTTCGATTTAGCAGTTGCCAGAGAGCGCCAGAAAGAGAGGCCTTATTGCGCGTGCGCAGCTGCAGCGGTGTAGGAAGCCCGCATGTTCGTATGTAAAAGCACTAAGAGAGCGCCGGCCGGAGTGGCCCAGCGGTTCTAGCCGCTTCAGTCTGGAACGGCGAGACCGCTACGGTCGCAGGTTCGAATCCTGCCTCGGGCATAGATGTGTGTGCTGTCCTTAGGTTAGTTAGGTTTACGTAGTTCTAAGTTCTAGGGGACTCATGACCTTAGATGTTAAGTCCCATACTGCTCACAGCCATTTGAACCATATGAACTAAGAAAGCTTACATTACGCCACAAAAGAAACAGGACGTCAGAGGATACTCCAAGAGCATCGAAATTTAGTAAACCATACTGAAATGCATAATTCGGCTTGAAGTGCACATTGGTTTTTACGAGATTCACAGTGATATCAAGCTTTTCAGTGTGGTTTTTGGTATGTACATTTTCTTGGAGTAACAGTACTGTAGTATGTCATATTTAGTTTTTTATTATGGCATAATGCCATACATGGCAGAAGATGAAAACGTGCACTTGAAATTCAGCGAACAGTTGGAACTAGCCAATGCTATGGAACGAAACACTTCGTTTCAAATAAATTGATTGCCTCAGCGGAAAGATTAATAACGACAAATTTCTTTAGCAAACTGACAAAAATAACGTCATTGTTCTGCAAGGTGATTAATGCTTGACTGCTAACAATTTGGAAATAACATAAAATCAGAAAACTGAAACTAATAATATATTTTTGCCCTCCATAATTATGTGAACGTATTATAAATCAATCGCTAGCTCCCGGGCGCAGAAATCCGTTTTGTTTTCATTTGACGTGGGAGCTGTAAACGAAGATGAAACAGCAAAATCACTTAACGCAAACAGGGGTCAGGTGGAGACTAACCCCCGTCCCCACTACAACTCAGAGAACTCTGCATATGCGCGAATCTGGCAGCTAGGCCGCGTGAGAAAAATTTTTCTCGTTAGCATCTGGCTGCTTGCTGCCGATACAGCCAACAGCCACACTTCAAGTTGCGGGAAGCGGGAGGAGGTATTGCTCATAAGCGGATCAACTGGGCATGCGCAAGAGCCCGCTGGCAAACGAACCTAATGTGTACCGTTGTGACGTCACGCTCATAGAAAGCAGGTTACTGCTACGAAGTATTACATAGTCTTCGCCCTAAGGCCTTTGACATACTTTTGCTGTTTGCAGACGTTTGTGCGTGCACGGTGTTTTGTTGTTGCAAATGGCGCATTTGCTTTGCCACTAAAGTTTTATTTTTTCCCCCTCTCGTTCATATTTTATTGCTGCAGTATCATTCTCCAGTAGCAGGATAGAGTAACATTCTTTGCTACAGAATCAATTTTTACCAGTCAAAATTACAAAAATTTAACTGAAAGCTAAAACAATAAAAATTCCCGGAATTCCGAAAAATTCCCGGGTTTTTCCTGGTTTTCTCCTGGATAAAAAATTCCCGGGTTTTTCCCGGATTTCCGGTGATCCCGGGTCGTATACACCCTGAAATTTAAAGGAACATAAAATCTCCAAGTTTAGCAATGTTTTACCGAATTCGAAACTTAGTACAGACTTCTACATGAGATGCTTGACAGAAAATCCAAAGAGATTCTGGTCACATGTAAAGCACACCATCAGCAAGACAATTAGGACCTTCATTGTGCGATACCAATAGTAATATTACCAATGTCATTGAAAATAAGAGAGAGTTATTATACATAGTTTTCCGAAATTCCTTCACAAAAGACAACTATTGCTTCATTTGTACTAGTAATTAGTGCTGTCAACAGAGCATACCAAATTGATTCCACATATCTAGATTTATAGAAGGCATTTGATACTGTTCCTCACAAGAGACTTCTAATCAAATTGCATGTCTATGGAGTATCGCTTCAGTTATGCGACTGGATTCGTTATTTCCACTCAGAAAGGTCACTGTACTTAGTGATCATTGAATAAAACAGAAGTGATATCTGGCATTCCCGAAGGAAGTGTTACAGGCTGGCTGCTGTTCCTGAGACAATCTGAGCACATCTCTCAGAGTATTTGAGTGTGTAACTGTCATTTAGCGTCTAGTAAAGTCATCAAAAGATCAAAACCAATTGCAAAATGACTTATACATGATATATGTGTTGCATAAAAAGTGACAATTGTCTGTAAATTATGAAATGTGTGAAGTCATCCATACGAGCACTAAAAGGAAACCATTACATTTCAGTTTCATGATTTAAAAAAAAGCACTCCGTCTTCAGGCTACGAGTGGCCTACCGGGACCATCCGACCGCCGTGTTATCCAACCGTGGAGGATGCGGATAGGAGGTTCGGAGGGGTCATCACACCACTCTCCCGGTCGTTATGATGGTATTCTTGTCCGACCGAAGCCGCTATTATTCGGTCGAGTAGCTCCTCAATTGGCATCATGAGGCTGAGTGCACCCCGAAAAATGGCAACAATGCATGGCGGCCTGGATGGTCACCCATCCAAGTGCCGGCCACACCCGACATCACTTAACTTTGGTGATCTCGTGGGAATCGGTGTAACCACTGCGGCAAGGCCGTTGCCTCAGTTTCATGATAAAGCACACAAATCTAAAGATTTTGAATTCAACTAAATACCTAGCAATTACAATTACGAAGCACTTAATTGGAGCGATCACATAAATAATGTTGTGTGGAAGGCAAACTAAAAACAAAATTTTACTAACACACCACTTTGAAGATGCACCTTACAGACAGGGTTGAAGGACACTGAGGAATTGCGAGGAAGGGTGGCTCGTTTTGTATTATCGCAAACTACGGAGTGAGTGTCACAGGTATGTTATGTGAATTGTGGCCAAAATCATTAAAACAAAGACTTTTTCATTGTGGGTGGATCTTTTCATGAAATTTCAATCACCAACTTTCTCCTCTGAATCTGAAAATATTTTACTGTAGCCAACCTATATTGGGAAAGAGAAATCTGGAGCTCGTACAGAAAGATTTAAGTGTTCATTTTTCCCGTGCGCTGTGTAGGACAGCAGAGAAAGAGTCTGAAGGTGGTTTGAAGAACCACCTGCCAGGCATTTAAGTGTGAATGATACAGCAGTCACGTAGATACAGATGTTCTTCAGATAAACTCTGTATCCCCTGTATTATCCATGGATTTCTACTCGGCCTTGTCTTTCATATTCTCTGATGCCTTCCCCACTTCATCTCTCAAAACTACCAATTCATCTTCCACCGTATTCACTTCCCTGTTTCAGTGAACTTTGCCTAATGCTCTCTTTGAAAAGCTCAATAATTTCTGGTTCCTTCGGGTTATCCAAGTCCAATTGTCTTAATTAATTATCTGTTTTCAATTTCTTAAATTTTCATCTATGGTTCAGAACCAATAAATTGTGGTCTAAGTCCACATCTGCCCCTGGAAATATCTTGCAGTTTAAAATCTGGTTTCAAAATCTCTGCCTCACCATTGTATAAGAAGTCTAAAACCTTACAGTGTCTACAGGTCCCTCCTAAGTATACAACCTTCTTACATGATTCTTGAACGAAGTGTCACCATTGTTTAAATTATGCTCTGCACAACATTCTATCAGTTGGATTACTCTTTCATTTCTTTCCCCTAGTCCATAACCTCCTACATATTTTCCTTCTCTTCCTTTTACTACATTCAAATTCCAGTTTCCCATCACAATAAAAATTTTCTCTTCCTTAACTATCTGCATTATTTCTTTTATCTCATCTTACATTCTCTCAAGCTCATCATCATCTGCAGAAATAGTTATCACATAAACTTAAACTACTGTGGTGGGACCAGCTTTGTGTCTATTTTAGCTATGATAATGTCATCATTATGCTGTTCATAGTAGCTTACCCACATTTCTACTTTCTTATTCATTATCAGACATACTCCTGCTTTACCACTATTTGATTATGTATTTGAAACCCTGTACTCATATGACCAGAAGTCCTGTTCTTTCCACAACCACACTTCAATAATTCCTACTATATCTAACTTCAGCCTACCCACTTCCCTTTTTAAATTCTCTAACCTCCCTACCTGATTAAGGTTTTTAACATTCAAGGCTCAGACCCATACAATTTTTTTTTTTTTCCTGATCACTATCTCCTCCTAAGATGTTCCTGCACTGAGATTTGAATGGGGGACTAATTTTCACACGAATGTTTTACCCAGGATAGCCTCATCATTTAACCATAAAGAAGAGATGTATGCCCTTAGAGGAAAATAATGGCTATAGCTTCTCCTTGCTTTCTGGTGTTCACAGCATGACCATGCTGGCTAACTTTACAAGGTCAGCACAATCAATAATCCACACTGTTACCCCTGCAACAACTGAAAAGGCTGCTGTCCCTCATCAGGGACAACATACTTGTTTGGTGCTTCCATAAATACCCCTCCATCATGGTTGCACCTACAATATGGCTACTTGTATTGCTGAGGCACTGGAGCAACCTTCCCCCCCCTCCCCACTCCAGTACTGCCACAAAGGTCCTTAGTTGATGCAGTTGGAAAAGGCACCTAAAAACAATAAGTCCAAAACTCCCAGTTGTCTATGTTGGTATAGGGTTTAGACATTAATCACAATTCAAAAAAATGATGAAAATTGTAAGAACAAAGGTGGATGACAAGAGTAAATGGCCATCAGGATTATACCACAAACCAAAATAGTACGAATCTACGTCTTGCTTTGAGTAGACATATGGTTCAAAGACACTGAAAACAAAGCATTAGATACATAATGCCTGTCATGTTAGCATTTTCTGTATGGTTGGATTGTATTCTATCCACCAAGTCCACAATGTAATATCACAAAGATATTTGAATCTTGTTTTGAACCTCAAATCAGGTCAGAGACAGGTTGCAGTCTCACTTCACAGACAATGGAAAATTGCGGTGTATACCAGACTGTGAGTAACCATCCCAAAATAGAACTGATATCTGCTTTAACTGCATAACAAAAATTAACATTTGTAATATAAATGTCTGCAAAGTTGTGTTAATCAGGTAAACTGTGTGTTAGTAGCTCAGAGCAGTTGGCTTCAATAGTGGAGGGTCCACCGAGTATGCCATTCACAGACTTTATGAACTGGGCCTGCTTATTGTGGAATCGACAATGAAAATGGACAATGAAGAAAGGAGGAATGTGCTTTTTAAACCTGAATCCAATATATTATTACTACTATTATTATTACTTTTATTATTAGTAGTATTATTATATAATTAGTCCAAAGTGTCATGTAGTGAACAGCATTGGCGGTGCAGAGCACACGGGTGTGTAACAATGGTCATGGTCAGTGTTATATGCACTGAAGATAACTATGTAATAGATAAAATCTAGATATTCTGTGATAAAATGATGGATTTCACAATCAATTTCTGTTCTTTTTTCCAGTGTCTATATTCACTTATGCTGTGCATAATGAGATCATATGGATTCCAGTCTGATTAAAGGACAGATGTGAGTTAGTAATTGATGCCCGCTATCTTTTACACATTCAGTTCTTCTGTGGAATAGGGGTAGTTACCAATGAGAAATATATCTGGTTTATTTTTAAATTTTTGTTTGCTGGCTGTCAGACGTTTTATATCACTGGGTAAGAGAACACACATTCTTGGTGCAACAATGTGGACCCCTTTTTGTGATAAAGACAACCTTAATGTGGAGTAATGAATGTCATTTTTCCTTCTGGTATTGTAATTGTGTACATCATTGTTCCTTTTGAACTATAGTGGATTATTTACAATAAACTTAATGAGGTATCCTGTACAGTCTGAAGAACTAGTCAGAATGTCCAACTCCTTAAACAGGTGTCTACCAGATGAGCATGGGTGATCATCACATATTATTCTTACAGCACATTTTTGAGCTATGAATACTATCTTTCTTAATGATAAATTACCCCAGAACATTATTCCACATGATATTATTGAATGAAAAGATGCAAAATATGTCAACTTACTGATCTGTCTCTCCCCAGATTTGCAACGATTCTAAGAGCAAATGTGGATGAACTGAGATGTTTTAGGAGTTCTAAAATGTGTTTTTTTAAGTAAAATCTCTCATTGATATGAACACACAAGAATTTTGAAGCTTCCATCCTATATTTATTTCCTCACCATGTGTTACTCTTATCACTGTTTTAGTACCCATAGAAGTGTAAAACCGCATATTTTGTGTCTTTGGCAGAAAATCAGTCAGTGATATTTTTAAGAACATTGTTTACCATTTCTTCCCTTTCTGTATGTATGCATTGGTTTATACAATACTAGTGTCATCTGCAAAAAAGAACTAACTTTAGTTATTGCATATTAGATGGAAGATAATTTACATATATGAGGAACAACTGTGTATCTGAGATGAACCTTAGGGAACCCCACATGTGATTAGTCCTCAGTCAGAATTATGTCCCCAGACTATATTGGTTGAATTACTAAATAAAATTTTCTGCATTCCTTTGATTAGATGTGACATCCATTGGTTGACTGTACCATCAGTTCCATAGAACTTCAATTGATCTTTGAGAATTTAGTGATTCACACAGTGAAATGTCTTAGACAGAACACAGACAATACCAACCAGCACTATTTTACTATTTAATGCTTGTAAAATTTGGTGGGCAAACATGTAAATGGCATTCTCAGTAGAGCAACTCTTCTGAAATTCTAATTGTGATTTGCTGATGATGTTATTGTTGTGAAGGTGAGATACTATTCTAGAATGCATCACATGCTGAAAAACTTTGGAAAATGATACCAGCAGTGAAACAGATTGGTAGTTATTGACTTCTCTCTTGAACTGGGGTTAAACACTGATATATTTTAGTCTCTCTGGAAAAATGTTATCTTCAGAACTCTATTGGAAACACATCAAAACAAGACGAGCTCTTATTTTTTGAGAGAATGTATAATTTTCCTAATTTCAGAAGGAGAAGCTGGTGAGACACTCCTTTGATTGAATTTTATGAGAGTTACTTTTTCAACTTACTGCTATGATTTTTCTCCTGAACTGTCTGCCCCTATGAATCCTACTATAATTAAAATGGTTATTAAATATATTTGCTACTTGTGGCTCACCATTTATAGCTCTTTCATTCAGAGAAGAGTGCAGTGCCGCATTCAGGAGCTGGGACCTGAACGGCATGGCTTACATACCAGGGTTTGCATTCATAATTTCCAGTTTGTAAGGCTTTGTAAGCAGTAGTTCCAATGATTTTGTTAAAATGTACCAAACTTCATTTTGATGAGAACAGAGTGCTCAAGGATAGTCAAAAGTGGACATTTGCAATAATATCTGTTTTGGATGACTGTTCTGACAAGTTATATTAATGACGTTTCATAGGCCTTTCTTATTGCATGTCATAACTGTGTGGAATTTTACTCAGATGCCACTCAGACACTTTATATTAAAACTAAATAACAAACTGTAGAATTTTGGTGGGTATAATGACAACATATTGAACATCAAGAGAAAATTATACTGTTTATAAAATGACTATATCAGGATTTAGTAACATGAGGACATGTTCGATATAGTCACCGACTTCTAGTGTGACTTTTGTATACGTAATTACAACAGAACTTTAAGTACTAATTTGAGCAGTGCTCCACAGACTAAGTGGTAATTAAGAGTACAGATGAGGAGGCAATTTTTTGACCTCATTATTTATGATTATGTGCTTAATTTATTTTTAAAGTACTTATTTCAAGTAGTAGCAAACGTCATCCCAAGAAGTAGAATGAATATGCATCTGTTTCAAAGCAAATATGTTGCAGTCTAGAGAGACATGCAATGCAGTCACAGCTTTTTTCAGCTGAAGAACTTCATCTGTCACACCAGATCAGGCAGCAGAATGTATGGAGCTTATTGGGGTGGTGAAACATTATCTTGCACCAGTACAGCAACAGCAAGAGCAGTGCCACAAGCCACACTGCTATTGTCATATAGAAATTAACACATCTTTCTCTTACATTTTATAATTAAATTTAGCACGTAATATGCATATGTCTCATGGAATAAAAGTACTGGTGTGCTTCCGGCCATATACATCTGTTGTAATGTCTCTTGCAGCGGTCTCTCCGCGATATTTTCAGAAATTTTATAAATTATATGACTCAGTACATATCTCAAAATATCTCTTCTTATCAAAAAGGTTCAAATGGCTCTGAGCACTATGGGACTTAACATCTATGGTCATCACTCCCCTAGAACTTAGAACTACTTAAACCTAACTAACCTAAGGACATCACACAACACCCAGTCATCACGAGGCAGTATCTCGTCTTATCTTACCAATTCCTAAACTTTAATATACTATGATTATCAATGCAAAGTAGTTTCAAGCCCTATTATTCCTTGGAGCATCCATTTACTCCATGGAATAGCTTCTCTGCTATCTATGTTTTCTCTTATGAAAAGAATGAAGGAGATCTTGCTGATTAGCTGTGAAAGAAGGAAGATGTATATGTATGTATTGTTGAGCTACTCGCCATCTTTATGAGATTCTGTATCAGAAGGAATTTAATACATGAACTAAACTAAAGTAAGTGTGTTCGCGTATTATTTAACTGATTATTATTGACAGTGTCTGCTTACTACGCTGTGTTGCATGGGATCAGTGGAGAACGTCTGATTTACACTGGACGAACCTGCCGTTTTGTATGCTCAAGATATCCAGTTTATTATTTCAAAAAAATAGGCTAACACGGTCTTACTAGCAGATCTCCGGTCTTCCCCATGTGATCACTGAAAGTTAACAATTATTACAAATGTTTTCAGGAGATCGACTGACAATTTTCGTCGCACCGAGACTTTGAAATTGCTTCACTGCCTTATGGAATTTAAGTTAAGCTCAATTTAATCAGGATAGAACAGTATTGAACTGTGTGACTGTGATAAGCCTGCTTTGTGAATGAAAATTCCCTTAATATACACATGTTTTTACTATCCTGATCAGTGAAGCTAAATCAGGCCGGTGTGAGAGAGGTTTTCAAATTTTAGATCCCACAAAAAAAAAGTGTTAAAAAAAATTCCTTAGTTTCTTGTTTTAAATGATGATGATGATTTGTTTGTTGGGCGCTCAACCACCCGTACAAATTCCCAATCTTTACACAGTCCAATCTCACCACTGTCACAAATGATGATGAAATGACGATGACAACACAAACAACCACTCCCCAGGCAGAGAAAATCCCCGACCCAGTTGGGAATCGAACATCTTGTTTTAAAGAATTTTTATTTATGCACTGACAGAATGAACAGAAGAAATCCTTCGTTCTGTTTCAAAAGTGTGAACCAAGTAAAATAATATAATGGGGTTGAGTGTTCTCTGAATTTTTATTATTTATTTTCTGACAGTACAAAAGAAATTAGCACATTAAATTTTGTCAAGTTGTAACATGAAAAATGTGCAGAAATTGTATATCAGTAGTGATAAAAAATATGCTTTACAAGCTGAACACTTACAGTTTCGTTGCAGTTGAAAAAATTATGATAAATATGATGACCTATATAAAGCATTTTATTCTGAAAATTCCACATCTTTATATGTGAGATCCCTCTTTGAGAAGACAATGGAGAAGAATTACAGTCATGTGTCAAGAACAGACTGGAGTAAATTACAACAGTGAGGTATTTTAACATAAATTAATCTATCTTTCCTTTATTTTTGTGAACAGGTTAGGAACATCAAAAGGCACAATTTTCCATTGGCTTATAAAGAGCTTATACATACATGTTTCATACATCTATACACAATATACAGTACAAGGAGATGGAAATGGTAACAAAAATTTTATAACTCAAATCTGTGTGAAGAGTAAAATTTCATTATTTAGTATCTCATATTTAATTACAATTTTGTGAATGAATCCTGCAATGAAAGAACATGGAATAGTAAGTACAATATAAAAAGGTTATTCCAGGGTGGGAAGAAAGTGATGAATATTATGACTCTGACCAGTAAACCCATACTTTTGCAAATGATCAAAAAAAATTTAAAACATTTTGTCTTAAACCTTCTGCCGGTCTCACAAGAACAAAAATTTCTGCAGCAGACAGTACCCCAGCTTTGTTTGCAATTTTGTTGTTAGCCAGAATGTATGTGTGATTCTCCTTCTGACAGTATTTTACCTTACGAAATCCTCTTTTATTCCCTGCAAAGTGCAGGTATGCTCTTACTTTCTTGCCATATATTAAAAACATTAATTTTCCCTCTCTGTATTTTACTCAAAATATTTTTTATTTGGCAAGCTAACTGGTCTCTAATTTTCACATATATTAATTCATATTTTGTATTCTCTTTCTGTTCCGGTCATTTTTCTACATTTCTATTGCAGTAAGTTGGTCTGTTCATGTATCTGGCACTAATCATGACTCACAATTCATTTCCAACATTTCTGCAATTACTTTGACAAAATTCTCTATAGCTTCTCAGTTTCTCTCTTTTTCTGATTAGTAATAGTCTGAACTTCATTTTTAGAACACCATTTATCTAAAATGTGTTTCGTTTCAAAAATTTCCCTGCAGTCTACATTTTTTTTTATGTGATGAAGAGAAAGTCCCTGGATAGGATAAACCTACTTTCAGTAAAATTTTCACATCAAGTATCAGTGTTAAGGAATGAAAGACACGCTCCAAAACAACTGAACTTCTGTGCTGCCACAGAAATGCAAGTTGTTGTCAGATCTCTCTAAAACATCTAAACTAAAATACTGTGCGAAAGAGCAGGGGCCACTGAATGTGATGGAGGAGTGTTGCCTTAAGAAAAATGAAGTGATTGGGCTGTAATCTGGGGAGAAGGAAGTGTGAGAAGGGTGTAAGAGAAAAGGCACATAGGAGAGGGGGGAGGGAGGGGGGCAGAGAGAGAGAGAGAGAGAGAGAGAGAGAGAGAGAGAGAGAGAGAGAGAGAGAGAGGGGTGAGGGGGGGAGAGGGGGGGGGAAGGGAAGGAGGGAGAGAGAGAGAGGGAGGGGGGAGAGGGGGGGGAAGGGAAGGAGGGAGAGAGAGGGAGGGAGGGGGGAGAGGGGGGGAAGGGAAGGAGGGAGGGAGAGGGGGGGAAGGAGGGAGGGAGGGGAGGGGAGGGGGAGAGGAGGGGATGAATATGGTTTTACAGTGAAGATTGAAAGCAGTTCAGATGAGATATATTGAGTAGTAGTGTGCACAGAAACATAGCTTTAAGGAAACTGCAGTGCAAAACAGCACACAAAATTGGCATGTAATACTGCACCAACCTCTTTCAGCTGCTATATACCAAATTATTAGTTCTATTACAAATTATGCCACTGATCAATTTTTGCCCTCTACTACTACTGCCCAACAAACTGTGTACACGTCATCCCCCAGATTATCATCATTTATATTTTACTTTATGTATTTCTTCCTGGCATTTTTGGCATCATGCAATCAAAATAGCAGTTGGAAAAGCAGGCAATTTTTGTAACAATACTGACTCGAAAACATCTCAAAGTTGTGTTAACTTCATTTCTGTAAGGCTTTTTAAGGGAGCTTGAGTACTGTTTCTCCAGTTTTATTTCCTTGCTCTCGTGATTTTCATATGTAACTGTTAAAACCACTGTACTGTACAGTGATACTTTGTACGTAAACCCACAAAAACTGTTGTGTCCGCAATTGTAGCTGTATGTATTGATTATCTAGGTGTACCTAAACCCACAAAAACTATTGTATCAGCAATTGTAACCATATATATTGATTATCTAGGTCTTACTGGTCCTTGACAGGCAATTAACATTTATAAGCATATGAAAACTATGACATAAATGCAATTTGCACTGACATTGTTAAATAATAATTGCAGTTCCTAATTAAACATGAGAATATGGCTGTTCAGTTATATCAAAAGACAGTGAACAAACATAACTTATACTTATTAAAATATTTAGGGTATTGTACAATGATCAAATGAACATATTTGAGAAACTCGATGTTCATCTCTATGTGTGACGGACATCCTCAAGGAGGTTGTAGCTTCTATGAAAATCTGATTCATCTCCTAGCTCACTATTGACTAATGTAATTTTTTTTTTTTTTTGCATGCTCCCACACACAGACAAGACATCACATTTTCAAAAGCCGAGCGGTCTAAGGCGCTGCAGTCATGGACTGTGCGGCTGGTCCCAGTGGAGGTCCCTCGGGCATGGCTGTGTGTGTTTGTCCTTAGGATATTTTAGGTTAAGTAGAGTGTAAGCTTAGGGACTGATGACCTTAGCAGTTAAGTCCCATAAGATTTCACACACATTTGAACATTTTGAACATTTTCAAAACTTTAGCACAGTTTGCCAGTGTTGATTACTATTGTCAAATATCACCATTGCCCCATAACGGAAAACTAATACACATCTTCTGCTCAGAAATCCAGATACTGTTCAGTTTCACACCCTCCACCTTATGAGTAAAATGTGTCTTTAATGACATCTATCACCACTCTGAATAGCCTACGGTAGTATCTGCTCAAGGCTGCCAGGATCTACACCTTATGAAATTAAATCTGATTGACTCCTGGCAGCAAAGCATATTCCACAATAGTTGATGTGTTTCTCCCCTTCTACAGTTGAAGTGTTGTTCTAGATGTTTTTGAGAACTCATTTTGTTGTACACGTGCAAAAGTATTCACAACTACAAGGTATTCCGTAAATTCCTGCTTTTGCCAGCAGCGTGAATACATACTTGGCCGATCTTCGGTGTTCCAAAGTAGCTTGTAGAGTAGAGTGATATTTCATTTCTTTAAGATCTTTCCTATGTGGTAAATATCCTCAATAAACAGTAGGAAAACCTCAGATTTTGCAAACAACTGAACATCACTATGATCTTTTCATGGTAGTCTTAACACATGTTTTATATCAGTGAATACCTGTTGTCCAGCAACACACTGGTAAGAGACTCCAGTTCTGCATCAAGCAGGTCCAGTTAACAGATGTACCTCTCTTTCTATTTGCTAACTTTTCATAACACCACACTTTTGCTATGGACAGTGATTTGAATCCTGATGTAGATAAGAGAGTGTGTGTGTGTGTGTGTGTGTGTGTGTGTGTGTGTGTGTTTCAGTATACTATGTGGCCAATGCTACCAGCATCTTTCTGTCTCTTTCTATCTTCTTTAAATAGAATGACTCATTCAAAAAAAAAAAAAAATACATGGCTTGTCCATGGGGAGTGCCCCAAGCCCAGTGGTAGCAAATATCTTCACTGAAAAATTTCAAGAGCAGACACTGCAAAAAGCCACCATAAACCAAACATATGGTTCCATTATGTGGATTATATGTTTGTGTTATGTAGATACTACATATCACTGCAATTAGTAATTGTTGCTTCTGAGCAGGGGTTTGAAGAAACTAAACATTTAAGGTCATCAGCCCCTTATTGACTGCCTAGGATGGAATCTAAGTAACCCATCTGTACGAGTCTGGAGTGTAGTCTATTTGCATGGGTCAGAGCGTTTTCTAAATGTCTTTGTAACATTTGTCCAAACTGGGACATGGGTACCTGCACAGTATTCACCTAATGGGATGTGAGGAACAGCCCAAAAACCACATCTAGGCAGATTCTCACCAGCCCCCGTTGTTAATCTGGGAAGCGGGTTTGATCTGGGTCAGGTTTGCCTCCCCACACCCCAGAAGTGATGCATTAATTTGCTTCACTATCCAGGTGGGTTAATCAACAGGAAGGTAAGGTGTAAATTGGACCTTCATAGAAGCTACGATCCCTCACAAAGATGTCCTTTGCAGATGGCGACAAAATGTCAGAAAGTTTACATTTTATGAATGTAACTTAACAAAGAGTTTCTTCCAGTCTCAAACTACGCTATAATAATGAGTGCTTAGTACTAGTGATATACCGCTGCTCTCTGCAATAATTTTTTATTTGAGGATATACTTTTACTCTTTGGAGAGTAGCATTTGTGCAAGTAATAACTGCAAGCTTTACTGAGTAGAACAAATTCCAGTCTTTCACAGTTAATTCAGGGTAGCTTGAGCATGCATCACAGAATGACTCAAAGGTTCAACTTGCCACTGGTTCCGCTCACTTACCTACTTGAGTGTTCAACAAATCAATGTGGTTCAATAAGAATAACAAGGCTGTGTGTGTCATTAAAGAGTAATAACAAGAAGATTGATTTGAAACACTTAACATCAACATTACATAAGTACAGTGACATTACTAGGTGTTAAATCTGATACCTAAATACTACATATTCCGAAAACAGTTTTATCTGACATAGAATTCAAATTATGCAGTATAAAAATATAGCAAAAACAGACAAATTCTAGAACATAGATGAAATTTTAATACTTAAAATCCATGAACAGCAGCTAAATAAGATAGATAAAGAGATGGAGAGAGAGAGAGAGAGAGAGAGAGAGAGAGAGAGAGAGAAATGAGAGCACTGTTCCTCTGTATTTCTGAAACAAAAATACAACTTTTGTTTTCTTTCATTAAGATACTCATTCAGATAGGAAAAAAAAAAAAAAAAGCATTAATGTGTAGTAAAAAAGAGTGTGTGTCAAACATCTGATGTATACAATCAAATTCTCATTTTTCTTGTCATTAATTTACCAAACAAGTATCCAAAATAACATCATAACAAATTTATAAAAATGCTAAAATAATCATATTCCAAATGAGTTTCTCACAGCCCGATCAAATTATAGAAATTAATCAATAAATGAATATTGCAATTAGCTGAACATATTTTAACTTTAATTAACAAGAGAAATACCTTAACAACACAGTTATTATAATAATAAAACAATAACACTGTAATATTTAAATTCTGTAATAATATCACATTACACATATACATGAAAGATTTCTCTATCATATGATGCGGTTCCGACATCAGTACCACAACCAGAAGATTACTTTTAGAACCCAAAGTAAAAATTCACTTACAACCTAATCTGCTATATAAATTTATACATGAATAACTGAAAAAAGCACGAATTACAAGAAGAGCAACAACAGAGATGAAACACTGACTTTGTAATAAATAATGACATACTGTCATGACCCGTTGTGTTGAGTGACTCTGATAGTTGAGGGTTTCCTTGTATGCACATTGCTTTCATGATTCCATTACTATAAATTGGTATGAAACAATTAGCTACATGTGAAGCCTATTTCAGTCACTTGCAATCATTTGAAATTTTGAATAGTACTGAGAATGCGTGAACCACCTGTTTTCCTCTTGGCAGAGGAATGTGCAACTAGTTACTTTTGTGGAATGTTAAGTTGGGCACAACACTGTTCCCCCACTTGGTAACCTACATCTGTGGACGAAATTCTGTTGTATGACAACAGAAGGCGCAATATTTCTTTTGTAACTTTCTTAAAATAACATTGTGTGTGTGTGTGTGTGTGTGTGTTTGTGTTTGTGTTTTAGAGAGAGAGAGAGAGAGAGAGAGAGAGAGAGAGAGAGAGAGAGAGAGGGAAAGAGGGGGGGTGATAAAATTTAAATGCAGAGGTTATCTTTTCTTGTTTTTAAGATTCTGCTGTAAGCAATATGAATTTTTATATAATTCAAACTTCTCTCATTACTGCCAGAATTGAGTCCCATATATAACACAGGTGTAATTTTGATTGCAGGCTTCAGTGATATACCAGTAATTAACATTTGTGACCACAAAAACAGCTCTCACTGAAAAACAATTTTTTTCAGAAAAAAGGAGAATGCAGTATAAACTAAATATCTACAACATAATTAGTTCAACAAAATACAGACTAAAGAAGTTAATGATTTCACCACTATTACATTTTATCTGCATGGGATGAAATTAAGTCTTGTCACATCTTTGCAGATGCACACAATGCACAAAACACAATATACTCCAGAAGCTTTCAGATTTTTGTACGCTTACATCATAGGTCCATACCTACATTCGTTACCTTGAATTTTTTCAATAAAAGCCAAATTATACTCTCATAGATATTATAATTGGTTTTTCCTCACATTTCCACTCTATTTTGTGCTGCTGAAAAACTATATTTTTAGAAGGTCTGTTATACAAAGTATTTGTTCAATAGTTCCTCCTCTCATTCACTAAACTCTGCACTATTCAATGGTATAAATACTGGCTCTGTAGCAATGCTTGACACTGATTGTCTCCCAAGTGTATTCATTAACTTTGCACTTCAGTGATAAGTCTTATTAAATGTCTCAGACTTCTGATTCAACACGAGTTTCAGACAGAAAACACACACACACACACACACACACACACACACACACACACACACAGCTTTGGGTATTTACTTACAAGGATTACATCAGTAGCATGAGTTTTTGATACCACACAAAATATGTTCATATGTTCGTACATCAAATTTTAATTCTTCTCTGTTTGCACAGGTTGAAGAAAAGCATCCTAATACAGCTGCGTACCTGTGGAAGAGGCAAAAGGAGGGGAATCTAGTTCAGCCTCCTCAGCCCACTGCTGATGAGATCCCAGTAGTGTGTGTGTATCTTCATCCACACAACGCTGAGGGAACGTGACACCATCTCCCAAACTGAAAACAATAATCCTAGCAAAGCTCTGGCCCTTTGTTTACTTATACAACAAAATAATGCTATGGGCCAAAATATTAGTATTATAAACTATATACACAGAACTACCAACACACTCATACATCAAATAGTGTTTTTGACTACACACAGCTCACAAGGCATATAGGCAAGACTACACACAGAATCATGCAGAGAAGCCAGAGTGACTGATATTTCATTATATTTTATAAAAATGAAACATTTCTGAGTCTAATATTTGAAGAATACGCTGTCAGATTTTGTTTGTTGTGAACATATTATTTCTACCACCCTAAAGGTTAGTGCTTCTACTTCTAACATTATTAATAACACGGAGACTACTCTCACTATTACTATTACAAAACAGGCAGTCTTGATGCCTGTATATCAGACAGAATTTTTACTTGAAACCTGTACAGATTTAAAAACAAAAGATTCAAATTATTTCATTATTCACCACCATAAAATGTGGTGAATAGCTTTAATCTAGCATTTCGATTCATGTTTGTGAATTCAAGTATGCCGTTATTAATATATACACAGGCATTTTTGGATACTTTTAAAGCATTATGGCATTAATTTTTGTTCTTGTCCACACTTTTTTGTTTACTAGACATTTACTGTGATATAAAGCACAGGCTGTTTGTCAAATGCTAGTGATGGTAAGAGTGTAAAATCTCTTGTTACATATGTTGAAAGAGATTCAAATACTGGTAGTATTACTTATCATCTCCATCAGTATAAGTCTCTCTTTTTTCTTTTTACCTTACCTGTTACCATACAGCAGCTGCTATGAAACAACAGCCACATACGAGGACTTCTAATGCCATATTCCTGTCTTGACAATATGAGAACAGAGCTTTAGTTTCCACATGGTTTGTTTCTGTATTAAGAGACCACCCATCTATACAGTCTCTCCACATGTGTATGGGGCATCATGGAAGGAATCTGAGCATTCATGAAGTAAAAACAGAAGGACAATCATGGTTTGATATTCTGCTGATGAAGAGTTCATTGAAGATTGGAGCACAAGCTCAAATTTGGGAGGATGGTAAAAGGAAATGACCATATCCTTTTTAAAAGGAAATGACCATATCCTTTTTAAAAGGACCCATCCTGGCATCTGCCTTAAGTGATTTAGGGAAACCACAGAAAACCTAAATTTGGATGGCTGGACGATCATTTGAACCACCATTCTCCTGAACATGACTCCAGTGTCGTATCACTGTCCTACCTTGCTTGATCACTCATGAAGTGCTTCAGTGACAGAACAAGTGAGTTGCTGGGAGTACACTACACTGACTTCATGTAATAAAAACCTGATATCATTATATGCCTTGTCATTGTGTTGTAAACAGCTTTTGTCAAATTGAACTGAATCATTTATTTCAGAAACTCGTCAACAGTCATTTTTTCATAAAATTGTGTTTTTACAGAATCAATAACTCTTACTGCAAACACATGCAGAAACCTGTCAGCTGTCACGTGTCTTATGGGTTAGTATACAAACTAAAGATTGAGTTTAGTGCAGAAACCTGTCAAGTGATACCACTTAGCATGTTTCTACAGTAAAGTTTCATGTTTGTTGTCAACAGTGCACTGTTGGTAACTTTGGTTGTTTCTGCTTTCCCAGTTGCACCACCTGTGTCTTTTGTCATCACTTCCTAGCTGTCATCATTGAGTTGTCATGTGCAGGTTAAACTAGTGGTGTTATAACAACTAATGTAGCTTTAATTTTGTACTGTTTCACAGTTTGTTTACAGCATCTAGTAGTAGCTGTGAGGATAAACCACAATCAAAATAGTAAAATGGTGTTATTAATAAAGAAAATTACAAATGAAATGTTATGCAAATTGCAAAGGTAAAACCGTGCCAATGAAATTCGCTCCTGATGAAATTATGTGCCACTGTCCATGTAAATGGTGTTTATCAACTAATAATGAAGCATAAAATGAGACTCTGAATTATTTTTATGGACTAGATACTAAAAACAGTCAAGATACATAGCTGCAAACATTAACAGAAGTACAGGAAGTATATTGTAGGGTTGAAACAAACACAGGCAAAGGTCACTTTGATGCTATTGCAACTAAAGCTTCATGCTCAAATAAAAGAACCTGTAACAATTGCTTGGTGTTTTTCTTTTCAAAACGGAACACAACACCAAATTTCGCCATTTAGCTTTCAAAATATGTTTTTTAAGAAAAACAATTTTTTGTTGCTGAAAGCAGTTAACTGAAGTAATTACAAATTTAGGAATAATTGTTATAATTTAGTTATAGGCAACATCTACTTTGAAAGCTTGTTATTTACTACTTCGAATTTTATGAAGTCAAACAACGAGTTGTTATCAACAACAGAATGTTGTCTCTAGTTTCCCAGAAGTTTCACAAAATGCACTTAGTGAGTTTATAAAATAAAAAATTCAATTATGGAGGAAAGCTTGGTATTATCAGTGTTGATATACAGGATAAGTCACTTTGCCACCTAGAATAACTCCAAAAGTATGATAGTAGCCGAAATGTTTGTGGGACAAATGTTGCATGGGACAACAGGGGCCGCAATATGATGTTGGTTTTTTGTTGCTAGGTGGGGTCATGTCAGAAATATGAATGTCAACTTTGTTTTTTTACATGGGATGCTGTAGTTTGGTACTTATTTTCTGATAGCGGCTATTGAGACGAATCCAGTGATGTGTAACAGTAAGGTCTTTGAAGGTCAAAGAAGGTATTCCTTATTACTGCAGCACTTACTGAAGCACATGCTTTGACAGTTCTCTCTCGTATCTCACGCAAATAGTAAATATTCACTGAATACGGCATATCCATCTAACTTGCCATTGAAATGTTAACACCATTTGATGGTTTCACAATACAACACTAATAGGAATGGCAAGACTAGTATCGTCGAATCAATTGAATGTGAATGATGTATTCCTTCAAAGAACAAAGTCAATATGCTTCTCATTTATGGAGAATGCCAATGAAATTCGGTGAGAGCTACAGACTTATACACTGAAAGATATCCTCAACATACTCACCCTACACATCGTACATTTAAAAATGTGTATGATAAATTGAGAAGAACTGGATCTTTAATGCATCGGAAACATATCCGGCAAAGGAAAGTTACTAACGAGGAAACGGAAATTGGTACTCTTGCCACTGTGGTTCGAGGTCCTTGTGTTATTTTGTGTCAAATTGCAAGGGAATCTGGCATGAGCCAGATTAGTGTTGTTTGTGTTCTGCATTGCCATAAATATCATTCTTACCATATCAGTCTCCACCAAGAATTAACTGGTATGGATTGTATGAGTTCTGTTTTTGTATTGAGTTTTGACGATGGGCTCAACTTCAGCTTTAGTGGGATGACACATTAATTAATTTGATTTATCCACGTACTATGGAAATGTTAATTTGCATAACATGCATTATTGGGCAACTGAAAATCCAATTTGAACACGGCAAGTTGCACACCAAAAACTTTGGTCGGTGAATGTATGGTGTGGGATTCTGGAGTACAGTATTACAGGCCCCTATTTCATCGAAGGAAATCTTTATGGTAGGAAATACACCACATTCCTGCAAGAAGCATTAGGTCTGTTATTGGAAGAAATACCTTTAGGAACAAGGAACAGAATGTGGTATCAACACGATGGGTGTCCGGCACATTTATCGCTGATTGCTAGAAATGAGTTGCAGAGACAATTAATTCCCAAATCATTGGATTGGACATTCGCTAGACTTGATGCCTCTGGATTTTTTCTTGTGGGGCTTCGTAAAAGACATTGTTTATAAAGACGTTCCAACTACACCTGACGATATGCGAGAGAGAATTGTCACAGTACGTGCTTTGATAGGTGCGAATGTGATAAGGAATACCACTCAATCCATAATAAGAAGAGTGCAGCTCTACATTGATACCAATGGTCATCACTTTAAAAACTTTCTGTAAATGGACATTCATGCCGCCTTTGTGACCTTCGATGGCCTTCAAAGGCCTTACTGTTACACATCATTGGTTTCATCTTGATAGCTGATATCAGAAAATAAGTACCAAACTATAGCATCCCATTTAAAAAAACAAAGTTGACCTTCATATCTCTGACGCAACCCCACCTAGCAACATAAAACCAAAATCATATTATGGCCCCTGTTGTCCCATGCAACTTTTGTCCCACAAACTTTTCAACTCCTATCATACTTTTGGAGTTATTCTTGGTGGCAATAGTTAAGTGACTCAGCCTGTATATCAAGTTACCTGTGTTTATCAATGTCTTGTGTCTGCTTTAATGCAAGATATCTGCATAAACAACATAGATATTTATTATAAAGGATATAACAAAACCAATTATTTGTATAATCAATTGCTAGGTACAGAAATAAAGTGTACTTTATTTGGGTCAATTGAATCTATTAATACCAGATGTCGGCTTCATTCTGTAATGTAACGATGATGTGGAGTGTGATGCATGCAAACAGAAAGGGAACAGAACACTGACAATATTTCTTATGCATCTATATTACATTATTACATTAGATTAATACTTGCTCCATAGATCATGAATATGGCATTTCATAATGATGTAGAAAGTGTCAGCTTAACTTAAATTTTCTTTACAAAATACAATTTTTTCCCTACTACATATCTAAAAATTCATCTATTGAGTAGGAGCTGTCATTCAGAAACTCTTTTAATTTGTATTTCAATTCTGGTTGGCTGTCTGTCAGACTTTTAATGCTATTTGGTAAATGACCAAAGATTTTTGTGGCAGCACGATTCACCCCTTTCTGTGCCAAAGTCAGATTTAACCCCGAATAGAGGAGACCATTCTTTCATTTAGTGTTGTAGCTATGCACTTCCCTATTAATTTTGAATTGGGATGGGTTATTAATAACAAATTTCAAAAGTGAATATGTGTATTGCAAAGGTGCTGTGAGTATGCAGAGTTCCTTAAATAAATGTCTGCAAGGTGATCTTGCGTGGGCTCCAGCTATTATTCTGGTTACACGCTGGTGAATGAAAATAGGCATAGTAGGCTAACTTACTGTCATGTTTATTACCAGACTTTGCAATAACATGAATGGCATAAGTAGATGAACCTACACATTTCAGCCGATCATCAATGTGATTCTTCCAATTCAATTTCTCATCAATGCATACACCCAGAAATTTTGAATATTCTGCCTTAGCAACAGACTTCTGTTCAAAGTCTATATTAATTGATGGTGTTGTAGCATTTATTGTGCATAACTGTATGTACTGTGTTCTTTTTTAAAATTTAGTGAGTCCATTTTCATAGAACCACTTAATAATTTTGTGAAAGATATTATTTACTATTTCATCAGATAATTCTTGCTTGTTGCATGTGATTACTATACTTGTAACATCAGCAAAAATAATTAGCTTTGCATCTTGACAAATATAGAGTGGCAAATCATACAAGTGACCCAAGCCTCAAGCCTGAACCCTGTGGGACACCATTCATGATACCTCCCCAGTTAGAGACCTCTGCTGATTTTTGCAAACTATCTGTACTGTTAATTTCAAACTTCTACATTCTTCCCATTAAATATGAATTAAACCACTTTTGCACTGTCCAACATATACCACAATACTTAAGTAAGCTTATCTAGAAGAATTTCATGATTCACAGTCAAAAGCCTTCGAGAGGTCACAAAAAATTGCAATGGGCGACATTTGGTTGTTCAGAGCATTTAATATTTGATCAGTGAAAGCATATATAGTATTTTCTGTTGAAAGGCCTGACATTTTGTTAGTACTTCATTTTTACAAATATGTGAAGCTAGTCTTGAATACAATATTTGTTCAAGAATTTTGGATAAAGCTGTCAGAAGTGAGATTGGGTGGCAGTTGTTAGCATCAGACCCATCCCCTTTTTTATGCAATCATTTAACAATAGCGTATTTAAGTCTATCCAGAAAAATGCCCTGTTTCAGTGCGGTACTACATACATGGCTGAGAATTCGACTTATCTGTTGGGAACAAGCTTTTAATACTCTGTTGGAAATGATATCATTTCCATGTGAGCTTTTACTTTTGAGTGAATTTATTATTTTCCTAACTTCAGTATGATATGTGAGCTGAATTTCAGTTTTATCAAATTACATAGGTATTGCCTCATCCACATATAGCCTTGCATTTCCTAATGAATAGCTGGATCCTATTTTCTCTGCAACACTTAAAAATGATTATTAAAAATATTTTCTGCTTCTGACTTTTTTTTAGCAAACTTTTCATTGAGTTTTATAGAAATACAATCTTCTTGTGCTTTTGGTTGCTCTGCTTCCCTTTCAACAATATTCCAAATTGTTTTAATTTTATTATCAGAGGTGCTAATGTCCAACATAAACCACATAGTTCTTGACTTTTTAATAAATTTTCGTAATACAGTGCAGAAATTTTTATAATGCTTTACTGTTTCTGGACTGTTACTCCTAGTTGTAAGATACATTTCCCTTTTCAGTTTACAAGGTATTTTTATCCCTTTAGTAAGCCATAGCTTTTTAGATAGTTTCTTACAATTATGCTTCACTGTTTTCTTAGGGAAGCTGTTTTCAAATATATTCACAAAGATACCATGAAATAGGTTAAATTTTAAGTAAGCATCAGGTTCCTTGTACACCTCATCCCAGTCTAACTGTTGGAAGCTTTCCCTAAAATTTGCAACTGTTAAATCATTAATTGAACCCACTATTCTGGAGGACTGTTTTACATTACTGCATGGAGGTATGCTGTATACTGTAACTAGTGCATCTTGATCAGAAAGACCATTCTTAACAAGAACAATTTTTATTTGATTACATTTATCTTTGTCTTTAAAAACATTATCAATGTGTTGCTTTCCCATACAACCTGAGTAGGAAAATCAATAACCAATTTCAAACTGAAAGAACCAAGTAATACTTGAAGGTCATGTTTTCTATCAGAAAATCTACATTGAAATCCCCACAAACAATAATCTGCTTCCCCCGTCTGACAAATAGCACAACAAAGAATACAAGTTTCTCAGAAATAGCTGAAAATTGCCCAGTGGGGACCTACACCCAGCTGCCATTATATAAGTGCCATTATTTAGTTTAAGTTCACAAGCAATGTTTCTATATGTTGCTCAACACAAAATTTCTTAGTTTCTAGATTTAATTGTTTTTTAATTTTTCAAATTGTTTTATTTTTGTATATGTTTTTTGTCAGGTTAATTTTCCTTTGTAGCCCTACTGATTGGGTCATGTATGGTTGAGAAAGTAGAAGAACTACGGATACAGTAACATTTACACTGTCTACAAATATTAATGAGGATATCTACACTGCATCCATTACATAATTATTGATGCAAATATCTGCACACAGCAATAAATATCTGCACCCACATAAACCACGAGTGACAAAGGGACAACGACTATCTGATTACATGGACATGGAAGCTTGAAGGTGTTGATGATTAAGGGCAGATATTCTTTTAGAAGGGCACATCCCTGCCCACAATGGGGTGCTATTTACTGGTTCAATTTACTTACCTCACAATCAATGCAGACAGTGGGTGCCTGGAGATTGGTAGGAGTAAGGTCAGGGGCAGACCAAAGGAGAGAAGTATCTGGGAAGTTTTTAGAGATTTGTGTGGGGGTTTATTTATTTCGCTTGAGAAATTTAGAGTTTGTAACCCAACAATCCTTTGGGAAGGGAGGTATTGCTACCAGATTGTTTTGCTAAAATGAGACCAGTACTGTATTTTGTGGATAATGGTTGTGGGTCATACTGGACATGTTTTTAATTTGGAAACTCTATTGACTTAATCTGTTGTGTGTTAATGTGTTGAGTTCCATCACAGTAAAATGAAGGATTACTGCAATGAGCATAATCAATTTCTTCACTGTAAAAGGTGACAGTGTATGAAATTTGATAGCACATTCTACAGTAAACAAAAAAAAGACTGTATTGCTAATAGCACTTCATGACAAATTTTTGTCTTTGAAGATTTTATTTGGTGGCTTAGCTGAATTTAATTTCATAATTTATGAAAATAATTGTATGGGTATTCTTTTTCATGCCAAGTAGAATTTTCCATGAGATTAAGTCTCAAAATTTTCAGTCCCATACTGTGATTACTTTATCAGAGTAAGAGAGTGTTCAGCAGTGAAATAATGTGCTCAGCATGTAGATATTCGAGTTAAGGTAAAGTACAGTGTACCAAAAGACTTACTGAACCATCGTATTCCTTAACGTGGACCATACTACTTCTAAGAAAGTGCTTTTTGGTAAGTAAGAATTTATAATGAATCAATTACAACTGTGTTTAGGATTTATGGAGTTCAAGTATGTTTTGGACTCTATTTTGACAAAATACAATTAGAGAGCAGTTCAGAAATATGAACTGAATCTCCATATGAAAATTTATTGTGCAACAATTACAGTACAGCTACAGTTTCTATCAAACCAAATCAAGAGAGCACAAAATTCAGAACTGATAAAGGAGTTAACTAAGTTAAAAGTTTTATGTAAAACTTCCATATACTTGGAAGACACAACAGACAGCTTGAATGGCCTCCCAATTTGCAGCCGACTTTACTTTCTTATGCCGCACAACTTTTTAATACAAAAAACCCACAACAATAAGATACATATGAGAACAGCAATGAACATTAACTGTAGTGATATTCAAATGTTGTATAATCACTACATTGAAAGGAAGACACTGAAGATTAGTGATCATGTTATTTCATTAAACAGGTGGGATACACATGGACATGTAAGACTAAAGATAGCAACACGTGAAGAAGTGTGGAAGATGTCTTTATCCAGAAGTGGATGAATAATGACTGGTAGTGGTAGTGGTGGTCAATAGAACAGCAACTCACGATGGGTGTCTCCCTTGAGACAAAGCAATATGAAAAAGTCCTACAATGGGAACTGAAAATTTCACACAGTATTAAATCAATTTAACATACATTTTGCCATGAGTGAAAGAATGAAACATCCTAGACAAACATTCAGGAATGGGCCCTACTGCAACAAAATTAAGAAAAAACTTACTTCAATATATGAACCTAAATTAGATGTTGTCTGCATAAAATGCTTTAATTGTTATAACAATACTGTTACATTTGTTCTACATATTTAACAATTATTAAGGTTTTAATGCAACAAAATGAAAAATTTAGTATCTTTCATGCTGGAACAATTCTTAAAAGTTGAGCCACAAAAAAATTCAAATCATATTACATGCTAGCGCTATTTGATTCCTTCAGTTTGTAGGGAACTCAAAGTGAATAATGCCAGTGCCATCAAATAACATTTACTCAGCATTCAGAAGTACTGAAAGCAAAGTCAAGCACTAGAAGGAAACTGTAAATAGCACAAAACAACAATTAATGCGTGAGGCAACCTAAATAAAGTAACAGTAATCTTTAACATATGAACAGGTGAAGAACATGTATGAAGGAAGGAGTAAAAGTTACGGTTCATCATAGACATGAAGCACTGAGTGGTCAATAGGTACATAAACAAGGTTGAAAACATTGCTACACTTTTAGAAAATGTCATCCTATAGAGCTAACTAATGTAGGATGACATTGTACCAGCACTGCACCTAGACTTTGCTCTTTCCATTACAGTATTTCTCTCAGAACATCTCTTTATCATATAAAATACATATATGAACATGTAAAACACAATTATCAGAAGATTGTGTGATAAGATATCAAAAGGTTTTACTATACTGTTCTATCTCACATAGTTCTCACATATACCTCAACTTGAAAACTAAATCACAGCTACATGGCTGATATAAGGACGGTGAAATCTAACATCAGTAGGTAAATGCAAGTGATGACACAAAGTAAGTTAGAAAGTGCAGATACATTAATAATCAGAAATATTTTACTCATATACAAATATCATGCAATACCACAACAGCGTTTCAGAAAAAAATACTACATACAACTCGCCTACTCATTTGTGAACCTAAAACATAAGGAACATAAAACTGCTAACATTGAAGATGTTTTTCCTATTTTTTCTATCACTACTGTTTTTATCCTAATAACAACAGTTTTCGTTACATTAAAGTTTGGGTAGTACAACCACAAAGACAAAGAAAAGAAATCATTTCTCTAACTCTGATAACTTCAGAAAAATGTGTAATGTTTTTGGGAGGCATTTATGAAGTGTATTCAAAAAATGCCAGAACATTCATAATTTTGTGGTTGGTATCACTGCACACTCCTGTGTTTAATGTGTAACTTTATGTCTGTTAGTCACTGTTCAGAGCTGTATTGAGTAGAACGTTGTGTCAAACAATTTGCAAATTTCGAGATGGTAGAGTTACAGGAGTAATGTGTCTACATTAAATGTTGTATGAAACTCAAGAAAACGTTTACAGAGACATGCCAAATGATGCAGGAAGCCTACACTGATGAGATGTACTCTGTGTTATGAATGGTTTACACGGTTTAAAAATGGCCAGACAGAAGTTAAAGATGACCCTCATCTGTAAGTGTCTGAGCCTCTGGAGCCACCTCCATAAAGCTGAGTTCCATAATTTTCAGTGGGTTATCTGAATTTCTCCAAGGTCATAGTCCCTCCCCCCACGAAACCGACATGCACACCAGATTGTCAGCCCCAAAATTCATGGTTCAACTTGATATTGGGGAGTGACAATGGAAGCAGCAATGAAGGTGTTACCGCTTACTGGTCCACATCAAAGGGGTCAAACTGAACGCCTAACAGCACTCTCGAGAGATGTTTTTGATGGTATTTTGTCCCCCCTATGGCACAAAGTTAATCCCCATTGACAGAGTCCCCTGTTGGGAATGATCCGTAATTTCAGCATCACATGTTGGACTAAGTAAATCAAGTACGTATGTTGTTCTGTTAGACCCTGGTTGTCTTTAATGGAACCCAGCATAGTTTGCAATTGCACTGGAGGGTGGAAGACACATTTTATTTGATGTTTCTTGAGCAGCCTACCAATCTGGAAGGAAACGCCAACAACATAGGGGTGGAAAACTACCCCTGTGGAGTTCTCTGTTTCTTCTGACTGTTCTTGAGTTTTAGTACAAGCCTGTCAAAATTCGTTACAGCTCTGTTTCACAGAGTACCCGTTTTGTACAAACATGGAATGAGGATAGCTAAGCTCTGCTGCTAAGCTCCCTTCATCTGAGATAACTCTAGCCCAATGAACAAGATTCCACAATATGACACTGCGTTGAGATGGGTGATGGTAGCTCAAACCTTGTAGATATAGTTCAGCATAAGCTGGGTTACGAAACACACAGGGACCCACGGACTCACGGAGTTGTCTTCTTTTCTGTGGACCAAGACATCTACAACTAGCATGTCTCATTTTTCTCCACTTTGTGGTGAAGCAAATGCTAGGATGGAGGGAAATAAGGTGTTCCAGAAATGCTGGAACCATTTCTGTTCTGTGTGACCAAACTACAAAGGTCTCATCCCCCTACCTCCAGAAACATTTACATTTCAACACCTCTGACTGAAGTGCTTTTTCCTTGAAGTCTTTCATAAAAAGGCTAGCCACTATGGTAGACAAAGGGCTACCCATGAAAACACCATCAGTTTGCTCAAAATATTGCTCATTAAATAAAAAGTATGTCGAGGTAAGCACACATTTGAAAAGATGTGAGATGTCCACTTCCAACTTAGTTCCTGTAAGTTGTAACAAAACTTACTAATATATCAGCTGATTTGAGACACAAAGTCTTCAGTCATTGTATCATATCTTCTGAGTTTCGAGTGTGATGTTTACATTTTCCCACCAAAGGACTCAGAAGATCCTCTACTGCTTCTGATACAGCAAAGTGCAACCCCTTCCTTATGGATCTTAGGCAGCTCATAAAGTCGTGGCAGGACTGGTGCTTGTACTCTCAAGCTCTTTTTAAGATGTTCAAGAAACTGTCTGGATTTGAGGAAGTGAATGTCTTCTGTTGTACTGTATCAGTTGGATCCTTCTGGAGACGATGATATGCTGAGTCGTGGAGTAGATCTGTCATCTTGATGAAGTAAGATGTTGCAGGCAAAAGAAAAGTAGTGTTTCCCTTGTCAGTACATATCATCACTGCTTCTGTGTCTTCTCTTAAAGAACTGAGAACTTTCCGTTCTTCATTGTTGATTTTCTGCTTGGGTGCGGGCACCCTGGTTATTTATGACCCTCCAAGCATCTTGCCTTATTTCTTCAGCAGTTTCACTCAGTAGTTTTAAAGACACCTTGCTCAATGCACTAATAAAAGCATTGATAGGCAAGTGTACGCAACTGGAGTATGCACAAAATTTAGTCCATTTTCCAACACCAATATCACAGCGTCACTCAGTTGTTTACCTGAGAAATTAAACACAGTACATCTACATGGTTGATGTTCTTGTGATAATTGTCATTTAAGGAAATGGAACTTGGAAGTTTGACATGCAATGGCCTGTTGCTTCATCCAGTCTGAAAGTGACCCCATAACTCTGCTCACCCACTCCCAGGAATCCGTTGACAGGCACGACGGGATATTCAGATGTAGTGAAAGCAAGCTCCTGGAGATACTCTCCAATTCTCGCCCAGTATACCAGCTTCTCTCTCTCTCACCAGAGCCATGCTGGCTCATTGTTTGGTCCTCTTGGTGGCCGCAGAATCTATATAATGAGTAAACCTGGTGAATGTCGGTATAGTTTGCTAGTCCCAACATCTGAATAAGAATCTGACAGAGCAAGTGCAGGTTGAAATGGGAAACAGATCCATAATGCATTTCAGCCGGCACGCACTAAAGCTCAAGAACAGACAGAAGAAACAGAGAACTCCATGAGGATGGTTTTTCTACCCCATGTTGTTGGCATTTCCTTCATGATTGGCATACTGCTCTCAAGAAACATCAAACAAAAAATACTGTCTTCCACCCTCCAGCACAATTGCGAACTATGGTGGGTTCCGTTAAGGAAAACCTGGGTCTCAAGATACCAGGGATATACAAAATTCCATGTCAATGTGGGAAATCATACATTAAGATGTGTCACACTGTCAAACATAGACATCACACCAGATTAGATCAGCCAGAAAAGTCTGCTGTGCTGCCTTGACATGGTATGCAGCATGACTTACAGAGACACATAGATCACTTCGTCTGCTTTCATGTACTGAGACTCGATCATGAAAGAAGCAGTCAAAATATGTGTAAGTAACAACCTAATTAATAGAGAGATGGGATTTTAACTCAACAAGGCATGGGACCCAGCATTGATGGTACTAAGGCATCGTTGGTCGCAAACGGGGGACTCCGAGTCAACACAATAGAGAATGGGAGTCCGCACACTTAAACTGGGCACCAACACACTGCCCCCACGCACATTGGGCCGCAATTTGTGGCCATGCATTTCCTGCATCCTGCATATGAAAACAGTGCCCCATTTCTCTGTCAGTGGCAATGGAAGTCACCGTGATCTATGATTCATCTACAATGACGTTACAGGCCCACTCTTTGGTGCTAGCGCTTTTCTAGCAAGTCAATGTATATATTGGCGAGCCACTGCAGCAACACTTCAGTAAGCACCTGAAGACTATGAGCAGCTGTCTCGTTGAAATATTGAGCAGCTTCCACATTATCTGACTCAACACCCGTGAACCAATGAAAGAGTTATTATGTCAGGAAAGTCTTAAACAGCACTTCTGGTACCTCTACAGGGAGGAGATGGTCAACAGAATAAGTGAGTTTGATAAACTCCACAACAAGAGAAACAAGCCGCTGTGCTCTCTCGCATTTTTACTGACATGTCGGAACCAGCAAACTACACCGACATTCGTCAGCTTTGTCCATTATACTAACACTGTGGCTGTAAAGAGGATCAAACGAGCCAGCATGACACTGATGAGAAAAAGAAGCCGGTATATTGGGTGAGAATTAGACAGAATCTCTGGGAGCTTGCTTTCACTACATCTGAATTTCTCACTGCTTCTGTCAGCAGTTTACTGGGAATGGGTGGACAATGCTATGCAGCCAGTTTTGGACTGGACGCGGCAACAGGCTGTGGCACGTCTACTTCCAAGTTCCACTGCCCTACACGACGGTCATTGCAAGAACATCAACCATGTAGACTTACTGTGATTAATTTCACAGATAAACAACTGGTTGACGGTGCAATATCGGTGCTGGAAATGAATAAATTTTGCCTATCAAGGATTTTATCAGTGCACTGAGCAAGGTGTCTTGCAACTTCCGGGTGAGGCTGCTGAAGAAATATGGTGAGAGGCTTGCAGGACCATAACCAGGATGCCCACACCCAAGCAGATCATCAACAATGAAGAATGGATAGTTCTCCATTCTTTGCGGGATGACACAGAAACAATGATTTTACACGCTGACAAGGGATACACTCCTTTTCTTTTGCCTGCAACATCTTACTTCAGCAAGATGACGTGTTTACTGCACAATGCAGTGTAACGTTGTCTCCAGAAGGATCCAACTGATAAAGTACAATGGAAAACATTCGAGCTCCTCAAATCCAGACAGTTTGTTGAACATCTTAAAAAGTGCTTGAGAGTACAAGCACCAGTTCTGCCTTGACTTTATGAGCTACCTAAAATCAATACGGAAGGGGTTGCACTTCGCCCTATCGTAAGCAACATACGATCCCCAACATATTACCTAGCAAAACATCTGGCTTCTCTTCCGAGTCCTTTGGTAGGAAAATGTAAACATCGCATTCGAAACTCAGAACATATGATACAATGGCTGAAGACTTTGTGTCTCAAAGTAGCTGACGTATTAGTGAGTTTTGGTGTGATCTCTTTGTTCACATGAGTACCTCTTGGGGGATTCATTACAACTTACAGGAACTAAGTTGGAAGTGGACATCTCACATCTTTTCAAATGTGTGCTTACCTCGACATACTTTTTATTTATTGAGCAATATTTTGAACAAGCTGATGGTGTTGCCATGAGTAGCCCTTTGTCTCCCATAATTGCTAACCTTTTTATGAAAGACTTCAAGGAAAAAGCACTTCACTCAGAGGTGTTGAAATGTAAATGTTTCTGGAGGTATGTGGATGACATCCTTGTAGTTTGGTCACATGGAAAATCAATGGTTGCAGCACTTCTGGAACTCCTTACCTCCCTCCATCCTAGCATTTGCTTCACCACAGAAGTGGAGAAAAATGAGACATGCTGGTCATAGGTGTCTTGGTCCACAGAAAAGAAGACGATTCCGTGGGTCACAGTGTGTTTCGTAAAACAGCTTACACTGAACTATATTTACAAGGTTCGAGCTACCATCACTCATCTCAAAGCAGTTTCATATTATGGAATCTTTTTCATTGGGCTAGAGTTATCTCAGATGAAGGTAGCTTATCAGCATAGCTTAGCCGTCTTCATTCTATGTTTGTACAAAATGTGTCCTCTGAGAAACAGATCCATAATGGATTTCAATGTGCATGTACTAAAGCTCAAGAACAGTCAGAAGAAACAGAGAACTCCATGGCGTGGTTTTTCTCCACTGTGTTGATGGTGTTTCCTTCAAGATTGGCAGTCTGCTCATGAAAGAGTTAAGATGGTGGTTTTAACATTTCAGGTATTCCACAGTCTTTTCCCACTTGAGTGCAATGCACAGAATGTTTATAAGACCACAGGAAACGGTCAGAAAAGTCCTCCTTTCGGATGTTGTTCAACATCACATGGCTTGACTATAAATGGTGGTGGGTATAGGTGTACAGAAATAAATTTAAATTAACTTTATTTTGAGCACTATCATTGACAAAGAAAATGTCGGATTTGATATTCACCCATGTATCCTGTATACATTACTGATCCTTCCTCAGAGCAACACAAATTTTCTATTAATCAGATACAAGTTTTTTATTTGATACCTTATTTACATTGTGTCTTTTCTGTATTTATGTAATTTATATCTGAAACTATGTACACATGACACTTTCCATAACCTCGCAATTCACTCACTACCTGAATTTATGGAACACAAAATAAATAAATAAAAAGTTAAAATAAAGGTTGACCTTTCATGTGAATTTCTGCACTATGTCATTTTGCAGTATGTTCGTACTAATAACACCAAGTTATATCACCCATGATGATTTTTTTCAGAAAAGATATGTCCGGTTTCACATTTCAATCAAGTTGCAGCAAGCTTCCACACATTGTCTTGTTCTAGGGTCAAGGTATGAAGGACAAACTTTTCACACACTTTTCTCTTCTTCAAAAAGTTCTGTTGAATGTCTTGAGAACACTTGATTTAGAGATGTTGCTGCACTGCAATTTGTGGCAGAATAATACTGACACACTGTGGCTGTAAGTCCACTACATAATACTGCCTGCTCACAACTGAGCGGTCGAATGCACATCTGTTATATACAATCGCTAGTTCAAGCTGCCACCATAATTACTGCACTGGTGTCACTTATACACCAGAAGTAAAAGCAATTTTACTAGATGGGTAGTGTATTAAGTAGTAATATACAAACAACAGAGGTAATGAATGGTAAATGCTACTTTCAAAAAACGTAGCAACTCGTTTTCTGCAAATTGCCAGCCACTCCCCTCCCCACCCCTCCCCTGAAATCATTCATATATATATATATATATATCTTTGGAAAAAAGCTTTATCAAGAATTAACAGGAAATAACATTTTTTATTGTATAAATCTCATGATACATCCACTGCAATAAGTAGCAAGTCAAGTACAGATTTAGAAATAGCTGCTAATCACATTTTCACTGACAATAATAAATGGTTTAAAGTTAATTCACCATCATTAAACTCTGAAATGATGCACTATATGCTGTTCAGAACCTGTAAGAGATTTCCTTCCAGCACGTGTATAACATATGAAGACATGCAGATGGAAGAGGTTGACAGTGTTAAACTTCTGGGATTACAACTCGACAATAAAGTCAGTTGGGAAGGGAATACCACAGCATTGCTAAAGCACCTAAGCAAGTCTGTATTTGCAGTGAGAATGATGTCAGATGTAGGAGAGATAAATATATAAAAAAAACTGCACACTTTCATGCTATTACAAGATCATAATCTGTGGTAACTCATCAAATCAAGCAAAAGTTTTTAGCCAATAATAAAATACCAACAGCCGGTATTATTTGTTAGGCAACCAGTTTCAGCACTACATTATACCTTCTTCAGGCCTGCATATATCGAGTAACCCTTGTGGTAGAAACCAATGCAGCACTGTCAACTGATATCATGAAGATTTTTTTCCCATGGGCATGTGCACTCCTTGGACAGTTGCTGACAACAGTTGCTGACCACTGTCCAAGGTGCCCACATGCCCGGGAGAAAAAAAATCTTCACGATACCAGTTCACAGTGCTGCATTGGTTTCTAACACGAGGGTTACTCGATATATGCAGGCCTGAAGATGGCATAATTTAATGCCAGTTCATAATTTAATGCCAAAACTGGTTGCGTAACAAATAAAACCAAAATAACGGCAGTTGGTATTTTATTATTGGAAATTGACTAGCCGAAGTCCCGCACTCTGGACACAGGATGGAGTTACATTCATTAAAAGTTTTCAACATGCAAAAGTGTGTAATAAGAATCATTTGTGGTGTAAATTCAAGAACATAATGTCGAAACCTATTCAGGGAACTTTGTATTCTAACCACTGCTTCCAGTATATTTATTCTTTAATGAAATTTGTTGTAAGTAATATATATCTATTTCCAACCAATAGCTCAATACATAGTATCAATACTTGGAATAAAAACAACCTACATAAAGACCTAAAATGACATACCAAATGACATACCAATATTCAGGAACAAACATATTCAATAAATTGCCAGCAACCATTAAAAACTTGGTTTCCGATAAAGCATGGTTTAAACAGAGTTTGAAAGACTTTTTGATAGGCAACTCCTTCTACTATATAGATGAATATTTTAACAAGGACTGTTAGACCAGCCTAACTAAAAATGTCTGTTAGATTTCAATTTTGACAGCACTTTGACACAATAGTTAAGATTAGGTATTTTTTGTACGATAAATTTATTAAAAATGCATTACAATGTTTAATTCTGACAGTGTATTAATCCTTTAAATATTAGTAGTTCTAGTTTGCTGTAATGTATTCACCTATTTTTGACACTTTCCTGACCAATGATCAGGGTAGTCAGTATTGTATTCAATTGTTTTATGTTTTTTATGTTACTCTTTCTGAGACATTCCACACCCATGACAATCATCTCATTTTTGGGTCTATGGAACAAAAATGAAATCTAATCTAATCTCTTTACAAATAATATCATTACTTGTGAAAAGTCTGAGACTGTAACTAACACTAACTGCACAGTTTATGCATACTGCATTAGGGAAACACAGTGACTATCTTGTAAAATGTTTTTATTATATATATTTCAGTTTCAGGTCACAGAAATGGTTGTATGACCTAAAATAATAAATAATAAGCAATACTATCTGCTTGGTCATTAATGTCCAACGTGAATAGTAATTACACTATTAAACTTCCCGTGACTAAAAATATTACTTTTGTTTCTGCAATAACCCTCCATACAGGATCACATACTATGCTCTGGCTGTTAAGAAACTTAAACTCAATCACAAACCTGGTGAGAGATCCTCAGAAATCAAGTTTTAGTAGATTGTGATGTGTCATTGGATCAGTAACTTTTCATTGGTCTACAAATTTAAATCCTGGGACTTCAGATATTGTGTATAAAGACAGCAAGTTGGGTGTTGCATGATCAGCCTTTTCAGAAACTGATTCATCATTGGAGGTCATTTCACTTCAGGCAGGTTATTATGTTAGGACTCAGGAGATGTCACAGAATTATGCTACAAATAGAAATGATGAGTGACAAGGTGGTAGTAAAATGGATTAGTTTCGCCCCCCCCCCCCCCCCGACTCCTCATTTTTTATTTAGACTTGCACTCTCTTCCAAATGCAAATGATAGTTCTTAGCTAACCCTTTAGCTAAATTTTGGTCAAGAGTGGAGCTAATTCATTTGCAAATTCTGTATAACATCTGACAAGACTTCTGTCAGGACCTGACATCATCTTGAGTTTTAATAATTTCACATGGGTTTCCTACATCACTAGTACTGATTACTTCATCACCAATCTTTGCAGCACTAAAAGAATTGAATGGTGGTAACATTCCATGATTTTCTTTTGGGAAGTGACATTTGAAGATGGACTTGAACATTTTGGCTTTCGGTTTGCTAATATTTATCTTGGTCCCTGTCTTGTCAACAAATACTTGAACATTAAGTTTCGTTCCTCTGATAGCCTCCACCTAAGACTCACATACACTGTCCAGTCATGTTAATGTGACCACCTGTCAAAGCCTGAATAACTGCATTTTGCAGTGCAGACCACTGTGAAATGTGCAGGAAGAGAGTCGGTGAGGTTTGGAACATACCGACAAGGATATGAAGCTGTGCTGACTCCAGTGCCAACTGTGCTAGGTTTCTTGGTTGAGGCTCCATGGCACCAACAGCCCAATTGAGGTGGTCCCACAGATTCTCAACTGGGTTTAAATCTGAGGCATTTAGTGGCCTGGGGAGTACAGTAAACTCACCCTGGTACTCTTCAAACCACACACATACCCTGCAAGCTGTGTGACACATTGCACTGTCCTGCTGGTATATGCCATTGTGCCAAGGAAAAACAAACTGAGAGGTGGACACAGTCCCCGAGGATAAATGCATATTTATGTCGATCCACTGTGTCTTCCAGAATGACAAGATCATTCAGGGAATACCACAAAAATATTCCCCAGACTATAATGCTCCTTAGACGTTTCACACCATACATGCTAACAATCGTGGAGCATAAAAAATAATTCACCTGAAAAGGCCACCTCAGTGGATGGCCAATCGCAGTATTGGCTTCCAAATTCCATCTTTGTTGTTGACGAACAGCTGTCAGCATGGGTGCATTAAGGTCACTGAGGAGACACTGTTGGTAACCCCTTGGTTGATCTGCACAGTCAGTTGCTGAACAGTTGCACGTCTATTCACCTGTACACATCTCAAACCATCATTTACTCGTGTCATCTATGGCCTGCAGTGCAGCACAGTTGCCATGGTACAAGTTGTGGATAGCACAATTTTGACATGCACGGTATACTTGAACCACAGTGGCACACGACCAGTTTGCAAACTTTGCTGTTTCGGAAATGTTTTCACCATTGACCTGAAAGCCAATGATCTTGTCCTTTTGGAGGTCAGTTAAATCACTCCTTTCTCGTATTATGACAATGACTGTATTGTTTTCCATGTCCCCTGACATCAAACGTTAAGTGGCAGCCACGTCACTGTGACTAGACTATGTACCTTTGTATTTCACCTGCAAAATCTGCAACAATATATTCTCATAGTATAGGCGAAGTCTCCACACATTGAACTCGTTGTTGTACCCAGGCACATTTGAATTATCATCTGCCTCTCAGGAATATCAGCACTTGTATTTAGTGTGATGGTGTATTGGTTAAAGACACAGATGCCTGTTTTCCATAGTTTTCTTAAATATTGCTCTCATGAATGGCAAGCTGGTTGCTTTGAAAAGCACACGGATTATTCACTCCATACCTTTAGTTCATAAGAGCTGATGCTGCTCCTCTCAGGGCCTCATTATCAAAGGAATGTTAAACCCTAGTATTTGTTCCATCCATTTTTTCAGTCATTTTTCAATATTACTTTGAGGAAGCAATGATTTACAGCTTCCAGATTTTTTCTTTTTTTAAAACTATGGTTTGCACATAGCTGTATTGTCCTTTCACTAAACAATTTATTTCAGTTAGAAATGGACCAGCTTCTACATGATTATTCTACAGTTCACTATTAAGTGCCTGGCAAAGGGTTCATCAACCCACCTTCAAGCTGTTTCTCTACTGTTCCACTCTCGAACAGTGGGCTGGAAAAAAAGCCACTTACATCTCTCTATTCAAGTCTGACTTCTATTATTTTATTACAATGAGTATTCCTCCCTATGTAGGTGGGTGCCAACAAAATATTTTCTTAGTAGAAGCCTACTGCCACTAAACTCTTACATATCATTACCGACACCAGAGAGATGCATATGACAGATCCTACAACCCAGAAACATGAATAATGGACAGTTATTACAACAGACAATTTTGTTTATTCAGAAATATAAATCAACCACATGGTACTAAATAACACATGTTGTTGTTGTGATCTTCAGTCCCAAGACTGGTTTGATGCAGCTCTCCATGCTACTCTATCCTCTGCAAGCTGCTTCATCTCCCAGTATGTACTGCAGCCTACATCCTTCTGAATCTGCTTAGAGTATTCATCTCTTGGTCTCCCTCTATGATTTTTACCCTCCACGCTGCCCTCCAATACTAAATTGGTGATCCCTTGATGCCTCAGAATATGTCCTACCACCCGATCCCTTCTTCTAGTCAAGTTGTGCCACAAACTCCTCTTCTCCCCAATTCTATTCAATATCTCTTCATTAGTTATCTGATCTACCCATCTAATCTTCAGCATTCTTCTGTAGCACCACATTTCGAAAGCTTCTATTCTCTTCTTGTCCAAACTACGAGGGCAGTTCAATAAGTAATGCAACACATTTCTTTTCTCAGCCAATTTTGGTTGAAAAAACCGGAAATTTCTTGTGGAATATTTTCAAACATTCCCGCTTCGTCTCGTATAGTTTCATTGACTTCTGACAGCTGGCAGCGCTGTACGGAGCTGTTAAAATGGCGTCTGTAACGGATGTGCGTTGCAAACAACGGGCAGTGATCGAGTTTCTTTTGGCGGAAAACCAGGGCATCTCAGATATTCATAGGTGCTTGCAGAATGTCTACAGTGATCTGGCAGTGGAAAAAAGCACGGTGAGTCGTTGGGCAAAGCGTGTGTCATCATCGCCACAAGGTCAAGCAAGACTGTCTGATCTCCCGCGTGCGGGGCGGCCGTGCACAGCTGTGACTCCTGCAATGGCGGAGCGTGCGAACACACTCGTTCGAGATGATCGACGGATCACCGTCAAACAACTCAGTGCTCAACTTGACATCTCTGTTGGTAGTGCTGTCACAATTGTTCACCAGTTGGGATATTCAAAGGTTTGTTCCCGCTGGGTCCCTCGTTGTCTAACCGAACACCATTAAGAGCAAAGGAGAACCATCTGTGCGGAATTGCTTGCTCGTCATGTGGCTGAGGGTGACAATTTCTTGTCAAAGATTGTTACAGGCGATGAAACATGGGTTCATCACTTCGAACCTGAAACAAAACGGCAATCAATGGAGTGGCGCCACACCCACTCCCCTACCAAGAAAAAGTTTAAAGCCATACCCTCAGCCGGTAAAGTCATGGTTACAGTCTTCTGGGACGCTGAAGGGGTTATTCTGTTCGATGTCCTTCCCCATGGTCAAATGATCAACTCTGAAGTGTATTGTGCTACTCTTCAGAAATTGAAGAAACGACTTCAGCGTGTTCGTAGGCACAAAAATCTGAACGAACTTCTCCTTCTTCATGACAACGCAAGACCTCACACAAGTCTTCGCACCCGAGAGGAGCTCGCAAAACTTCAGTGGACTGTTCTTCCTCATGCACCCTACAGCCCCGATCTCGCACCGTCGGATTTCCATATGTTTGGCCCAATGAAGGACGCAATCCGTGGGATGCACTACGCGGATGATGAAGAAGTTATTGATGCAGTACGACGTTGGCTCCGACATCGACCAGTGGAATGGTACCATGCAGGCATACAGGCCCTCATTTCAAGGTGGCGTAAGGCCGTAGCATTGAATGGAGATTACGTTGAAAAATAGTGTTGTGTAGCTAAAAGATTGGGGAATAACCTGGTGTATTTCAATGCTGAATAAAACAACCCCTGTTTCAGAAAAAAAATGTGTTGCATTACTTATTGAACTGCCCTCGTATTTATTGTCCATGTTTCACTTCCATACATGGCTACACTCCATACAAACACTTTCAGAAACGACTTCCTTACACTTACATCTATACTTGATGTTAACAAATTTCTCTTCTTCAGAAACGCTTTCCTTGTCATTGCCAGTCTACATTTTATACCCTCTCTACTTTGACCATTATCAGTTATTTTGCTCCCCAAACAGCAAAACTCATCTACTACTTTAAGTGTCTCATTTCCTAATCTAATTCCCTCAGCATCACCTGATTTAATTCGACTACATTCCAATATCCTCATTTTGCTTTTGTTGATGTTCATCTTATACCCTCCTTTCAAGACATTGTCCATTCCGTTCAGCTGCTCTTCCAAGTTCTTTGCTGTCTCTGACAGAATTACAATGTCATTGGTGAACCTCAAAGTTTTTATTTCTTCTCCATGGATTTTAATACTTACTCCAAATTTTTCTTTTGTTTCCTTTACTGCTTGCTCAATATACAGATTGAATAACATTGGGGAGAGGCTACAACCCTGTCTCACTCCCTTCCCAACTACTGCTTCCCTTTCGTGCCCCTTGACTCTTATAACTTCCATCTGGTTTCTGTACAAATTGTAAATAGCCTTTCACTCCCTGTATTTTACCCCTGCCACCTTCAGAATTTGAAAGAGAGTATTCCAGTCAACATTGTCAAAAACTTTCTCTAAGTCTACAAATGCTATAAATGTAGGTTTGCCTTTTCTTAATCTAGCTTCTAAGATAAGTCATAGGGTCAGTATTCCCTAACGTGTTCCAATATTTCTACGAAATCCAAACTGATCTTCCCCGAGGTCGGCTTCTACCAGTTTTTCCATTCGTCTGTAAAGAATTCGCGTTACATATGCTTATGGAAAGTTCATCACAACAAAGTGTTAACACTTTCTCTTAACAATCTAACTGTCCCAACAGGAATGAAATCAGCAACCTCTTTCATTTCGATCACTGTCTAATAAAAATGAGAAACTGATGAAAATGTAAGTACAATTTGTAGCCACAGACACCTGAGATCTGACCCAGAAATGCATCACATATCAATAAGGAAATAAAGGACACTGAGAAGAGATTGAGTTTATTGTTATAACACACAAACTTAAAGCAACAGTCACAGCTGCCTTAGAAGTATGTACTGTCTGATAATAAAAATAACATTTAGCATGTTCTGGCTTGTTTTCTGCTTCTATTGTTTTCATAATACTGTTCCATTTCATGCTCACCGCATGAGCACAGACAATGACCACTCCTCCTCTTACTTTTAAAGTTGTACCCCAAAGTATAGAGCTGTGTGTCAGCCACGAGATGTATACTACAACACTTAGGTAAAAAAATGATTAAGAAAATTCAAAGTGCTCCTGAACTGTTGCAGAATGGGTACTCAACTTCTAAATGTAGTGCTGCAATTAAAAGCCTATCACTTCTCAATTTGATTTTAAGCTCATCTGCCTTTTCTGTCATGATAAAGTAAGCATGACAGTGTGGTAATATGTATTTAACAGAATGTTCATGGTGGAAGAACAATTTATGGTACCAATGTTTCCATGATGACTATGACTTTAAAAATTGTAAATCATACCATAATAAATAAATGTGTATGCACCTACTGCAATGTTGCTAAACAAATATGCTCTTTGGCCTTGGAAAAGTTCCACAGCTACCACATGCATTGAAAAATTATTGCTTGTGAAATCCCCATTGGTCAGAACCAGATTTTACAGTCATATTTTAAACCAACATATATAAAGTAGAGCTGGTTGTTTTTGCAGATGACATTTTATAAATCTGGTTAGAGATACTGCAACAAAATTAATTTTTTATGATGTTTCCAAAAGAATTACTATATGGGTCTCTGACAAAGGCTTCTCTTTTCCATTTTGAAAAAAAAAAAACAGTATATTAAGTTCAGTAAAAATGACTAGAATAACTCTAACAATTAATGTAACACATGAACAGGAATTAGCGAATATGACAGAATGTTCTAAGTTTTTTTGTGTACATACTGATGAAAATTTAAAGTGGAAGAAACAAGCTACTGAGATTCTCAAGCATCTAAGTTCAGCAATTTTTGCTATTTACTTAACTAATAGTCTTAAAAACAAAATATTATTCTTAGAAAACTCATAACTTAAGTAGAAAGTGTTGATTATCTTGTAGGTACCACTTCAAGGAGTTACATATCCTAACAGAACCATATATGTTTGCTAAAGAAATTTGTTCTGAGTAATCCATGACAATTTGAAAGAATACTTACACCCATAGATGAAACAAAGAAAGAAAATGTTTTTTGTTTTTATATTTTTTATGAGACAGTCACAAGAGCATTTCTTAATGTCACAACAGGTTTCAATCAGCCGGTCATCACATTGTGAAATACTCATGTGATTGTGCTGTAAAACAAAAATGACATAATCAGTCACTGAATCTCCATGGGCAATACGTCATTTTTTTCCAAGGAAGAATGAATGATCATGCCTCACTCATTAATAAAGCTGTCAGTTACTTAGAAAAGAATTAAACATGATGCCACAAGAAAGTTTAATCATTTTTCTAATAAAATAAAATTTGTGACAGTCAATAAAGTAAATTTTAAATCTGATCTGAAATTCCTTCTGGACAAGTCTTTCTATTCTATTGATGAATATTTAACTAAACACTAGTACCATAGTAGGCAAATACGTTACTTTGTTGTTATGTCCTGTATCATTAGTACCACAAGCAACGACAAAGAGTAATAACGGTATGTTTGCATTTGTAAAATTTGATACAATTTGCTATTTAATAGTCTACAAATGGCCAACATGGAGCCAAACAAACAAACAAATCACGTACAGGCTCATTAAATAGCCAGAAAATTAACTTACTCCACATAACTTTGATATAAAATTAAGAAACAACGCAATCTGTCATTTGGTTAATAACTTATCTGGTATAAAACTACTCTTAATCCATACAGACAGTGTTATAATAATGTCAGCAAACATATGGTACTACTTTTATACACTGATGAGCCACAACATTATAACCACTGGTCACTGTGAAATTACGGGCACATGATACGGTAAGGAAAGTATATGAGCAGAGCAGAGACTTATGGAGAAATCATTTTAGTGACACTACAGGCAACAAATAGCATTATCCTCTGAAAACAGTGACTTTGACTAAGGACAGATGGTTATGGTCCAGTGCTGGGGAATAAGCATCTCGGACAGGCAAAGCTGGTCAACTGGCCATGGGCTACTGTCATGAGCATCTGTGGAAAGTGGTTGAAGACTGGTGAAACCACATGTAGGCAACGAGGTATTCATGTAGGCAACGAGGTATTAGATGTCCACATCTGATCACAGAACGTGGAGGTCAGAGGCTTGCCTGCTCTGTAAAGCATGATACACACTGACCTGTGGCAGACCTGACAAGTGCAACTGTTTTGGAACATGCTGCTCAGTGTACATTGTTGAAACAGATGACCTCTTTGTTTTCCTATGATGACCCAACAACACCGTCAGTTACATTTGCAGAGGGTATGGGATCATAGAGATTGGACCGTGGATCAATGGAAATATGTCAGCTGGTCAAATGAATCACATTTCTTGTTAAATCAGGCCAATAGTCATGTCCTGATATGCCACCATCTAGGTGAATGGCAGCACGAAACATGCACTCCGGAATAGATATAGGCCAGTGGGGGCAATATTATGCTATGCAGAACATTCACCTTGGCTTCCATTGGACCTATTTGAGTAATCCACCACACTATGATAGGTGTGGACTACATGAAAATTATTGCAGACCATCTGCAGCCCGTTTAGCTTTATGCCTTCCCTGTGGGCAGTAGCATCTTCTGGCAGGATAACTGTCAGTGTCACAAGGCCACAATTCTGCTACAGTGGTTTGACAAACATGATAGCGAATTCACATTTATGTCTTGGCCACCAATTTGCCAAATATCAATCCAATGGAACACACTTGGGATGCCACTGGGTGCCAGTTCTGTATTCACAAGCCACCAGGCCATAATTTATGGGAACTGCATGGCCTGTGCATAACCACCTGGTGCCACAAACCTCCAGAAAGCTATTGAGGGCTTGTTGAATCCTTATCAAACAGAATAACTGTTGTATTGTGTTCCAATGGTGAACCAACATGTTGTTATGCAAGTGGTCATAATGTTACAGATCATCGATGTATTTAAATGGGAATCATAAGATAGCGAATGCATAAATTATTGTACAGTATGTGTAATGTTATTAGCAAAATTATTCAAATAATTTTGACTTTTCTAATGATAGATATTAGTATCCTTCACAAGTACAAATCAATTCCTATTTTCGAATCATCAATGTGAGCAGGTAACTTTTTCCAATGATAATCAAGCTCTATGACCATCATGGTTGCAAATATGAGGTACCCTTACAACTATCATTGAAAATGACCAACACCAGAAGCCAGTTGTACAGAATGAGAGGTATAAATTGAAAGAAAAGGTAAACAAATCATAGGCAGCTTGACGTTTTTGGATTTCTGTTATTGGGAAAAAAGTTTCACTCTTTTATTCAGTCTACAATGAATACAATAACAATGAATTTCAATAGCTTTCACTATCACAACTTACAATCAACAAAATCGAAGCAGACTTATGATTACATAACTGGAAACACTGACTCAAAAATTTATTCACAAAAATAAACATTCAGATTTTTGTTGCCACACCAAGCAACAATACGACTTAGAATGGTCTGATTGTTTCAGTTAAGAGTATCTACAATATTTCACTCATCAACGTCTTTAAAAAATACACATTCATCCTATAAAAATGTACCACACTTTTTCATTAATTCATCGAAGTGTATCTACGCTCATGTTGTAACCTAGCTCATTTCAATGTTTAAATAAGGTTCACCACTTTCACATGCTCACTTTTCTCCTATTATTGCTGAGTATAGTGTTAGCGCATCATTTAAAATCTAAAAAAAAGGTCATGTTCCATGGGATGAATACTGTAACTATGCATGTATATTACATACTATGGTCTAAATGTATTCAATATTCAGAACTCCAATACAACATTGATATCCAAGACTTTCCCTTGGAACATTTCAGAGTATTTTTCCAATTATATGCATAAGTTTACACTATTTCCTGTTTACCATTGTTATAAATTTGCATGTTAAGAGAGTCATCATATTCACTTCATATACTTCCGATAATATCTGTCAGCTGCAAGAATTGTTTTGAACATTCTGAACTCTAAAATTAGATGCTTTAAAGCAAATGATTTCATCAGGTGGTATTACAGATGGAATGTTACCATTATTTTGGTGTAAATGAATATCTGATACTCAACTGATGGTGTGCACTATCACTGAGCAGAAACATCCAAATCAGCAGTTACTGAAGTGGTGTAATGAAAGGTACAGTCACAGGGCTGAACAGAGGGGGTGACTGAACCGGATTTGCTAATAAATATTATTACGCAGTGCTGATGGTACACTGAAGGCTCTCTACTCTGTAAACCTGGCATTTACATTTTCAGATTTCCTTTGATAACATTTGAAATTTCAGAAGATGTAAATGGTGGTAATAAACTTTATTGCAGCAAAACTTCATAAATAACCATGTGGATACATAATAATAACACGAGTTTTGACTCCACTTAACTTTTTTCTTTATGTTGTGCTCACATTGCTCTATGCCTAACGTGACAACTGTGAACATAAGGGTAATAAGTTAAACAAATACTTCAGTGTACCAGTACAACCTGCAGAAGCAGAATGGATTCAGCTGACGTATGGTGAAAATTAGATAAGTCAATCTCTAACAACCATTCAGAAATGTGGTACACTGAAAATGCTACTATGACTGTACTGACATCATATGATTTTGGCGTGTGTATGTATGTCTAGTGTCTAAATACTGTAAAAAAATTACTTTTAATAACTGATGATCCATTTTTCTGATGCATCAGTTTATCTCTAGTTGTATGAATAAACGAATATTTGTTGACAGTTCAGAATGAGACAGCACATTACACAGAAGAGCCTATGTAAAGCTAGTATTAAGCAGCAAAGAAAGGAAAGATGAGAAAGTTAGAAGAAAAATACAGTAAGGGCAATACAAGGGAAATTAACATGAAGGGAATGCCATAGAAAATAAAGAGGAAATAAATGAAGATTTGATCTGTGATATGATTCTGTGAGAAGAATTTGACAAAGCACTGAAACATCTACGTGGAAATGAAGCCCCTTGATTAGATACCAGCCATGACAAAACCATTTCACATGATGTGCAAGACATATGCGGTAGACAAAAATACCATTATACTACATGAAGAAAGTAATAATTCACACTCTAAAGAAGGTAGGTACTGTCTGGTGTGAATACTATCAGCTTGATGAGTCATGGTTGCAAACTATTGACATCAGTTATTTACAGAAGAATGGAAAAGGTTGAAGCTAACCTCTGTGAAGATAAATTTGTGTTCCAGAGAAATGTATGAACTTGCAGGGATATACTGACCCTATGACTTATTTTAGAAGATGTATTAAGGAACGGCAAACCTATATTGACAACACACACTTTAGAACTCTGAAGGTAGCATCGGTCTATACACTGAGCAAGAGACAAAGGAAGGCAAGGAGAAAATTGGAGAGAGAATTAAAGTTTAGAGAGAAGAAACAAAAACTTTGAGGTTTTCTAATGACACTGTAATTCTGTCAGAGATGGGACAGGACTTGGTATTGCAAGCGTCTTGAATTAGGTGATACTGAGGAATTAAGTTAGGAAATGAGACATTAGAAGTAGTAGATGAGTTTTGTGATTTGGGCAGAAAAATAACTGATGACAGCCAAATTAGAGACAATATAACATACAGACTGGCAACAGAGGGAAAAGTATTTCTGTAAACGAGGAATTTATTAACATCTAATATAAATTTAAGTGTCAGGTTGTCTTTTTTGAAGGTATTTGCTAGAGCAGGGGTAGTCAACCTTTTTTACGTACTGCCCACTTTTGTATCAGTGTTAGCAGTAAAATTTTCTAACCGCCCACCGGTTCCAGATTAACGTGATTTGTAAAGCAAGGAAGTAACTTTACTTCATAAAATTTATGAAGCCGAGTTGATAGCAAGTTAAAGCATGTAATAATAATTACTTACAAAATAATTTACATCAAAATTTTTTGATAATCTAATGAAAATGTTTTTAAAACTCCGGCTGCCTAGCATCCACCATGAAAGCTGGAACGCCCACTAGTGGGCGGTAGAGGCCAGGTTTACTACCACTGATCTGAAGTGCAGCCACATATGGAAGTAAAACCTGGACACTAAGCAGTTCAGACAAGAAGAGAATAGCAGTTTCTCAAATATGGTGCTACAGAACAATGATGCAAGATTAGATAGGTATGTCAAATAACTATTGAGGAGGTACTGAATCAAATTCAGGAAAAAGTTAAATGTATGGTACAACTTGACTAAAGGAAGCTATTGGTTGATAGTTCATGTCCTGAGGTGCCAAGGAACAATCAATCTGGTAATGTTGGGAAGAGGAGGGAGGTGGTGAAAGGGGGGGGGGGTAAACACTGCACAAGGAAAGTGAATACAGCGAGCAGGTTCAAACTGATGTATATTGCAATAGTTACTCAGAAACAAAGAGGCTTTCTTGTGAAATGGATAACGTTGAATTATGAGCTGTGATAAAGTACTTAATTTTAAGAGATCTAACCCCACTGAATATTAAAAGAAGAGGACGTAGACTTGTAATTAAAGGATTATTTCCCTTTATTTGCTAAGGTTAAGAAATGAGTTACAGTCTGTAAGTGAGGTCATGTGCTCACTGCCGAATAACGGGCACATGGGACATTCAGAAAGCTGCATGACCACCAAGACTGTTGCAGAAATTCACAATGCAGCACTCAGTCATCAACAGCTGAAGATACACAAGCTCATTGACACTGAATGGATATTGAAACGCTGTGACTACCATATTCTATCCCAAGTTTTGGGTATAAAAAACCTTTCTGCTCAAGAGATTCCATGTTTGTTAACTACTGACCAAAAACTTGCATACAAATGAACAGCACTAAAAATGTCTGGATTTATTTAATTTCAGCCAGTTTCTCAATTATTTCATAATAGCGGATGAAACATGGATTCATTATCACAGGCCAGAGATAAGGAAGCAGTTGAAAAAAGCAACAATGATCTATTTTTTGCAAAAGTCATAACTGCCATTTTCCAATATTCTCACATTGTAGAGCTCAAAGACTATCTTCATGATGGCAAAAGCATCACTGGGAAGTTATAACTTCTGTGTAAACAGAAGGATACTATTTAGACTAATCAATTACAACTTACAAACAAATAAGTTTTCTTTCATCATGAGAATATATGTCAAATAGTTCCTACTGAACTGCACAACTTTCGCTTCTACATTTGCCAGATTATCCACATATTACATTTTGTTACCAAATCACAATATATAGCTGCAAGATCAAGGATTAAAATCAAATGATAGGTTGAAGCTGATACAGATGCTTAATTTGGAGAAATCTCATTTTAATATGGGCACTGAACAGTCTTTGTCAGACAGAGAACTTTTAGGACATAATTCATAATTTAAGTCTCAATTCTGGGTATGATTGACTTTGTACATCTCTTACATGTTAAGCTCTGTAACAATTTTTGTTAATCTGAGCTTGCCTTATAAGTTTACAAAACATTGAATTTTTATTACAAAAATAATATGATACAAAAATAAAAGTCAAATATTTTATTCATTAAAAATGAGATCTAACATGATATACTACTCTGTAAAAATGGAGAGGTATCAAACTGGCAAATAAGATTTTAACTGCGTTTAACAAAAAAAGTTAGCAGAAGAACTGAAGACAAATTTATAATATACCGAAAAGGCACAGTAGCATACAACAGTCATACAACACATTCATTCAGGAAGTTGCTCACAGCACACACAACAGAATTGTATCTCACATTTGCGTGCACCCCCAACCTCCCCCACACACCTCTTTTTATGGATTGCAAATATATTTCATAAAATAAGGATTTAGGACATATGAGTAGCTGAAGTATTCTGCAGCATTTCTGCACAAATGCCATGGCAAGACAACGCGTACTGCTGTTGAGATTAAATTCAGTTAAAATTTACATGGTACTATTGGGTCTTAATGTACAACAATGACAGGTAACAGTGCTTCGTAGGTTGTGAAAAGTGTACAGCTGAACATGTGTGTGCACACACACACACACACACACACACACACACACACACACACACACACACACACACACACACACAGCATAATAAAGTGCAGCACAATCATGCAAATATGGTCCAGCAGAAGATATAATGAACTGCTGTTGTGAACTTAACAGACGATCTCAAAAAATATTCAAAATATGTTTTAAAGTTTATTTTTATCTTGCCTGCAATTTCCCTTTGGCACTTTTGTTATGTGGTACAAAGTTTCTTAATCAAATGCTGAAAAGAATGCATGTCAATTTGCTGTATGATCACACAGAGGCTGTTTTGGATGGTGGTGATGAGGATCATGGTAATCCCCTCTATTGCTTGTTTGAGAGTCTGAAAATGCTGAACCTTCTTGACATGCTGTTCCATCCTGTGTGTCCCTGTGAGGAAAAGGTTTCCATAAATGCCTACAACTGTGTTTGGCTGAATATAATAATCAATTAAAAATAGTGTCATGACCTTCGTTATAATTTATTAGTGGGGTGGAAACTGATTACTAGAGTACTAACACAATACTGGGGGCCACTAATTTGCAGGTGGTAAATGAATTTCACAGCATATCAGTGCATTCTAAATTTAACTTTGTTCATGAGTGGAGGCCTATGTACCTGAATCTCAGTCACTAAGCAGAAAAGCATAAAAAAAGCCACACAAGATGATTGTGTGTTGTTTTTTTGAGGTGTTCTAAGATTATATTGAATAATAAATGAATATCCAATCTAAGCATGTGAACAGTATAAGACAAAGCAATTTAACCACAAATTGTGCCTTTTTTTTAGCAGATGTCTAAAGAGGGATAACTTGACAATTCCATTTTTCTTACAGCCCCTATCACCTATCTTTCTTTTTAAGCCTCATACATGACACAACTGTATAGATAATAACTTAGAAAAGTTTAAAATATTTTGAAGAATTTCTACAGTAATAATGATGACATGACAATACATATATTCATGTGCATACACTGATCTGGAGCAGACTACTCATGAAGCTTCTCATGACGTAATGTTGAAAGAGATTTTTAAATTTCTAGACAAACTTAAATCTTTTATATTGCATTATATGTTGACAGGTAGTACACAGATCACGGGTGTCATTTTAAACATAATATTCTCAGTTTACAATGTATAATATTGGGGTGGTCCAGGAAGCCACTTGTCTTACTCTCAATGAGGTAAGTCATGCATTAGCTGGACTTACTTTGTTATGTTGGCTTGAGAAAAGGGAAAGCCATTTTGTCTTTCATATATGACACCTGATTTGAAAATGGGCAAGAGTTGGTCATCACTATCTACAAAATCTATTGCTGACAAAATTTTCTTTACCCAATCCTCCCCCAAAAGTGATGAGCTTCATAAAAGTGAACCTGAAATTAACTCACAGTTACAATAGATAACAAGTTTTATACTTCAATTCTGTGAATGACTCCTGTAGCATATTGGGAAAATGACACTAGTAAAACAATTAGTTTTACTATACTGCCATTGAGTTGTCCAAGTTGGGCAACTTCAACAGAAACACATAAACACACATTACAGCTTTATATTTCCATTCCTGTTGTTTTATTTACAAAATCAGAGGCTGCTGATGATATTTTTACATAAAGATAATTGAAACTTTGCATACTTTTGATTGAGTTTCACGTATTTGTTGACATTTAGTTCAGTTTTGTGCTACAAGATGAATGAACTGCAGATTGTTAATTTGGCAAGAACATATGATTTTCTGCAAAAGAATGTTATTTTGTAAACAGGAACAATAAGTTATACTATTTTTCACCAGTGTCAAGAGTTTTTACATCTATGAGTTTGGATAAATTAAAATGCAAAGTGCTGTAGTTAAGGGGAGACAGAGGGCAAGTGGGCCTCGTCTTTCCTGCATGAAACAGTTTTTGTTTTATATAAATACAACAATTTTTTCATGAGGTACGGTGGTTTTCCTGACACTCTGTGCAATCTGGCATTTAAATGCCATGTCTTCCTTTTTGCGCCATGCAGAGATAATGCACAGCATTTTTTTACTCCTTGTATATTATTTCATGCTTCTATTGTTTTATCACTTCAATGTTTCCTACCTTGTATCTACGATCGATACTATTTTTTCTGATCGTGTTTGTTGTTTCCAAACGTTAATGGTTGTACTTAGTGAAGTTTGTTGTGAGTGAAGTACGTGTTGATTTGTATTTCCTTTGGTTCTGCGTGTTTTCATAAAAATGTCGCAAATAAAGAAATTCTTACCTAAATTAAAATTAAGAGGAATTAAATACGTAAAGATAAATGAGGTTAGTGGGTCAAGGACCCAAGAATGTTAGACATAAAGAAAATCAGCACATCAAGAAAGAAACTGCAGTGTCTTCAAGGCATTTCCTCCCAGTCAGATTGTGGAGATGAACATTCGTTTGGAAATATTATGGTGAACCTTAGCATGCTCTGTGATTTCATTTCCAAAAATACTGTGTGCAGAATATGTGGTGGTGCCGTATCTTTGGGTGAGAATCAGCATCTTCATAAAGGTATTGTGTCAAACCTGACATTGAGTTGTACAAAATGTGGTGCAGTTGCTACAATGACATCAAAATGGCAAATAATAATTTAGATGAGAACAACATGGGAAGAACATATTGCACAAATGAAGGATGGAAGATGGACAAAATCAGTTTTAGAGTGGAGTCCCAGAGAAAAACGAAGACCACTAGGGAGACCACCTGATCGCTGGGACAAAGAACTCAACTGGCAGAAGACAGCACTGGACAGAGATGCATAAAAACACCTCTTAAAATGTATTTAATAACTTGAAGAGGCTACATCTGGTATATATTGAGTTACCTGAACAATAAATAAATAAAGGGATCCTAGTGTTGTGTGATAGCGATCAGCTGAGAATTAGCAATCTTTCACTGCAGCTGCAAAATCAGTAGTCTAGCAAGATCAACAAAAGAGCCATGGTTCACTCTCACCAGTATGGATTTACAAGGTGGGCATCATGTATTGGGATGTCTACAAAGGTAAAAGTATGAGATTATTAGCACCTGCGTGGTGGAGCAGAAGTGTTATCTGAGACTAAAACACTACAGAAAACTAGCTACAGCTAAACAATCAGAATGACTGGGAAAGATGTTGAATGTCAAGATGTCCATACTACAGGAAGAGAAAGATACTGAAATGCAAACTAAGGGAAATGATTAAAATTAAAAAGGATCCAAATGACATGACTAATAGACAACTACACACTTTGTCAGCTGTTAAACACGAGAGACAGTGTGTACGAGGCGCAACAAAATCACAAGGCGAATAATGATCATGGTGTACCTACATTAATAACAATGTCGTCTTAAGCTTTTCATCCAGGTTATTAAGTCACAAAATGGAATGGGAGTAATGGTATAATATAAAGGACAATATATGTGCCTGTGAAGCCCTTGGATGATAGCCCTACAAATAGTTATATGCATGAAAAGTTTTTATTTTAGCACAGTAAAGTGCTATATGAGACTTAACATACAATAAATGTATTTATAAGAGTCTAAGACATATGCACTGTATGGAATTTATCACAACTGTGTGTATGTCCTTGTACAGATAGACAACTTGGTAAGCCTTACTTACATTCCAAATGTTGGATTTCAATTCTTGCTATCAAAATTTCAAAAAGTTTCTTTGATGTGGCTCTTTCCTGTACCTTCAATTACAACACAATAAACTAATACAATACAGTAATTTCATTGTCCTTAAGGCTCACAATACGACCTCATGACCCAGGATTTTAGGGGATTAATGATAACAGACTGGCATCTAAGTTCTTCAAGAGCATGTTAACATTTCTAACAAGCTTCTTAAAATGCCACTTACATATTCCTGAAATGCTGCAGTCAATGTACAGAGACTGTTTCACAAGTTGGAATGGCATTATGTCTTCCATACAGATGAAAATATAGTACATGCAGCAAATACACTTGAAAATGTGTGTCGTAAACTACTAAATGCCACTAAAAGAGGCTACCTATGAACACTGGTGTGTAGTTAATAGAACATGCACATGAAACTATAAGCTCATCATGTTTCAAACTGAATGTAAGTCAAATTGCTATCATATGTAAGATTTGCAGTTTTCGAGCCTGAAATGACTGTTCTGTCATACACATTAACAGTATAGACACCGAATGTGAGTGTTGTCTCATATCAGGCTGAAGCAGATTGAACTGACATCTTCAAATGTGGCTACATAGACTAACTTTACCAGACTCAGAGTGGACACCAGTGGTGATGTTAGAGGGTGCTACTGAACAATGATGCACATGTTCTAGAAGTGTGACTGCATTATCTATGCATAATGAAGAAAGGAAGTAACATGAAACTTCAACATTCTGTCAATGACTGGGGTCATTAGAGGTGGAGCACAAGCTCAGCCCAGGGAAGGACTGGTCACATCCTTTTATGAATCATCCTGATATTTGATTTAGGAAAACCCAGAAAATTGCAGTCTGGATGCCTGGGCAAGGATTTGAACTCCAGCCCTCCCTAATACAAGTCAAGTGTCTTCACCACTCTGTCACCACTCTCAGTTGTGCATAAGGATACTTCCGTTGTGACAGTATTCTGATTCTGATGACGTGTGCAGATGGAGTGTCCCACCAACTAAAACAGGCACAAAAGTGGACTTCGAAAACACACATTGCATCACCACTGGCAAAAAAATATGGGGGATTTGGGATTATATTTTACATGATGCCAGATGTATGAAACACTTGTGTCAATTTTGTCCACAATAAAACAATATTTGTTGTTTATGTAGTTCTTGGTCATTCACTGCAATTTTCTCTTACAACTACAATCTAATTTGGTGACAGTGCTGGTTAGCACAATGACTGATAAAATCTTTCATGGTTGATGAAGAAGGGTACATGTATCAATTTGGGGCAAGGCCCTCTGGCTGGGAAATGACCAAGTCAAAAGTTACAAGCAAAGATCATTTGGATACCACTGACAGTCAACCTCCTCTTCTTCGCTTTCCATATCTTGAGAGGTGGTAGTATGGACCAAAATTACTGTGAAACACATCTCCTCTACTGAAAAAGTGCTAATAACTCCTAAGGTATGCATTTTAGAGCCCAATGTTTACTTGACAATTTTTGCTTTTGTTTCTGTCCATACTATCTCCTACTAAAATACGGAAAGCAAAGAGAAAAGAGCTCCACTATCAGAGGTACCAGAAACATTTTGCTTATAATTTGCAACTCTGCTGTTTCCAGACAAGCGTTCATTACCTCAAATTGATACTATCACCCTTTTCCATTATCCCTGAAAGTTTATATCATCCATGGAATCACCTTACATATATATTTTTCCTTGCTACATCTGTTTTGAAAGATGTAATTCATGTAGCATGACTTATGAACCAGCCCTTTAAATTATCTGATGTATGTTGAATACTAGTGATATTCAGAGTGAAGGATCTACAATTTGCACTCCTTTTACTTTGTTGATGGTATGAGATATTGGAAAGAGGTTTTTCACAAATTTTAGTAAGCAGATGGTCATGTGATTCTGTTGTACATGTTATAGTATTAACTCTATATCAAGTGACATACTGAGGCAAGTAATGCTTTTTAAATGATGAACTTTACAACATTCAAAAGTTCTTAAAAAGACAAGTTCAGTGATATAACACTTGGGTTAATGTTGGTGCTGAAAGTTTTCACAAAAATATCAAAAAATGTGAATGGCAAGGCAGCCAGAATCAGCTATTGCAGTGTAACCACCACCTAGTAGGGCTTCCATGTCTGGCTCCATCATTGTATCAAGCCTTTTGACTGTTAACTTGTTTCCACAAAAATTGTTACTTAAACATGAATATACACACACATTTGAAGTAGTTTTCCTATGCCCCTTCTGATGCAATAGAAGTTGGTGTAAAGCTGCTCCATTTACGGCAATCATACCTGACCTTGTATCTTTGTTATATAATGTATGACCAAGTGGTAATATATACAGGAAAGAACAATATTTCTGTTGAGCAGGGGACCACAGTGAGTTATTGTTTTGAAAACAATTTAATTATCTCACACGATCACATTTATTTATAATGAAATGGCTGGTTTCGGCTAGTGTTAGACAGCCTCAGATCACAAAGTGCAGGACGTGGTACAATTCCACCACTGGAGAAACCAAATTGTTATTCAAACTGACTGACACAATGTGATCACCGCTGTAGTGGGATCGAGCCATGCCATGCACTTTATGATCTGAGGATGACTGATGCTAGCTGAAATAGGTCATTTTGTTAGAAATGAATGTGACTATTAATAACATAGGTCCATCTTCTTGCTGCATATTACAATGTAGACTCAGGTGAGAGCCCTACTTGGCAGTGTTTACATCACAAGAGTCAATGCACATTTCTTGGATACTTCAGTGAAAAGTTTTAACATTAACATTTACAACTGTTATTTCACTGAACTTATCTTTTCAAATCCCATTTAAAATTATGTTGTTCCATTTAAAATTATTATTCTTACTTTGCAATCTTGATTCATACAATAATTAAGATTATTACCCACAAAACAAAATTATGTGCCCCTCTACCTGTGATCACTTACCAAAACCATGTCTCAACATCTTTCAATGTTCAAGAAATAAGACTGCTCAAAGGTTTAAGTGATCCATCCTGTACAATACACAGTAAAAGTCCAGGTATAAGAAACAAAATTATGACAGACTGACATAAAATGTAGCCAATACATAATATGAAACAACCCCAAGTGGGGAGGGGGGGGGGGGGGGGGTGGGCAAGCTGAAGAATATTCTGAAATCATTCATTCACTGATGAAGATCATACTACAGTTCCTCCTTTAAACAATCAGGTGAACATCAAAATATAAAATTGTTGAGGCTTTCGTGGCCACTTGTTGACAAACTGCCTACTGGCTTCTGTCTCGGGTTCTTCGGCCGACGTTCATCTAATGATTTTTCTGACGTTTCGCCAGCATGAGTGGCTGGCATTGTCAAAGCTTCACCCTCCATTGCCGGTGGTGAACTGGAGCCCAGCTCGCGGGTGCAGACTATATGTACCTGGCGCGCCAATGTCCGAGGGCTTCTCCGCGGTCATTTCCGGTGCGGTTCTCCTCTTGCTATCTGCGACGGTCGTTTGCTGCAGTACGGGAAGCCAGGATCCGTTTACCTTAAGGCTTTCCTCTTTCTTGTTCAAACTGTTCGCGTGTTTTTGTATTTCCACAGCTTCTCTGAACAAGCATGTGTGATAGTGTTTCTCTACAGCCAGAACTTCCGTGTCGGCGAATTTTATTACGTGGTCGGTCTCATTCAGTGCGTGCTCTGCCATGGCCGATTTCTCCACCTGCCCCAACCTGCAATGTTGCTTGTGCTCTTTGATCCTGGTGTTAATGGATCGTCCAGTCATTCCAACATAAACTTTTCCGCATGTGCATGGTATACGGTATATTCCCGACATTGCAAGTGGGTCTCTTTTCTCCTTCGCCGATCTAAGACACTCTTTGATGTTCCTTGTCGGTTTGAAAATTGTCTTTACGTCATGTTTGTGCAATATACGGCCGATTCTGTCCGTCACTCTGGGAATGTAGGGCAGAAAGGCCGTACCCGACATTTCATTTTCTGGTTCCTTAATTCGCCGAGTGTTTGGCTCTGTTACACTTCTAATATGATTTGTGGAGTACCCATGGCTCCTCAGGACAGTTTCCAGGTATTGCATTTCTCGTTTGAGGTGTTGCGGCTCACATATTCGTCCTGCTCTCGTTACGAGCCTACTAATCATGCCTCTTTTCTGGCTCGGGTGGTGGTTTGACAGTTTGTGCAGGTATCGGTCCGTGTGTGTCAGTTTTCGATACACACTGTGTCCCAGGTTTTCGCCGTCCCTTGTGACCAACACATCTAGAAATGGCAGTTTCTAGTCCTTTTCTACTTCCATGGTAAATGCTATGTTGGTATGGACGCTGTTCAAGTGTCTTAGGAAGTCACCGAGCTGTTCTTCACCATGGCTCCACACCACGAAAGTATCATCGACGTACCTGTACCACACTTTAGGTTTGCAAGTCGCCGAGTCCAGTGCCTGTGCTTCGAATTGTTCCATGAAGAAGTTGGCCACCACTGGACTGAGAGGACTACCCATGGCGACGCCTTCCAGCTGTTCGTAGAAATCGCCATTCCACGTGAAATAGCTCGTGGTGAGACATGCATGGAAGAGCTTTCTGATGTCTTGCAGGAAAATGGAACCGATGTGCTCCAGAGCATCACTGAGTGGCACTTTCGTAAATAACGAAACAAGATCAAAGCTGACCAGGGTGTCATTTGGTGCAAGTTTCAGTTTCTTCAGCTTCTCAATGAAATGTCCTGAGTCCTTAATGTATGTGTCGGTCTTCCCCATGTGTGGCTGGAGCAGAGAGGCCAAGTGTTTTGCCAGTTTATATGACGGTGATCCAGGAGCGCTAACAATCGGTCTCAGTGGAACGTTGATCTTAAGGATCTTGGGTAATCCATACAGCCAAGGTGGTAGGGCTTCTGTGTTGTGCAGGTTTCTCTGTATGTCCGCCGGCAGAGAAGACGCCTCGATTAATCGATTCGTATTCTGTGTGATATGCTGCGTCGGATCTGCGCTTAGTTTTTGGTACGTCATCGGATCTAATAGGTCTCGGATCTTTTGCTCATAATCTTCGGTCTTCATTACGATGGTCGCATTCCCCTTATCGGCAGGCAGTACCAATATACTCTTGTCAGCGTTGAGATTCTTAATGGCTTGCGCCTCCTCTCTCTTCAGGTTGCAAGCTGGTGGCTTTGCTCGGCGCAGTATCCTGGCTGCTTCAGTGCGTATTTCCTCCGCCCTTTCACAGCGAAGGGTCCGAATGGCTGCTTCAGTGTTGGCAATGATGTCCTCCATAGGTATAAGATCCATAAGAACAACGTTCCACGGAGACCGATCGTTAGCACTCCTGGATCACCGTCATATAAACTGGCAAAACACTTGGCCTCTCTGCTCCAGCCACACGTGGGGAAGACCGACACATACATTAAGGACTATGGACATTTCATTGAGAAGCTGAAGGAACTGAAACTTGCACCAAACAATATCCTGGTCAGTTTTGATGTTGTTTCGTTATTTACGAAAGTGCCACTCAGTGATGCTCTGGAGCACATCGGTTCCATTTTCCCACAAGACATCAGAAAGCTCTTCCATGCATGTCTCACCACGAGCTATTTCACGTGGAATGGCGATTTCTACGAACAGCTGGAAGGCGTCGCCATGGGTAGTCCTCTCAGTCCAGTGGTGGCCAACTTCTTCATGGAACAATTCGAAGCACAGGCACTGGACTCGGCGACTTGCAAACCTAAGGTGTGGTACAGATACGTCGATGATACTTTCGTGGTGTGGAACCATGTTGAAGAACAGCTCGGTGACTTCCTAAGACACTTGAACAGCCTCCATGCCAACATAGCATTTACCATGGAAGTAGAAAAGGACAAGAAACTGCCATTTCTAGATGTGTTGGTCACAAGGGACGGCGAAAACCTGGGACACAAAGTGTATCGAAAACTGACACACACGGACCGATACCTGCACAAACTGTCAAACCACCACCCGAGCCAGAAAAGAGGCATGATTAGTACACTCGTAATGAGAGCAGGACGAATATGTGAGCTGCAACACCTCAAACGAGAAATGCAATACCTGGAAACTGTCCCGAGGAGCAAGTGTAACAGAGCCAAACACTCGGCGAAGTAAGGAACCAGAAAAAGAAATGTCTGGTACGGCCTTTCTGCCCTACATTCCCAGAGTGACGGACAGAATCGGCCGTATATTGCACAAACATGGTGTAAAGACAATTTTCAAATCGACAAGGAACATCAAAGAGTGTCTTAGATCGGCGAAGGAGAAAAGAGACCCACTTGCAATGTCGGGAATATACCGTATACCATGCACATGCGGAAAAGTTTATGTTGGAATGACTGGACGATCCATTAACACCAGGATCAAAGAGCACAAGCAACATTGCAGGTTGGGGCAGGTGGAGAAATCGGCCGTGGCAGAGCATGCACTGAATGAGACCGACCACGTAATAAAATTCGCCGCCACGGAAGTTCTGGCTGTAGAGAAACACTATCACATGTGCTTGTTCAGAGAAGCTGTGGAAATACAAAAACACGCGAACAGTTTGAACAAGAAAGAGGAAGGCCTTAAGGTAAACGGATCCTGGCTTCCCGTACTGCAGCAAACGACCGTCGCAGGTAGCAAGAGGAGAACCGCACCGGAAATGACCACGGAGAAGCCCTCCGACATTGGCGCGCCAGGTACATATAGTCTGTGCCCGCGAGCTCGGCTCCAGTTCACCACCGGCAATGGAGGGTGAAGCTTTGACAATGCCAGCCACTCGTGCTGGCGAAACGTCAGAAAAATCATTAAATGAACGTCGGCCGAAGAACCCGAGACAGAAGCCAGTAGGCAGTTTGTGAACATCAAAATCACAGATATCAAAATGCGTGACTGTGAGATATGAAATGAACTAAAATCACTCTTAGACGAAAGGAAATGGACCTGATTTTACAAAGATGAAGTGAACAAAATAAAAGTATACAGAATATAAGACCAGCTCCATGGTTGTACTGAATAGTTTACAGCAGTTAATTTTTAATGTACAGAAATCTTCAGATATAAAACTAGCTTTGGGCGTACCTGAAGAGCACATTTGTAGGACCATAACTGTTCACAGCACATATAAATAGCATAGTACATATCGTCGGGAATGCCATACGGCTGTTTGTGGATATGCTGATGTATACAGAAAAGTCACAATGGCATAAAACTGCAGAAAAGCTCAGGAAGACTTTCTGATGATCAATACTTTGTGCAGGTTTTGGCAGCTGGCCCTAACACAAACAAATGTGAAATATCACACATAATTAGGCAGAAAGACCAGTTATTGTTTGATTACACAATTACTAAAAAGTTACTGGAAAAACAACTTCTATTAAACGTCTGGGACTATTTGCATAGTGCTATTTAAAGCAGAAGGACCATATAAAACTAATTTTAGGAAAGGCAGATGCTGGACTGATATTCATTGGAAGAATCCTCAGGAAAAATAGTCCGCCCAAAGAAGAGGTATCTTATAGAAACCTTCCTTCAACATATATCCAAGTATTGTTCCTCACTCTACGTTTCTTACCAGGAACAACTGGTAGAGGGAGTACAGGAATTTTCAAGAAGAAAAGCACATCTTATCATGGGTTCATTTATAAAGCATGAAAGTCACAAAATGTTCACCCACCTCCGGCAGCAGCAAATTCTGATACTGATTCATCATGGTGTGATTTAGAGTTAAAATTCCAAGGGAATCTGGTCTCCGAATAGTAAACCAACATATTGCTTCTCCCTATATATATATATATCCCATGAAAAGACTATGAATGTGAAATTAAGAGGAATTTGAGCTCATACAGGGTATTGACAGTATTTCTTCCCACACACTATGTGTAACTGTAACATAGAAGGGGGGCAAATGACACTGGTACATGAACTACACTCCACCATATACTGGAACGTGGCTTGTGGAGTTTAGATGTAGATCTACAAGTACCATGTGTACCGGTATGAACTGAGCATTAAGATACAAATCTGTCGATACGGAACATTTGTTGTGAACGAGCCTCAATTTATTTTATTTTATTTATTTTTTGGTTGGTATGACATCTGTCAAAGATATTTAGTATACATCAAGTCATGGAACAAACAACATCATATGTTTTCATCATGTTAAGAATGTCAAATTTTCAACAGAAAGTGATGATTTGCGGAAAGCATTAATTTTCTGTTTTCATTTGAAAAAATGTGGTGCAGAGTCGCATCAAATGCTTGTCGAGCCATATGGTGATCATGTTCTATCAGAAGCAACATGCAAAAGATGGTTTCAAAGGTTCAGAAATAATGATTTTGATGTAAGAAATGAACGTGGAAGACCACCAAAAAAGTTCGAAGACGCCAAATTGCAAGCAATATTGGATGAAGATGATACTTTGAGGCAGAAGCAAATGACAGCAATGCTAAATGTTGCACAACAAACAATTTCTGACCGTTTGAAAGCTATGGGAAAGATCCACAAGTGTGGAAAATGGGTGCCACATGAATTGAATGAAAGACAGACAGAAAACCGAAAAACCATTTGTCAAATTTTGCTTCAAAGACATGAAAGGAAATCAATTTTGCACCGAAATGCTAATGGCGATGAAAAATTGATTTATTTTAAGAATCCTAAATGGGAAAAATCGTGGGTTAATCTGTGACAACCATCAACATCGTGTGCAAAACCATATCGATCCGGCAAGAAGACAATGCTCTGTGTTTGGTGGGATCAGAAAGGTGTGGTGTATCATGAGCTTCTAAAACCCAGTGAAACTGTGAATACTAATCGCTACAGACAACGAATGATCAATTTGAACTATGCATTGATCAAAAAAAGACCAGAATGGGCAGAAGACATGGCAAAGTAATTTTTTTACACGACAATGCACCTGCACACAAAGCAAAACTGGTTCAGGATACAATCAAAACACTTGGCTGGGAGCTGCTACCCCACCCGCTGTATTCACCAGACTTGGCCCCTTCCAACTATCATTTGTTTTCATCAATTGGACACGCATTGGCTGAGGAACACTTATATTCCTACGAAAAAGTCGAAAATTGGGTGTCTGACTGATTTGCTTCAAAAGACGAACATTTATATTTGCGTGGTGTCCACAAATTGCCAGAAAGGTGGTCGAAATGTATAGAAAGCAATGGTCAGTACTTCGAATAAAATGTTATTACTTTTCAATTCCAAATTAGTTTTTCATTTTCACAAAAACGCTCATTTCATACCGGTACACCTGGTAGACTAGGTTGAAGAAAGACATGAAAGACAATTCAGATATGGTCATGAATAGACTATGTTATAGTGGGAAACATTATAGTTTATATACCCAGTAAATAGAAGTATGATTTACTTTGTGCATATTTCTTTAATAGTGCATCAAGTGTTTGGATTTGTAATGGAGAATATAATTTTTTTGAGACAAGCACATTTTTCTTTACATGGTTCTTGAGCAAGCTACCATATTGTGATGTGATACTATTACAGTATTTCAGCAGATTCTGTTTTCCATCAAAGTGTTTTCACAATATCATCTAAAACACTGATGTGTTCCCTTTGGTGAACTGACATAAGACAGGTGCTCCTAGTATCACTACAATGTTTCCAATGATTGAACTTACAAAACTGTACCATTTTGGAGCATCTGCTCATATTAATGTGTTCTTGTATGATTCTTTATAGACATGAAGAAAACTGCAGTTTGGAGTGGTTTGTTTGAAAGAGTCATGCAAATCTGCAGAATGAATAGAGCTCACTATACAAGAAGATTATATCAAGATAATAAGAAGAAACTGAATATCACTGGCAATAATTTTAATTTTTGTGTACTTTATGGCTCTGCACCAAATTTTGAAAGATACAGAAATACACTAACATATAAAGCAGTTGACTTTGTTATTAGAAAAAAATTACAAAATTCTACACAAATTTAAAGATAACTAAATGTTAAGCTAGTAACAGCTGCATCATATTTTAATGCTTTTTGAAATGAAAACTGTATTCAACATGCATGATGTATGGTATGGATTAACTGCTTCTACACTTGCTTCTTTTGGTCACAACATGCTCAATGCTTTTGTATCTCAAAATGTCATCATTATACAACAACAAGCAGCAGAGATATTAATGCCAAGAGAAAAACATGCATCATATACAGGGTTGCATTTCACACTGATGCATTTAAAATAGACATCTATCACATTAAGTTTGTAGTTTGCTTCATTGTATTGCAGGCATAAATAATTATGCAGTATTAGGTAACTACTTCCTTGCATAAACTGTAACTTAAAAGTGACACTCTAATATTATCTTTCACAGTAGTTGTGTACAAAACCTCTGCTGGTTCATTAAACCCATCCACAAAGTCTATGAATCATTTGACAACAAAAAATGTCAAACCATATGGAGTATGATGATAATATGGTACTCTCAAATGAGTACTCCCTGAAGTACAAACGTAGTATTAGGATCATTCAGCACAACTGCATCTTGTCTACAGGCAGTACTGGCACTGGCACTGGCACTGGCACTACCGATGCTATATTAGTGACACATGAAACTGAAGGTGACATACCATAGGACTTGGAGTACACAGGGAAACATGCTAAAGCTGTTTACAAAGCATATGTTTCTGACCTGGTCTGTGTACTGCCCATCGAGTTGTATGAGCTGGGTTGGTGCTGAGCCCGGACTGGAAAAACCACACCATCGCCCAGACTAAAACAGAAGCACCACCTTATCTCTAAATATCTGTCCAAGAAACACTTTCAGTGGTCCTATTAAGTGTATGAAAGAAACATCACAATCATTGTGACATCTAATAACACAGCCCTTGGCACAATAAAATTCTTTTGTCACCAGAGAGCAGCAAATTCTGGTATACGAAGTGCCCAAGTATCCCACCGATGCCACTACTAAGCACTACAATAAGTACATGACTCAATAATGATGAATACTGTAAAACAATGTGCCACAAAGAAAAGCCATTAATTCAGGCAGTTCAAGCCACTCCACACACACACACACACACACACACACACACACACACACACACACACAAACAAACAAACAATTATATATATAAAAGCAAAATAACATAAACTGTAAGCAAGAACAATAACAGTGATGAAATACTGACAATAAATGAACTGAAAATTATATTTGTCAGATCATTGTCTTGATTGGTAGGATAACACACATGAAGACTATACAATTGCACACATTTTGAGCTGGTGACCAACACACATTAATTGTGGAAGCTAAATGGAATGGACTTTGATTCTTAATAACCCAGTACTCATTTTTGATTGTTAATAACCCAGTACTCAAGATCTATGGGTGCCTGTGAGGAACCTGGATGTAAAAGTCAAGTAGTGCATTTGGTGGAGTTGTCAGAGACAGAATATGAAGGTCAGACTGGAATTAGAATGTTTGTAGGTTTCCTAACAGAATAAGATGATGTAAGCATTAAACAAACAGAAAGAGGCAAAATAGAAAACAAATGAAACACTGCAAAGTGATGAAAATAAATACAATTGTAATAGACTGATAGTGAGAGTAATTTATGATTGGTTACGGTTTGTTTTTGCCTTTAAAACACACACTTCTGCTAAACATTCTGTTACTATTCTGAATTCTTTTTCCTAAAGCTATGGGGAAAAGCAAACTCATTTAACAATGATATAATTTCAGCAGTTTGGGATTTTATGCACATTTGTGTCAATGGTGTGTTTTTGGCTAATTATGTCCTTTTGCTGTAACTTTCCATGCTGGTAAACCAATAAAGCGTAACGTTTTAATACTTGAAATTAATTCTTCCTGTGATATTTTTGAATTTGGTTCCATTGCAACATATTTACAGAAGATGGTGCTCTTTCTCAGAAGTAAAAACAATGAATTTAAAAATTATTTTTGTACACTCTTCCATCTGCATTTTGAGCTATCCCCTCTCTTTTTTTATCTTGGCCTGATCATGTTTGGTCCATTGTACTACTAGCAATAGTTAGATTTGTAAGTTAAAGTAGTACATAACTATGAAAATAATTTTTTGTACTATCAAAGACTCTGCAATGCTCATCACATCATTTTCTATGATAGCAGTTAATTGGACAAAGGGTACTGTGTTTCAAGTAAATAAAGAGTAAGAACAACCTTAACATAATCATGTAGGGAAGGAGATTTTCCTGAATAAAGATAAAAGAGTGCCAAAGGCATGGGAATGAACAAGTAATTGCCAAAGCAAGCCCACAACAGCTAAAAACATTAGTGAGAAAAAATAGTATTGTGTAAGAAATGTACTTAAATGAATCAAGCCTCTATGTCTCACTTTTGGTCTGTAGCAACAAACTTTTCACTATTTACTGCTTCTAGTATTGAGAGATTCCCGACTGTCATATTAAGGAGATGAAACAAGACATGGGCCAAAAAGAAAACCTGAGAAGTCAGCATGATTTCTTTGTGATACAAATTTAGGGAGGAACTAATTATACAGTGATGAGGGAATCTCTAATCTAGTATTGACAAGTACACATATACATAGAATTGAAACACTAAATTCTCAACTAATAATGTGCTCTGTGGTTTTACATAGATGTTTAATTAGTGTTGCAGCTATAGCTACTAGTTCATGCACAACTTATTTTTTTAATTTTAATAGCAGAAGCGAAGTCATTTACTTCCAAGATTTGACACTACCGCATGTCCAGAAAACTGCATTAAAAAGTTTAGCAGGATCACTTGAAATCCATTATTAGGATGCTCCACCATAACACCATCTTATTCAGTCAGAAGATGGTGCAATATCTTGTGCCTCATACAATGCTAAAAACTGTTTACATAAGAAAAACACATTTACACTGTTTCTATCAATATTACTGCCACAACCAATACTGCCTATAGCAGCTCGATGGTGAAGGGAGAATGAGTGCTGGAGTGTTGTGACAGCAATGGTGAAGAAGGTTTCACCTTCTGACTCACCTACATCTCAAAGTTTAGTTAGGAGGCACCCCTGTGTTGGTACTTAGTTATAAGTGGGCCACTACATTTGCCAGAAATACTCCACATACTTCTTTAAAACTGCTTAAAAAATTATTGAGTTGAGGAACTCTTAAAATAACTGCCTTTTAGTCTCTGTGACTATTTGTAAGTCAATTTTAAGGTGCAACCTTAAAATACTGCAACAGTCACAATCAGTCCCAGTGTCTCTTCTCATACAACTGCAGACAGACATTTGATTCTACTGAGTAACAGGTTGCTTCATGGGCTTTTATAAGTATTATGGGATGACTACTTCAATAGCTTAGATCCTGGTGACATGTTTCACCATATTCTGGATGCTTACTTCTTTATCTTTCTTATATGGACTGCTCTATCTGTTAACATCTACTGAATTAAAAGAAGATAGATTACTGCTTAATGTTTCATCACAGACAAGTACTTTGGAGTCTATGCACAAGGCTACTGGTATACCTTTTTGAAAGGAACAATTCCAGCATTTGCCTTGACCAATTTACAGGAACCGTAGAAAACCTTCAAATGGATGTCCAGATGGGTATGTGAAGCCCATTATTCCTGAAAGTGAGTTTAGTGTCTTAAACATCGCACTACTTCACTCGGCCCTACTGAAATAGAGAAACTCATGACTACCCTACCTATTGGGAAGGTGTACTGAGAGCACAAAATGCATTGTTCATACCCAAGTTCGCAAAAAGAAGAGTAGAGACTACAGGGAGTCGATTAATAGTGTGTATGAAACTTCTTTGGTCTATGGTCTTGGGGGACAATACTGCCTGTAAATTTGTGGAAATGGGTATAGGTCATGAGTGGAAAGTACAACAACAGCTACCCCACCTCCATTTCAGTCATCACTAACCCACACATCAGTTGTGAAAGTAGACTTGTTGAATGACATTAAAATTTTCCAATTGTCAATAACACATGTTTTGGGCTCCTCACCACACTGAAGCTGCTTCTTTGGATGAAACTGCTTCTTTGGATTAACATGGTTAACAGAAAATTTAGCAAAATCAGCTCTAACATTAATGTTTTGTTCATGTAATTTACATCACACCATTTTCTTCATCTAAATAACTTCTCTAAAGAACTGAAAAGTGTACTTCACACCATCACTACCTTTTCTGTGCAGGCTGTAAATGGTGTGAAGGAAATATGAGTGTAGCTCCATATGCACCCTCATCTATTTTATCTTCTTACTATACTATTCCCAAGAGATTGGATATGAAGGCTGCAGAACTGTTTTGCAGTCTGTTTCAGATGTTGTAGCTTTAAACATCTTTTAAGAGCTCTGAAATTTTACTTAAGTCCATGCCAGCTTTCTTAGCATTTCTGTAACACTTCCATATGGGTTTAATCAAGTGGCCACATATCTAGCAGACTTATCAACAGTTTCTTTGATAATTTCTACATTAATGTATGGTGAGTACCTCAACACTGGAGTAATACCCAAAAAATTTGCAGAAGTGTCGTGTATGCAATATACTTTGCCACTCCTCTACATGCTTTGAGGATTCTTCATGCCACTAGATATTAATTATTATGACATAGTCAAGTGGCAGATCAATAATGCTAATTTTGATATCAGTCAGTAAAAGATACAGTGTAAATTTCTTTCAGAAGTCTAGGAATATGTAATATTTCTGTTGGCATATTTCCATCATTTGCAAGATAAAATGTGGGGGATGTGAAAGGGATGGTTGGGGAGGGGGAGGGGATGATAAGTTGCATTCCACAGAGGTGAAATTTCAATTGATGCAGATTTTTAATTAAAAGCTTTTATGCCTAAATAATTCTTTATGGTACAGTTCAGAATATGTTCCAGACTCCTATGACAGAAATTTATTATATTGATCTGTTATTGTGGGTATACACTCTTTTACCCCACTTATAAACAAGAGTAGGCTCTATTTTTAGCTACGTGAGATATTCACAAGAAATTTAGATTAAGGTGGAGCTGATTGCATTGTGTACTTACTGTAGACACTGATAGGATTTTCTGAAGTATTTGGCATATTAGTTGGTTTCAACAGTATTAATTATTTTTCAACACTGGAGTTTGTCACTTCTGCCAACCGTCAGAGTTTGTTCAGCGTTCAGAGGATGGAATGTTACTACGATCTTCCACCACTAATGATTACTTTAGGATTTCAACTTCCCTGTACTACCACCTATTTTCATGCTGGTCTGAATCTTGTATGATTTTATAAAAGCTTTTCGATTGGTAAATTACTTTACACTAGACTTTCTAGCTGTAATGTATATGTCCACAAATTACTGGTAACATTTGCTTGTTGGTATCCTGCAATCTTTTTTTCTATCAACAGTGCAATGAATTGTTTTCCCAATATTTCATGAATGTTACTTCTGAACAACATGGACAAGGAATTTAAACTCTGAGTGTAACTTGTCTACATATGTTCTATTTAAGATAAATATTCCAACTCTTGTTGGTGTTTGCTCATCAGTGCCAGGAAACAGAAAACTGTCTCTGCATTTAGTAACCATTGCAACTACAATGGTATTGTGATCACTAATTTTTCCCCTTTTGTTAACAGTGAAAGGTCATGTTAGGTTAGGTTTTGTTGTTGTTGTTGGTGGTGGTGGTGGTCTTCAGTCTAAACACTGGTTTGATGCAAATCTCCGCTATAGTCTCTCCTAAGCGAGCCTCTTAATCTCTGCACAAATACTGCAGCTTACACCCATTTGGACCCGAATACTATAATCAAGCCTTGGTCTCCCTCCAGAATTTTTTCCTTACACTTCTATCCGTTACCAAACTGATGATTCCCTGATGCCTCAGTATGTGTCATATTAATCAATCATTTCTTTTAGTCAGACTATACCATACATTTCTTTTCTCCTCAATTTGATGCAAACCTTAAAGTTTCCATTTCTTTTCCCTAAATTCTAATTCCTTTTCCAAATTTCTCCTTTGCTTCATTTATTGCTCACTCAGTGTCCACACTCAATAGCACTGGGCAGAAGGTACAACCCCATCTCACTCCTTTTTCGACCACTGCTTCTCTTTCATGTCCTTCATCTCTTGCAACTGCAGTATGGTTTTTGCACAATCTGTAGATAATATTTTGCTCCTTGTATTTTATCCCTGCTACTGCCAGATTCCAAAGGGTGTACTCCTTTCAACATTGTCAAACTGTTTTACTAAGTCTATGAATGTTATAAATGTAGGTTTGCCTTTCTTTAGTCTATTTTTTAAGATACGTTGTAGGGTCACTATTGCCTCACATGTTTCTACATTCATCAGGAAACCAAACTGACCTTCCCTGAGGTCAGCTTCTACCAGTTATTCCATTCTTCTGTAAATAATTAATGCCAGAATTCTGCACCTATGGCTTATTAATTAAATGGCTCAGTAATGTTCAAACTGTCAGCATCTGCCTACTTTGGATTAGGCATTATTACATTCTTCTTTAGGTTTAATGGTACTTCCACTGTCTCATTATCTTGCACATCATGTGGAATAATTTTGTCATGCCTGGCCCTCCTAGAGTTCCCAGTAATTGAGGAGATGCCATCCAGGGGACTTGTTTCAACTTAGGTCTTTCTGTGCACTGTCAAATTATTCTTGCAGCATTGTATCTTCCACCTCATCTTAACATAGTCTCCACTGTTTCCCTTATACAGACGTTTTATATGATCCCTCCACCTTTCCCTTCTTTGCTTAGTACAGGCTTGCCATCTGAGCTATTGATATTCACACAGTTGCTTTACTCCAAAGGTTTCTCTAATTTTCCTATAACCAGCATGTATCATTCTCCTAGACTGGCATTCTTCTACAGCCTTGCATTTATCATCCAGCCATTACTGCTTTGCTACTGTGCACTTCCTGTCAATCTAAATTTTTAGATGAAACTTCCTGGCAGATTAAAACTGTGTGCCGAACCGAGATTCGAACTCGGGACCTTTGCCTTTTGTGGGCAAGTGCTCTACCATCTGAGGTAATGGTAGAGCACTTGCCCAAGAAAGGCAAAGGTTCCAAGTTCAAGTCTTGGTCCGGGACACAGTTTTAATCTGCCAGGAAGTTTCATATCAGCACACACTCCACTTTAGAGTGAAAATTTCATTCAAATTTTTCAAATGTCTGTATTCACATTTGGCTACTTCATTTGTTGCATTTTTATATTCTCTCCTTTTGTCAATTACATTCAATATCTCATGCAATGTCCATGAATATCTATTTGGTTTTGTATTTCTGCCTATTTGATCGTTAGTTGCCTTCACTTTACTATTTCATCTCTCAGAGTTACCCATTTGTCTCATATTGTATTTTGTTCCCATTTCTATTAATTGTTGGCTAATGGTACCTTTCAAACTCAGTGTCCTCTGGTTCTTTAAATTTAACCAGGCCCCATTTCCTACCTATCTGCAATTTCTTCAGTTTGAATATGTAGCTCGTAGCTGCTATAACGCTGTACATAATACTTGGATTTGCACTGTGGCACCAGGCCACTGGCATGCTACACTTTGATTATTCCACCAACGGCATCTGCATGGCCTGGCCACCAGAGGCCATCTGCTGTGGGCCATGCCTTGTGCACACAGCACATTATTTGGCATGCCATCTACCAGAGCCCTCCTCTTTATATGCGCAGTGCAGCAGGCACTCGCTCCCATATTGTGTTCATACTTACTGTCAGCAACTGCATGCATCAGTACTTGGATTATTTCTTCTATGTTTGTGTCTACATTCTCAATTGTTGTTTGTTTGTATGTGGAAGAATAATTAATTTTGATTCATTGTGATCATGCTGTTGTTTGTGTCTTACAGTACGATATAACTGGCAATGAGTCTGGTTTGCACTTCTGTGGGCTCAGTTCATTTGGCTGTTCCTTCAGTTCTTGTGTCCACAGTGGCAGTGCTCCAATCTCTCCTTGAGCAGCAACAAGCTCTTATGGTTGCTATCACAAATTTGTCAGCCACACTACCCGTGCAGTCTTCCACGCTGTCAGCATAACCACCATTCTTTCCTCCTTACAATGATGCAACTGAAGACTGGGAGCCTCACGAGAAGCAGCTTTGGTAACACTTCTTGCTTTTGGTGTCATTGAAGCAAACATATGTCAGGATTTGGTGCTTTTTTGGAATTCTCCTTGGACCTACCAGCTGTTCTAGTTAGCCCCAGTCCAGGAACTTGCATTACTTTCATTTGACGAAATGTTGAAGTTGTTGTCAAATTATCACCATAAATGCATGCATGTCATTGCAGCGCATGCAGAGTTCTGACATCATCACAAACAGCTCCAACAGTCTTACCGGGCTCGGATAGCTACTGGCCATGTGCCACCCGCAGCCTAATGCCAGGTGCCGTCCGACCAGGTGAAAACGGCACAGTGCTACAAGTGCATTATCAACTGTCATTTTCTTATTTTCAGTTCTGATATTTATCTTGCACCTAAATATTCAATATTGCATGCTTGAAACTTAAGAACATTGTTCAAGATTTGTAAAATAAGAGTTGCAAACGAAAAATAGTCTAACATTTGAGACATGCATCAGGAAGGGATATTCTTGTTTTCAAGAAAGAGCATTCTGGCATGAATGATTTTCTACATTCAGGAAGTCTCCATAATAGAAATATGTAGTGAACTGTGACCACTTAAAAACCATTCGACATATACATTTAACAGGTAAGGTTCAGAAGTTGGGAGTAGGAGTGCTGCTTGCTCTAATTCGAAGCAACAGAAATCAAATGGATGGTCACTGCTGCATTTTTGCTCGAACATCATCAGCTCACTCAGTGAGAATTCTTGTGCAATACCGTTATTGGTGACAAGTTATGATGCCTTTAACTTATTAACAAGAAATTAATAGCCGAGTCCTAAGAAAAGGCGTATACTCGAGCAAAGGGCAGTCTGAACACAACAGTTTGTATCCCGTGGCCCAAAAAGGGTGTTGCGCACTATGAAACTCTTCCCAGGGGTGCCTATCGCAGCTTGCACTTGTTGCCAACAACTAACATGCCTTTCGATCGTGGCGTAAGACACACAACCTACAAAACTGCATCAGGTGTTGCTTCTATAACGAACTCTGCTGATTTCACAAACAAAGCTGTCCAGGAGTTGGTCTGAAATCATACCTCATGCACTTATTCCATCTAATCTTATACCCTCAAATGTCAAATGTTCACCATTCTCACTTCTTGCTGGAGAACTGGCAAGAAAATACCTTTCTGGATGAAAATGCAGTTCAAACCTGGTTTGGGACATCTTTAACCAAGATCCAGTAGAATTATACAGGTGTGGAATGGGCAAAACATCTGAGCATTGTCAGACTATTTTAGATAATGTGAAAGAATCATCTGTTGTTGATTAATTTCTTTCTAATCCAAAATAATGGAAAAAGTTATTACATTACGTGCTGTAGTAATATGAATGAGATACTGCTCACCAGAAAAACCATACACCAAAAGTCTATTGTAATACAACATAAGGTTTCTGTAACACAAACAAGCCTATGTCAGCATGAATTAACAAGATATTATTCACTCAGAACTTTGAAACAGTCTATATTTTCTTGCTCTCCCATGTCACACTCAAGTAGTATGGAAATATGGCAGTTTATACATAAAACAGTAAGATTTCATTATTGATTTTTATCTGTCTGCCTGTAGCTCTGTCGCAAAACTGATAAAAATCTGACTTTCAGTGACACTGGATATGTGAGCTAAAGCAGCCTTCACAGGCAGCGATGTCACATCACAACTGGCAAAGAGCTATAGCATTTGGCTCTCCCTTATTGAACCAGTGGTGGCTATTACTGCTAAATCACAACATAAAAGACGAGATTAACTGCAATTTCCATGTACAATGACTTTCCTGGATTAAAAACATTAAACTGATAATCTTATTTCACATGTTATGTAAAAATCACTCAGGTTATTCAATGAAAATGATATGAATAGATTGAGTTAATTTAGCAATATAATTCTGTGCCATCCAGAACGTAACTTGTCATTCACGGAGTTACCAAGCATGTCCTGTAGTGCTGCCAAGAATCTGCTATATTACTAGCAGGAAGAATATCAACCAATGTTTTCCTTGAGTCAGCTGCAAAGTGAGTACAGAATCTGTCTTGAAGAAGTGGCTGCCAAGGGTCAGAATACCAAAAGTATGTGTCACTGGGTCTTGTTTGTATGTCTGTAAAGAGGTTTATGGACTAGAGAGTACTGTAAACTAAAGATCATACATCAAGAACTGTCACAATTATTTGTGTATTTCTGTCTTAAGCATACCAAAAAGTAAAATGCTAATCACTGGATATGATTTACATTTCTGGAGCTTCTCCAATGTTTATACTTGTCAATGTTATGAATAGGCAACACATCTCTTTTATAATTATAAACTTGGACAATATTTTTCTTCAGACTGGCATCATTAATGCTGTCCCCAAAAGAGAGGAATGAAGAGAGAACAACACAGCATTGATTGCAGGATGTGAACATCCACAAAGAAATTTCTTAACCTACAAAAAAAAAAGTTCCAATCAAGAAAGGCTACTGTGCACAAAACCACACGCAATGACAGACAATGTGGGCTCAAAATACCATTGAAAATTAGACCAGTCACAGCTGGTGAAGCACCAAGAATGTGAGCAGTCTCTCATTGCTGTAGTAGAGACACAGGTAGAAAAGAGCAGGTTTTTCCAAAACATAAATGACAAAGAGCCATTGTAATTTAGTCATAAAATAATAATCTTGCAGTTGAAAATGCAATTTTCCAATTCATTATCACTTATTACACACTGGTTGATCAGAATATTTCATCAGTGTTACATGCAAATATCTAGTGAATGTAGTAGGATTTTTCAGTTCCATTCTAGACAATACCAGTGATTTCCGAACATTTGTCTTGCTATCTGTGTAATAACACATTAATGGCATTCTTTCCTTAGACATTGTTTGGTGATGACATTAATTCATATCAAATGCATACAAATCAGAGTGTAGCACCTATAGAGTCACGTAACTAATGGTCGGTATGTTTGAGAAAAGCAGAAGCAGGATTGCGATGAGGTTATTACTTAACTAAATACAACATATAAAATATGTGTAGTGACTGCCATTTCAGTTGCACAGCAGACAGTAATGTTTGTTAAAGAATCATCTGCAGAATTAATGTAATCACCACAAGAATGAACTCTGTGCCTGCTTGGCCATAATGAGACAAATGCTTTGTATATTAAATTGAGGAGATTGATAAGTGTTTCCCTTCAAAAGTTAGGAGTTTTTGGTTCAATTTCTTGCTGCTTCTTGGGGGAAAGGTGGGACGGTGCAGCAGGCCAGGTGTTCCTAGACACACATCGGTAGTGTACATGCTTGCTTGTGGAGCATATGAAGTAGGTAGATCTTAAGCAGAAGAGTAGTTGTTCATGCGCCGATGCCCACTTGCTATCTCCACTTAGATAGTCAGTGCTAGAATAAGTGCATCACCACTAACACCATTAAAACCAGGTAGACAGTGTAACAACACCACGTTCACAAAAAAATTGTTCAAATGGCTCTGAGCACAATGGGACTTAACTTCTGAGGTCATCCGTCCCCTAGAACTTAGAACTACTTAAACCTAACTAACCTAAGGACATCACACACATCCATGCCCGAGGCAGGATTCGAATCTGCGACCATAGCAGCAGCGCGGTTCCGGACTGAAGCGCCTAGAACTGCTCGGCCACTCTGGTCAGCTCCACATTCACAAAGCATCATACTATTCTGATCATACAGTTGTTACTATCATCTACACACAATGCTTACAATGTGACTGCTACGTATGCTTTGCCCCCCAAAAAAAAAAAAAAGCAAACGGTGCTTTATGAATAATAATTTCTATTTGCAGTACACCTAAGACTGAGATCTCAAATGACAATAAGAAGTTAGCAAAGTGGAACGAGGGGCAGAGCCTCTACCTATTTTCTAGAGCTATTGCAGTTTGAGCTTGATTAATTCCTGACAGTTGCACTCTAACTGCCCCTTCCAGCTATCAGAATATTCATAAGGGTGTTATCAAAGTTTAATTGCTTCAACAGTTGAATATCTTAAGCAGTACTTCATTTTGGGTTGAATACAGTTCTGAATGTGACATTAATTTGTCTTTCAGTCCATCTCCTGAAGACTTAAGGAATGATGTCTGAACTGTTCCGACTGTTGTGTTGTCAGTTGCCCGACTTCTTGAAAGAGTTGTGGCCTCTGACAGTCAGTGCTGATTGCAGATACGCACAAAAATCTTCACTGCTGTAAGGATACATGTCTTTACTGCATGTTAACTCATATAATAACTAGTAAAATAACAAGAAGAACCAGTCAACAGAAAAACTTGATGTCCACATGTCCTTATATAAGTATCTGGGAGCAGTAATAACGTATGAAAGGAAACAGCCTGTTTAACTACAGGATGGAGAACTCCAGATTTTTGCAAAGTTTCTGATAAGAATCTGTCACATTGTGCTTCAGAACCCTAAAAATTTTATTTTCTCAATTCATGCTAAAACAAGTACTATGAGATAAGAGGAGGAAATGAATTATCTATTTCTGAGAAAAATTCATTCGTTATGTAATATCACTGAGTGCAGAAAAGCTCCATAGTTCTTTTTGTGTGATGCATAAATTTTGTTATCACCACATCATACTTTGTCTTGGGATCTATCGTGAGTGGTTAATATTCTGATGGCTAATGACATGATACTGGTTCCACGTAGAGTTTCACATTGGCTATTCAATGAATGTACACGTAGTGTTGTCTTCGGATGGCATTCAGAGCAAAGATGTCATCTTTCTGTTTATATTGTAGCATCCACTGCAGTGTCCGTTGGGCAGCCAACATAAACAAATTGGGCACTGCTTACTGCTACACTTGCCATGGGTCATTGCCTCAAGAATGCACTGACTATACTAAATATGTTTTAGATGTAATACGTCCTCCAAGCATTTAGTTAACATAACATGCAGGACACATGATGAGTAAACATTAGTTTTGTAACTTGACATTGCATTAAAATACTTCACACTTTTGTTGTTGTTTCTCTTTTAAATCTTAATGCTATCTATTCACAGAATGCATAAGTATGAACAAAGCCCGCGCGCGTGTGCACACACACACACACACACACACACACACACACACACACACAGTGTCTAGTGAGAGAGATTTACCAACATCTGCTCTGCAACAAATGCACCACTCAATTCTTCAGTTGCTGTCAACTGGGTGAGATTTTTCAGTTTCCCAACAGTGCAAGAAGTGCGAGGAGGAGACTGCAAGATAACAGATGTTTATTCCAACGAGCTACTTAAAGAAATGCTGGGACTGATGATCAGACAATCTAACAGATGGCTTCTGCAGAAGAATATACTTCTAATAACCAATCCATCCACCATCACTACATAGGGTTTATAGAAGGTGCTGATGTACTGATTCCACTAGGTGATGATTTATCTCCCAGCAAGCATTTTGCTGGTCCACATGCTAAGGATGCTGATACTTCTGCCCACACATTCTCTATCAGGTTGAGGTCCAGCAACTGTGGAACAAATGCCATTAGCTTTATCCTATCTTAGCCCTGAAGCCAATCCTGAACAGCTATGCTTTGATGGATGGGGCTGTGGTCCTGTACATAAATTGTTATCTATCACATCATATTCATAACAGACACACAGTATTAGTACTTCCTACAGAATTTATGATTTCAGGTCTTGTCATAGTTAAGAGAAGAAGATTAAAGAGTCAGATTAGGAATGTGGTTTACCACGTCTATCAATGATGAGGATCATAGCCAGCCGACAGCCATATTATGACCAATCAGCTGAATCCGATACGAATGATATGGTATGGTATCAAACTGAGAAACATGAAATATTAGACAATTTAAACTTCTGTGATGCAACAGTACTGTGGAGAAAAAAATTCCCCTGGATGGAGTAACAAGCAACAACTGAACAAGAAAATTTGAGGAATATGACGTAGTAGCAGTTGCAAATTTAGAAAAGGAGCATGACAATGCAGATACTATCTGTGCATTATGAAAGCAGGTATTTGAAGTAACTTCTCAAAAATCTATACAATAATTAATGTCAGTGAGGAAACAGACTAAAGAGATCAACATAGATGCAAAAACATAGGGTACTTAAGTTAATCAAATCAAGCTGTTCAACTATCCTATGGTTACAGTTACAACAGATGCTTAACACATGTGAATGGAAGAATAGTAATGTCAAAACAAGCATTTATGGGTAAGACATTCCAACAATTTAACCTATGAGAGGAAATACATAGCTGTAATGCAACATCAACAGTATGCAATCTATATCTCAAAGAACCCTGAGGAATCAAGCAGAGAAACAAAGAACAGAACAATCTAGATGAAAACATTAAAAAACTGAAAGCACAACAAGGACCAAAGAAGGCAAATGGACAAAATAAAAAAAATGGAAGATGCAATTCATCCAATACACCTTTAGACGCATCATACTCCTCATCAATGTATTTAGGGACAACATGGTCAGCTAGAAGCTATAAGGGCGATACTGGAAAGCACTTTCAGGTCAACATTACCAGAACAAAATGCAAAAATATTGGGGACATCAAGATAACACCAAATGACAGTGTACGGCGGTTGTTTCAACAAGTTGCAGCCAACAGGAAAGTGTCCACTTTTCTCCCCTTCCGCTTTTCCACCCCATATGGCTTGTTTCAACACAGCCACTCCACCAATGCCTAGCCATCAGTTCAGTATGCCACTTTTCACACCATCTTCCAATGGGCTGTAACAGTTTGAGCGAGTGCAGTGTTATGACATTGCAATGCCATGTCTCATGCTGTTTCTTTCGTGCATTATCGCTGCTCGCAGATTCTTATTTAAGGGCTTATGTACATCGAGTTTTTAAGCAGAATGAGTCTTTTGTTACTTTACTAATTACAGTATGGGTTGTATGCAGCAAAGGAGAGTACCCCTTACAGCATATCTGCATTCAGCACTGACTGCCAGAGGTCACAACTTTTTCCAGAACTCAGGCAATAGGCAACAGCAGTCAGAACAGTTCAGGCCTCATTGGTTGATTGATTGACTGAGGGGGGGTTATGTGACTAACTGGCAAGTTCATCAGTCATCAGTCCCGCAATTCAAAAATTACTTGCTTATGATAGAGGTGTCCGCTAAAAGAGGGCGGACCCAGTCATAGAGGTCAAACGATACAATGAGGAAGCTGAAAACACAGATTGTAGAAGGCATAAAAGGGTAAGGAAATCTAAAACTGAAAAAAGAGGGATACAAAAGCAGTCTTTCCAAGTGGGAATGGTCATGGGTCCCAGACCCAAAAGGTGGGAGATTAGACTAGATCAGATCAGATTCAGTCTCGTTTCATAGACCCAAAAAATGAGATGATTCTTGTGGGTATGGAACATGTCAGAAAGTATAACATAAAAACATAAAACCTTTAAATATAATACTTACTATCCTGATCATTTGTTAGGAGATTGTCGAAACAGGTGAATACAATGTGGTAAACTGCAACAGCTAATATTTACAGAATTAACATGCTGTCAGAATGAAATATTGTTATGCACTATCAATAAATATATCATACACAACATACCTAATCTTGACTGTTGTAACCAAGTGCTGTCAAAACTGAAATCTAATAGATATTTTTACGTAAGCTGACTTAACAGTCTCTGTTAAGAAGTTCATCTATGGAGTAGGAGGAGTTGGATAAAAAAAGTCTTTCAAACACTGTTTAAACTGTGCTTTATCTGAAACCAAGTTTTTAATTGTTGCTGGCAATTTATTGAAAATATGTGTTCATGAATATTGGAATATTGGACCCCTTTTTGGACCAAGGTAAGTGATTTTAGGTCTTTATGTAGATTGTTCTTATTCCTTGTATTGATGCTATGTATTGAGCTATTGGTTGGAAATATAGATGTATTATTTGCAACAAATTTCATTAAGGAATGAATATACTGAGAAGCAGTGGCTAGAATACAAAGTTCCTTGAACAGGTTTCTACATGATGTTCTTGAATTTACACCACAAATGATTCTTACTACACACTTTTGCACCCTATAAACTTTTGCTCGGTTTGATGAGTTGCCCCAGAATATGATCCCATATGACATAATAGAATAAAGTAAGCCAAGTATGCAAGTTTTTATATATTTATATCTCCTACATGTGACATCATTATCATTGCAAATACAGACTTGTTTAGGCACTTGAGCAATTCTGTGGTATGCCCTTCCCAACTGAATTTATTATAGAGTTACAATCCCAGAAATTTAACACTGTTAACCTCTTTGATCTCCATGTCTTCATATGTCATACACATGCTGGAAGGAAATCTCTTACAGGTTCTGAACTGCATACAGTGGGTCTTCCCAAAGTTTAATGACAGTGAATTAGCTTTTAACCACTTATTAATGTCAGTGAAAATTTGATTAGCAGCTATTTCTAAATCAGTGCTTGACTTGCTGCTTATTGCAATGTTTGTATCATCTGCAAATAAAACAAATTTAGCATCCGGCAATGTAAGAGATGAGAAGTCGTTGATTTACACAAGAAAAAGCAATAGACCCAAGATGGAATCTTGAGGAACACCACATGTAATTAGTTCTCTGTCAGATGAAGACAGACTGGTTACTGCACAGGTATTTCGCAACGACACCCTTTGTTTCCTGTTAGATAGATAAGACTCAAACCATTTCACAGAACTGCCGGTGACACCATTATATTCTAATTTACTTAAGAGAATGCTGTGGTTCACAAAGTCAAAGGCTTCTGACAGGTCACAGAAAATGCCAGGAGCCTCTAATTTATTATCTAATGAATTACATACATTCTCACTGTAAGTGTAAATAGCTTTCTCTGTATCAGAACCCTTTCAGAAATCCGAACTGTGACTTGATCAATATATTATTACATTATTTGCAGTCAGATGCTTAAGGAGACACTTGAACACAACCTTTTCAAATATTTTGAGAAAGCCGGCAAAAGTGAAATTGCTCAATAGTTTGATGGTATCTCTTTATCCTCCTTCTTGTAAAGAGGCTTAACTTCAGCATATTTTAGCCAGTTTGGAAATGTTGCATTGATAGGAGACTGATTACACAAACAACTTAAAATACAACTCAACTCACATGAGCACTCTTTGATTAACTTCGTTGATATGTTACCATACGCAATGGAATACTTAGATTTTAAGGGTTTTATGATGTTTGCTACTTCTACGTGAGTGGCATCTCAATTTTACTGAAGTTATTTTTAAAGACTGGTCTCAGACACTCCACTGCACTGTTCACAAACCTGATAACCCCAAGCTGTCAGAAATGAAGAACTCGTTTAAGTTTTGCACTACTACAGGTACTTGTTACCAAAGTCTCATTTATTTCTAGAGCTGTCTGTTCCTCTTTCGTTTTGGTCCCAGATGTCTCTGTATTCACTACATACCATACAGTTTTTATTTTGTTGCCTGATGTAATTATCTTTTTCTCATAATAAAGCTGCTTTGTTTTCTGGATTACTTACTTCAATATTTTACTGTATTCTTTGTAACACATTACAATTCTAACATCAGTGCTGTTCCTAGATAGCAGATGCAGTCTCCTTTCTGTCCCACATGATATATTTATTCCTTGTATAATCCATGGTTTATTTTTTGACTTCTGTGTGATTTGAGTTACCTTCAGGGAAAACAATCTCCAAAAGTGGAGGTAACTTTATTAATGCATGTTTTGTATTTTCCATTTGAGCCAGAAGTATTGTAAACATCTATCCAGTTCGTATCTTTGAGCAATTACTCGAATCTCTAAATTTTTTACTTATTTATTACCCTCCTGTCCTCAGATTTAATATATGTTTTATCCTGAGAAGTTTTTTAACATTTAACAAGAGATGCTGCATGTCATGATCAGATAGCCCATTTACTATTGGTTTTGTGATGTGACTTTTTTCTCTCTGTTTGTCTACAAAAATATTATCAATAGCAGTCTCAGAGCATTTACATATCCTAGTAGCAAAGTTCACAGTAGGAACTAAATTGAATGATAGTGTTGCTGACTGCAACAATTGTTCATTGACAGAGCTCTTCAATAAATCCACATTAAAATAACCAGCAATCACTATTTCCTTGTTTTTACCATAAGATTGGACAGCAGAGCATTCAGATTTTTTTAATGAAGAGGTTAAAATTTCCTGAAGGTGATCTGTATATACGTACTATTATAAAGGACTTCTTATGAAATACTACTTCTGTTGCACAATCTTTAAGTGCTGCTCTGACCAAAATTTATTAATATCAATATTCTTGAAATCAAAACAGTTTCTGACAAATGTGGCAACTCCTCCTTTCTCCATATTTTCTCTACAGAAGTAAGAAGCTAGCTTGAATCCTGTAACATTTAACATATCTATACCAGTGGTCACATGATGTTCAGAGAGGCAGATTATATCAACTGGTTTGCTCAACTCTAATTCTTCAACACAAATAAGTAACTCATTAAGCTTACCCCTTAGTCCTCAGATATTCTGATGCATTAACAATAAATGATTTTGTGCACTCACTGAATTACAACTGGATGAACCTAATTTTCCTGCCAATTTTTGAGTATCTCTAGTTTCAATCAGAGGCTGTCTGCATGAACTGTGTACATTAAAATTTGCTTTCTGGCTGCCTGTTTTATCACTGCGAATGTCATTTTCAGTCTGTTTTGTTTCTGCCATCCCTATCCTAAAAAACTGCTGATCTGTCGCTTGTAGCCACTGGTACTTTACCACTTGTGACAGGGAAGAGAGGCCCTAACAATAATGACCCTGCCCCTGCTCTAGGAGTAAAGCAAAACCTTATAAGTGAAAATAAAAACCACTTTCATGTAGGAAACTGGGGACTAGTTCAACCATCTGTAAATTGTCCACTAATATTAAAGGGGTAACCAGAGGCCCAACAGAGGTTACAAAACCGTTGATGGTTATGAGGAAAAGTGTGACAGTTAACACAAAAACCCTTGCTGAGTGAAGTGCCAACTCAAACCTGGAAAGGCCAGTGGGATAAAAATTCATGGAAAAAAATTGCAACAGGACCATAAAAGCCCCAGTCATGGAGGGTAACTAAAATGTGACATTACCAAGCCATGTCGTATGCCTCAAGTAGGTCAAATCAGACCATGACAAAGTGCCAGTGGTTTGAAAAAGCCTGTTGGATTGGTGTTTCCAATCAGAGTAAATGGTCAGTTGGAGATTGTCCTTCCCAGAAACCGCACAGATACAGGGACAAAAAGCATCAAGACTTGGGTACCTAACATAGTCAGAAGCTAAACATCCACTTCAGCAGTACATAGAGTATGTTGGTCAGACTAATTGCGTGACACAGGTCAAGAGACGTTGAGTTTTTCCCCTGGCTTAAGGATAGGGATAACTATGCTGTCTCACCATTGCGAGGGGAAGGGAACCATGAGCCAAATGTGGTTGAAGACCCTGAGTAGGTGTTGCCTGTGGGTAATGTCCAAGCGTTCGATCATCTGGTTATGGACAGGATCCGGACCTGGGGGCATGCCACGTGAAGAGGTAAGAGCCTGCAAGAATTCCCATTCAGTTAAGGTTTTATTATAGGATTCAGCTTGGTGAGGGTTGAAACAGAGGGAGGGGGGTCTCTTCAACTTGTCATTTCTGCTGAAGAAGGTAACAGGATAGGAAGAGGACACTGATGCTGTCACAAGGTTTTCTTTGAGGACCGAAGGAACAGTACACAGAGCACCCTGTATGATAAGACCCTGCATAGCTGATTGTCACTGGCAGCTCAGAAGGCTACAGAACTTGGACCAAACCTGCAATGAAGAGGCATACGCCACTAGGAAGGAAACATAGTGCTCCCAGCATTCCTTTTCACTCTGCTTAATAAAATAGAGAGCCTCAGCACAGAGACACTTAAAAGTGACAAGGTTGGTCTGGGAAGGGTGTCATTTAAACCGTTGCAATGCCCATCGGAAGTCCTCGATAGTGTCTGCTGGTCCACGGGACCAGTTGACAACAAGGGGGACCTGCGGATATGGGGATAACAGTGCCAGCGGCACGAAGAAGCGTGGCAGAGACATCTTGCACGACCGCATCAATGCAGTCCAAGAGAGAGGTATCGAAGTGCACAGCAGATGCATATAAAGGCCAATCGGCTCTGTGGAATACCCAATGTGGGGGCCTGTCTATCTCGCGGCAGCAGGGGAATGATAGAATCACCTGTAAGTGGTCACTGTCACAAAGATCTTCATGGGGTGACCAATGCAGGAAAGGAGATTTTGAGATAGATAGCAGAAAAGGTGCTATGATCAGTGCCGAGGTGTGTGGCGTAACCATCATTGATGAGACACAAATCAAATTCTGTAATAATTGGTCAGCTAGAAGATTGGATGGGTTAAACAAAAGGTTTCAAACGCAATTTTTTGATTTAACTATGGCGTTTGATTGTGTGGATCACAAAATATTGTGCCAGAAGTTGGGCCATTACAGAATACAGGGAGTAGCTCACAACTGGTTCACCTCTTACTTTAGCAACAGACAGCAACAGGTCATTATTCACAGTGTTGAGAATGGCTGTGATGTGGTGTCCGAGTGAGGTATGCTCTGTGGGGGGTGCCCCATGGATCAGTGTTGGGGCCACTCCTGTTCCTTATTTATATAAATGATATGCCCACTAGTATTGTGTGCAACATTGGCTCGGTTTCAAATAGTGCAGTTCATGACATAAGTTCATGGCTTGTAGAAAATAAACTAACGCTAAATCAAAGTAAGACTCAGTTTTTACAGTTTCTAACACAAAATTCAACCAAACCCGACGTTTTAATTTCACAGAATGGGCATATGATCAGTGTAACTGAACAGTTCAAATTTCTAGGTGTTCAGATAGATAGTAAACTGTCATGGAAGGCCCGTGCTCAGGATCCTGTTCAACGACTTAATGCTGCCATTTTTACTATTCGAACGGTATCTGAAGTGAGTGATCGTGTGACATGAAAATTAGTCTACTTTGCATATTTTCATTCACTTATGTCATATGGTATCATATTTTGGGGTAACTCTTCCCATGCTAAAAGGATATTTTTGGCTCAGAAATGGGTGGTTCGAGCAATAAGTGGTGTAAGTTCACGAACCTCTTGTCGACCTCTGTTCACGAGTATGGGTATTTTGACATTGGCCTCTCAATATATATATTCTTTACTGTCATTTCTTGTCAACAATATTAGCTTATTCCCAAGAATAAACAGCTTTCACTCAGTTAATACTCAGCAGAAATCAAACCTGCATTTGGATTGGACTTCCTTAACTCTTGTGCAGAAAGGTGTGAAGTATACTGCTGCATCCATTTTCAATAAGCTACCACTAGAATTTAAAATAATCTAGCAGTAATCCTGACGAAACTGAAGAGTTTTCTCATGGGTCACTCCTTCTATTCTGTCGAGGAGTTCCTTGAACAATTAAGCTGATTCTTGTTGTATTGTTGATTGCACTTGATTGCATTTACTTAAACTTATGGATTGACTTTTTTCTGGTTCGTTAACATCTTATTTTTATCTGTTATCACTTTTATGTTCTAATTTAATGTACTGACATGTTCCATGACCTTGGAGATTTGCTCCTCAATTTGGTCCTATGGAATTTGACGTATAAATAAATAAATAAAACCCCTACCCATCGAAGTGGATGATGTGCACTGAAGTCCCTGAGGTGGTGGTGTGCAGTGGGAGTTGCTGTATTAAGGTGGGCAGGTCAACATAAGAAAGTGACCTACCTGGAGGGAGATGGACATTGCATATGGTGATTGCGGGGGTCGTTCTGACTTTTACCACTATTCATCCAGGTTGGCATGAAGCAGGTTCCACTCACTGATGACATTGGTGTGAACCAAAGTGCAAGCAAAATCCTCCAGACACTATCCCGGGGCTGGCCCAAATCCAACAAAATACCCGATAACCACGAAATGTTGGAGAGTGGTCATCACGGAACTGCATTTCCTGAAGAGCAAGACAGAACGCAGAAGAAGAGGAAACAAACTGTTGTGTTTCTGGTAGGTGACAATAATATCTGTTGCAGTTCACTGGATTATCATGTGGCGAGAATTCAGGTTAAACATACAGAAGCTGAGGGGAGGTCATGTCACCGGGTCAGTGGTCATCACTGACAAGGATGAGGTGGCATCCATAAATGAGATATCAGGCTCAGGTTGTAAAGGGGGAGATGGCACCTCCAGGGGCACTGGTGGGGCCTTGTCCTACTACTACTACTACTACTACTACTACTACTTCTTCTTCTTCTTCTTCTATTATTATTATTATTTCTTTCTTTTCTCAGATGTTATGTCTGGTCAAAAATGGAAAGTGACGCGGACCTTGATCAAGCATGACTTCCTTTTAACTGTATGGTATATGTTATATTGCATTTAGGAACTTTCGGGTAATTGAACATGTATCAATAATTACGGATTTCTGTAGCTGTATTTATAAGTTTGGATGTAGCTGTATTGCATTGATGTACTGGTGGATATTGTGTGGTATGACTCCTGTAGTTGATAGTATAATTGGTATAATGTCAACTTCATCCTGATGCCACATGTCCTTGACTTCGTCAGCCAGTTGGATGTATTTTTCAATTTTTTCTCCTGTTTTCTTTTGTATATTTGTTGTATTGGGTATGGATATTTCGATTAGTTGTGTTAATTTCTTCTTTTTATTGGTGAGTATGATGTCAGGTTTGTTATGTGGTGTTGTTTTATCTGTTATAATGGTTGTGTTCCAGTATAATTTGTATTCATCATTCTCCAGTACATTTTGTGGTGCATACTTGTATGTGGGAACATGTTGTTTTATAAGTTTATGTTGTAAGGCAAGCTAATGATGTATTATTTTTGCTACATTGTCATGTCTTCTGGGGTATTCTGTATTTGCTAGTATTGTACATCCGCTTGTGATGTGATCTACTGTTTCTATTTGTTGTTTACAAAGTCTGCATTTATCTGTTGTGGTATTGGGATCTTTAATAATATGCTTACTGTACTATCTGGTGTTTATTGTTTGATCCTGTATTGCAATCATGAATCCTTCTGTCTCACTGTATATATTGCCTTTTCTTAGCCTTGTGTTGGATGCGTCTTGATCGATGTGTGGCTGTGTTAGATGATACGGGTGCTTGCCATGTAGTGTTTTCTTTTTCCAATTTACTTTCTTCATATCTGTTGATGTTATGTGATCTAAAGGGTTGTAGAAGTGGTTATGAAATTGCGGTGGTGTAGCTGATGTATTTATATGAGTGATTGCTTTGTGTATTTTGCTAGTTTCTGCTCGTTCTAGAAAGAATTTTCTTAAATTGTTTACCTGTCCATAATGTAGGTTTTTTATGTCGATAAATCCCCTTCCTTTCTGCTTAATGTTATTATTATTATTATTATTCTCTTTGAGAGGTTGAGGAGGGCAAGGCACACAGGGAGAGCAGGCTTCCATAAGATCCAGAACTGAAAGAGAGTCGGTGACCTTGGGGCGCACAGATGGTGTGGCCCACGGTAAAGTTGTGGGAGCAGGCCTCCAGCCTGAGAGATGACAGGGAGAGGGGTCCTGGGAAGGGTAGCCCAATCACTGGCAGCTATCGCAGAAGGGGCTACTTCATCACATGGGGAGGGGTGGCGGCACCCGGAAGGGAGAGCGTGGGAGGGAGAGGGGAAGATGAGAGGGGGATGAGGCTGGGGTAAGGAAGAGGTAGGAGTGGGAGAGAATATAACAGAGGAAAAAAGCAGAAGAAATCAACACTGGTTGGAGGCAGTCATATTTTTTGACTTATACTACTGCACCAAGCAAGATTCCTCCTTGTGAACTGGGCAATCTGGTGAGCATCGAGAGTAGCAGTCACAACAGTTGACACACAGAGTTGGTGTAACACAGGGGCTTCCCTCATGGAGTGGGTAGCCACAGTCACCACTCTTAGGGTCCGCTGTACAGCAGGAAGTTATATGCCCAAAATGCAAGCACCGAAAGCACCTAGTGGGTGGCAGGACATATGGCATCATCTCACACTGGGAACACATAACCTCGACCTTCTCTGGGAAGGTATCCCCCTCGAAAGCCAGGTTGTCTTTGCGTCACTTCTGCACATGTCGAACAAAATGAACGCCGCCGTCATTCCAGAGTAGCCCGGAGTTCCTCATCAGTTTGCAGGATGAGCTCCCTATGAAAAATCACTTCCTGGATCATGTTCAGAGACTGGTGAGGGGAAATAGACACCGATAAGTTACGAAGGCAATCAAAGCACAGAGGGCTGCAGATTGGTTGGCAGAAGTAGCTTTGATCAACAGGGAGCCCGACAGCATCTTAGTAAGAGACTCCAATTCACCAGACTTGTCGTCAATACTATCCACAAAAAAACAACAGCTTTGCGGTGGTGAATGTGTCCCTGTCGATCGTCGATTCTAGTACAGACCACATTGCGGGTAAAGTGTTTCATCCTAAGACAGCGAGCCTGGCCTCCTTCCAGCATGTAACCAGAGAAGAGAAGGCTGCAGGATCATGCAAAGCAGCATTCAATGATTTGGCCATTTGGCAACGGCCAGATTTTTGCACCTTGACACACTTCATGCACCAATCATCTGCTCTGATACCACTCACTCCGATCAGGGGTTCTCTCATGGCCACACGCAGACTCAGCAACAGCCGTCTGGCACAGCAGCCATTGCAGAGCGTTCCGATGCTCCACAACAACAAGCAACCTCTCCTTGAAATACATGGGGAAGCAACAGCTCAAGTATTAGTAATGTGATCCCTGTGTTGTCAGGGGTATCAGCCACATGGGTACATAATAGCTCCACCACACGGTCTGGCTACATATGCTGGTGACCTAGTGGGACAGAGGAGGGGCTAGAGTGGGGAAGGAAGGGCGAAGGAAGGGGGAAGAGGAATCCACACCATAGACACTAGTGAGGATGTTCTTCCTCAAATGGATCACACTTAAGACAGAAAATTTAGAAGTGGAGCTCAAACCCCAAGGGGGAACCAAAACAACAAAAAGGATGAAAGAGAATAGGCAAGAGGAACTAAATAGCAAGGAATACAGGGAACTAGGTGGATAGAGAGCTTGACATAAATCTGAACACCAAGAGAGGGGAACTAGGGGCCAGCAGACAAGAAGCAAGTGCTTGGAGGGAGGGGCACAGTGAAGGAAATGCAGCCCGGGAAGGAACAATGAGCTGCAGCAGCTCGGGGCCTGGTGTGCACCACACATGAACTCACGAAAGAACCGTGAGCCCCCTGGGGGGTCAGACACCATTCCTGAAGTCTTCATGAGATGGAGTGAAAGACAAATTAACATCACATTGATTGATTGATTAAGTGAGAGGGATTATGGGACCAAATGGTGAGGTCATCTGTCCCGCGATTCCAAAGTTAGTCATGGAAGAAAGAGGGTCTGCTAGAAGCGGACAGATCCAGTCAGGGGAGTCAAATTATAAAATAATGAACATTAAACACACACAGAAAAGGCATAAAACATGAGACCAAATCTAAAAACTGGAAAAAGGGGGGCGTGTCATGGGGTCACAAACCGAGAGGACTGTAAAAGAAGTCCCAACCACAACCAAGCTGCCCCTGCTCCAAGACTAAAGTAGAACCTCATATCTGGAAATAAAAACCACTTTCATGGAGGAAACTGAGGACCAGTTCAACTATACCTGGGTCATGTCCTAATATTATATTTAAGGAATTAGGAAGACTATACTTAACACGAAGGGCCGAAAGAAGGGGACATTCCACCAATATGAGAGAAATTGTCAGTCTGGCTCCACAATCACATTGTGGGGGTGGGTTGTTACGTAGTAGGAAACAATGGGTGAGCTGGGTATGACCAATGAGTAAACGGCATAAAACTCCTTCCAAGAGGAGTGGAAGGAAGAGCGCCAAACTGCAGTAGACTCCTTGATTATGTGGAGTTTATTACTATGAGCAGTAGCACTCCACATGGCATTCCACTTTTTGGCAAAGAGACATTTGATGTAGATCCGAATATCTGCAGCTGTAATCATGAACGGAAATGGTGGGTAAGTATCTGCTTCTCTAGCCAAACAGTCAGCCAGTTCATTCCCTGGGATGCCCACGTGATTTAGGACCCTGAGAAAGACGACTGAACAGGCAGCACACTCAAGGGCAGAGGGGTGGTCATGGATAGCAGAGACCAAAGGGTGACAAGAGTGGCATTGGTCGATAGCCTGCAGGTAGCTCATGGAGTCTGAAGAAACAAAAAGGAGGGCCCTGTGAATGGCTAGAAGCTCTGCTGTGGACACACTACATGATCCCATCAATAAATGGTGTTTGAAGCCAGTAGAGACATGAAAGCATATCCCACCTTATTGATTGTCTTAGAATCATCAGTGTAAAAGATGGTGGCACCCCAGAACTCTGCTAAGTTGGCACATACAAGACGCTGGAAAACCATAGGAGCGACAGATACCTTAGGACCCTGGAATAGATAGGCACCATCCAAGGAGGGGGGGGGGGGGGAGGTTATGGGAGGAAAGACATGTGGTGCAGTCCATTGAGTGGAGATCCCAACAGAGGGAAGTGAGACACATGCCAACTGGCAATCCCATCCATGGACAGGTATTAGGAGGGAGACATCCCTCGTTGGCAAAGAGCACAGGTTACACAGGATGGTCAGGGAATTGATGAATGGTAACTGCGTAAGAAACAAGGAGATGGTTCTATCGGATGTGTAGAGGAGAAATTCCTGCTTTTGTGAGGAGACTATCAACAGGACTAGTGCAAAAGGCACCAATAGCCAGACGCACCCCACAATGATGGACAGGGTCAAGGAGTTTCAAAGTGGAAGGAGCTGCTGAGCCATACACCTGACTACCATAATTTAGTCTGGACAAGACCAGAGCATGATAATGATGGAGAAGAGCAGAATAGTCTGCACCCCAAACGGTGTGGACCAGGAGGCAGAGAGCATTAAGCTTCCTAATACATGTAGTCTTAGGTGGCGAATGTGGGGCAGCCATGCCAGCTTGTTATCAAAAATCAAGCCCAAGAAATGGGACTGTGCAACAACATCAAGGAGTTGGTTGCCTAAATAAAGTTCTGGATCTGGGTGTACTGTGGGTCGACAACAAAAATGCATAACCAGCAGTTTGGAGGCAGAAAACTGGAAGCCAAGGGTGGTGGCCCACGCAGAGGCCCATTGGATGGCGCACTGAAGCTGGTACTCAGCAGATGCTACTGAGTGGCAGCTGCACCAGACAGAAAAATAGTTGATGTAAAACTCCGGGGTAACCAGAGGCCCAACAGAGGTCACAAGCCCCTGGATGGAAGTGAGAAAGAGTGTGACACTTAGTATAGAACCCTGTGGGATACCATTCTTCTGAATCAGAGGGGTGCTGAGTGAAGTGCCAATTCGAACCCAGAAGAGCCGGTGAGGTAAAAACTTGTGGATAAAAACTGGAAGAGGACCATGGAAGCCCCAGTCATGAAGGGTAACTAAAATGAGATGGCACCAAGCCATGTCATACACCTTATGTAGGTCAAAGAAGACCGCAACAAGGTACCGGTAGCGAGTGAAAGCCTGTCGGATGGCTGACTCCAATCGAAGTAAATGGTCAGCTGGAGATTGCCCTACCCAGAAGCCACACTGATACGGGGACAAAAGGCCCCAAGATTCAAGTACCCAACATAATCTGAAGCTGATCATCCTTTTGAGCAGTTTACAAAGTACATTCATCAAGCTAATTAGGCAGTAGCTGTCTAGTGATGTTGGGTTTCTCCCGGGCTTATGGACGAGGATAACTACACTGTCTCATCATTGTGATGGAAAAGCTCCCATGAGCCAAATGGAGTTGAAGACCCTGAGAAGCTGTTGCCTCTGGGAAACGTCCAAGTGTTGGATAATCTTGTTGTGAATGGAATCCAGGCCTGGGGCTGTGTCTCATGAAGATATAAGAGCCTGCACCAATTCCCCAGTAAAAGATGCATTATAGGGCTCAACATGGTGCGGGATGAAACAGAGGGGGGTCTGTTCAACTCTGCGTTTCTGCCGGAGAAAGGTAGTAGGGTAGGAGAAGTATGACGATGCCAGCGCAAAGTGTGTCGCGAGGTGTTCTGTGAGGACCAATGGATCAGTGCACAGAGCACCTTGGAAGTTCAGACCCTGGACAGTTGACTGTTGCTGGTGGCCCAAAAAGCTACGGAGCCTGGACCAAAGCTGTGATGAAGAGGCATACATCCCCAGGGAGGAAAAACAGCACTCCCAGCATTCCCTTTTACTCTGCTTAATAAGGTAACAAGCCTTAGCATGGAGATGCTTAAAAGTGAGGAGGTTGGTCTGTGAAGGGTGTCGCTTAAATTGCTGGAGCACCTGTTGGCAGTCCTGGACAGTGACTGCGACACCCATGGTGTATCACGGTACTGGTCGACAATGAGGGGGACCTCTGGATAGGAGGACAGCAGTGCCAGCAGCATGAAGAATAGCGGCAGAGGTGCTTTGCATGACTACATCAATGGAATGCAAGAAGGAGATGGCAAAGTACACAGCAGACATATATCAAGGCCAATTGGCCCTGCAGAATGCCCATCGTGGGGACCTGTCTGCCTGGCAGCAGCAGGGGAATGATAGAATCACCAGAAAGTGGTCACTGTCAAAAAGGTCATCATGGGATGACCAATGTAAGGAAGCCATGAGTGCAGGGGATGGGATCGTGCGATTGACAGCAGAGAAGGTTCCATGAGTGGCACTGAAGTGGGTAGGGGAACCATCATTGAGACACAAATTGAGAAAACACTTGGGGGCAATTTGTTCTGATCCTGATATAGCTGTATGGTGAAAGTGTTTCTGGAAGTTTTTGCTATCACTGGTGGGTTAGCCAGTGAAGTGAATTATCTTTGAAGTTCCATCAGACATAACTTTAGCAGACACCAGGAATAAGATTTTTTTAAAAAAATACAGTATTGAGGAGCCTGAAACTCACGGTTTCACATTGCATGACATTTACCACTATATAGAAAATGAGCACATATAGCTTTGTACGGTTCGTGAAGAATGACAGCACTTTCTCTGTAAACTTCAGCATCTTACAGTGTTGCCAGATTGTGCATATGGCTGGACTTAGAATTCTGAGGGGCAGCCGGTTATATTGGCCACCTGAAGTGAATGACTCCAAATTATTCTCTGCAACAGCTGGCCGTAGGGCACATTTGTGTCTGAGACTGTATGCCGAAGACCTTCAGTTATATCCAAGAGCAATACCAATGAACCTGAATACAGCTGCCAAGAATCTCAATATTGATCTATGTGCACTATCAAAATGAGTGCAGGATCGAGGATAAAGCTCAACGTATCCAAACCCAAGCACTGCTAGTTGGTCATTCTAAGCTCATTAGCTCAAGATGTCATGAACCCCTACCATCTTTATTCATCAATATGACAAATATCAACTTCTCTGCTTCAGCTAGGAGTCTAGGAGTAATAACAGATTTAAATCTAAATTGGACTGAGTATGTAAGGCATCAGCATGTCTCCATACCCTACAAAAATATAAAAGGAATACAAACCTCTAAAAAATGATATTGACAGGAAATGCAAAATGGTGATGTAGGAATGGCTAGAGAACCAATGTAAAGATTTAGAAGCATATATCAATATGGGGGGGGGGGGGGGGGTCGATATACACTTCAAGAAGAATGTAATAATACCAATTCCAAAGAAAGCAGTTGCTGAATAACAAGTCAAGGTTGCAAATTATTAACTTGAATTATTTACAGAAGAATGGAAAAACTGGTAGAAGACAACCTCGGGGAAGATCAGTTTGGATTCCGGAGAAACATAGGAAGACACGAGGCAATACTGACCCTACAAGTCTACAAGTTATCTTAGAAGACATGTTACAGAAGGGCAAACCAATTTTTACAGTATTTGTAGGCTTAGAGAAAGCTGTTGACAAATGCTGGCTGGAATAATCTCTTTGAAATTCTGAAGGTGGTAGGAGTAAAATACAACAAGTGAAAGGCAATTTACAACTTTTACAGAAATCAGATGGTAGTTGTAACAGCTGAGAAACATGAAAGGGAAGCAGTGGTTGAGAAGGGAGTGGGACAAGGTTTTAACCTATCCCCAATGTTACTCAATCTGTATATTGAGCAAGCAGTAAAAGAAGCCAAAGAAAACTTTGGAGTAGGAATTAAAGTTCAGGAAGAAGAAATACAAATTTTGAGGTTTGCCAATGACATTGTAATTTTGTCACAGACAGCAAAGGACATAGAAGAGCAGATGAACGGAATGGACAGTGTCTCAAAAAGAGGATATAAGTTAACAACAAAAGCAAAATAAAGATAATGAAATGTAGTTCAACTGAATCAGGTGATACTAAGGGAGTTATATTAGCAAACAAAACACTTCTAGCAGTACATGAGTACTGGTTAGGCAGCAAAATAACTGGTGATGACCGAAGCACAGGGGATATAAAATGGTGACTGGCAATGGAACAAAAAGTGATTCTGAAGAAGAAAAATTTGTTAACACTGATTATAGATTTAAGTGTTATGAAGTTTTTCCTGTAAGTATTTGTATGGAGTGTAGCAATGTATGGAAGTGAAACATGGACGATGAACAGTTTGGACAAGAAGGGAATGGTTAAAAAATATTAAAAAAAAATTGCTGAAGACTAGATGGGTAAGTCACGTAGCTAATGAGGAGATACTGAATAGAAATGGGAGAGAAAATAAATTAGTGGCACACCATGGCTAGAAGAAGCGAACGGTTGACAGGACACATTCAGAGACATCAAGGGATCACCAATTTAGTACTGGAGGGAAGTGCATCGGGGGTAAAAGTAGTAGAGGGAGACAAAAAGATGAACACAGTAAGCAGATTCAGGATGTAAGTTGCAGTAGTTATTTAAAGCTGGAGAGGCTTGTACAGGATAGAGTAGCATGGAGAGCTGCATTGAATTAGTCTTCAGACTGAAGACCACAAGAACAACGTGCACAACCATCCTGGTTGCAAGCAGACAAGCACAGAAATTTCCATACTCTCTGTGTTCTCTACCGTCTTATCAATGAACACTGTACATCACATCTCTCCTCAAACTTAGCGCTCTTGTCTGAACAAAATGGCAGAAACTTTCCCATGAGAGCAAAATCCTTTCTGCCCCACTCCATCACTCAGCCACCTTCTCGAAGTCCTTCTCAGCAGCAGGAACTTATCTCTAGAATAACCTCCCACAGTATATTATGGAACTGAAAAACATTTCCAGCATCAGATGACAGGTAAAGACAATTATACTAAAGCAACGATAAGATTACTATTATAAATAAACTGGAAGCCATCTTGATCATTTAACTTTTTTAATGGTGATCGGTTTCGATCTTTTAGCAGATCATCTTTGGACCATGAATGTCTGCCAGAGGCAGTGGCACATGGCAATCCTCTTGTTTGTGGCTGGTAGTGGAGTAGGCAATACAGCCCATTTCTGAGTCAAAAATATCCTTTGAGAATAGGAAGAGTTGCTCCAAAGTATAATACAATATGTCTTAAGCCAATGAAAATAAGCAAAGTAGAGTACTTTTTGTGTTTAACAATCACTTCCATCAGATACCATTCTAATAGTAAAAATGGCAGCATTAAGTCTTTGAACAAGTAGTGGTGGTTGTTAGTGTTTAACGTCCCGTCGACAACGAGGTCATTAGAGACGGAGCGCAAGCTCGGGTTAGGGAAGGAAATCGGCCGTGCCCTTTCAAAGGAACCATCCCAGCATTTGCCTGAAACGATTTAGGGAAATCACGGAAAACCTAAATCAGGATGGCCGGAGACGGGATTGAACCGTCGTCCTCCCGAATGCGAGTCCAGTGTGCTAACCACTGCGCCAACTCGCTCGGTCTTTGAACAAGATACTGAACATGGGCTTCCTACGACAGTTTACTATTCATCTGAATGCCTAGAAATCAGAATTCTTCAGTTTCATTAATCATATGCCTGTTCCGTGAAATTAAAATGGGCAATTCATGCGTGCGCACACACACACACACACACACACACACACACACACACACACACACACATACTATGGATAATGATCTTTTGCTGTCTGTTATAATTATAATTATAATTATTATTATTATTATTATTATTATTATTAAAGTAAGAAGTGAACCAGTTGTGAGCCACTCCTCTTATTCCATACTGGTCCAACTTCTAGAGCAATATTTTGTGATCAACACAATCAAACATTTTAGTTAAATAATAAAAAAAATATGCCTAGCATTCAAAACCTTTTGTCTAATCCATCCAGTACCTGACAGAGAAATGAGAATATAGAATTTTCAGTTGTTACACTACTTCTAAAACCATTTAGAAATCACTGATGACATAGAAATAGGTCTAAAATTGTCTACATTATCCCTTTTTATAAAGTGGCTTTACTGCCGAGTACTTTAACCATTCAAGAAACTGACCATTCCTAGAGGAAAAGTTACAAATATGAATAAGTACAGGGCTAACATGTGCAGCACAGTACTTAAATATTCTGACAGATACTCCATCATATTCAGTGGAGTCCTCAGTCTTCGGTGATTTAATTATTGACTCAATCTCCCCTTTTTCAGTATAACAGAGGACTATTTCAGATATCAGTCTCAGAAAAGCATTTTCTAAGAGAGTTATATGATTCCCTGTAGAAACTAAGTTTTTATTTAATTACCAGCAGTGTTCAGAATGTGTTTGTTAAATACTGTACAGATATCTGACTTATCAGTAACAGAAACATTTTTACTACGTACTGACTTCATATCGTTGACCTCGTGTTGCGGACCAGACACTTCCTTCATGACTGACCATATGGTTTTAATTTTATCCTGTGAATTAGCTATTCTATTTGTGTACCGCATTATCTTTGCCTTCTTAATAGTGTGTAAGAACTTCGCAGATATCCTATTCCTTCGTCCACTACTCCTCACCTTCACACCCACACACTCACTCTCACACTCTCTGTGTGCGAGTGCATGCTATTGCTGGCGTAATTCGGTATGTGGTGGATGGAGAATCATGTATTTAAGCAACAATTTCATTGCTCTCCTCAGCAGTTGATGTTAGTGGAGTCACAACACTTTTTCCATTCACTACCACCACATACCATCACAGGTAGAATTTATTCTTTTCACGTTGTACGTCATGTATTTAATATGTTACTATTATTATCAGACTTCCCTATAAATCCATTCTCTATTTATATTTTGGTATAAATGGTCTGAAGAGGGTCATATTCTAACAAACTGGTAACCGCTGTCAATAAATATTTTACTGCGCTCAATACTTAAGTGTATGAAAGAATTAAATACTCTAATGTTGTCTAATCTGATAAGGTAATATGCACTATAATGGATCACCTGTGACTATACATGTCTTATTGGTGCAATACTAAACTACAATTCTAAACTAATATTGTCTCATATGGGCATCTTTTCAATTTTAATGCTCTAAAATAGTCATTTTTGTAGAAAGTATAGTTTGTTAAGGGCTCTGATTAATACTGCAAAACAAATGTTTATCAATTTCTTTACCCAAATTTGTTTCAGTACATCTGCAGTTTCTTCTGTAGGTTTTTTATTGATTACATGTCTGAAAAGTTAAAATATATTTTCAACAATGATAAAAAATAAGTCCAAAACTTTTTGTTATCACTATCATGTTTTTTTTTTTTTTTTACGTAAGTACAGATGCATTCAGTTTGCATAATATCACATTTTTGGTTGCATAGGCTGTAACTTGCAATAACATTATTATTTTTTTTATGAAAGGTTCACTCTTATACCCACTGAAGCTTTTGTTGTTCACCTCCACAGCTGTTGTAAGTGTGGCTGACTGCCATGTGGCGAACCTGGGTTTGCAGCTGCAACTACCAGCGCAATTTTTCCTTGGTGCGGGCTGGTACAGAGTGCACTCAGCCTCGCGAGGCCAACTTAGGCGCTACTTGACTGATTAGTAGAGGTTCCATGGTTGAGAAACTCGACAACGACTAAGAGAGCAGTAAATTTGTTGAAACATTTCTGGCTAAATAAATTGAGAGAAATGGGTGTTTTTGCAAAATCAGGCAGACTCCATTACTGTAACTTATTCTCCAGATGATAAATTTTTATATGTGGTGTAGTTTCCCAAGTATAAAAAAAGTAATTTGTGTTTCAATTTGATTTTTGTATTTTCATCTATATGGGCACTCCCATACTACAGGGTGTCCTACATAAAACTGATATGCCCCATGTACCAGTTGATCATCTCTAGTCAAACTGCTTGTGAAGTGGCAACACTGCCTCAAAAGTTGGCTATGCTGCATTTTATTGGAAAGTTGAGTGCAGCTCTGTGTTTGTGTGTCAGTTGTTGTGAGAAGCTCATATTGTTGAGCTGTTACACAAATTTGGCAGTCTGCAATAGAACAGTGAATTGGTATTATAGAGAGTTACATAAAGACAGGCTCCATCAAAGAATGTAAAGAAATTCTACAAGTGAAATATCCTGGTAGTAAATTCCCCACGACAAGCACCTATTCAAGATCTGTACAAGAATGGCTGTTCTGCACATATACTGAATGGTTTCTTCCCTTGTGGATGAGTGCAGTAGAATCATTCTAAGGATTTACAGATATTAATAGCTGCAGGGAAAGCCAGCGAAGTCAGAAATGAGCGGAACTGAGCACCTGTTTAGCCACAAGGAACTGCAGCCAAACAGCTAACGGTGGCTCCTCTGCCTTTGCACACAAATTCAGTATACAGCTCGTCCTAGAGGCTCCTGTTGCCAATCTGATGCCCTCGTGGTGTATGAAGTCCAGCATCTTTAAATATGTTGGTTATGCCAAGCCATAGACCATACAACCATAACCAAGATGTGAGCACAAGAAACCCTTATAGAACTGCAGCAAGCAGGATCTATCTGCATCGCACTTATTCCCATTCAAGCACTTCATGATATCCAGTGCTTTAAGGGCTCTTGTTTTGAGCTTCCTGAGATGTGGCAGCCATGTAAGTTTGCTATCAAATAAGAGATCTAAAAACCACAATATCTCCTTAAAATGTAAAACAGTATCCTGCAGCCTTTGTTTTCTTTTTACACCTCTGGAACTATCATGATTAAAATAAATACATACTGTTTTCTCTGAGGAGAAATTCAAAACCTGTGCAAGCAGACCATTCTTCCAGTTGCTTAAGTGTCAACTGTAACTGACAAGAGGAAGATATGGGACTAGACGTGGAACAGAAAATAGAAAAATCATCCACAAACAATGAGCACTGCACAGGGCTCCTCACTGTAGACGATATGCCACTGATTGCAACTGTGAACAAAGTTGTGCTTAAAATGCTCCCCTGTGGGATACCATGAACTTGGGGAAATCTGTCAGAAAGAGTATTCCTGACTCCGTACCGAAAATAATGTTCAGCAAGAAAGGACCACAGGAAAATGGGGAGGCAGTCATGAAAGTCCCATTCATGTAGCTGACAAAGTATATTGTGTCTCCACGTAGTATCGTATGCCTTTTCAATGTCAAAAAAGATGGATATTAAATGCTGTTTCCACAGGAATACCTCCTGTATAGCTGCCTCCAGTAGGGTGAAGTTATCAAGAATGGAACAATGTCTTTTAAATCCACAATGGAAATGCCTGAGGAGAGTTTGAGATTACAGAGTCCAGACTAGACATGAGTTGATCATCAACTCTAGAGTTTTTCCTACAGAGCTTGTAAGAGTGACACTCCAATAGCTGCCTGGGAGTGCGCGGTCCTTCCCTCATTTAGGAATGAGGACTATTACAGATGCCCTCCAAGGGAGAGGATATTCTCAATCTCTCCATACCTTATTAAAGAGAGCAAATAAAATTTCTTTAGATTGAGAGTTAAGGTGCCGTAGCATACCATAACATATAAAGTCTGGTGCAGAAGCAGTCTCAGGAGTGCAGCTAATGCTGTGTCCTATTGCCATATGGTGAATGGGAGGTTACAGGCCTCGGCATTGTTGGAGGCGAAAGCAAGGCATCTCCTCTCCCAAACTTCATGATGGGCACAGAAACCTGGAACTGGACTCATGGATGATGTTACATCGTTAAAGTACTCCATTGTCCTTTACAGCAGCTGAAGAGACATCCTTTTCCCATACTGCAGTGGCAGAATTTGACCGATTAGACTTTAGAAACTTGGGCCATGATTGCTTCTTGCTCTCCTTCAATGTCCACTGGGCTTTTGCTCTCACTAACCAAAAGGCTCATACGTTCTCTGCTGTTGGACGATGCATGAACCTGCCCAGCACTTCCTGCCTGTCCCATATAGCACAGACACACTGATCATTCCACCAATGAACAGCAGGTTGCCCTCTGTGACGGTCTGACAATTTAGGTATAGATGCATCAGCAGCAGCGTGGATTACATTGGTAATGTGACCAACACAATAGAGGACACTGTCCCTGTGCTCAAGCACAGCCGGCTGCTATAAAGCATCCAGTTCGCCTTGGGTAGCAGCCATTCATCGTAAGAGTCGGACAGTAGTATGAAAGTGGTCACTGGAGTGGAGGTCATCTGGCGAATGGGGGGTGACAGAGTCCGCAAGAGCAGGAGAGCAAGCTATCAAATCAACGGTGGAGAATGTCCCTGTTGCTGTGCAAAAAAGTGTCATGGAGCCGGTACACAAGAGACACTCATCCCCTTAGGCAGGTGGAGAGACTATCCATAGAATATTATGAGCATTACAATCCTCTAGGAGCACAAACAGTGGCAGAAGCTGGTCGATCAGCTCAGAAAATGCCTCGCCATGCAGTGTTGCCTGTGGCAGAAGGCAGGGGGAACTGAAGGTTACCTGAAAGGACAAAAATACACAGTGACAGCAACTGCTTGTAGTGTGGTGATTAGGGTTACAGGGGAGGAGTAAAGTGTGTCAAGACGAACACTGCTACTCCTCCCTGAGCTCTGTCGCCATGAAGGTCATCTTTTCGATGTAGACAATTACCCCTAAACACAGGAATATCGGAAACCTTGAAATGTGTTTCCTAAAACACTCTCTCTCTCTCTCTCTCTCTCTCTCTCTCTCTCTCTCTCTCTCTAGTCCGGTGTGTGTGAGGAACTTTAGTTCATCCACTTGAACTCTGAAGCCATTTAAATTCCACTGCAGGATGCCCATAATCTATTGGGAAAGTTTGTCTTTCCTTTCTCTCTGCACCTTGGCAAGGAATGTGAGGTAATTGGTGGTGGACTAGTAGGACTAGATGGGGCACCAATTGGAACCACATCCATTGCCAAATCATCAATAGCGGCAGTAGCAGCTGGTTTCACTGCCGGCACTTTAGGTACTGTTCCACTGGACTTTGACTTTGTCTTTGTGGTAGTTTTCCCTTGTTGGGCTGAAACACAGGAAGGGTCCTGAATGAGTGTGCCAGTCAGTGCCAATGGGACAGCTGCTGCTCGGTGTAATGGCTCCACATTGCAGTCTGACAAGTTTGTGTAACCGAGTCTCTGGCAAGTGCAGTGTTAGACAAGCCTGGTGTTGGCATGTGCAGCAACAGGAGCACATGTCGGTAGCGGCAGTTGCCGCTTCCATTTGTGTCATCAAACTAACTTTTAACGATGGGCTGTTTCACAGCCAATTCAAATGAGGTAGCGAATGATTGGGGCTGCATGGATTTAAACAGTTTCTGTACTTCTGCATGTGACACATGATGCGTAACTTAAAGTGCTTGAATTTTCTTTTTATCCCTATAGATGGGGCACACTCTACCCCAGACTGGATGTGAGTTAGAGCAATTAACACACTGACGGAGATGAACATTCCGCACCTGGTTCCTGACTGTTTGACCACAATCCCACAAGTAACACGACCATTACATGCAATGGTAGTATGACCAAATCTTTGACACTTGAAACACCACATGGGATTTGGAAAAAATGGGTGAACTAGTAAGCACAAGAAACCTGCCTTAATTGGGCTGGGCAGGTTTTGCGTATTGAAACTTAGAATGAATGTAGATGTTGTTTCAAGCTGCCCATCCACTCTCTTCTTCACATTTTGAACCTCCATAACACCTTCGTCTGCCCATTCCTGATGTAAGATTCTGATGTCCTCATCCATGAGGTCTTCACATGTTACCACCTCAGAGCTGCAATTTAAGGCTTTATGCAGTTCAACAGCAATAGGGTATTAACCCGATGCAGCTGCTTTTTGAAGTCTCTGTACTTCCCCTGCAGTGGCCATTTCAATCAACAATGTACATTGTGAAGTCTTTCTATTGTCTTCAGACCACACATAATACCATCTAAGCCTTTCTGGTTGTAGAATGGGGACACCTTAGCAAAGGTGCCCTCGGCTCTTTTAACTGTCACAAAAACATTTTGACACATGTGATCTGTTACTATAACTGGTTCTACATGTCTGAGGAGTATGCTCAGGAGAGGTACCCTCACAGTTTCTCTTGTTGGGATGGGTAATAGTTCTCATCAGTGGCCCACCTGATTCGCTAAGAGCAGTTTTTTAAGAATTAAAGAGGCTCCATGGTCGTCCCAAGAGCAGCTACGAAATGGATGTCCAGCCAGACAGAGCCCCACTTGCCTGGGTAAGCCTTTAACAACTGAGGTGCAGCAGATTCCCCAGAGGCCGCCCACTTATGGCTGTTTTTCCTCAACACCCATGCGTACCATCAGCATGCAATACAACTAAGTATTGAGGGTTTTTTTATTTATTTTTTAATATACAGAGGTTAGTACCATCCTTGTGACCCAGGGAGTTAAGCCAACATCCCAGGTGACACAAAACATTCCACCACCACACTGCATGGTGCTCGATGAAGCACACCCAGAGGTTAGAGTGACCGAACTGGTGGTGCTCACCAGTCCCCAGCTCGGGAAACTAGGGATCGCCAAGCCCGTACTCAGCAAATGAATGAAGAGCCCCGTGAGAGGACTAGTTGGAGGCAACTTTAATCTATCGAGTATAGAGTGTGATGTCTATGGATTCATTGCGGGTGGGAGGGGGGGGGGGGGGGAGGGGGACAGACAGTCGTGCAGAATACTTTTGAACACCTATTCTGAAGACTGTCTTTAGCAGCTTGCTTGCCAGGCCAAACACAACAGAAGTATTTTAGATCTTGTAGCTAAAAATAGGCCATACAATATTGACAATGTCAGTACAGAAACAAGGATTAGTGATCACGGTGTCATTACAGCAACTATAGTTATGAAAGTTAATATATCAGTCAAGAAGGCTAGGAGAGTATCTCTGCTAGATAGAGCAGATACACAGTTGTTAGCATCTCACTTAAGACAGTGAACTGACATCACTTAATTCCAGTAAGATGGATGTAGAGGAATTATGAACAAAGTCTAAGCACACTGAAAATCGTGGTCTGGAAAGTTATGTGGCTAGTAAGTGGATAAAGGATGCAGAACTCCAACTATGATTTACTAACAAAATTTGGAAGATGCTGAGGAAGCAGTGGATGCTGCATGCACTGTTCAAAAGAGAATTCACAGATGACAAAAAGCAATGGTTAGCAGAGATTCAAACATCTCTGAAAATATCTATGGGCAAAGCATACAACAACTACAACCATCACACCTTAGCAAAAGGTCTGGCAGTGAACCCAAGAAAATTCTAGTCCTATGCAAAATCTCTAAGCGAGTCTAAGGTTTCCATTCAGTCCCTTGTTATCCAGTCTGGAGTGGCAGTTAAACATTGCAAAATGAAAGCTAATGTTTTAAATTTTATGTTCAAGAAATCATTCACACAGGAGATTCATACAAGCATACTGTCATTTGACCCTCTGACAGACTCCCATAGGGACAACATAGTAGTAAGCATCCATGGTGTCGAGAAACAACTGAAAGATTTGAAAGCAAATAATTCACCAGGTGTGGATGGAATCCCAATTAGGTTTTACAAAGAGTGCTCTACGGCATTGGCCACTTACTTATCTTGCATTTATTGTGAATCTCTTGCCTAGCACAAGTCCCAAGATTACTAACTTCGGTTTGCTGCCAAATCCTTGAACATATTCTTAGTTAGAGTATAATAAATTTTCTTGAGACTGAGAAGCTTACGTCCACAAATCAGCATCGTTTTGAAAAGCATTGCTCGTGCGGAACTCGGCTTGCCCTTTTCTCACATGATGTACTGCGAACTATGGCTGAAGAGCAACAGGCAGATTCCGTATGTCTATATTTCCAGAAAACATTTGACACGGTGGCCCATTCCAGGCTATTAACGAAAGTACGAGCATATAGAAATCCAAAGTTACAAGCATATAGAATATGTTCACAGATCTGAGAGTGGCTCTAAGACTTCTTAAGTAACAGAACCCAATATATTGCCCTCGACAGCGAATGTTCATTAGAGACAAGGGAATCATCAGAAGTGCCACAGGGAAGTATGATAGGACTGCTGCCGTTCTCTATATACATAAATGATTTGGCGGACAGGGTGAGCAGCAATCTGTGGCCATTTTCTGATGATGCTATGGCATAAAAAGTGATATGAAATGGAATGAGCATGTGAAAACTGTGGCAAATGGTCGACTTCAGTTTACTTTGAGAATTTTAGGAAAAAGTGGTTCACTTGTCAAGAAGATTGCATATAGGACGCTGGTGCAACCTACTCTTGAGTACCGCTCAAGTGTTTTGCATCCATACCAGGTTGGATTGAGGGAAGACATTGAAGCAATTCACAGGCAGGCTGCTAGATTTGTTAACGGTAGGTCTGAACAACATGTAAGTGTTACAGAGAAGCTTCAGAACTCAAATGGGAATTCCTGGATGGATGGCAACACTCTTTTTGAGGAACAATATTGAGAAAATTTAGAGAATCGACACTTGAAGCTGACTGCTCAATGATTCTACTGTTGCCAACATACATTGTGTGTAAGGACTATGAAGATAAGATTCGAGAAATTAGGGCTCATATGGAGGCATATAGACAGTCTTTTTTCCCTTGCTCTGTTTATGATTGGAGTAGGAAATGAAATGACTAGTAGTGGTACAAGGTACCCTTCGCCTTGCACCATAGGGCAGCTTGCGGAGTATGTAAATAGATGCAAATGTAGATAATTCTGTATATGATGTTTCAATGAACTAGTAACATAACTTGAACATAAACACATTATTCTCATACCTTTCCTTACAAGAATTTTAATCACTGTTCTCCATGGCATGGTCCACCAATGCACCATCCAAACTATCACCCATACTGGTATTCCTGCAGTACATGAAATTGTGTCAGGTAACACTTCCTTAAACATGAAATTTGGTCTCATCTGTCCAAATGATGTGTTTTTCCAAACAAGGATTTTCCTTCAGCATTCCTAGCCATTTTTCTGTAAAGTCCAAGTGCCTATCTGGATGATCATCTTTAAGATCATTTATCAAACAAGGATGACATTGCTTTCATTTCAGAATCTCCATTATTTTCTGAAGTGTTGTGTGTAAAATGTTCAACACACTTCTTACTGAAACACTGTGTCTACAATTACAAATACTACAGTCAGTCAATCATCATATACATAATTACGGGCCACCCTGTACTTCAAAAATTACATTCTTAGGAGAAGCCTCTGAACCCTTCAGCATTAAGTCATGAGTTCAGCAGGGCAATGGACTCTCTGTTTCTCTTCAATTTGGTATTAGATAAGGTCATCTCTAAAAAGTGCCATCACAGAAGTTACAAAGAAAACCATATGTACGAGGACAGTAACTGTGAAGAATCTATGAGTAATTAGAGAAATACTTCAACTGATTGAAAAAAGAAGGAAGCACAAAAATATTCATGGAAATTCAGTAATTCAGAAACATAAGTCATTTAGGAATGAAATAAATAGGAAGTGTAGGAACTAAGGTGAAATGGCTGCATTAAAATTGTGAAGAAATCGAAAAGAAAATGACTGTCGGAATGACTGACTCAGTACACAGAAAAGTCAAAACAACCTTTGGTGAAATTAAAAGCCAGGGCAGTAACATAAAGAGTGGAATGCCAATTCCACTGTTAAATGCAGAGGAGGGAGCAGATAGGCGGAAAGAGTACACTGAGGGTCTCTACGAGGGAGAGGACTTGCCTGGCGATGTGATGGAAGAAGAAAGAGGAATGACAGGGAAGAGATAGGGGATCCAGTATTAGGAGCACAATTTAAAAGGGCTTAGGATGACTTGGAATGGGAAATGACGTCCCGTGGTTCTTGACAGAGCGTAGAGGAACGATGCGGCAGACCTGCACCGCTGTACTAGGAAAGGTCGTAATGGAGGTGGTTTGCCATTGCCTTCCTCTGACTGTAATTGGGATGGATGAATGATGATGATGTTGATGATGATGATGATGATGAGGATGACAACAACACAACAACACCCAGTCATCTTGGGGCATGTGAAAATCCCTGACCCAACCGGAAATCAAACCCGGGACCTTGTGCTTGGGAAGCGAGAACGCTGGCGTGAGACCACGAGCTGCGGACTTAGGATGACTTAAGATTAAATAAAGCAGAAGGGATAGATAATCCAAAATCCCCAGGGAAGTAGCAATGAAAGGACTACTCACGTTGGAGTATAGACTCTAAGATTGGCAATACACCACCAGACTTTCTGAAAATCATCCCACACAATTCCAAAGATAGTGAGAGCTAACAAGTGCAAGAATTATCGCACAATCAGCTTAACAGCACCTGCGTCCAAGTTGCTGACAAGAATAACATACGGCAGAATGGAAAAGAAAATTGCGGGTCTGTCAGATGACAATCAGGTTGGCATTAGGAAAGGTAAAGGCACTGAGAGGCAGTTCTGAAGTTGTGGTTGATAATGAAAGCAAGGCTGAAGAAAAGTCAAGACATGTTCATAGGATTTGTCAATCTGGAAAAAGCATTTGACAAAGTCGAATAGTGCAAGATGTTCAAAATTCTGAGAAAAATTGGGGTAGGCTGTAGGGAAAGAGGAGTTATATACAATATGTGCAAGAACCAAGAGGAAACAATGACTGGATGATCCAAAATGAAGTGCTTGGATTAAAAAGTGTGAAAGACAGGGGAGTAGTCTTTTTCCCCCTACTGTTCAGTCACATTGATAAAGAAATGATGGAAATAAAAGAAAGGTTCAAGAGAGAGATTAAAATTGAAGGTGAAAAGATATCACTGATGATTTTGCTATCCTCAGTCAGAGTGAAGAAATACAGCATTTGTTCAATGGAATGTCTACTGAGTACAGAATATGGACTGAGAGTAAACCAAAGAAAGGTGAGAGTAATGAAAAGCAACAGAAATGAGAACAAAAAGAAACTTAATATCAGAAAAGAGCGTCATGAGATAGATGAAGTTTACGAATTCTGCTACCTAGGCAGCACAATAACCCATGATGAACAGAGCAAGGAGAACATAAAAAGTAGACTAGCACTGGCAAAAAGGGGATTCCTGACAAAGAGAGGTTTGCTGTATCAGACATAGGCCTTAATTTGAGGAACAAATATCTGAGAATGTGCGTTTGGAGCACAGAATTTTATTGTAGTGAAACACATATTGTGGGGAAACCAAAGTGCACTGAAAAGGTACGGAATGAGGTGGTTCTCTGCAGACTCAGTGAGGAAAGGAATATGTGGAAAACACTGACAAGGAGAAGGGATATGATAAGAGGACATCTGTTCAGATTAGGGAATAACTTCCATTGTACTAGAGAAGCTGCAGAGGGTAGAAACTGTAGAGGAACACAGAGATTGGTATACATCCAGCAAATAATAGGGGATGTAGGTTACAACTGCTACTCTGAAATAAAAATGTTGGCACAGGAGAGAAATTCATGGTGGACCACATCAAACCAGTCAGGAGACGGATGACTCCATAAAGGCCATGAGGGAGCGGGATAAAGAACAACAAGAGAAAAACATGAAAGGAATCCATCCAGCACAAGAAGGAAGATTCAAGGTGAAATGTCTCACTTTTCGTGACAATACTGACTGTAATAATATCTGATGACAAAACAGATGCAAACATTTCACAAAATTGCAGATAACCAAATCATATGAGAAAATAGAATACATTTAATGCAAGCACAACAGAAAAAAGTATACACAAATATCACACAGAAACATCAAAAGAATTGATAATTTCAGATATTTGGGAGAACAGATACAACAAATGCATTAGATAACACTACAAGGAAAGAAACATCAAAGAAAATGGAATTAGCATACAAACTCGCTAAAAAACATCATCATAAAATATCAGTACCATTCCAGGCAAAAATTAGACACTAAGCAACAGAATAAATGACAACAGGATAACCAAAAATTTTTCAATTTCATTTCCATATTAAAAAACTTCATAGGATGTCCAAAAGATACAAGAAGGGATTTTAGAAGACTTAAAATCACAGTAGATACCATACAGCACAGGGAAGATTACAGGGCCATCAGCCAGGGCATGAAATTCTGGGACTATAGTCTTAGTTTCTATGCATGTTAGAATTGGCCAACTCAAGTAAAAAGAAAGGGAGGGTCAGCATGAGTGTTTAGAAGTATATTCAGATTAGAGTCTTGGCACTTTTGCTTCAGAGAGTGTTAATTATGTTCTTTATTATTATACAACTGAAGTATGTTTACAGATATGTATGTGCTTCATACATTAATGATTTGCATAAATGTCACATGGTACAGTCAAGTTCTCATACTTGGGACAGAATCCTAACTTGGGACATTTTGTCACCTTTTATGTTGACAGTTGGCACAGCTCTATGGGAGATTCTAGCTGGTTGCCAATTCAGTGTAAATAAAGTTCAATTGTTGTTCCAGTGAACAGAGCTCCAGTTTGTGAATTGTTCTTGCAATTAAGGTGCACTATTTAAGCTAAAATCTTTGCTAAAAACATGAAAATTTTTATATTCATGATAACTGGGTATCTGGAAGTTACCTTGTATGCATGTAACTCTAATAAAGTACATAGCTGGTATCACTTAAGTGTTGTAATGAAAGCCTAGCCATGATTTTTTGTTTAAATCTTCATGTGTTTGACATGTATGTACTTTTACAATAACAGTCACACTTAAGCCAAACTTTGGATGCTGTTTTAAGTCAGGACACAAAACTGATTCAAAATAATTGATAGGTTATTTTTATATTATTGTTTTACTTTTGAGTTTTAGTGAGGGAAAAGATATGTTTGATCATACACGACTTTGAAAGCCTACTATATCTTCAGTGAAAGTGCCATACAGAATGCAGCTGAAGCCTTAAAAATTGAATGAGCTATTGGAAAAAGAAGAAGAAGAAGAAGAATTCAGAGTTTCAAAGTCATTGATTCAGAGGTGGGTAAAAATGTACTGCCGAGTCCTTATAGCTGGGCCACTGTTTTCAACCACAATGAAGAAAAAGTTATATCCAATTTCTCAGCTTTTTAAAAGTGGAGTGGGGATTCTCATTTGCAATCTTTGACATTAGATGTGCTGTGGAGAAGTTTCTTGATAAAAAGGGAGTGGTGGAAACTTGATACAAGAACAATTTCCACAGCTCAAAATAGGCAAAGACACATTTATCAAGGCAAAATAATGAGCTAAAAACTCGAATGTGTAATAACATTACATGAGCCAGGACAGCTGTTACACCTGAGCCTACAGATGAAAATTATAATGAACTGGCCAGTTCCTTAAAAGAGATGTCAGCCCATGCAAATGACAGTTTTAGTGAGTCTACTATGCAAGATAATGGAGGGAAAACAAAACTTATTGTAAACAGAAATACAAGCTTCCACAGAGGATAATGGATGTTGCAAGGAAAAATTTTTCTGTTATGTTTTTGGGTGCAGCTAATGGGGTTTTATTTCCACCTTATGTGGTTCACAAGCTGAATAACCTGTTTAATGCATGGACAAAAGGTAGGCCTATAAGCGCAATATACCACAGGACCGAGTCAGGCTTGACAGAGTGAATTCCTTTTGAACACTGGTTTCAGACTGTTGCTCTGCCCTATCTTAAAGACTAGGAGATGTTCCTACAGCGATTATAGGTGAAAATGTAGCTAGCCATATATCAATCAGCATTGTCGAGCAGTGCTCCAAGAACAATATACACTTCATTCTACCTCCACCCAAGAGCACACATTTATGTCAGCCATTGAATTTGGCTTTTTGCAGACTGCTAAAACAGGAAGCTGTTGTCCGAGTGGAAAATGAAAAACAGAAAATCAGCAAGAAAAGATCAGTTCCCAAATTATTAAAAAAAAAAAAAAAGCACTGGATGCAATTCAGGTTAACATATCTACCAATTGGAAAGATTGTTTAAAAAAGATCGGAGTCGTCCTGCTGGAAAAGGCTGTAGTTCTCAAATATTCACCTACAGTGTCAACGACAAATGACTCAAATAATGCATCATGATCTACAGCAGAGCATGGTCGGAATCCTTTAAGGAATTTCTAGGATCAGCATGGGAAAAAGATCACTGTCACCATAGAATGGGGGGGGATTGAGAATGATGTAGTACAGGTACCCGAAAACCTAGAAGAAACCAAAGGGCAAAAGAAAAAGTCTGTCACAAAGAAGTCAGATAAATGCAACAAGAAAATAATGAACAACTTACGGACATACGATGAGTCTTAAGGAACAGGAAGTGTCTGCAACATATCACTCCATAACAACAATTCTTCAGTTGGTGGAGATAGTTCTCTATTATTTAATGAAGATTTATGCCAGTGATTAGAAACAGAAACTTAGTTTGAGCAAATATTGGTGAATAAAGAATTTTGTAATCGTTAAGGTCACCTACTACAAAGACAAGAAGATAAAACATGAAAAGGTCTTTATAGGCGAGTTATTGGGCAAGAAAAACAGCAGAACAAAATTACATTTACATCTACATCCATGCGACTACTCTGCAATACACAATTACATTCCTGGCAGAGGGATAAATGAACCACCTTCAAGCCATTTCTCTACTGTTCCACTCTTAGAACAGCACAAAGGACAAACCAACACTTAAATCTTTCCATGTGAACTCTCTGATTTCTATTATTTTATTACAATGATCAGTTCTCCATATGTGGGTGGGCACCAAAAAATTTTTTGGAGTCAGAGGAGAAAGTCGGTGACTAAAATTTTGTGAAAAGACCCTGCTGCAATGAAACATGCCACACCGACTCTCATACTGTAACTGTGACTCTCCCCTCCCCTCCCACCCCCACCCCCCACTTTGTGATAATACAAAAGAAGCTGCTCTTCTTTGAACTTTTTCAATGCCCTCTGTCAAGATAATCTGATGCGGATCCTATACCCTGTAGCAGTACTCCAGAATAGGACGGGCAAGCATAGTCGCATCTTCTAAGTGTTCTACCAATAAATCGCAGTCTCTGGTTACCTTTGCCAACACCATTATCTATGTGATCATTCCAATTTAAGTTATTCATAATTGTAATCTCTAAGTATATAGTGGAATTTCACAACATTTAGACTTCTGTGAGCTATTATGTAACCAAAACTTCGTGGATTCATCTTAGTACACACCTGGCTAACTTAACATTTTTCATTATTTACAGTCAACTGCCTCTTTTAGCACCATACGGATCTCTTATCAATAATTTTGCAATTGGTTTTGATCTTCTAATGATTTTACTAGATGATAAACAACGGCATTATCTGGAAACAACTTAAGACAGCTGCTCAGATTGTCTCCTAAATTGTTTATATAGATAAAGAACAGCAGAGGGCCAATAGCACTGCCTCAGGGAATACCAGAAATACTTCTGTTTTACTCAATGACTTTCAGTCAATTACTAGAAACTGTGACCTCTCTGACAGGAAATCATGAATCCAGTTACAAAACTGAGATGATATTCCATAAGCACGTAGTTTCAGTACATGACACTTGCGTGGTACAGTGTCAAAAGCTTTCTGGAAATCTAGGAATACTTCCTTGTCAAACGCCAGAATATCACTTCTGTTTCACTCCATGACTTTCCATCAGTTACTATGAACAGTGACTTTTCTGACAGGAAATCTCATATCCAGTTGCACAGCTGAGATGATGCGACTTAGATATGCAATCTGATTAGAAGTTGCTTGTAAGGAATGGTGTCAAACATATTCTGGAAATCTAAAAATATGAAATCAATTTGAAACACCCTGTCAACAGCACTCTTTGCTTTGTGTAGATAAAGAGCTGGTTGTGTTTCAGAAGAACGATATTTTCTGAATCTGTGTCATCTATTAATAAACTGTTTTCTTCGAGCTGATAGTCTGTGCAGTGGATTACTCCTACTTCATAGCTGCCGACACGGACAAGGGGCTATTAGTAATCACATGGCAAATACAAAGGAGGCTCCATGGCCCCATCCCAGAAAATTTCAAAAATTAGAAGCCTAATTTAGGCTAACACTTTGGTGTTACAACATTGCTATCTGAATTTGCTGCAGTATTTGGAGACCTTTTAGAGTATTTACTTTTTTTATTGTGATCATTTTTCACTTTCCTTCTTAGTGCAATCAACATAAGTAAAGTACTAATACTGGTACTTTGAACATCTACAGAAGCTTCCATCATATTATTTTTTCACTTTCACTCTGGATATTAGTTTTGCATTATGATTTGCTTTAGGCTTGTCTTATAGAAACTGTTAACAGTTGCTGAACGAACACAAAAAAGTCTAATTCCTTGCATTTTTGAGAAAACAACTAAAAAACTCCTTAGCAGTTAACACTATACACATGTAGTGCTTTTGAATTCTAAAATTGTGAATAAAATCACCAAACACAGATAAAGTCACAAAATTACTGAAAACTGATCAGTCAATAATAATTTACTCCCGGCAAAAAAAAAAAAAAAAAAAAGGAGACTGCCATTAAGTATAGATAAATGGGTGAGCTGTGCATCTTATGACATTATATGGTTAGAGAAACTTGCCTCCATGGAAAAATCGCAATAGCTTAAATATGAATATCGGTAATATTGTGATGCAACTTTGTTCAAAAGCAATTTTATTCCGCTTCTTTAAACTAAAAAATAAATAAATGTCAGGTGGCACCAGGACCTGGTGCAAATCTTTCAATTGGATGTCACTTTGGCGATTTGCATATCCTCAACACCAACGGCACCGAGTTTTCCCTGAATGATCCCCCACCCAATTACTAGCCAGGCAATGTTGCTTAGCTTCAGTGATTGGGCAGGAACTCATGTGGGAAGGCCTTTGGCTACCCTTTAAGCTGACAAGTGCAGAAAGAAAAATTTTCATCACCACTCAGCATAACCTACGTAAGTAGCCATCATGGCAAAATCATTCACAGAAAGATTTACTACATATTACTGACGGAAATCATTAAAATCTATACAACATTTTAACAGTACAGTATATGATTAGTGAAATTTAAACAATGCCTTTTCAAATTTTTTAAAACATCAAATTGTAAAACGTCTATTTCCTTAACATTTTTAGCAACTTTCTGTAACTCCATAGTTAAATTGGCAAATCCATAACAGTTACAGATAATGTGTGATCATTAGCAGCCATGCTAGTTCCTTTCTCAAGTACTGGTGTGACCTGTTCAACTTTCCAGCCTTTACGTTCTGATCTTTCATCGAGCACGTGACTGTATATGATTGCTAAGTTTAGAGCTATCCTATCAGCGTACTCTGACAACAATCTAAGTGGTATACAATGTGGACCGGAGAACATTCCTTTACTAAGTGATTTAAGCTGCTTTGCTACACTGAAGACATCTACTTTTAAGTTACTACTCATGTTGGCAGTTGTTCTTTATCAGATTCTTACTTTGTCTTCTTTGGTGAAGTATTTTTGGAAAATTATTTCTAGTAACCCCCGCTTTAATGCCTTTTCACACTGGAGATCATGACACATCAAAAAATTCCACAATGCATTGCAAATGAAGACATGTCAAGGGACCATCACATCACATATTTTATTATTGTGCTTTGTTTTCATGGCAACCTGCTAATGTTCCATAACAAATTGAATATTTTTTCCACTGAGTATTCTTCCACAAGTGGGGTCAGATACCTGAAAGCGAAAAATTATTTGCATTTTACTGTAACAGCAATTAAATATCATTTCAGATAATGGAAATAGCCTGTCTATTTGTTTGCGTGCTATGATTTCATTTTTGTTTAAGAAGTAACTTCATACGGAATATTGTGCATCATGATTAAGGTTATTCATGACTGGGTAAATAGCTGGACAATTTGTTATGCCTCAACATATAAATGTGCAGACTATTATAGACAATAATACCCTGTGTAATTCTAGAGAAAAAATTCTCAAGAGTTAAGATTAGAATTGTTCTGCACCATTACTATACCATTTCTATAATGTATATTTTTCTCTCTTTTACAGTGTTCTCATTTCTCTAGAGTATATATGGCATACACACTTATATTCTGGATCTAGCATTATTGTATTTCTGTTGCTGGATGCTATTCTTGTCACCAAACAGGCACTTTAATCAAAGATGGATGGGAAATTCATATATGCGATTCATGAATTGTAAAAAATATTTTTCTGTGTGTTTCAATGGTTTGTTGCATTTCAGGGGCCAATGAGGGGGAAAAGCCAGCATTTGCCCGTAAAGTGTGAGAAGCCATCCAAATCTCACACTCTAGCTGACCCGAGTTCATAATATGGTGGTATGCATAGGGTGTTAAACAGCAAGGTTATCGGCGACTTGTATTCAATGCAAATGGTCATTAATCTGTTATCTCTCTAGTTTCTCAAGCAGGACTGATTAATAGTGTATTTCCAGATGTCCTACTGAGTTGTTCCCATTCTATACCACAAAATGGAAACAACAACTCTGTAGAACATCTGGTAACATGCCATTACTCATTAATCTGTTTTTTGGATTCAATATGAGTCTGGTTTACTACTTCATTTTGCAACCTAGTGTTCTACAAGTTATATTGATTGAGCAGGTCATTTCTGTTATCTAAATATTTCATTAAGTGAATATTGAAATCTCCACAAATATTCATTCACTCCCCTTTCATAACTCACACAATGTTTCTAGTTTTGTAATGTAAACTTGAAACTTTCCTAGCAGGAATTATGCCATTAGGTAGAATTAGTTTATGGATATTGCTGGGAGCAAAAACTGTCCATTTCAAAAGATATGAATTTTATGATATTTTTAATATTAAGTTAAAACTAATCCATTATCCCAGTTCCTCACACAAAAATAAGATGCTAACACTTTACAAAGGTATTTTATAAATGTGTACCTCTGCCTGAAATATTAGCACAACTCCTCAACGGGCTTGTTCTGACGAGGAACCACATGGGATTTAATTATTCCTCATATTTAGTTGTATGGTGTGGAAAGGTTTGGGCTTTACGGCAGCTTTTTTCCTGGGGCTGGAGATGTTGCTAAACCATGCCCAATCCAGGTACCTTGAAACTGTTCACCTGAATGGAAAAGTGCGCTGGGGCTCAGTTCTGCAGGAACCACACGAGGCCCAATTCCCTTGTATTCCAGCTGAAGTATTAATTCTGTTTGCTACAAGTCCATGTAAGAATTTCCTTCCACACACCCTTCAAAAAAATATTGTCCAAACTGGTATCATGATGAGATCTCACTTCAGTCAACATGAGGCCACTTTCTTTCCAACTCTGGCACATACTGGACATCTTCCTTTGATTAAAAAACCACATTCCCTGGATGTGAACTTTTATATTTTGCATATTCATCACAAAATAACACTCTTGAATGACCCAAGTGGTTCCTTGGATAGCATAGTAAAGGAAGTAAATGTGTTTGATATGTCCTTGATGAAATGTCAACAATGGAAGGAGTAACAGTAATGCTGACCAAATAATTGAGATTTTCAGTAGTCAATAGGCACATGACATAAACTGAAAATTGTGCTAAGGTTTTTGGTAATATCCCTCAGATTTGACTACAGAATATACACACACACAACGTATGGCTACCTTATCCCAAACACCTACATTGTAGCAGCACTTCAGTTTAATTAGAAGGGAGCCACTTTAAGGTTGGAGAGAGAGTGCTCAACATAGGTTGAAATGTAGCCTTAAATGGTTCTATACTGAGCACTATCAATCTCACAACTGATAACATGACTGAATGAGGGGAAAGTGACTAACCATGATGTGGTCAGTTACAACTTGACATGATTGAAGAGTACTCAACCAAAATCTTCCGTAAAGTGAACCACTTGATACGACAGGAGGCTAAGAGTTTTTATAAAATTGTGAATATGGTTCAGAATATTTCTACTTCAACCAAATTTTATGTAGCATTGTGCAAGTGCATTTGGAAACTTTCCAAAGCGCACAGAAGGCTGCAACTCCTGCTTCAGGTCACACTCGGAAAATTCATTGACAAAAACATCGGTCTAAATTACACTTCCAAATCTCTTTTTAATGTGGTCACACACTGTTGAGTGTGGTATGCTAAGTTCAGCTGCTTTTTGTGAATCAATTTCAATGGAGACATCCATTAATTGATCAACTGTGTCACACATTTCCTCTTACATTTTCTTACGTCCACTACCTAGTCTGCCTTTTTACTGCCTGAAACAAAGCATTTTTCTTGCAGTCAAGTATGTTTGGTTTATGAGGTCCTGCCAAAGTGATCTAAAAATGTACTCATTTCATTGAATTCCACAGTTCATTGAATTCAATGAACTAGTTTCTTGCTGAAATCTAGATCTGCCAATAAAATTTTAAAAGAATGACCGATAGCTGAAATCTATTATTTAAAAGTCAATATAACAGTCACTGCGTGCAACAGCCTTCTGAATGGAAGGTAACCTGATTTTTGAGGAATGTTATTTAGAAAATTTAGAGAACCACCATTTGAAGCTGACTGTAGAATGCTCCAACTGCTGCCACTGTACATTTCGCTTAAGGACCGCAAACATAAGAGAAATTAGGGCTCATATGAAGGCATATAAAAATTGTTTTTCCCTTGCTCCATTTGCAATTGGAACAGGAAAGAAAATAACTAGTAGTTCTGCAATGCACCCCTCATCACACATCATTTTTTGTGGAGTATGTATGTAGATCCAAGAAGCAAGAAGAAACTTTGTATTGATTTTAGCACTAAGTTTCTCAGCTTCACTGCACTGTTGATTTCATACCACAGGTCTGATGATGAGGTTTTTCTGAACCTTGCCATGAGATGGTTAAAAAAATGGCAACCAAGACAAGTGTATTACCATTTAGTACTGAAGCTCAAAGCTGGTCGCAGGTCTTTTGTGAAGTCTTTTGTCTAAAGAGGGGGGGGGGGGGGGGGAGGGGGATCACACAGATGTTCAGCTCTGACATTTAAAAGCAGGTAGAGATGGGCTAAAATTGTAATGAGTCCTGCATTGCAGAAGTTTAACATTTGTCATGTATCTCAAAAATCTCCTGGAACTGGCAGACTGCTGCACAATGGAAAGGATTTATGTCACTCATATCACAAAATAGTCCTGGGACTATTGGAAGTAGTGGAGTGAGAGAATGCTGTCAATGTGTATGAAGCACAAAAAGAAATACCTAAATTTGCGAAAATTGACACCAAAATCTGCAAAAAAATATCACTGAACGTGGCCATAAAATAAAACATTTCCTTCCTAATGTTAGAGGAGGAGAATCAGTGTTTAAAGATCCTGATGACAAACGTGGTCATTAGAGATGGAGCTCAAGCTCAGATCAGATAAGGACGGAGAAGGAAAATAGCCATACTCTTTCAAAGTAACCATCCCACATTTGCCATAAGCAATTTAGAGAAACCACGGAAAACCTAAATCAGGATGCCCGAATGCGGGTTTGAACCATCGTCATCCTGAATGCGAACCCAGTGTGCTAACCACTACACTACCTCATTTGGTTTTTCCTAATGCTAGCTATAACCTTTTTCCCTTCTGATTTCTCCTATTAGACTTTCTATCCAATCACTAAACAAATATTTTTGATTTTCAGTAAAAAGCTACTTCTGAATTTTAATGACTATTAACAGTCAACATATTACTTCATTTCTTTATGTGTGTGTCTTTTGTTCAGCATTTATTTTTTCCCATTTACTTTAATTGCGTCTTATATATTTGTACCTACTTGCATGCAGGATCTCATTTGCTTTTTGTACAACCCATTCTCTCTTCTTTGAGATACAGTAGCTTTTTCATTCTATTTGTAGACTGCATACATTTGCCATCTGAAGAACTATTTGGGCTACTAATACACTCTGAGACAAAAAACACACACCATGAAGGAATTATCCAAATGATATTGAACTCTCCTGGTCACTGGGCTGTATGGCCAGTGACAGGTTGGTATCCCACCCCTGTCCAATGTGCCTCCAGACTCACCTTTGGCTTGGAACCTCACTGATTGGAGTATAATTGTCTTCATTGATCAGTTATGCTTTGAACTGATCCACGATGACCAGTGAAGATGTGGCCCAAGACATCCTGAATAGCGGTGGGATACCAACCTGACTGTTGCTCACTGTATGGCTCGACAACTAGGAAGGATTGTCTGGGGTGTCATTTCATTTCATTTCATTTCATAGCAGGACCCCTTTGGTTGTCACTTTTGACACTATTACAGCACAGTGGAGTGTCAATAATATTCTACACCCCGTTTTGTTTCCCTTCACAGCACACCATCCTGGATTTACATTTCAACAAGATAACACCCACCTGCATGAAGTGGGAGTTTCTACTGCTTGTCTTCATGCTTGCCAAACCCTATCTTGGCCAGTAAGATCACTGGATCTCTCCCGAACTGAGAATGTCTGCAGTATTAGGGGCAGAGCCCTCCAACCAGTTCGCGATTTTGATTACCTAATGTGCCAGTTGGACAGAATTTGGCATGATATTCCGCAGGAGGACATCCAACAACTCTATCAATCAATGCCAAGTTGAATAACTGCTTGCATAAGGGCCAGAGGTGGACATCTGCTAAATTTCTCAAACTTTTTCCCTTGAATAAATCATCCAATTTTTCTGAAATTGTAACCATTTGTTTGTTTGTACATGTACATCACATCCGATGTTTTTGAATACTGAATAAATTTTCAACAGCCGAGATTCAGTATTCATAATACTACAGATCACCCGCAAGTTGGCAATGTCAGAAGAGTACATCTACCGATTTCCACCCCATTCAGGTAATTCCTTCATGATGGGTCAGTTTTTTGTCTTAGAGTATCAATTGCTAGCAATACATAGATCATGCATTGATGAAGACAATCTTTGTCTTGTACATACAAAGTACCAGTTGGCAGCAGTAGGTTCTATTAAAGAACAGTGCTAATACAGATATTATGATTAGTGCAGTGAGGTACTATTGAACAAATGTCATTCACTTCGGAATGTTCAAATCTGAGGTCAAGCTACTTGTTCAATGAACAAGTAACTGTACGTACAGATCATGTTATGCTTATGAGATTTGTCATAGTATCCGATTTGTTGATCTTCCATGGTACAAAAAACTTTGTTATCCAAATCAGGTTCACTAAAATTTTGTCATCAAGAGATAGTTTTTCTTTAAAAAAAAAAATAGTGTATCGTCGAAATGATGCCTGTGCAACCTGAAAACAGAATTTTTTAAATAATGTGCCATTATTAGTTAAACATTATTGATATGAATCAACAAGGCTTGTGGACCTTTTACTAATTGTTGCTGAATATGAAGAAAAGTGGTGGCCAAAAAAACAGAAGCACTTAGACATATAATTTATGAAAAAAATAATTATCTGTGACTGATACTTTCCTGAAGAAAACTGCAGGTTGTCAGTTTGTCTGTCTTGATGCATGTTGCTACTATGTTACACATCATGTTTTCCATAACACTAGTAGGGAGCAAACTGCCCTTTAATGGGCCGTGTTCTCTCTTTTCTCCTCCATTGTAGTAAACAATCTTATTTATCAGCATTTTAATCTGTGTGTGAACTAAATACAGCCAACACATTACAGAGCCAAGTTAGTACAACACTGATTTTCCATCGGCCTACATTTTCACGTATCTGTACGAGTCTTCATTATTGTGTCATCAGTTGAAATTGAAAATGGATATCCTTTCCCAGGGAACAGAGTTGGGAAATTTATTTTATTACTATTTTCCTTATACGTGGACACAAAACATATTTGACAGGTAATTTACTTTTGGCATGCACTGCATCCTAATTTCAAGGTTGACAGAAAAAAGTTTGTATCAATAAGAAGTATCAGTTACACTGATATCAGTTGATGAGTTGCATTTAAGTCTACAGGCTTTCGTGGCCATTGTCACTGAAGTTAAAATCTTCTGGGTCATTAAACCACATCCTATTTCCTCTAAAATAATCGACGTTTCAAACCCTCTGCTGGGATCTTCCAGTGTTCACTACTGCTACAACACTGTCAAAGATTAGTGTTGCATTCGTGCTGGAGAAGTGGTAATATGGGGGCCACCAATAGTATCCACAAGAGTTTAGCCAATAACACCTCTTCTTCTGCATCAGAGTGGGAATATTAGCCTATGATGATGGTCCACCAATGGTAGCCATAAGAATTTTAATGAATATTACCACTTCTCCAGCATGAATGCAGGAAAACTCCCCTTTATAAGAGAACATGACACTGGTCTCTGACGGTGTTCTAGCAGTAGTGGACACAGGAAGATCCTGAGAAAGCTCTCAGCAGATGGGTCAAAATGTCAATTATTTTAGAGGAAATATGACACGGCCTAATAACCCAGAAGATATTAACTTCAAAATGAAATCAATTTTATATGTCTACATAACAGTTCACACTATATGATTCTACAGATATGTGGCAGGGAGAAAAATATTCATTCTTCTGTAATAGTAAACATACCTTGTGAAAACAGGTAAGAACCAGAGTTTCCTGTTGTCTCCAAAAACTTCCTGGAAGTTGTTATATGTCCCCAAGCTGAACCCATCTTTGTCAGCACCCGTACGAAAAACCGGAGGTCTAAAGGCCTCTGAAGACAAAAATTAGGAAAAAATGGTAACATTATTTTTCTTCTTCTTCTGTGAAGCCTCAAAAGATGGAAAATTCTAATCAAAATATTAAATAGTTTCTGTTAACTCTCATTCAGCCCATTCTTTCCGTTTTTTCACCACTAATACCATTGACATCAATCTTAAAATTTATTGCTCCTAATAAAATTCTGATACGTTGTTATAGTGTCAATCTTTCACCTGAGGAAAATAACTCAAGCCCTTACATGAACTTCAGTAAGAGGAAGTTCTGTTTCAAGCCAACATGAACCTCTCATATAAACATTATAATCAAAGAATAAATTGCGCGAGGTGGCAATGTATTATCAGAAATAATGGCTTAAAACCAAAATGAGCTGAAAACTATGTTTTTAAGGAAACCTTTACACCATTTCATAGTCACAGGACACCTGCACAAGCTGTACATTACAAACTTAACAATTGAAAACAACCCTTTTAAATCATCTATCAGTATCATAGCTGCCAAGTTGGCTGTGGTTGCATCGCAACACAGAGCACAATTCTTATCATAACATATCCTTTCCAATTTTTACTCATACTGTAAAACTGATATAGTTGAGAGAAACTATATTTTACACATTACCCATTTCAATTGGATAACTTTTGTTCAGTGGTGTGATGTGCATTGTTATCATCAGTAGTAGTAGTAGTAGTAGTAGTAGTAGTAGTAGTCACAGGACGCAAAACAGCTGAGGTCATAAGCATCTGTGTCATAACTTGTGAATGGTCAGTTACTGGAAAAGCTGAAGTTTATAATACTCAGGGCCTAATCGACTGTAGCTGAGAGATAACTAAAAACAATCACTTCCCCTTTTAGGAGGATGCTCAAACAATTTAAAATCAAATTTCCTTCACCATATTACTATGATGAATAAAGTGACTAACCATGATGTGGTCAGTTACAACTTGACATGATTGAAGAGTACTCAACCAAAATCTTCCGTAAAGTGAACCACTTGATACGACAGGAGGCTAAGAGTTTTTATAAAATTGTGAATATGGTTCAGAATATTTCTACTTCAACCAAATTTTATGTAGCATTGTGCAAGTGCATTTGAAAACTTTCCAAAGCGCACAGAAGGCTGCAACTCCTGCTTCAGGTCACACTCGGAAAATTCATTGACAAAAACATCGGTCTAAATTACACTTCCAAATCTCTTTTTAATGTGGTCACACACTGTTGAGTGTGGTATGCTAAGTTCAGCTGCTTTTTGTGAATCAATTTCAATGGAGACATCCATTAATTGATCAACTGTGTCACACATTTCCTCTTACATTTTCTTACGTCCACTACCTAGTCTGCCTTTTTACTGCCTGAAACAAAGCATTTTTCTTGCAGTCAAGTATGTTTGGTTTATGAGGTCCTGCCAAAGTGATCTAAAAATGTACTCATTTCATTGAAATCCACAGTTCATTGAATTCAATGAACTAGTTTCTTGCTGAAATCTAGATCTGCCAATAAAATTTTAAAAGAATGACCGATAGCTGAAATCTATTATTTAAAAGTCAATATAACAGTCACTCAATCTTTGGTTCAAGCTGTATCTGCTAAAATATCTGACAATTCAGATGGAAAACACACATTAAAATGTAAATGGTTATAAAATCGGCAATGAGTCAGAAAATGGCACACCGTCCATGGTTAGTTGCAGTAAGCACAGTGGTGCGGGATCTCCACCTACCAAATGACAGTGACAAACAACAGTGCCCAACACATAGCCGAGCTAAAAGTATCTCCTCATGAGGAGAAGGGCAAGGGGAAGGTGTCCAAGCTGATGGGAGGTGTTTAATTTCCCAGAATTTGTCTCCATATAGAGAAGAATATTGTTCATGACAGAGGGACATTATGTTCCTACATGCAGCAACACAGAGATCATCTGAAGGGACAGAATAGCTAAAAGGTCTAGGCAGTCTGCCAGCAGCCTTGGTAGCAGTATCAATAGCTTCATTCCCTGACATTCTGAGGCGGCCTGAGAATCACATGAACATCACGTTGGCTCCACCAGCAGCGAGTGAGTGAGTGAGTGAGTGAGTGAGTGAAGGCATTTGTGGATTCATTGTACTAAGGAGTGGTATATGTATAGTACACAGAGGCTCTGAATGGTACTAACAAGGGAACCTCCCCATTGCACCCCTGTCAGATTTAGTTGTAAATTGGCACAATGGATAGGCCTTGAAAAACGGAGCACAGATCAATCGAGAAAACAGGAAGAAGTTGTGTGGAACTATGAAAAAAATAAGCAAAATATACAAACTGACTAGTCCATGCACAAGATAGGCAACATCAAGGAGAGTCTGAGCTCAAGAGCGCGGTGGTCCCATGGTTAGCGTGAGTAGCTGGGGAACGAGAGGTCCCTTGGTACAAGTCTTCCCTCGAGTGAAAAGTTTACTTTCCTTATTTTCGCAAAGTTGTGATTTGTCCGTTCATTCATTGACGTCTCTGTTCACTGTAATAAGTTTAGTGTCTGTGTTTTGTGACCGCACTGCAAAACCGTGCGATTAGTAGACGAAAGGACGTGCCTCTCCAATGGGAACTGAAAAATTTGATCGCAAGGTCATAGGTCAACCGATTCCTCCACAGGAAAACACGTCTGATGTATTCTATACGACACTGGTGATGGCATGTGCGTCACATGACAGGAATATGTTGTCGACCCACCTAACTTGTACACTTGCCGAATGGGTAAAAAGATTCTTCTACCTTGACCGATTCAGGGTTTTCCTGTGGATGTGATAATCAGTCCCAAAAAAGTGATGAAAACATAACAGACGGACAGATAATAACTGTCTGAAAATAAAAAGTTAAACTTTTCACCCCATGGAGGACTTGAACCAAGGACCTCTCGTTTCGCAGCTGCTCACGCTAACCACGGGACCACGGCGCTCCCAAGCTCAGACTCTCCTTGATGTTGCCTATCTTGCACATGGACTAGTCAGTTTGTATATTTTGCTTATTTTTTCATAGTTCCACACAACTTCTGCCTGTTTTCTCGATAGATCTGTGTTCAGTTTTTCAAGGCCTATCCACTGTGCCAACTTATAACTAAATCTGAGGGGGGGTGCGATGGGGAGGTTCCCTCGTAAGTGAACTGGAACACACAATACACAACTAAGAAGCCTGTGTCATTGAATGTACTGGGTGGCCTAGTAGAGAGCAGAAAGCTCTGCAGCAAAAATCGAGCACTGGTCTAGAAGATGGTATCTAAAGGAGGAGGAGGAGGAGGAGGAGGAGGAGGAGGAGGAGGATTAATCTCCCTCATGAACATCCTTGCTACAAGTTACACATTTGGCTGCGTTTTTACAGGATATGTGAGTATGGTTATAATGCTGACATTGGAAGCAACACATTGGGTTTAGTATGTAGGGTCCAATGTTAATGACTTTATAGTCCACCTTCATTCATCTTCAATGGGAGCTCCACATGACCGAACGTTAAGAAAAGGGTGCGAGTAGGCACGAATTCTGCATCAACCCTTTACACAACCCAGTGGGCTACAGTTATACCATGATCAGATAGATAATGTCTGATATCTCCTTCAGTTATACCATCAGTCAGTCATGTGACAACATGTCAAGAATTCAGTGTTCAATGTGCCTCTACACAAAAGAGTATTCATGGAAGCTTGGCCTTAAGCAGTTTGTGGGCTTCAAAGGCACTGTCTGTCTCTAGAAGCAAATGTTCCTTTGTGTAGGCAAGTTTAGGACTTTAGTGGGCCTGCAAATGTGTCCACACATTTCTGAATGATGAATGCGTTCACTGGGCCTGGCCTTTGCCAGGAGGTACGCAATAGCCCTACCTGTCAATCCTGGTGCTGGAAGTTACACATTATGCAGTCACCCTTTACGTGTCAAATGCATGAAGCAACCTTCAAGAGTGCACAGCGAGGAAAAAAGACAAAAAGGGAGATTTCAAATGCCGAAGTTCAGGAAGGAAAGGAGAAGACAGAACAACAAAGGAGAGAAAGGGAAAAATGATACTTTCATAAGTTTCGTTTACCTGACTTTACACCAGACCTGCTCCCAAAGGGAGGGTATTAAGAATAGTACGAGGATGCAGCATGGAAAAGGAAGGAGTACTGCTAGGGCAGAGACCCCATATGCGCCAAGCACGTACTCCCAAAATAGTTGAGAGTCTCCTAGGGGGAGTGTTATCAGTGCTTTGGAATAGATTAAAGTTGTATAGCAGTGTAAGTTACAAGACCCAAGCTTTCTCCACACTTATACACTAGTTTTGTTCACAGAACACTAAGTGGTTAAGACTTTACTACTACTACTTCAACTGTCTCCAATAGCACCATAGCAGTACACTATGCCACATAATATATGACTGAAAAAAAAAAAAAAGAAAAACTTAACTCACAGCTAGATTCAGCAATTTCATGTGAGATCAAGGCAATGCTATTCTGGCCACTGTGCAATGGGACATGAAAGTGGATTAAATTAGATCAAAAACAAGAATCATAATTAACTAATTAATTAAGGCCTTCTGCAACAAAGACATGACACAGTGGCACTAACAGTTGAAGAGCATCAAGAGTCTGCTAGTATTTCCCAAGTTTCTGAGTTTTGTGTGTGCAGGCAGTGCACAAGTATCATCAGATATTTTATTTGCCAATTTGTCCATTGGTTACTGGAGCCTACAGTTAGAAAGGAGTGGTGGCACTAGCCAGACAACACATCACAAATCTAAGGTTTACTAAAGTCACAGCCAGTCATGGGTGCACAGGTAGCTCACTGATTGTTACAAATGTTCTGAACACTCTCTCATTGTCTTCAGATTTTCTGTAATGTGAATTTATCCCCGGTTCCTCTAACAAATCCATTTCATGCCCTTTATTAAGTCTTCTCCAAATCTGTGTGTGTGTGTGTGTGTGTGTGTGTGTGTGTGTGTGTGTGTGCGCGCGCGGGGGGGGGGGGGGGGGGGGGGGGGGGCTCCAATGTACTCTGTGTACCTGATGTCGAAATGTCAGCCTGTTTGTCCTAGGCAGAACATGGAGCATTCTTGGCATTTTACTTTGTATATTCCAGAGCCTCAGTATGGCTCATGATTATGCTTTACATTATGAATTAGTTTATTTAATGCAGAAAACCCAACTTCTACTTTGTGATTTTTGAAACTCTTTGCCTATGTATGGGATGCTAGAAATACATTTGTTTTTGTCTTTTTCTTTTGTGATTCACTTTGTGGTTGCATCATTCTTCACTTTGTCGAGGATAAATACTGTGCACTGAAAGTTGTGTGTGTGATGTTAAACATGTGCGAGACTCTGCACAAATGAACCATAAGGAAACCAAAAGTACAAGTTCTTCCAAATGTTGCCACTAACTACATACAAAAAACGACTAACTAAACACTGCAGCAAAGTCAACAAGACAAAGCAGCACATCACAAACATAACACGAAATGGCATAGATCAAAGAAAAAACATAATTGAAAACGGAAATCATTTCCCAAAATGTATTGTGCAGAATATGAATAAAAGAAAAATCATGATTTTATTTTATTTCTGGTAACAGAAAAGTTGTTTATAAACAAACCCATTGTTTTCACAGTCTCAGGCTTTTGCAAAACCATTTATAATAGACAGAATCACATTTACAATAGTTAAAATAAAAGTCTGAGCCTTTTCTTAGAACATAAATTATAAGTGGAATGGTCAAAAGTTGAAATTATAAAACTATGATTGAAATAAACAAATTGGTGTGTTATAAGCACCGTATACTGGTAGGTTTTCCAGCTGAAAATGGTATATTCAGCATCCACAACCTGAAAATATCTTCTAGCACCATCTTAACAATACCAACAAATATTCTGTAACGTGTACACAGAAGGGAAAGGCATTTTATGACCAGCATGAAAAAATTCAAAAAATATAGATTTCATTAACTGTTGCTGACTTTTATTCACAACATACTTTTTAAAGGTATCTAGATGTGTAAGAAGGGACCTGAACCATAAATATGAATATGACAATTATTGCAAACAGTCACATTCACTGCTAAGACTTCAATTTTTAGGTTATGTATTACTGAAAAAGTACCCACTTACATCGTTGAGCACAAGACACAAAGCATGTTTCTACCACCATATGTCATCTTAAGTGCAAAAGTAATATCAGATTGTATTGTGTGCTACGTACTGTTAGGTTATATTGCATCAATTAAGTTTAGATGATATTCTTCATCAATAAAAATACTTCCTGGCAAGAATGAGTTCGAAGTAGTTAATGTGCTCCTTCAATGAACAATTTCAAAAAGAATTTCCATTTTTCTGTGACATTAGTTCTTCACACTCAAAAAGAAAAGGGAGATGCCACATGTGTGCTTCTAGTTTTTCATTAAATTGCAGTGTATGTGGATATATATCATTCTATTTAAAAAGTGATAAACATGAAACAGCTGTCTCCACAGAAATATCCAGACCAACATTAAACTCTTTTTTTTTTTTATATCTGACAAACTGTGTGGTTAGGATGAGAGGTTGGTTGGAACTGAGAGTGTCTTCGCATATTATATAATTCAGCAGGATCATAGCTCTCTTCACAGCCAGGCTTCAACAGTTCATGAAGCAGTGAAAAAAGTTGGAGAGTCACTCATGCTACTTATTTATTTATTTATAGTTGCATAGATGCATATATGAACAGGTTATGGGATATAGAACAAGTCAAGTATTACAAATTATTATTTTGTACATAGTACACTGAATTTATAATATGAGTGATGTAAGTGACAGATAGTATTAGCAAGTTTAAAACTACCTTGGAGGCCAAAATTGAAGACCAGTTTCTTCCCCCAAGTGTTAAAACACTTATTGGAAAGCTTGAAACAGAGGAAGGCCTGCTTCCAGCAGAGGTAACAAGGTTCCGCAGCACTGCAATATTTTTCTATGAAATGGTTCTATCCTCCTTAAAAAAGTGGATGGACGAAAGTTTCCAGAACTTGGAATCCTACACTGGGTTACTTTAAATCAAATACAATTGTAAGATGATAATGAAAGAACTGCTTCTCTAGTTATGAAAACTGTGGCATGTGTTCAGTTTGCAGAAAATTAAATGTGTGATGAGAATGCCTGTGTCCAACAGTTTTCACCAATGAGAAATTCAGTGGACAGACTGCTAACAACACTCTGCAAACTCAAAGATGGGTTGAAATGATTTCTCAGAATTATATGCCATTCTCAAATTTATTCAAGTTAGAGGAGTTTCTCTTTTTCCTTCCTGGCACTAATGCCGCTACTGAAAGGGTATTTTCCCCGCACGAGTAATATACAGGAGAGTGAAAAAACACAGAATTCTGTAGAAAATATTAAAGCAATGTTAGTGAGTAGAGGGAATTATGATGAAACTCATGTTGAACTTTTTCATGTGCTGTTGCCTTGAATTTTTTCATGTTCTGTTGACATACTGAAGAAAATACACAGCACTGATAAGTACAGCCAGCCTGCTCGCACGCTATCTTAGAAGGTACTAATAAAATACAAATTAATGTAATTTTTCTAGCAAATTAAAGTGATCTTCTGAATTTACTACATTTAATTAAGATCTTTTCAATTTTTAAATATCAATACTTGTTATGTGTGCCTGATTTGGGTCTAAAAGTACGGTCACCTTATTTACGGTAAGTGGGGTCCTTTTCACCCTGTGGTCTATGTTGCCTGCTTTTTGAACCTTCCTCAATTTAATATAATCTAATAATTCTAAAAGCTGGGATAGTTGCCAGCAATTCTCTCTCATAATGTAATAGTTTTGTTGAGTGAATTCTCCTTTTGATACAATTAGTGCCTTTAGGATGACATAGAGCTCTGCATCACAGACTGTACATTCATCTAAATGCCAAGGCCTCAAAAGCCTTTCTTGAAAGGCTAGTGAACAATGGAAACTGTGCCCTTTACTACAACCATGTATGCATATATGCATGCATGCACAGCTGCATCAAGTTTTGATGCGTATCTAAATCACACAAATGTTTGTTTAAATTACAATCTGATTTACAAGATTTCTTGTACTTTGTCAAATTATATACAGCATGGGCCTCACTACCATTTGTTCCAAAGTAATGTTAAAACATTCAAGTCTGCAACACCAAGTTCAGATCACAAATGGTCTTATTACCCTTCTGTTGTTTATAATGCTTGTTTCACTAATGAGATTGGAGACTGGTGGATTCACCAGCTCTGATATGCATATCACGCACTACAGGGAACTTCTGCAGGATGATTAACAGCAGTTCTACAGCCATGGTGTTAACATTAGGTAGAAAGCTCTGATTGAAGGCCCATGTTATCACTGCTCATTACAAAAGAAGTGATGAAAGAAATCAACTGTCTTTAAATAGTATAGTTCTACAACAGCACAAGAGGTTCAAACACAGCACAATTGTGATTGAACAAAGGCTGTGTAAAAAAATTTCAAGGCGGACCTGTCTGTTCTCCCAGGTTATGCCACTAGGGCAATTTAATATGTTTAGAGCCCCAAAGAGCTTTTGTCACAAGAACCTTCTGGTGTGACAACCACTCGAGTTTTTCACAATAGATAAGGCCTGAGAACTTCCTCCCTACGAGCAATACAGATTGGTTACTACTAGTGTTGTAGGAATGCTCTTGCAGAATCTAAATACTTCAAGATTAAAGGAGATCACTCACTGAAAAGCAGAAGCATTGAGTTGTTGATAGGAACAAAAAAGAAAGCTTGTTAGCTTTCAAGTCTATCTTTTCACGAGCTGGAGTATAAAAACCACACACACATTGTGCCAGCTAGACTGTAGAATGACAGTCCTGATGCTCTCTTATAGCATGTGCACTGGTTGTTGTGGGGGTTGTGCTACGTGGGGTGGTTGGAGGGACATGGAGATGGAGGCAAGGAAAGGAACTGAGGGTGGGTGGCTAGTGGCTCAGAGGGAGGCAGCTGATTTGCTGGCTTGGAATGTTGGAGGGAGGGGTGACAGGTATATGGGCTGGCACAACTGTAGAGGCCAGTGGGAAGCAGCACACACTGAAGGCAATGTGGGGATGTGAATTTGGAGTGGGAGACATGACAGAGAAAAAGAAAACAGCTGGTTGGAGGGTGAGGGGAAAAAACGAAATGATCGTGTGGCACTGATGGCCAGGAGGAACCATCCTGGGAAGTTCGGATGCCGAGTTGCAAGTCTTATTTCAGGCGACGCCACATGGGCAACTTGCGTGTCAGTGATGATATGATATGATATGATGATGATGATGATGATGATGATGATGATGACAGCACAACATCCAGTCCATAAGCAGAGAAAATCTCCAACCTGGCCAGAATCGAACCTGGGTCCACTGCATGGTAGGCCAGCATGTTACCATAAGCAGGCAGAACGAGGGTGATGGGACAGTGCATTACCTGAGATTGAGGCCAGGATGAGTACGGGTGTGAAGGATATCTTTTACGATAACTCCCACCTGTATAGTTCCAAGAAGCTGGTGGTGGAGGGAAGGATCCAAAACACTGAGGTCCTGAAGCAGCCACTGAAACTAAGCATGTTGCACTCAGCTGCAAGTTTCGCCACCGGGTGGTCAATTTTGTTCTTGAAAACAGTCTGGTGGTTGCTTGTAATACTGGTGGACAGAGGGTTGGTAGTCATACCGGCATAAAAGGCTATGCAGTGTTTACAGCAGAATTGGTATATAACACGGTTGCTTTCACATGTGGCCTGGCCTCCGGTGGGGTAGGATAAGCCTGTGACAGGACTGGAGTAGGAGCTACTGGGTGGGTGGATTGGGCAGGTCTTGCATCCTGTGCAAGTGGTTGGTTGTAGGAGTGGCATATGGATGGACCAGGCTGTAGTGCAGGTTGGGTGGGCAATGGGACACCACTTTAGGAGGTGTGTGAAGGGTCTTTGATAGAATGTCCCTCATTTCAGGACAGGATGAAATATAACCAAAGCCCTGGCGAAGGATATGGTTCAATTGTTCCAGTCCAGGATGATACTGGATGAAGACAGGGCTGCTCCTCTGCAGCTGATTCTTGGGGATGGTGGGAGGATTGCATGGGGGGGGGGGGGGGGTTGGGTGTAAGGATATGGCATGTTAAATGTGTTTGTAGTCTACGTTGGGGGGGGGGGGGGGGGGGGGTACTGCCTGTAGGTGTAGGCCTTTAGCATACTGGGCAAGGGAGTTCTTGCCAGTGCAGGTATCTCGACCACTGATGGCTAGGCTGTATGGGAAGGATGTTTTGGTGCGGTGGGTTTAATGTGGTCGAAAGTGTGGATGGAGCCATCAGTGAGGTGGAGGTCAAGCCATCAGTGAGGTGGAGGTCAATGTCCAGGAATGTGGTGTGTCGGGTAGAGGAGGACCAGGTGAAGCAGATGGGAGGAAAGGTGTTGAGGTTGTGAAGGAATGTGGATAGGGTGTCCTGCCCCAAGTCCAGATCATGAAGAATGATCAAAGAACCTGAACCAGACTAGGAGTTGAGAGTTTTGGGAGGCTAGGAAGGTTTCCTCCAGATGGTCGATATATATGTTGGTGTAGGAGGGTGCCATGCAGGAACCAGATTTATTTGTAGACTTTCTCTTCAAAGGAAGAATAGTTCTGAGTCTGGATATTGGTGGTATGAGGTATAAGAAATGAGCTGGTGTGTTTGGAGTTTGAAGGATGCTAGAGAGGTAGTGTTCGAGAGCAGAAGACCCTGGGCATGACAAATGTTGGTGTATAGGGAGGTGGCATCAACAGTGATCAGTAGGGATTCAGGCAGTAAATGGATGGGGATGGTGTAAAGTCAGTGAAGGTACAGTTTAGTATCTTTGATGTGGGAAATAGGTCTCGGGCAATTGGACAGAGGTGGCTGTCAACAAGAATGGAAATTCTTTCAGTGGGGGCACAATAGCCAGCGACAATGGGGCATCCAGGATTTTCGGGAAAACATAGAGGGTGGGTGTGCGGAGCATTGTTGGAGTGAGGAGAGGAGACAAGACTCAGGTGACAGGTTCTGTGAAGGGTCTATGAATTTCAGTAGGGACTGGAGGTTACATTGGACTTCTGATATGGGATCAGTCTAGAAGAGCTTATATGTGGAGGATTCAAGACAGTTGGTGGAGACCTTCCATCAGGTAGCCACTGCGACTCATTACAACAGTGGTGGTGCCTTTGTCTGCAGCGAGGCCAATTAGGTCTGGATGTATGGCTGTCTTTTCTCCTGCTGAAAGGCTTGTGTTCTTAGGAAGGGACCTGGGGATGGACAGAGACTCAAATCAGAGGTAAGGAATTCTTGGAAACTGACTAGAGGTTGTTAGGTGGGAGAGGGGAGGGTCACAGTTGGATGGTGGTATGGACTGGGAGCGGCAAGGTTCAATGTTGGGATTAGGTTGGCTTGGTTCGAAGAATTAGTGGCAAGGAAGTGCTTCCAATGTAGTGATTGCAAGAAGATACAGGTTATCTAAAAGTGAATAATAAAAAAAAAAATAGTGCCAAAAATTTTACTGTGCATGCTGGTGGTGGCTCCATAATGGTGTGGGCTGAGTTTTCATGGAATGGACTGGGTCACCTGGTCCAACTGCACCAATCATTGTCTGGACGTGGTTAGGTTCTGTTATTTGGAGACCATTTGCAGCCGCTCATGGACTTCACATTCCCAAACAACAATGGAATTGTCATGGACCACAATGCACCAGGTCACCGGGCCACAATTGCTCCCAATTGGTTTGAAGAACATTCTGGACAACTCGAGTGAATGATCTGGCCACCCAGATCACCCGACATGAATCCTATCAAACATTTATGGGACATAATCGAGAGGTCATCTTGTGCACAAAATGCTGCACTGGCAACACTTTTGCAGTTATATATGGTTATAGAGGCAGACTGGCTCAATATTTCCGTAGGGGACATCCAATGACTTGTTAAATCCATGCCACATTGAGCTGCTGCACTATCACAGGTAAAAGGAGGTCCGACACTATATTAGGAAGTATCCCATGACTTTTGTCACCTCCGTGTACAGAAGTTTATTGAGGGAAATTTTATTACTATGATTTTCACACATAATCCCAAACTTTTTAACATTAACTGTAGTTGCTTAGAACTCATTTCCAGACTAGCTTGAAAACTATTTTTGTGAAAGGGTAAATTTAGCTACCAAATTTTTGATAATGTCCCAGGCTGACAAAATATAATAGATGCCAGTTACATACCATCGTCAATACTTCAATGTTTCTGTTAGTATTCACTGAGCAAAGAGGCCTGCTGTATTACTATCTCCAGGAGAACTGCATTAAGTGTACAGTGTACCTCCAGAAACCATATTGATGGTGGGAAAGAAATTATTTGTTTCCTAGGGCCTATAACAAGGGACTGTTGATTATTCATTCACATGTCTTCCCTAAATAGGTGATACATGTTATGCTACAGTAACTATTTGGATTGGTGCAATCTTTTTCAGTTTTAGGGCAGAGGCTCATAATTGCTTCCACCCAGGTATCAGGGTACTGCTCCCAAATTCTGATAAAAATCACAAAGAGCTGAAGGCACTATTTAACTGGCACAACATATCAGAATGCACTTTGTCTATCTCTGGTGCTGCATTACGAAGCTGTCTGAACACTACCTATACAATGAAAATGGCTGTGCCCTGCGGGATTCAACCATGACCTTCTACTAAGACTTATCTGTATTGGCATGCAAAATCAAGACTGTCATTGGATTTTATTTTGTGAATGAATTTCACCATTATTTAGACTGCAACTACTGGAGTAGTGATCTCAGCATGTATGTCTCTCGTGGCCATTCACCTGGATAAATCATTCCTACTGCCACTAATATAATTGTTAACCACATATGGATATTAAGAATTCTTGCTTCTGTTACTTTATCTCTGTCTGATAAAGTGCTAATCATGTGCTCAATGAATTTGAAAGGTTCAAGGTTGTCAGCTGATGAATTGTGACTGAAGTTTCCCAAGGCAGCCCAACTATCCCTGATAGCAGAATCGTACTTCATACTCTTCCATGGGGCTGGCCATCTGCTATGTTTTAAAGAATACATTTGAATGCTGTCTGTCAGACATTTTATTTCACTGGATAATCAATCAAAAAATTTGGTGGCAGCATTGTGTACCCCTTTCTGAGTGCAATACATGTGAAATGCACTTTTTTTTTAAAGTTATTGGCTTTCCTAGTGTCAAACATTGAGAGTCATCTTTCTTAGAGAGATGTCTAACAGTTGCATACTTTAATTCATCTGCCTAGCAAATAGAAGAGAAGAAATGTGCAGACTCACTGCACTTTAACATAGGTAGCATAGGACATGTAGTTTTCCCACAAACTGCCAACAACACTGTTGTCTGAGACTAATGTTGGCAACATTTTGATTTATCGAATGGGGTCTATGGAAATTGTCAGTGCTAATTTAGTGATTTTGCTTGAGGAGTTTTGTGTGAGCATTGTGGAGTCTGGATTTCTAGTGATACACACCTAAAAGGGAGGGAAAAAAAAGAAGGAATTGTCAAACGTATTTTGTTACAGCGTAGAGATCCAGCTACAGAAAAAGTACAATGAAACATTTATTTAGACCTCCAAAAAATGAAGTACAGTTTTTAAAATGTAGCAAGCAATGCTGTGAGAAGCAAACTGGTTTATAATGGGTGTTAAAGAAAGAACATCGAAGTGTACAAATGTGGAAGTTTTGTTATTACATAATAAACTGAGAACAGTCAATGTCAAAATTGATCTACTGCAAAGCTGATCGTAGATGGAAAGTGTAAGATGGCTTAATCAGATCTGTATCATTAAAGACTTAGTAGAATCATAAAATCATAGTTGACACAGTGTTGAGGAAATGACAGTTGAGAAATAATGAGTGACTGTGGTATAATAATGAGTTTCTTCTGACAGCATAGTTTTACAAATTAAGTCACTCAAAGGATTCACACATTACCCGAAGCATGAATTATTGCCATTTCCTTTACCAAATTTTGAAAATACATTTTCAAAGGGTCTCAAATAGCCATATGAAATTAAGTCTCATGCTGTGGAAGCAATTGTTAAATATTTTTTAGACGAACCAGATTTAAAAAAAAAAAAAAACCAACAGTTCCATGTGGCCGATTTATGACTTCCTTAACTTTCAAATGTTACAATGACTTCACATCCTTACAAAACTATCATCCAGTGTGAATATAAATGTGAATGTTCACTGATGTCATATGTAAGCCAAAGGTGAACTTTAGGTAGACATTAAAGGCAAAAGAAAAGCTACATTTTGGTAGCTGCAAAAAGGATGCCCTATATGATTCACAACATATGCCACACATTCTTCCGAGCAACTCAGCTAAATAATGTTTGGTACAACATCTGACATGTTACACAGTTCATTAAGCATGAAGAGCTACAAAATACACCAAATTTTTGTACCTTTCAAGGGGAAATTCATGAGACATGCAACTATATTTATGTCTATTACAGATTAACAATAATCTACCATAGATCCCTTAAAGAAAAAACCATACCCAGTAGTTCAAAGAAATCACGTCACACCCATCAACAAAAAGGGTAGCAGAAGTGATCCACTAAACTACTGTCTAATATACTTGACATCTGTTTGTTGTAGAATCTTAGAAAATATTCAGAGCTAAAAAACATAATGAGATATCTGTAACAGAAGGACCTCCTCCATGTCACCAGCATGGATTCAAAAGCACCATGTGAAACCCAACTCTCACTTTTCTCACATAAAATATAAAAAGTCACAGATCAGAGCAGTTAGGTAGATGCATTATTTCTCAACTTCCAAAATTCATATGAACTTCATTGGCTTGTAAAGCTGCTCAGAACTGTAGTGAGAATATAGTGACAGCCTGGCAGCCAGTCAATGCTCCTGCCAACACATCAACATCAGCAGAAGCTGCTGTCCACTTCCTTGAGGTGTCAGATGAGTGTGGGAAAGTGACAGACTGCTGCATGACAACAACCGGACACTGGTCATGGGCCTCTGTTCCAGAGGTTTCCAAATGACACAGAAAATTGGCTTTTCCACAAACTCAGTGGTGGGGACCAGTATTTTATCATTGGTACAACAGGGCCATATTAGGACACACCAGTCGTTGCCGAATTTACGATGCAGCCCTGACTATGATATTTGGACTGTAAACCAATGACTGTCATCTGACTGCCAGCAATCTGCTGTCACCTCCAGGGTTCAGGCAACACAGTTAGTTTCAGTCAGCTCCATGCCATGGGAGACCGCTGTCACCTGCCGCAGCTCTGCAGGCTAGGCATGCCTGTCTAGCCCTAACTACCAGCTGTCTCGTAGCTGTCCTGCCACCATGTTTCACTCTGCCAGTGTATCCGTACCGAAGACCTCATGTCTGAGGAATGTCGTCCACTGCCTGTTGCCTGCTAGCTGCAGATATACTGCTGTACATTAATGTATGATTTTTACTGAAGAGTTTTGGCAACAGACTAGCTGACACCATCGTTTGCTCCTCCACTCACCTCCAGCAGAGAGCCACTTGCTCACACCTTCCCAATTCCCAAGGTAGTACACCATTACAATATCAGTGAGTCACAGTTTGAATCAATCAACTCAGAAAATACCTGAGTGTAACACTGGAGGGATATGACAAGGAACAATCACAGTCTCAGTCATAGTTAAACTGCTGTTCATTGGAATACTAGGGAAATGCAATCAGTTTACAAATGAGATTGCAAACTAAATGCTCATGTGACCCATGTGTGGGTCCCATATATATGACACACACATACACACACACACACACACACACACACACACACACACACACACACACACACACACACGTGCGTGCGTGCGTGCGTGCGTGCGTGCGCGCGCGCGCGCGTGCAGGGCAGGCAAATTTAAGAGTTTCATTAAGCCACTTTTCTTCCCATACTCCATACGTGAATTGAAAGGGAAAAAGCCCTAATAACAAGTACAATTGGACGTACTCCCTACCATGCTCTTCACACTGGTTTGCAGAGTATAGGTGTACACGGCTCTACTACTGGAAAGATGTTGCCCAAGTGTTCATCTAATGGCATCGCACATTATTGAAAACATTGTTCCAACAGTACAAAATTAGTGTTTATGTTTAAATGAAGTAGGTCGAAAACAAGTACTACATGTGTGTACTACATCGAAGTGCATTAGAGCCACAGTAAGCATTCATTGTGTTCCAGGGAGTGTGATGGAGTGGAGGGGAGAGATATGTGTGGTAGAAGTGTGAGGGAAGGTAGATCACTGGATTGTGTTCATGCACTTCCCTCATTCATAGGTCTGCATACCGCAGGTCAAACAAGTGAGTTACCACTATATCTATCCCACTACATCACATAAGGCATCTACAGGTTGTTTCACAAAGTTATACAGGCCTTCCACAGTATGCCTAACAAATCACTTACTACTACTGTAGGCAATGCATCTGCACAGACTCTACACAAATCCCTGTAACTGTTCTAATACACTACTACAGGAGAAATTGATTCTTAGTCAGCCTGTATGGATACTGTAGTGTTCTTCTGGTAAAGACAACTTCCCACACCCTGAGCACTGCTCACCTTTCAATTTACAGACAGACTAAACCTCCTCAGCATTTCCTGTCCAGTTCTCTTATGTGAGTAGACAAAATAACTTCACTGACCTTGTATTCATCTAGTGATGAGTAACCTATGTAGTGTACTTGAGAAAGGGGTTGGATTAGTAAAGGTGGCACCTTATTGCTGTCTATCATTGACAGCATACTGTAAGGATGACCAAAAGGTTACTGCACTTCTTTCATCATTAATTGTGTTACTGGCAGACAGCATAAAACTTTCCCATTCATGAATTGCTGGCACTTATAAAGTGGGCTGGACCAAATGGAGCAACTTATCACACATCCACAGTGCATCTTCCAAGACGGGTGTGATTAGGCCTGATGGAATGGTACTGAGCATGTACACGTGTAGAGCAGAAATCTGCTCTTGCGCATTACTTGACTTGCATTTGAATACCTGAATTTCTGTAAAACTAGGTGACATACTTTTTTTGCAGAGGGAGACAAATGTGTGTGAATTCCTAGGGGACAAAAATGCTGAGGTAATCGGTCCCTAGACTTACACACTACCTAAACTGATTTGAGCTAAGAACACCACACACACCCATGCCCGAGGGAGGACTAACCTCCGGCAGGAGGGGCCGCACAATCTGTGACATGGCGCCTCAAACCGTGCGGCCACTCCAAGCACAGAGGGAGACAATTTAAGTCCCTGGGCCTCTTCATGATCTGGGAGAGTTGAGGCTGTGGTGATGAATTTGCTAGACCTCATGCTGTGCAAAATATTCCAGACAGTGATAGTGGAGATAATGAAATTGATACTGTCAAACACATATGGACAGCATGTTACACTTGGAACAGGATCTTCAGTGTGGCAGACAAGTGACAGCTCCAGCTGTTGAGCCTTTTTACGCAACAGCTCACTCAACAACTGCAAATAAGTACTCATTTAATAAACTGAAAATAACTGTACTATATGAACACGAAACTCAGTGAAATTACTTTGTCTTCTCACATAAACGAACTGGACAGGAAATGTTTGGGAGGCATAGCCTGTCTGAAAAAGAAAAAAAAAAAAAAAAAAAAAAAAGAAAACAGCAGTCATGGTGGGGGAAGTTCCCTTCCCTGTAAGAACACTACAGCATCAAGATGACTTAGAATCAATTTCTCCTCTAGCAGTGTAGAACAGTGTGCAAATATATCCATAGATTCTGTGCATATGCATTACCTGTGTTAGTGTTATTAGTAACTTATATCTGCATTTCATGTAGTGTTAACACATTTTGTGAACAATAAACACTCCCCTGGGATGTCTGCACACTGTCGCCAGTGATTCATAGGCATACTGTGGAGGAGAATGAAGAAATGTATGACGAGATAAAAGAAGTTATTCAGACACTGAAGGGAGACGAAAATTTAGTAGTCATGGGGGACTGGAATTCGATAGTAGGAATAGGACGAGAAGGAAAAGTGGTGGATGAATATGGAATGGGGGTAAGGAATGAAAGAGGAACCTGCCTGGTACAATTTTTCACACAGCATAACTCAATCATAGCTAACACTTGGTTTAAGAATCATGAAAGAAGGTTATATGCGTGGAAGAGGCCTGGAGATACTGGAAGGTTTCAGATAGATTACACAATAGTAAGACACAGATTTAGGAACCAGGTTTTAAATTGTAAGACATTTCCAGGGGCAGATGTGGATTCTGACCACAATCTGTTGGTTATAAGCTGTAGATTAAAACTGAAGAAACTGCAAAAAGGCGGGAATTTAAGGAGATGGGGTCTGGATAAACTGAAAGAGCCAGAGGTTGTAGAGTGTTTCAGAGAGAGCACTAGGGAACAATTGACAAATATGGAGGAAATAAACACAGTAGAAAAAGAATGGGTAGCTTTGAGAGATGAAATAGTGAAGGCAGCAGAGGATCAAGTAGGTAAAAAGATGAGGGCTAGTAGAAATACTTGGGTAACAGAAGAGATATAGAATTTAACTGATGAAAGAAGGAAATATAAAAATGCAGTAAATGAAACAGGCACGAAGGAGTATAAATGTCTCAAAACTGCCTAAGCAGGGACGGCTAGAGGACAAATGTAAGGATGCAGAGGCATATATCACTAGGTGGGCAGAGATGTGGCAGGAATTCATTAGCAGAAATCTTGAGGGAAGACCCTCACTATTCACCTTAAGTGTTTTAGCAAAATTGGAAAATCTAAATGAGGCTAGTTACATAGCACCTGAATCACACTTCTCCCAAATACAGGATACTTCCCTGGTTTCGGAAGCTGACTGTGCGAAAACTATGCAGTATACAGAAATACAGCACATATCAGTGGGTAAAACATCTTTTCAAGTGTGATATAGTTGCAGATTGAACCAATAGGAGACACAAGTATCAGTACATTTAGACAAATTGCCCACTCCATATTGTCGCATTGAATTACTTAGTCCCTGCAGATAGGCAACCCAATAAACAGATTTCCAAAGTGAGCTGCTGGCACATCAGCACCAGTAAAGTGAGTTAAAAACTTTGAGAGGTGCTCTATCTACTGATGTGTATGTATTTTCTGTACATCTAGTAGTTTTCATGCATTCATGCAATTGTCTTCCAGAACCCTGGAGGTGCTTATGAGTAAACCTGCATGTATGTTCAGTCTTAACCATTGGATTATCTCATTCAGTAGAAAAAAAAGAAATCTAATTAGTCTATAAAAGTCTGGGTGTCATGAATGGCCTACAGTTTTATAAACTTTCAGCAAACTTAAGAAAAGGAGGAAGAAAAAAGGTAATATAAAGGCATCTCAACATCCCGTTACAAAACTTGAAGTTAAATGATGAGCCAGTATAAATGTTCAGCTAAACAAAACAGAAAGGAGGATCAGAATGACATAAAACTTATACAAGCTTACCGAGTGTAGATCTGTTCTTCAGAACAAGGTAGCAATGGTAGGAAAACAAAGACGCAAGACTAACTGCGAACATGACAGCCACAAAAAAAAGGAACAATATGTGAAATCTTCCAGCAGTCTTCAATTCATCCTGAAATAGAAAATTGTTTCCTCATATTTGGTCAACAATTTCAAATTTTCAATTAACTATTAAAACACGTAACAGAAATGAGGCTATATCTTTTATATTAAGAAAAATAGGAATAATATAAATTATAATATGATACATACAAAGCACAAATAAATGAATGAAATTTGCTCATTAAAAATAAAAACAATATTTCACCACTATTGCTGCAAAGTGTTTGTATTTTCCTTTCTGAAAATGTTTATTTCATATTCTATGCACAGTGCATGTTCCACAACTACACAAGACAATATTTACCAGAAACAAAGACAATCTATTCCAAAAACAGGAATAATTGCAATAGAAAAACAAAGCACTCACCTTCCAAAAGCTTACGAAGTAAGGCAATGATGTAAATGCGATGAAGAGGCAGTACAGAAGTGCATACCCCAGAAACAAAATAAAAAATTTGTAATTTGTAAATGCCACACAGTTGTTAACCCATGGACAATGGTGATCCATTTTTAGAACACATTCACCACATGCACTACAGTGATGTGTTCTGTCAGGTTTTATGTGCTGACATTTTCCACAGTATCTGATATCTAGGAAACAAAAAGAAAATAACAGTGAATGACAACATGTCAATGATGTGTTCTGTCAGGTTTTATGTGCTGACATTTTCCACAGTATCTGATATCTAGGAAACAAAAAGAAAATAACAGTGAATGACAACATATCAAGTAAAGATAATCACCCCTCACTCAGTGACAGCACAGGCAATGAGAAGAACACACTATCTCTAGGGCATGTACCAAATCACCAGTTCTCTCAAACACCTGAGATTTGTACCTTTACTGATTTAATTTAAAGGTGTTATTGTGTGTCTCATGTGTTCAATTCAGTGCTTGTAGCTTCACTTGTAAGGTAAATGATGATGCATTTATCCTCAGCTGTAAATAAACAGAACACAATTTTGTTTTTATCACATAAGTTAAATCTCAAGAATTCAATGCAGGAAATATGGCATAAATATGTATCTGAGAGAGTTAGTTGTTTTTCTTCATTTTGTTTCAGCCATCTGTGGACAACATTAATTCAGATCAGCTTTTTTTCTCCTGGTCTTTATCCTTGTCCACCATTCTTTCATTCAGATACTTCTGCAGATGACACTATCAACCATAGAATGCTCATGAAAAATCTGTACAACATACACCATCAGCTCAAAAAAATTACTGGATTTAAAAGACTGTTTTATGTAACACAGGAGAGTAGGGAAAGTTAACGGTATCAACAAAAGGATGGTCACTCCTAGGGCAGTGTCCTGGCCTCTTTTATTTTATGTATACGCAAATAATTAGCCAACACCAGAAGATATTATTCATTTCTTGTATGTCTATAATCTGGCTATTGCCTCACAAGGAAAGAACTTTGAGGAAGTACAAGCAAAACTGAAAAACTTGTTAAGCATCATGTTTGAGTATTACCCACAGAACTCCCTCAAACTAAATCCCTTGAAGAGACAAGTTAGTGCTTTCCACTTTCATTATAAACATGCAAACAGAAATTTGAATGTCACCTGAAATGACAGCAACATGGAAGGCATAGAAAAACCAACTTATCTGGGTCTCCTGTTGGACAGGTCACTGACATATATATCATTGCGAGAAGCCCTGCCAAAACGTTGCCGCCAGGATCATCATCTTGAGGAAATAGTGAACAGTAAATAGAGAGCCAGACCTATTATATTAAGAAAAACTGGCTAAGCACTTTGCTTGTCCAGTGTGGCATATGCATCTGCCATATGGTCCAGCTCTGCCCAGGCCAAAATGTTAATACAAGACTAAATGGCAAATGCAGGCTAAAAACAGAATGCATGAAACCCATTCCTCTTGGGAAGCTACAAAAAGCAGCTGGATTCTCAGATCCCAAATCCTGAAGAATTGCACATGAGCATAAAAAAAAATTAATCAGACTTTCAATGAGAACCATCCCCCACATGCTTCAAGTAGACCAGATGGACTTATTTCCCACAAGAGATTCCCTAGTACTGAGCTAAATGAGCTCCCAAAGAACTACCCTGCCTCCCAAGAGATATCCAGCGACACTACATCATGCTGGAAGTTTGCAGAACACTAAATGAGATCAGAATTTGTGTAGTGCCAGTCAAGCCAAATCTAAGTAAATGGGGCCTTAAAGATGAAGCAAACAACAAATACAACTGTGGAGGAGTCCAGGACACGAAACATCATCTACAATGTGCTAACTGTCCCACGAGATGCATCATTAATGACCTATGGCTTGGCAAGGAAGCAACACTGGACACCACCAGATATTGGGCTGAAAATCTTTAAAAGAAATTTTCCTGACACAGAAAGTAAGCATGAAACTAGTTGAGGCAAACACAAAAATTGTTACTTGCTCTCAAGTTTCATAAGTGGATGTTATGTGTATGCTTCTCATTTGAAGGACTGCTAGCCCTCTTCCTATGGCTGAAAATGTTTTACTCCTGTGGTATAACACTGAACAACAGAAGAATTGTTTACAGTTATACATGGAGAAATTTAAATTACTTTGCCTGTATTTGCTTGGTTACTTGCATACTCTCTCTGTTTTTATGTGTAAATGACTGTATATCGTCAAACAGTGGAAAATCTAAGATGGGTTGTAACAATATTATGAAAAGGATAGTTGCTACTCTCCATTAGCAGAGATGCTGAGTTGTAGATAGGCACAACAAAAAGATTGTCAAGAAGTGAGATTTTGACCAAGAAGGCCTTCATTGGGGAGGAACACACACACACACACACACACACACAGAGAGTATCTGGCTGCTGAGGTCAGCTAGAGACTGTGGTCATTTGTGTGCGTGTGTGTATTTCCAATGAAGATCCTACTGGCCAAAAGGTCCCTTTCTGACAGCCTTTTTGTTGCGTCTATCTTAGACTCAGCATCTCCACTTTATAGCGAGTAGCATCTATCATTTTCATAATACTGATTGAATACTGTGAATTTTTGTAAGTAATGATACAATTTAAACACTGTCAAATTTAAATTATTCATTTAAAGGGAAACTAGAGTTTGATATATACTACACGGATCTATCATAAAGAGTATTAAAATATGAAATCATGTATAAATTTAAATTTGTAAGCTCATGAAGACACCAATTTTTGTGGGTCAACTGAAGACTCATTTGTATTTACTTCAAATGTCCACCACCGCAGGGCAGACCACATAAAGAAAGTGCCAAAGTTGACAAAAATTTAGCATCCCAGTAGCTTTCCTGGAGCCCATTAGCAGGGGGATACATGCTGAAGAGAAAGATAGTGAGTAGTTTAATCCAGTGTCCCAAACTGAGAGTACCATTTACTTCTCTCCATTACAGTTAAGACTGACATGGAAAATGATATATTGTTTGATCTGCAAAAGACCACCACCACCACAAACAGATTTGGAATACACAATTAAATGTAAAAAAAAGTGAAGTAGAAATAAATGTGAACATGAAAAAGGAGACTAAATGACCTTACACCCACACATCAAGGCAGAGAGAACAAAGCAGTCAGTCAATGAAGGTAGTCACCAGTGTCTTGACTCTTCTGTCACCTATCTGCACCATCTACATACAAGTTGGTCAGGATCTAACGGAAGCACAGAATGCTGAATGCATGATAAATTGAGAAGGTTGTCTACCACTTCGAACATGAAGCAGTTGTGTCTACCATTATTAATGGACTGAAATCCAAGTAAATTTTCTGCCCCCCCCCCCCCCCCCCCCCGCCCCCCCTCTCTCTCTCTCTCTCTCTCTCTCTCTCTCTCTCTCTCACACACACACACACACACACACACACACACACACACACACACACAAAAGAAAGAACACAGCCAGCATTTCAGCTTTCAGGGGCACCGCAACAACAATTCATTGCAAGACGGTAGTTTGCACTGACTGTAGTTACACACATCAAAGTTATTGGGCTCACCTCCAGAAATTGTGCGTGTGGTTACAGGTAGATTCTGTGCAAACTGCTCCAGAATTTGGTTTTCCGCTTCCACATTACCTGCTTCTTCTAGTCTCTGGAGTTCTTCAGGTGGAATTTTGAACTGCAAGGCAAAAAAAAAAAACACAAATTTTGAACAATATACATTACAAATGTCATATAATATGAGGAAGAAAGTTAATCATGTAATGTTTTTATGCTAGTATACTTAGCACTTCACCTAAAAATGATTTTGAGAACTAAAAAAGGTTTTCTTGCTACTGAAAGGCTACATATTATTTTATTTCTACTTCTTTCATTGTCAGTTATTTTGATCCCACAATACCAAAAGAACTCTACTGCTTTCAGTGTGTCATTTCCTAATCACATTCCCCAGCACCACCTACATTCTATTCCTCTTGTTTTATTTTTGTTGCCATTAATCTTATGCCTAGTTCAAATACATTATCCATCCCGTTCATCCTAGGTCTTTGCCATCTCTGACAGAATTATATCACGGCAAACCTAAAAGTTTTTAATTCTTCTCCCTGAATTCTAATTCACATTCCAAAATTTCTTTTTGATTTCATTTACTGCGTGCCATATACACAGTTTGAATAACATAAGAGATAAACAACCACTGTCTCACTCCCTTCTCAACTAATGCCTCCCTTTCATATCCTTCAGTTCCTATAACTGCAGTCTGGTTTCTGTGAAAGCTTTCTCTAAATCTACAAATGCCATAAATATAGGTTTAATTAAACAATGGAAAACCTAGGAGGGAATAATGACGATATTATGAAAAGGAGAGATTGCCACTCACCATATAGCGGAGACACTGAGTCTCAGACAGGCGGTGTGGGGAGGGGAAGGGATTAGGGTACAGGTGGGGGACAGTAAAGTGCTGCTTGTGGGAGCATACTGGGATGACGTGGACAGAGGGAAGGGCAGCTGGGTGCAGTCCGAAGGTTAGATGAGGGGGTGGGGGAAGCAGAAGAGGATGGAAGTACAAAGACTGTGGATGAGTAGAGGGTTGCGTAGTGCTGGAATGCGGACAGGGAAGGGGATGGATAGGCAAAGGACAATGACTATCAAAGGTTGAGGGCAGAAGGGTTATAGCAATGTAGGATATATTGCACTATGTCTATTACAGGGATATGAGCCACGAGGCATGGGGATGGGAATAGGGGTTGTGTAGGGATGGATGAGGATATTGAGTAGGTTAGGTGGGCAGTGGAATACCACAGTGGGAGGGGTGGGATGGATAGTGGATAGGGCATTCCACATTTCAGGGCACAACGAGAGGTAGTCTAAACCCTGGTGGAGAATGTGATTCAGTTGCTGCAGTCCTGAGTGAAACCGAGTCGTGAGGGGAGTGCTCCTCCGTGGCCAGATGGTGGGACTTCAGGAAGTGGTAGGTGAGTGGAGATATAAGGCATGGGAGATTTTCTGCCACTTCCCCCCCCCCCCCCACCCCACCCCCCTCCATCTAACTGCCCCACTGCAACAAGCTGCCCTACCCTCTCTCCATCTCATCCCTGTATGCTCCACAAGCAGCAATTTACTGTCCCCCACCCCTACCCTGGAATCACACATCCCCACACCCCCCAGCCCCAGTCTCCTCCTTACCCCTATCCCCCATATTGCTTCTCTCATCTTGCACTGCTTGTCGCAGTCTGTCCTCAGTAGCCCGAGACTGTAGCCGTATGTGTACATGTGCGTATGCAGTCTAATTCCGATAAAGGTCTTTCTAGCCTAAAGCTTACTTTTCTGACAGTCTTTACATTGTGTCTATCCACAACTCAGCATCTACTCTATAAGATGAGAAGCAATCTATCCTTTCCAAATATTGTCAGAAATGTAGGTTTCACTTTCCTCACTACCTTCTAAGCTGTAGGGCGCTGTTCCTTTATATCTCCCAAACCCAAACTGATTTCCCTTCAAGTTGGCTTCTACCACTGTTTTTATAATAATGTGAGTTATTTTGCTCCCATGAATTATTAAACTGGTGATTTGTAGTATTCACATATATCAGCAGACCCTGTACAACAGGTCAACAGTTCTGTCATAACTAATTCTGCCAAATTTCATAAATAATTCATAGGGAACATCAGTTACTGCAGGTGCCTTATTTCGAATTAAGTCTTTCAGTGCTCTGTCACATTATCCTTTCAGTATCACATCTCTAATCTCATCTTCCTGATCTTCATCCACTTCCTTTTCCTTTTCCAGAAAGTCTTTGCAGTTCTTTCCTTTGTATCAACCTTCTACATTTTTCTTCCAATTTTCAGTCTTTTCTTATCTGCTCGGTACTGGCTTGCAGTCAGAGCTCTTGGTATTCACACAGCTGCTTCTCTTTTTCTCCTAAGACTTTCTTATACATGGCATCATGTTTCCCAAAATCATGAAAGCTTCTACAACTTTTCCTTGTCTTTCTTTTCAAACTATGCAATTCCAGTCCTCTATCACAATTAAATTTTGTCTTAACTACCTTAATAATTTCTATTATCTCATCAAACATTTCTGAATCTCTTCATAATTTGCAGCAATGTTAGGAAATTTATCCTCTTAATACTGTGGTTGAGCCTGTCTTTGTGTGTATTTCAGCTTTCATTATTTATAGTCATTCACCCACTTTCGTATCAGTGAGATTATCAGTGCCCTCACAGAAATTAGTAGGAGCAAATGTAGTTAAAACGTTATAAAACAAGAAAGAGTAAGTTTTACATTATTATGCTTACTGGCTCGCAACCTCACTCATGGTCCAATAATACAACACCAAACGCCGTTAATTAGATTTTATTTTTAGGCTACCAGTTTTGATAATATATTATATCATCTTCAGGCCTACTTAAATAGAGTAACATTCACGTTTCAAAATACAGCAGCACAAAGGTTACTCTATCTAAGCAGGTCTGAAGATGACATAATGTATCGTCGAAACTGGTAGCCTAAAAATAAAACCTAATTAACGGTGTTTAATATGGTATTCCTGGATATTGACCAGGCATAGTCCCACACTCCAGACAGAGGATGGAGTTTCATTCATCACTCATGGTCAGTCACACAATCACATTATCTCACAACCTGTCATGTAGCATAAATACCTTATCTGATAAGCCTATGAATATAATAGAGGGAAACATTCCACGTGGGAAAAATATATCTAAAAACACAGATGATGTGACTTACCGAACGAAAGTGCTGGCAGGTCGATAGACACACAAACAAACACAAACATACACACGAAATTCAAGCTTTCGCAACAAACTGTTGCCTCATCAGGAAAGAGGGAAGGAGAGGGAAAGACGAAAGGATGTGGGTTTTAAGGGAGAGGGTAAGGAGTCATTCCAATCCCGGAAGCGGAAAGACTTACCCTAGGGGGAAAAAAGGACAGGTATACACTCGCACACACACACACACATATCCATCCGCACATACACACACACAAGCAGACATTTGTATGGAAATAGCTGAATTAGGGGGGAAAGCCCCAGGACCTGATGAAGTATCAGTGGACATGATACGAGCAGCAGGTCCAGTTGGAATGCAGTGGCTGTATAGAGTACTATTAGAAAGGACTTACTATGAAAAACTACTACTGTTGCACGAGTTTTTAAGAGCTGCTCTGAGCAAAACTTTTAATATCAGTGTTCTTGAAATTACAATAGTTTCTGACAAATGTGGTAACTTCTTCTTTCCCCATATTTTCTCTACAGAAGTAAGAGGCCAACTTAAATCCTTTAACATTTAACATATCTCAACCAGTGGTCACATGATGTTCAGAGAAGCAAGCTGGATCAACCAGTTTGCTCAACTCTAATTCTTTAACACAAATAAGCAACACTTTAAATTTACTCCTCAATACTCAGATATTCTGACACAATGAGGATAACTGACACTGTGTACTGACTGAATTACAACTGGATGGACATAATTTTTCAATCAGTTCCTGAACATTTCCGGTTTCGATTCTTGAGTTTCTCCCGGCGTATTTGATAATCAAAATATCCACGGGTGTACTGCCGGTCTACAGTGTCCAATGGGCACAATATATCAGCGATCATACATGTCGCCATCATCAGGTGAACTGACGGACTGAGCTCCTGTGAACGTGCCGGCACGGAGGTCCGTACCCTATGGCTGCTCCGAGGGACCTGGGTTCGGTTGCGGCGGCGGTCGATTTAAATACCCTCCGTCCACGACGCGCTCACGCCACGGTCGCGTAGTGGAACAGAATGCGACGGCGTCTGAGATGACGTCGGTGTGATGATTCTGTCCGCCGTGGTCGTCGCAACTATACGTTTGCTTGATTTACTCTTGATTAACCCAATCGCTGGTTCCCAAGCCTTGCTAAGATTATAGCCACAATCACGGTTTATGAGGTCGTCATTGGTGCGAATTTCGATGGCCTGTCTAACAACGCTGTCCCAGTATTTCGACGTCTGTACCAGAATTCTCATGCGTTCATATTCCATAGCGTGATTTTCCGACAAACAATGTTCAGCAAGCGCCGACTTGCTCGGATACATCAGTCTAGTGTGCCTCTGGTGCCCACGGCATCGATCCTCGACGGTACGCATCGTCTGACCAATATACGACTTGCCACATTGACACGGAATTTTGCTAAGGTTATGCATCACATCGATTCTGCAGCAGCTAAGAGAATCAAGAAATGAGCCAGCCCCGCATTGGTACGTCAGAGAGTGCAATTCACCCGCCGGAGCCTTGAGTTTATCTCACAGGAATTACTCAAACTACATTTGCAACTGGCTAGTAATTTCACTTCTTTTTCCTGGGATTGGATTGATGGTGTCACCTGGGTTGCAGCTGATTCCGCCCATAAGAAGGCAATGGGATGTCAAACAGCTAAGTTCTCACGTCTCCTTGACAAACCATCTCTGCAGGTTCCGTGCAAGACTGTCATCAATTTGAGTGGCATGGTGTTGAGTGATGATGCGGTCTCGGTTTTGCAGTAAGGTCTTAACTTCGCTCCCACCCCCAAGCTCACTCCGGTCGCAGAAATTGTTGGTGTTGTTGAACAGGTTGCAGCTCGACTTCCGCCTGAATCAGCTGAGGAAATACGTCGTGAAACTTGTCGTGCGTTGACGAAATCCAAGCCGATGAAGTCAAATATCACCAGTAAAGAGAGGGCGGCCATTCGTGATCTGAGGGAGCGCTCTGAAATTGTCGTCTTACCGGCTGACAAAGGCAATGCTACAGTTGTTGTCTCCCATAAGGACTACACTGATAAGATGCAGAGCCTGCTAAATGACAATTCCTACTGGAAGATCAGTGTTGACCCTACAAAGAAGGTGGAGAACAAGATGAGGTCACTTCTCAAGGACGCAGATTTACCGGAGGGTGACGCTAAGAAATTGTTACCCCAAGTTCCGGTACCGCCTAGACTATATGGACTCCCGAAGGTTCACTAAGAGGGGGTACCATTACGCCCCATTGTCAGCAACATCAGGGCACCTACATATTTGTTGGCCAAATACCTGACGGGAATATTAAGTCCATATGTGGGTAAATGCCCTCATCACATCCGTAATTCCGTGGATTTTGTTAAATGCCTTGATAGCTTCAGGTTGGATAAGTCAGATATCATGGTGAGTTTTGACGTCATTTCCTTGTTTATGAGGGTACCCCTGCGAGAGTCACTAGAATTGATTAGTCAGAAGTTTGACGAGAAGACCACTGAACTTTTTAGGCATGTTTTGACTTCCATGTATTTTCTTTTTAATGGAGAATACTACGAACAAACGGAGGGAGTCGCCATGAGTAGCCCACTCTCACCGGTGGTAGCGAATTTGTACATGGAGAACTTCGAGGAGGAAGCCCTGTCGTCATCCGAATGGAAACCTACTTGCTTTTTACGTTACGTGGACGACACATTCGTCATCTGGCCACATGGTATGGATAAACTCCTTGACTTCCTTACACATCTAAACTCCATACACCCCAACATTAAATTCACTATGGAGACTGAAACGGAGGGTAAATTACCTTTCCTTGACGTCTTGGTCAAGAGAAGGGCTGATGGCACCCTAGGTCATGGGATGTATCGGAAGGCAATGCACACTGATCTGTATTTGCACGCAGACAGTTGCCACCACCCTTCACAGAGGAATGGGGCACTTAAAACTCAAGTAAATAGGGCGCGCACTATCTCTGACGCAGAGTGACTACCCCAGGAATTGGAACATCTGAGAACTGTATTTCGAAAAAATGGGTACTCAGAGTGGCAGATTCAACGTGCTCTCCGCCCAACCACTACAGCACAACCTGTGGAGATGGATAAAATCACGAGGGAGGAGGTAGGCACTGCGTTTATTCCATACACAGGCACACTCTTGGGGAAAATCGCCCGCATTCTGAAGAAACACCGAGTCGGAACTGTGTTTTGTCCTCCGAATAAAATTCGTGCACTGGTGGGGAGTGCCAAAGATGACCTCGGTTTGAGGAAGGCCGGCGTGTACCAGATTCCGTGTCAATGTGGCAAGTCGTATATTGGTCAGACGATGCGTACCGTCGAGGATCGATGCCGTTAACACCAGAGGCACACTAGACTGATGTATCCGAGCAAGTCGGCGATCGCTGAACATTGTTTGTCGGAAAATCACGCTATGGAGTATGAATGCACGAGGATTCTGGTACAGACATCGAGATACTGGGACAGCGTTGTTAGAGAGGCCATCGAAATTTGCACCAATGACGATCCCATAAACCGTGACTGTGGCTATAATCTTAGCAAGGCTTGGGAAGCAGCGATTGGGTTAATCAAGAGTAAATCGAGCAAACGTATAGTTGTGACGACCACGACGGACAGAGCCATCACTCCGACGTCATCTCAGACCCCGTCGCAATCTGTACCAACGCGCGACCGTGGCGCGGGGCGCGGATAGCGGAGGGAGCGTGTCGCGGGCGGAGGGTATTTAAATCGGCCGCCGCCGCGACCGAACCTAGTTCCCTCGAAGCAGCCATAGCGTACGGATCTCCGTGCCGGCACGTTCACACAATCTCAGTCCGTCAGTTCACTTGATGATGGCGACATGTATGATTGCCGAAATATTGTGCCCGTTGGACACTGTAGACCGGCAGTACACCCGTGGATATCTTGATTATCTCCAGTTTCAATTATAGTCTATTTGCACGAACAGTGTATATTAAAATTTGCTTTCTGGCTGCCTGTTTTATGTATGTGAATGTCATTTTCAACCTGTCTCCTAAATATCTTTTGTTTCTGCCCTCCCTACCCTAAAAATCCTGCTGCGGTGGTGGTGGTGGTTAGTGTTTAACGTCCTGCCGACAACGAGGTCATTAGAGACGGAGCTCATGCTCGGGTTAGGGAAGGATTGGGAAGGAAATCAGCCGTGCCCTTTCAAAGGAACCATCCCGGCATTTGCCTGAAGCAATTTAGGGAAATCACAGAAAACCTAAATCAGGATGGCTGGAGACGGGATCGAACCGTCGTCCTCCCGAATAATCCTGCTGCTCTGTCACTTGTAACCACTGGTACTGCGGTACTGTACCACATATGATAGTGTCCCCCCCCCCCCCCCCTTTTCAGATATTTGCTAGTAGCCCAGAAAGATTTCCCTTCATGAGGATTCCTGAACAAACTGCTCAAAATGGTTTTTGGAGAAAGCATTTAGAACAATTCTGGACAATTTTTTATGCCTACTATTGACATTAAACATGTATTTTCATCAATGCATCAAGGATAGACTGAAGTCATTGCCAGGCACAATTATACATGAAATGAGACTCAAATGTCCTTGAACCCTCCAGTAACTGTATCGTCCAAGTTGGGAGGTCAGTAAAAGGAATAAATTATTAACTTATTCCTGTTGTCGAGTATAACCTCTATCCATACTAACAAACAGCAAGTATGTACTTCAGTTTCACTATAGGATAAACTACTGTTAACATCAATAAAAATTTCACCACCATCTTAATTTAATCTACCCTTTCCGAACATAGTTCATTGATAAAAATGTTCACTGAATTTATCCTTTGCTTTAGCTGCCTTTCAGTAGCTATAACGATTTCTGCTTCAGTGCTTTCTACAAGGACTGGAGCCCAGGTTCTTTCCTGACAGACGCATCAATTTACAAAGTAAAATTTGAAAACAAATTGAAAAAGTTTCTCCTTGACAATTTCTTCAATTCCACAGAAGAATTTCTATTATTGTAATGTGAAAAACAAGGTGAGTAGGCATTATTTACAAATCAGTTTGCAATGTGAATGTCAAATGACTTGTTCCAAATCATTATGATTCATCATGCAAAATGATCCATAGATCATGAAAATAACTACCTACAACTATAATACAAATTATCTGTAGGTCTACACGTGTTCTTTGTTTGACCTTCTCTGTTTGAGTCCCTGTTTGTTCATTTCAGAGACCCTCCAACCTAAAAAAAAAAACAAAAAAAAAAAACAGCCCAGTGAACTCCACGCAGCCTCTGCTTTCCATGTGGCCATCTCATGTGTGTAATGCACCCTTTATGTATTAAGGGAGTACCAACACCTCCCCAACACCTCTTCACCCTATAGCACCAGTCAAGAAATTTGCAGCCCACATGGCTGCAGAACTGGCTGAGCCTCTGATTCAGACCCTCCACCTAGCTCTGTACTAAAGGTCTGCAGTCTGTCCTCTCAACAAAGCTACAGGTGGTGAACTCCATCTACACCATGCAGTCAATATTAGCTCTCTTTACCACAGCAAATACCTGCTGAAAACAAAAAAGAATCTCTTCCTATACCAAATGACATTAGTACCGCTGACATAAGAGATCACCTGCAGTTGGCTGTACTTCGTGTTCTTTATGCCATCCACGAGAACATACCGTATGAACTCAAATTGCCATCATCTATTAATGGGACCGGCTTAAGTGGCACATCTCAGCCATCTCATTGACAGTATGCAAAGGATTACCCAAAAATGTTACAATGTAAGGGATGCAGCAACTCAGTATTGAATGTTAACCAGCAGCAGGTGATGATTTCACCGATGCACACTTTCAGATTGCCTTTATTTTCAGTTATTGTTTTGCCTCTATTTAACAAAAAAGTTATGCACACTTAGTTTATAAGGGTTATTTTGCCATTCCTGGCACTCCTTCATTCGCTACACCACAGGCATCACCAGAATCTCTGGCAGCATTACCTCATTACAATGCTTGCCACCCAATCACATTCCAATTATATATTATATAATGCGATCCTGTACCAGTTAAGATAATCAGTTGCTCTCGATGAATATGGGGTAGGTAAATGTAAGAAGCTTGAGCTTTTACTTTAATTTGGCATCACAAGAAGACCGAGACTATGTTATACAAGGATATCATTGCAGAAAACTTCACTCCTGAAGTGATATCAGAGTGTTAATATGAGGTCTTCTGACTTCTGGATACTGAGGACTAAAAACACAGGAGGCAAAGAAAGTTATGCACATAGTACTTACAAAAATTCAAACAGAAAACTGTGTACTTGTGGATTAATTAGCATTGCATGAATCACTGAAGTAAACTTTAAAATACATACCTGACTTGGAACTTTGCCTATTTTTGTAAATATTGTCTGCCAGTACGCCCAGCAAAAAATGGCGAACAACAGATGGAACAGAAGTAGGTAAAACACTGAAAAAAGAGAAAGAACAACCAATTAGTCTTAATGAAGTAAATTTTCAGTAATGAGATGTTTCTGATTAATAAAAAATAACAGTTTTAGAATGGTGGATCATTCACGCTGAGGTGACAAAAGTCATGGGATAGTGATATGCACACATACAGATGGCGGTAGTATCGCGTACACAAGGAATAAAAGAGCAGTGCTTTGGTGAAGCCGTCATTGTCATGTGAAAATGTTTTTGATGTCATTATGGCTGCAAGATGAGAATTAACAGAATCTGGACATGGAATGGTAATTTGAGCTGGACAGCATGGGACATTCCATTTCAGAAATCGTTAGAGAATTCAATATTCTGAGATCCACGGTGTCAAGAGTGTGCTGAGAATATCAAGTTTCAAGCATTAGCTCTCACCACAGACAACACAGTGGCTAATAGCCATCACTTAATGACCGAGAGCAGCGAGTCCTAAAAGATAAGCAACAATGTGTGACAACCACAGAAATTGATGTGAGAAGTACTATGAACATCCATTTGAACACTGCAGCAAAATTTGGTGTTAATGTGCTAAGGGCCCCAGACAACCATACAAATGCCTTTGCTAACACTACAACATCACCTGCAGCACCTCTCCTGGGATCGTGGCCATATCATTTGAATCCTAGACAACTGGAAAACCGTGGCCTGGTCAGATGAGTCCCTATTTCATTTGGTAAGAGCTGATGGTAGGGTTCGAATGTGGTGAAGACCCTACAAGCCACGGACTTGAGTTGTCAACAAGGCACTATGCAATCTGGTGGTGGCTCCATAATAGTGTGGCCTGTGTTTACATTGAATGTACTGGGTCATCTGGTCCAACTGAACCTATCATTGACTGGTAACACTTAATGTTCAGCAACTTTGAGACAATTTGTAGCCATTCATGAACTTCACGTTCTCGAACAACGATGGAATTTTTTTCATGGATGACAATGCACCATGTCACAATTGTTTATGATTGGTTTGAAGAACATTCTGGACAATTCAAGCAAATGATTGAGTCACCCTGATTGCCCGACATGAATCCCATCGAACATTTGTGGGGCATAACTGAGGGGTCAGATCGTGCACAAAAACTGCACCAGCAACACTTTCGCAATTATGGATAGCTATGAAGGCAGAAGTATTCGGTATTTCTGCAGAGGACTTCCAACAGCTTGTCGAGTTAATGCCACATTGAACTGCTCCACTGGGCCCAGAAAAAGGAGATCCAACATGATATTAGCAGGTATCCCATGACCTTTTGTCACCTCAGTGTATCACAATGTGCTTAAATGGCTTTTAACAGCTTTTTAACAGAAATTGTGAACAGTGAAGAACAAATCAGTTTCTCAGTACCTCTGCAGCAATGTACTAGTGCTAAAACCAAAAACACAATGGAGACACTTTTGTACCCTACTCCAGTGTGTGATATACTGCTTAGTCCATTTCAACAGCATGGACAAGGTTACTAAGTACTCTCAAGATGAGGAACAGGGAGAGGTTCTCAGCGATGGGATCAACTTTTTGCAGCCATTTATACAGTGATGCAGACTAAAATCCCAGCTATAATGCCCTGCAGCTGCTCACCCTGGTGGGTCCTCATTTGTGAATTATTGATGAAAAACAAGTCTGAAATTTCATGTGATGCTCTACAGCCTAAAAATAGAAATATTGTATAAAGTGTTTGTGTACCACAATAGTTCAACTACAGTCCTCACATGTAAAAGGTGCCGTGTTCAAGTCTCTTCAGGTGATTTAAAATTTTATATTTTAAATATTTATTGAAATGACTTTAATCATTATTTTTATTCAGCTACTTGATTTAAATATATTTTTTATTTCTGTTCCTTTGTCACATCATTTTACTCATCATATCAACTTTTTTCATTTGCTCTCATTTTCTTCCTAATATTATTTTGCCACTTGAAATGTTTCTTCATGTTATTTTAATTACTTTTATGTACTGATGTCGATTTAATTTCTTCCATCAATGTTATTGTACTCATTATTTCTATTTCTCATTTTGCTTGAGTTTCATTTCATTTATAATCCCTTCTTTTGTTTAAATCTTTATCTGCATTATTCTGTTCACAGTGCAATAAGAATTTATGTTCTAAATGTTTGGATGCCAATTACTATAAAAATGTACATCTCGAAATGAAACAGATTTTTGACACATTGTGTATCGATTATTTTGTTCTTTGTTCATAACCAATGGATTGATATAAATAATATGAAGTATAAATTAAACAATTACATTCTCCTTGACAAAGCTCTGTGAGGAAAAAAAGAATGACTGGAAGTAAAATAGGACAGCAATTTAAAAGCTAATACAGTGATTAAATGTGACAAACAAAAATAAAACATACATTTGAACAAACTGATTGAATAAAATTAATGATCAAAGTCATTTTGATAAAGATTTAAAAACATAAGAATTCATAGCGGCTGATGAGTTTTGATCTCTCTCAACCTTCTGCATGTAGGGGCTGTACATTTGACAATTATGCTACACAATTATTCCATATAATACCCCTCTATTTGAAGCTGTAGAGCACCAAGTGAAATTCTGAAAAATGTTTTCCTTGAATACTCGCAAATGAGGGCTCACCAGGGTGAATGACTATGATGAGTGATAACTGGGATGTTATCTTACTTCATTGTACAGATGTTTTCAAAAAGTAAATCCCACTGCTGGAGACCTCTCCTTGTAAGTAACTAGAATATGTGAATGCATGCACAAGAGGCGTATACCTTTCTAATATATAGAAAAGGAACAAATGTCGTCTTCATATAACAAAGAACTTTAAATTGTGAAGATGGTGCTAAATAGCATGGCTCCAACCACAGTGGTGAGAGCATCTGCCAGCAGCAGCAGAGTCAGTTTCCGTTTCTACACAATGATTTGTTTAGTAGCTTTCTCATGTGTGGCTGTGAAGAAGTGAATATTATCCATGTATTTACCTGTGGTGAGGAGAGTTTTTTTTAACTTTTTTTTAAGTGTTCCTAAATATTTCAAGCAGTAACTTGGGTGAGCTATGTTTGTGCGTACTGATAGCCAGTAACTGTAACTGTGCAAGCAGTAGTACCCATCTTATACCTAGGAACTGCTGGGTTACTGTTACATTCCTTCTTGTAGAGATGAGCATAGTTTTATGACGGGGAGAGACTGCACCTGTTGCGTAGCTATGGAGGGCAATTGGCTATAGCCCTGAAACAGTTGGAAGCTGTTTGGCCATGGTCGACAAGACTTCAGTCTGCTGCCCTGGGCTGTGGTGGCATTTGGACACCTGAGGTGGAAACTGTAGCACCTCTGATGCCTATAGTATCAGCAGGAATCCTGGATGTTGCAGCACCTATAGATTTGCTCATCCTAGCTCGTCAACATTCACTTATGTGTGAATGGTGAACAGTAGTGGGATAGTGAATCTCTTGGCAGAAGTAAGTGAGTAATTGTCACACAGCTGGGTCCTTTGCACTTTAAATACAGGTATGATGCTGAAAATACATCGGAGCCACGAAGGTTTTCCCTGTCTGGTGGGACTGGAGCCAATCTTCCTGCAATGTGAAGACACTGGGAGCTTCAAAATAACACACATGATGGAGCACCTTAGGGGAATAGCAGGTAGTTCACGAAGAAAGACTAGTGTCTACTCTTGTATCTCTTCAGAGATGTGGAGAGGACACTGTTGGCAGCTATGGAGAATACTAGGTGCAGCCTGCTGAAAATAATGACGCACATCTGCTTCAGTGACACCTGCCACCTGCATCCTCAGGCTATCTTTAGTTCCTACAGCGGGATGGCTCCAATACTGAAGATAGTAAGCCTCACACACAGTAGATGCTAAACTATCTATTTGCAGCATTTTTCCCAGAACAGATTGGCGTCCTCTGTCTGAGTAAAAGGCTTAAATTAGAGGCACAATCGGTTATATTTGTCTTGTAAATAAAAAATGCCTTCTTTTGCTACACTGTGTTTTATTTTCCCAGACACATTTGGTGTTATCTCACTTCAAGGCCTCATCGGTAGGATTTATAATGATACAGTTATGATACACTTCTGTTTTGCTATGTATTATTCGTAGATCCTACAACAATTCACTTCTTGCTCTTTATGTAAATAAGCAATTACTTACAGTTCTCCCCATTTTTAGTTGACACCGGTATTCCCTCTTATCTGGTCACATGGAGGTCACACTATCGCTTTATTTATGAAACATAAGAATGTTTTTGCATTTTGAACATTTTTGTTCCCACTTTTCATTTTGTTTGCACTTGTTGTTGTGATCCACTATCAGTCTTCTGTCACTAATATAGACATAACACTAATATAGGCATTACTACTTAAGAGTTCACTGTGTATCTCATCCTGTTTGGTTCGTTGAGTGGAAATCTGGTTGGGAACTGTTATTGTGTGTGAATTTCTAAGGGATCAAACTGCTTAGCTCATAGGTCCCAAATGTTGTTGTTGTTATTATTATTATTATTATTATTATTATTATAGTCACGTAGTATTGCCCTATTATTTTATCTGTTAGTGTACACTATGAGTTGTTTGGTGTATGTACTTTATCATTCAACAGGGTTTTCTTTTCTGCCTTTTTTCCCTGTATGTAGTAATTTTCTTCCAGGGTTAAGTGGTGTTTTTATTGTTGATTCTAATTATTTTCATGTCATATTACCCGGTGGTTGGTTTGTGTTCTGTTAGGTGTTCTGCAAATGTAGAGTGGTTTTTCCATAGTTCCAGGCTCTCGTGTGTACCTTGTATCTGGCATCAAATGTTCCCCTGTTTGTCCTATGTATCTGCCATCACAAGTGTTACACTGTAATTGATATATACCTGCTTTCTGGTATACAGGGTGTTACAAATAGGTACGGCCAAACTTTCAGGAAACATTCCTCACACACAAAGAAAGAAAATATGTGTCCGGAAAAGCTTACTTTCCATGTTAGAGCTCATTTTATTACTTCTCTTCACGTCACATTAATCATGGAATGGAAACACACAGCAACAGAACGTACCATCGTGACTTCAAACACTTTGTTACAGGAAATGTTCAAAATGTCCTCCGTTAGTGAGGATGCATGCATCCACCCTCCGTCGCATGGAATCCCTGATGCGCTGATGCAGCCCTGGAGAATGGCGTATTGTATCACCGCCATCCACAATACGAGCATGAAAAGTCTCTACATTTGGTACCGGGGTTGCGTAGACAAGAGCTTTCAAATGCTCCCATAAATGAAAGTCAAGAGGGTTGACGTCAGGAGAGCGTGGAGGCCATGGAATTGGTCAGCCTCTACTAATCCATCGGTCACCGAATCTGTTGTTGAGAAGCGTACGAACACTTCGACTGAAATGTGCAGGAGCTCCATCGTGCATGAACCACATGTTGTGTCGTACTTGTAAAGGCACATGTTCTAGCAGCACAGGTGGAGTATCCCGTATGAAATCATGATAACATTCTCCATTGAGCGTAGGTGGAAGAACATGGGGCCCAATCAAGACATCACCAACAATGCCTGCCCAAACGTTCACAGAAAATCTGTGTTGATGACGTGATTGCACAATTGCGTGCGGATTCTCGTCAGCCCACACATGTTGATTGTGAAAATTTACAATCTGATCACATTGGAATGAAGCCTCATCCGTAAAGAGAACATTTGCCCTGAAATGAGGATTGACATATTGTTGGGTGAACCATTCGCAGAACTGTACCCGTGGAGGCCAATCAGCTGCTGATAGTGCCTGCACACGCTGTACATGGTACGGAAACAACTGGTTCTCCCGTAGCACTCTTCATACAGTGACGTGGTCAATGTTACCTTGTACAGCAGCAACTTCTCTGACGCTGACATTAGGGTTATCGTCAACTGCATGAAGAATTGCCTCGTCCATTGCAGGTGCCCTCGTCGTAATAGGTCTTCCCCAGTCGCGAGTCATAGGCTGGAATGTTCCGTGCTCCCTAAGACGTCGATCAATTGCTTCAAACGTCTTCCTGTCGGGACAACTTCGTTCTGGAAATCTGTCTCGATACAAACATACCGCGCCACGACTATTACCCCGTGCTAATCCATACATCAAATGGGCATCTGCCAACTCCGCATTTGTAAACATTACACTGACTGCAAAACCACGTTCGTGATGAACACTAACCTGTTGATGCTACGTACTGATGTGCTTGATGCTAATACTGTAGAGCAATGAGTCGCATGTCAACACAAGCACTGAAGTCAACATTACCTTCCTTCAATTGAGCCAACTGGTGGTGAATAGAGGAAGTACAGTACATACTGATGAAACTAAAATGAGCTCCAACATGGAAATTAAGCGTTTCCGGACACATGTCCACACAACATCTTTTCTTTTTTTGTGTGTGAGCAATGTTTCCTGAAAGTTTGGCCGTACCTTTTTGTAACACCCTGTATATCTACGTTTTTTGTCAGTTTTGGAGTATATTTTTGGATAGAACTGTCTGTTGTGCATGCTATATTTATCATCGGTCTTTTGGTGGACATTGCAGGAGCCTCCACGAAGATTGCGTTCACCACTCGAACAACAAGCAATCGGGCGTCCCCAGGAAACGACCTAGTCGGCCAATCCTGCAAACATCGGAGCACCAAAACCAAAGATGACAAATCAACTCTCTGAAGAGACTCAAAAAAGTCCTTTATTAAGACCATCACTAGTGACAACTTCCTGCAATATTGAAGGCTTATCTGTAAATAAAGAAATTTTATTATCTGACATTTGCAAACGAAACAACTGTGATGTTTTAGTGATACAAGAAACACACAGAGCACCAACTAGCCATAGACCAAAAATACAGGGCATGAAATTAGTTCTGCAGAGACCACACGAAAGGTACGGAAGTGCTATATTTGTGAAACCGAACTTAGACGTATGCTCCTGTGCTCTGACCTGCGAAGAAAATATAGAAATTTTAACTATTGAGCTACATTCATGTAATGTAACATCCGTGTACAAACCACCCAGTGCGAGGTTCAAATTTACGGAGCCTGGAAATTTCCATTCAAAAAACATTAAAGTTGTACTAGGAGATTTTAACTGTCACGGTCTCGCATGGGGTTATAAAGAGACAAATGACGATGGCGAAATGCCGGAGATATGGGCAGACCAGGCTAAACTGAAACTGATACATGACCCAAAGTTGCCTGCATCATTTAACAGTGGAAGATGGAAACGAGGATATAATCCAGATAACATCTTTGTCTCCGAAAAGGTATCCCTGCAAACTGTAAAGCAAATCGAGGACCCAATTCCAAGATTGCAACACAGAGCAATAACTTGCTGCATTACTGCAGTAATCAAATCAGATGTAATGCCCTTCAAGAAACGCTTCAATTTCAAAAAAGCCCATTGGGAACTTTTCACAGAGGACCTTGATAACGAGATCTTGGAAGTTAAACCAGAGATACAATCATATGAAACTTTTATAGACCTTGTCAAGAAAATCTCTCGACGGCGCATACCTAGAGGGTGCCGCACCCAGTATATCGCTGGACTCAATGGTAGCAGCAAGGAAGCTCTGAAAAAGTATGAAGTACTGTACAATAAGGACCCCTTCTCAGAGTAAATGATCCAGGCAGGTGAGGTACTGATGTCTGGTATCTCCGAAGCAAGAAAGGAAAAGTGGTGCAACCTCCTACAAGTGACGGACATGAAGCACAGCAGTAGGAAGGCATGGAAACTGGTCAAAAGTCTCAAAAACGACCCAACAGAACCACAACCAAATTACAGTGAAGTTACACCTGATCAGATAGCTCACCAACTACTCATGAACGGAAAAACTAAAAGGATGATCAGGAATGGCAAAATTAAAAGAAAATTGAATGAGGAGATTAGCTTCCTAGCTTGCCCGTTCTTCATTCAGGAGCTACAAGATGCCATCAACGATTTGAAAAACAATAAGGCCGCTGGCCTCAACAATCTGAGATCTGAGCAAATTAAACATTTTGGACCGGGAGTACAAGCATGGATCCTAGAGCTAATGAATAACTGTACTACAACAAGGCAAATTCCTAAACTGTGGAGGAAAGCTCGGGTTATTGCGTTACTAAAACCAGGGAAAGACCCAGCTGAAGCTAAAAATTTCCGGCCTATCTCATTGCTTTGTCATTTATTTAAAGTGCTGGAGCGAATGATCCTCAAACGCATAGCTGATTATGTGGACAAAGCCCTCATTAACGAACAAGCTGGATTTCAACCAGGAAAATCATGCTGTGGCCAAATCCTTAATCTCACACAGTAAATTGAAGACGGCTATCAGAGAGGAGAAGTAACTGGGGTCGCATTTCTGGATCTCAGTGCTGCATATGACACAGTTAACCATAAGTTGCTTACCCAGAAAGTGTATAATGTCACTAAGGACTACACCCTTTCTATGTTCGTGCAATGCATGCTACAGAACAGACACTACTATGTAACCTTACAATCTAAAAACAGCCGATGGAGGACACAGAAAAATGGACTTGCACAGGGTAGTGTCTTGGCTCCAATATTATTTAACATCTATACCAATGATCTTCCCATCAGCCACCAGACACGAATGTTCATATATGCTGATGATGCAGCAGTGGCCACACAGGATAAAACCTTTGAACAAGTGGAGGAGAATCTCACAGGAGCCTTAACAGAACTTGCTACCTATTACGACGGCAATAATCTCAAACCAAACCCTAGTAAATCTCAAGTATCCGCCTTCAATATTAGTAACAAACAAGCCAAACGGAAACTCCGAGTCATGTGGGAAGGGGAAAACTGAAACATACAAACAGCCCAAAATACCTGGGAGTAACATTGGACAGAGCACTTACTTTTAAGCAGCACTGTCACAACACTAAAAAAAAGGTCTGTGCCAGGAACAACATACTGCGGAAGCTAACAGGTTCATTGTGGGGAGCTCAACCACATGTTTTCTGCACCACAGGTCTGGTGCTGAGTATCTCACCAGTGGAATATGCGGCGCCAGTTTGGAGGAACTCTGCTCACACTAAGCAAGTTGACGTTGCCGTAAACGAAACTGTAGGTATTGCCACAGGATGCCTCGAACAAACTCCCACAGACATCATTTATCCCATCATAGGCATAGCACCACCCACTATCCGCAGACAAGTAGCCGCCGAGATCGAAAGATCAAAACAAAAGAATGATCCTCGACACCCAATGTATATGCACCGAAAACAACGTGTCCGGCTGAAATCCCGCAGGAGTTTCATTGAAACTACTGAAGAGCTCGCCACCAAGCCCGTCGCAAGGCGGCTATCTCTTTGCGAAGAAATAGTACCACACTCCACAATGGAACTACTTAAGGAGGGATCTGCAGGATTTCAACTACCTTTTACAACTTGGAGGTCATTAAAACCGGCTGCTCACTGGAGTAACTGGGTGCAAATCAAACCTATTTAAATGGGGTTACAGTGATAGCGATAGGTGTGAATGCGGAGCAATACAGGACTTGGACCACCTACTGATTTGCCCAGATATGTCTATAACATGCACTAAAGATGATGTTTTGAAAGTCAATGACAAAGCAAATTACGTTGCTAATTACTGGGAAGGGAAGATATAATTGGTGCATCCGGATACGGAAGAAGAAGAATCGGTCTTTTGAAAATGTTAGTGATTTTATGCGAGAGTTTGTGTTTGTATGTCATTGTGTGCCATCTTGGGTTTTCTCTTATGCTTTCCTGATTATTTTGTGTAGTTGTTATGGTACTGAGTGATTGCGGCTTCTGAGAACAGGTGCAGCAGGATTAATCATATTAATGTTATCATTCAATGACAAAATTATGTATAATGTAGAAAATTAAAGCAAAATAATGGGTTGGTTGGTTGGGGGATTAAAGGGACCAGACTACTATGGTCATCGGTCCCTTTTTCCAAAGACAAAGAACACCCACAGAGAATAAAAACGAGGAACAGAAGAGATCACAGACGATACAGAACAGGAGAGACTGAGACTGAGACAAAGACAAGACAAAACGAACGAAAACCACATAGAGAATGACGGTGGTTGGCCGACCATAGAAATAAAAAAGGAAAAGCCAACCACTTAGAAACACATTAAAAAATCAGTGTAAAATCATAGGCCAAAGGCCAGAATCAACACAAAACAATAAAATAAAACAGAGAAACTCAGATTAAATGATAAAATCCCCCTGCCCGAATAAAACGTAAAACTAAGTCAGCCATAGCAGAGTCGTCTGTTAAAGGGCAGGGAGCGTATCAGGCAGCGCAAATGTCTGCCTGACCACAGCTAAAAGGGGGCAGGCCAACAGAATGTGGGCCACTGTCAAAGCCGTCCCGCAGTGACATACAGGAGGGTCCTCCCTGCGCAGTAAATAACTGTGTGTCAGCCGGGAGTGGCCAATGCGGAGCCGGCAAAGAACTACCGAGTCCCTGCGAGTGGCTCGCAGGGATGACCGCCACACAGCCGTCGTCTCCTTGACAGCACGGAGTTTATTGGACATTGTCAGTTCGCGCCATTCCTCGTCCCATAGCGCCACGATTTTGCGGCGGAAAACTGCCCGCAAATCAGTCTCAGGGAGGCCAAGGTCCAGAGATGGCTTGCTGGTGGCCTCTTTCGCCAGGCGGTCAACATGTTCGTTACCCGGGATACCGACATGACCGGGGGTCCACACAAAGACCACAGAGCGGCCGCAACAGGCGAGAGTATGCAGAGACTCGTGGATAGCCATCACCAAACGACAACGAGGGAAACACTGGTCGAGAGCTCGTAAACCGCTCAGGGAATCGCTACAGATAACGAAGGACTCACCTGAGCAGGAGCGGATATACTGTAGGGCACGAAAGATGGCGACCAGTTCAGCAGTGTAAACGCTGCAGCCATCCGGCAAGGAACGTTGTTCGGAACGGTCCCCTAGAGTGAGCGCATACCCGACACGACCAGCAACCATCGAACCGTCAGTGTAGACAATACCAGAGCCCTGATACGTGGCCAGGATAGAATAAAAGCGGCGGCGGAAGGCCTCTGGAGGGACTGAGTCCTTCGGGCCCTGTGCCAGGTCCAGCCGAAGGCAAGGGCGACGAACACACCATGGGGGTGTATGCAAAGTAGCCCGGAAAGTAGGTGGAACAGTAAAAACCTGAAGCCCAGAGAGAAGCTCTTTGACGCGGACCGCTATTGTACAACCAGACCGGGGCCGACGATCTGGCAGATGGACGACCGATCGCGGGAACAGGAGACGATAATTTGGATGCCCGGGCGAGCTTAGAACATGGGCAGCATAAGCGGCAAGCAAACGTTGGCGTCGGAACCGCAGGGGAGGTACACCTGCCTCTACTAGTACGCTGTCCACGGGGCTGGTGCAGAAAGCACCAGTGGCAAGGCGTATCCCGCTGTGGAGAATTGGGTCCAGCACCTGTAACGCAGATGGGGATGCTGAGCCATAAGCCAGGCTCCCATAATCCAGACGGGACTGGATTAACGCCTGGTAGAGCCGCAACAGGGTAAAGCGGTCGGCGCCCCAGCGGGTGTGGCTCAAGCATCTCAGAGCGTTTAGATGCCGCCAACACGTCTGTTTAAGCTGCCGGATATGAGGCAGCCAAGTCAACCGGGCATCGAAAACCACCCCCAAAAACCTGTGGGTCTCCACCACAGCAAGGAGTTCGTCGGCAAGATAAAGCCGCGGCTCAGGATGGACTGTTCGGCGCCGGCAGAAATGCATAACGCGGGTCTTGGCTGCCGAAAACTGAAACCCATGGGCTACAGCCCAAGACTGCGCCTTACGGATAGCGCCCTGTAGCTGACGTTCAACAGCTGCAATGCTGGGAGAGCTGTAATAAAGGCAGAAGTCGTCAGCATACAGGGAAGCGGAGACAGAGTTTCCCACGGCCGCAGCAAGACCGTTAATGGCTATTAAAAACAGACAGACACTTAAAACGGAACCCTGTGGCACACCGTTCTCCTGGACGTGGGAGGAACTATACGAGGCCGCGACTTGCACGCGGAAGGTACGACACGACAGAAAATTGCGGATAAAAATCGGCAGAGGACCCCGAAGACCCCAACCATGGAGCGTAGAAAGAATGTGATGACGCCACGTCGTATCGTACGCCTTCCGCATGTCGAAAAAGACAGCGACCAGGTGCTGACGGCGGGAAAAGGCAGTACGGATGGCCGACTCCAGGCTCACCAGATTGTCGGCGGCGGAGCGGCCTTTACGGAACCCACCCTGAGATGGAGCCAGAAGGCCCCTAGACTCCAGTACTCAATTCAAGCGCCGGCTCACCATCCGTTCAAGCAACTTGCAAAGAACGTTGGTGAGGCTAATGGGACGGTAGCTGTCCACCTCCAGAGGGTTCTTTCCAGGCTTCAAAACGGGGATGACAATGCCTTCCCGCCATTGCGACGGAAACTCCCCCTCGACCCAAAGACGGTTGTAAAGATCGAGAAGGCGCCGCTGGCAGTCCACTGAAAGGTGTTTCAGCATCTGACAGTGGATGCCATCTGGCCCAGGAGCGGTATCAGGGCAAGCAGCTAGGGCACTGCGAAATTCCCACTCACTGAATGGAGCATTGTAAGATTCCGGGTGGTTGCTGCGAAACGAAAGGCTCCGACGTTCCAGCCGCTCTTTAATGGAGCGGAAGGCCTGGGGGTAATTCGCAGAAGCGGAACTCATAGCAAAATGCTCTGCTAAGCGATTTGCAATGACGTCGGAGTCGGTACAAACGGCTCCATTCAGTGAGAGCGCAGGGACGCTGGCAGGGGTCCGATAGCCGTAGACGCGTCGAATCTTGGCCCAAACCTGCGAGGGAGTGACATGGAGGCCAATCGTGGACACATACCGCTCCCAGCACTCCTCCTTGCCCTGGCGGATAAGGAGGCGGGCCCGCGCACGCAGCCGTTTGAAGGCGATAAGGTGGGCTAAGGAGGGATGTCGCTTGTGACGCTGGAGCGCCCGCCGGCGATCTCTAATCGCTTCAGCGATCTCAGGCGACCACCAAGGCACAGCCTTCCGCCGAGGGGACCCACAGGAATGGGGAATGGCAGATTCGGCGGCAGTAACGATGCCGGTGGTGACCGATTGAACCACCGCATCAATGTCATCGGTAGAGAGCGGCTCAAAAGCGGCAGTGGAGGAGAACAAGTCCCAGTCAGCCTTATTCAGAGCCCATCTGCTAGGGCGCCCAGAACAGTGGCGCTGTGGTAGTGACAAAAAGATCGGAAAGTGGTCACTACCACACAGGTCGTCATGCACACTCCATTGGACAGACGGTAAGAGGCTATGGCTACAGATGGAAAGGTCAATGGCGGAGTAGGTGCCATGCGCCACACTGAAGTGTGTGAAGGCACCATCATTTAACAGCGAGAGATCGAGCTGCGACAATAAATGCTCAACGATGGCGCCTCGACCTGTTGCCACTGACCCACCCCACAGAGGGTTATGGGCGTTGAAGTCGCCCAATAGCAAGAAAGGTGGCGGCAATTGGGCGACCAGTGCAGCCAGGACAAGCTGCGAGACATCACCATCCGGTGGGAGGTAAAGACTGCAGACGGTAACAGCCTGTGGCGTCCACACGCGTACAGCGACAGCCTCTAAAGGCGTCTGGAGAGGGACAGACTCGCTGTGCAGAGTGTGAAGGACATATATGCAGACGCCACCAGACACCCTTTCATAAGCTGCTCGGTTCTTATAATAACCCCGATAGCCACGGAGGGCGGGGGTTCGCATTGCTGGAAACCAAGTTTCCTGGAGAGCAATGCAGAAGAAAGGGTGAAGGCTGATAAGTTGGCGGAGTTCAGCGAGATGGTGGAAGAAACCGCTGCAGTTCCACTGGAGGATGGTATTGTCCATGGCTGAGAAAGGCGTGACGGGACGGGGAAGGCAGATTACGCCGCTGGGTCACCTGCTGCCTCCGATTGAGCACCCGTGCTAGTGTTATCCATGGCGTCTGAGGGACCGGCGAGTTCTAGGTCCTCAGCGGACGCCAGGATCTCCACCTCGTCCTCAGACGCAGAGCTGTAAGGTGGCGGTGGGGTGGCTGCCACCGCGAGTTCCTTGGGCTTAGAGCTCTTCTTCTTTGATTTCTCACGCTGCTCCTTGGGTTTAACTGGCTGGGAGGGCTTCACCGATTCAGTCTCCGGGACTGAGGAGGATCGTGAAGCCCGTCGACCAGCTGATTGCGGGCACTTATGCCACTGGCGGTCGTCAGCCTTCCCACTGGTGGAAACCTGGGAAGGGAGGGACCCGAGGGACCCCTTGCGAGCGTGAGAAGCCGAAGAAGTTGGACACTTCTCCGGCTTAGAAGCAGGGACGGACGTCCCTGATGGGGGGGATGGTGTTGCCCCTGAGGTAGGTGGCGCAGGAGCAGGAGCAACCCGGTGGGTAGAGCCCCCCACTGGCAAGGGGGCAGGAGGAGTCTTACTGGTTATCGAGCTGGCTGGAAGTCGTGAAACTGATGGGGCGAGCACAGGTGTTGTAGCGGCGGCGTAGGATGACGTCATTCGCACGGGATGTAATCGGTCGTATTTCCGCTTGGCCTCAGTATAAGTCAGTCGGTCCAGGGTCTTATATTCCATGATTTTGCGTTCTTTCTGGAAGATTCTGCAGTCTGGCGAGCAAGGTGAATGGTGCTCCCCGCAGTTGACACAGATGGGAGGCGGGGCACATGGAGTATCGGAATGAGACGGGCATCCGCAATCGCGACATGTGAGGCTGGAAGTGCAGCGGGAAGACATATGGCCAAACTTCCAGCACTTGAAGCACCGCATCGGGGGAGGAATATAGGGCCTGACGTCACATCGGTAGACCATCACCTTGACCTTTTCCGGTAACGTATCACCCTCGAAGGCCAAGATGAAGGCACCGGTAGCTATCTGATTTTCCTTCGGACCCCGATGAACGCGCCGGACGAAATGTACACCTCTGCGCTCTAAGTTGGCGCGCAGCTCGTCATCAGACTGCAAAAGAAGGTCCTTATGGTAAATAACTCCCTGAACCATATTTAAACTCTTATGCGGTGTGATCGTAACAGCAACATCCCCCAACTTGTCACAAGCAAGTAACCGTCGTGACTGGGCAGAGGATGCCGTTTGGATCAGGACCGATCCAGAGCGCATTTTTGACAAGCCCTCCACCTCCCCAAACTTGTCCTCTAAATGCTCGACGAAGAACTGAGGCTTTGTTGAGAGAAAAGACTCCCCATCAGCTCTCGTACAAACTAAGAATCGGGGCGAATAAGTGCTACTGCCATCCTGAGATTTACGTTCCTCCCACGGCGTGGCCAGAGAGGGGAACGTTTTCGGATTGTACTTTTCAGCATTAAATTGAGCCCGAGAACGCTTAGAGACTGCTGGCGGCTGGCCGCCAGCGAGAGATGATGTACCACGCTTCATTGCGGGTCATCCGCCCTGATGCCACCTACTCCGACCAAGGGCCCTCCCCACGGGCGCCACCCAGCCACAGCAAAGGCCACCTGGCAGGATGGCCATTGCCGGGAGTCCTGATGCCCCAGGGAGATGGGCATCTACTCCTTGGCATACGTGGGGAGTGAACGGCGCAGGCATCAGTAGAGCGATCCCTGTGTTGTCAGGGGGCTACAACCAAGAGGGTACATGGCGACCCCACCACAACGGACTGGCTACCGTGCTGGATCTTAGGTGCAAAAATGGCCAAGGTCGTCGTCACAGTTAAAAGAAACACTGCAGAGTGCAGCGTGGTAATCGCCCAAGAGATCGAAAACGAGCGGGACACCATTGCAACGACGAGAAAGACGGCTATAGGTCTAATTGCACGAAGGATACAGTGCACCATGTAAGGTGCCCTTCCCCAATTGGCTCGCTCTTCGGAATAATTTAGATAGATGGAGGTCAAACCCGAGAGGGGACCATCACATAAGGCCGAAATGTTTGAGACTCCTTTTAGTCGCCTCTTACGACAGGCAGGACTACCGCGGGCCTATTCTTACCCCCGAACCCGCAGGGGGGGCAAAATAATGGGATGTCATCAAATGTCAAACTGGAAACAGCAGACAATTAATTATAACAACATACGAATCACAGATGGGGAGGGGGGGGGGGGGGGTACAGAGGGGGGGTCTATGATCTCAAGTCGTGCATAGGCAGCATACAAGCCTCATTAATTCAGGTGAATTTCCAAAATACCAGCAGGATTCACGAGTTGTGCTCTTACTAAAGAAAGAGATAATGCAGTAAGTATTGACAACAAAAACTACAGGCAAGTTTCACAACTGTCCACAATCTCAAAAATTATTGATGCCATCATGAAAGATGGACTAATGAGTTACATAAACAAATATAATCTTTTTAACAAAGCACAGTTTGTTTCGAAAGTGGAATAAGTACTGTATCAGTCGCTACAGTGTTCACAAAAGTGGTACTTGCCACTCTTGACAAGGATGACTGCATTCCAGACATAGTCTTAGACTTGTCCAAATCTTTTGGCACTGTTGACCATAAAATACTACTAAACAAGCTGGAAGCACTAGGTGTAAGAGTAACAGCAAACAGGTGATTCTAGTGTTGTTTGGAAAACAGGGTGCAAAAGGTAGGGACTGTTTACACAGCTGCTGCTGATATATTTTTACTAAAATAATTGGCAAACATAAAGCATATGAACATAGGTGTACCTCAAGATCGTAACATATATCAATGACTTTCCAGCCATTATAATACATGGAGAGGGGGGGGGGGGGGGGGGAGTACTGGTCAAATGTTTTGTGAACAAATTTGTCTAAAGGCAAGAAATAAAATAGAAACATTTGAGGCACCTTTCAATTATGCCCTAAAACATGCACTGCAAATGAGACTGCACAGTCTGTATAATCCACCAGACAAATAGCCTCTAGTACTGTTTAAAATTCTAAGATCCCACGTTAAAAACTTAACTTTAAATCTCAATTGGCACTAAATTTGCTCTACATCATTTTCTGCATTTTCAAAGGTATGTCAAATGTTTCTGTGATTTATTTTACTTCTTACTTTTAGACAAATCATTTCACAAAACATATGATGGAATTTTTACTTTAAATTTTTGACAAATACCACACCAATATAACCTTTTCTGTGCTAAATAGCTAGGCCTGGTCAGCTGTCTTACTTTTAGACAAATCATTTCACAAAACATATGATGGAATTTTTACTTTAAATTTTTGACAAATACCACACCAATATAACCTTTTCTGTGCTAAATAGCTAGGCCTGGTCAGCTGTCAATGCACTTTGTACACGTACACAACATTAGCAAGTATGTAAATGATTAGAATTGCAATTATTTGTGACAGAACAGCCATAAGAGTGCATTAATTTTGTTAATTTTTAGTGTGGTTAACAGGTCTGGTAGCGTATGGTTGTGTTCAGAATTGTGCCATCTTTGGAAAGCATGGCATATTAGTAAATGGCATGGCACTGTGGTCAGCGGTAAGCTGTGGTTCTCCATAGCCTGGATGACCACTGTCAGCTAGTATGTCGGTGACCTGGGGAGAGGGCCAATTATTGCAGTGTTTAGGCGAGGCACAATGGTGTTACTGCTGGCATCATGGTGTGGGGAGCCTTGGGGTATATCTTTAGGACTCAGCTGATAGTGACTGAGGGAACAAAGCAACAGTCATAGACACCCTGTATCTTTATGTGTTACCTGTTCATGCCTTTTTTTCAATAGGACAATTCATGTTCACACGTGGCTTGCTTCTCTATGAACTATCTGCATGATGTTGAGGTACTCCCACAGGCATCAAGATCCCTATATGTGTCCCCGATAGAATGTGTGTTGGATCAACTTGGACATCAAGGTTCATTAGTTGATTCAGGGTAAAGGAATAAAGAGCAAGGTCATCAATACCTCAATCCTGGAATATCATAGAATGAAGGCTTTCACGGCAGGTGTTATCACTTAACACTTCCGGGCTGAGAGTCTTATGTATGGACCATGGCATCTCAGACCGGAAGTTTTAAGTGATAATCCTGGAATAGTTATTCCAGAATTAGTGATGCCTATGAAGTATGTGTTTTGACGATGAAAATACATATGGGTGGTTAAGACCAAGGCATTGAAGGCAATGCTGATGCAAGAGCTGAGAAAGAATTTACAAAGAAGAGTATGCAATCAGGCCAGTATGTAGGTCAGACTAGGGCTCATCCAATGGCTAGAAAGCCCCCACCCCACATCTGTCCCTGCCATCCTGATGAAGGGCGAAGACAGTTACTGAGCAGAGTATGTCTTCAACTAAGCAGATTCAGAAAAGTAAAAGCGAGAAGGTTAAAAGTGTGATGTACATCAGATGGACCATCAATAATAAAAACAAGAGGAGAGAAACAGGTAAGGCAGCAGGTGGGCATCCCCGAATCTCTGCATGTGACAGGTGGTGTCCCACCCACAACAGTCCCACCCTGCTCTAGTGTACTCAAGGTGTTAAAGAGCACCCACAATTCTACAGAGTGCAAATTCTAAAGTAGAAAATTTGATTTGGCAGAAAATGAGACAAAACTGCATCTTAAAGCAATTAAAGTAGAGGAATAGAGGTATGAAAGGAGCTGGTCAAGGAGATAGTTGTGTCTCCCCCCCCCCCCCCCCCCCCCCCAGATCCAGCATGCAGTGGGAGATGCCCCTAAGCATCCTGACCCTGCCCTGGAGGTAACTTAAAACCTTACATCTGAAAATAAAAACCACTTTCACAGAGGCAACAGAGAACTAGTCAACTGTATGAATTGCCAGCCAATATTTCAGGCAAAGAATTCTTAAGGCAAAGATTAGCATGGAGGGCCAGAAGAAGGGGGCAATCCAACAGAATATGAGCTACTGTATGTAAGTCTCCACAACTACAATACAGGAGTTAGCCTTGTATGACAAATGCAGAGGTGACATAGGACCATGGACTACTACTGAGAGGAACAAAAGGAAGAGTGTCATGCAGCAGTGATCTCATCGATATCGCAGAGTTTATTAGAGTGGACAGTAGCCAACCACACGATATTCCACTGAAAAGTGGCAATCAATCCACCTTTCATATAATTTTGGTGTTTTATAATTTTGTGGTTTGATCAAGTCAGAAGAGTATCTTTTCACTGTGTGCATTTTTGCATATTTTTACATGCCAGGTACGAAGACCATGCTGGAAAATGAAACTAAGTGCGTTTACTGTTCATTTCATTATAATTAACAATCAGTACACCATGTTCCTGTAACCACATGTCCTAAACATGGATGCTCACAGAATTGAATGACTATGGGCATAATTAAAAATTACTGAGTGAATTCAAGTGGAAGTTCTTGGTTAAGCTTTCCAGTAGAAGCCTGGAAATGGCACTTGAAATTTTAAAGCTGTCTCAAGGTGCCACTATGGTGGGCATGGGAGTGCTATCTGCAAGGGTTTTCATACCACAGGTTCTCGGAATTGGCTCTCCCAGACTGCACAACAGGGACCCTTTTGTTCATATTTTTAGGCATGAAACTGACAGAAAGCTTTGAGAACGCACAAACACGAGTCGTTTCTCCTTACTACTCACTGCAGGTGATCCCTGGTTCCACTTAAGGATTCGTGTTGAGGATTGATCAGTTCACCTCCCTTCAAGTTTTTCGCTCTCAGTGTTTGGATGCAAGGCAGACTGGACTTTGGACAGAAGCTATTGAGGCACTGACAAGTACTCATGGCAGCGTCACTGTGATGGCAGTGAACATGTGGCGCTGCCGCCTCTGTGAATACTTAAATGGTGATCTTAGATGGGAACTTACTGAGATTAAATTAGATTAGATTTGATTCAGTTTTCATTCCATAGACCCAAAAATGAGATGATTCTCGTGGGTGTCAAACACGTCAGAAAGTATTTAAAAAAAATAATATAATAGTCAGTATCCTAATATTTACAGAATTTATACACTGTTAGAATGAAAATTAGTTATGTACTTTTAATAAATTTATCACACACAATACCTAATCTAGACTGTCGTGACCAAGTGCTGTCAAACCTGAAATCCTACATACATTTTTACTTAAGCTGGTCTAACAGTCCCTGTTAAGATATTCATCTATAGAGTAGAAGGAGCTGCCTATCAAAAAGTCTTTCAGACTCTGTTTAAACTGTGCTTTATCTGAAACAAAGTTTTTAATGGTTGCTGGAAATTTATTGAAAATGTGTGTTCCTGAATATTGGACCCCTTTTTGTGCCAAGGTAAGCGATTTTAGATCTTTATGCAGATTGTTCTTATTCTTAGTATTGATACTATGTGTTGAGCTATTGACTAGTGTTTGAAAGAAATTTCATTAAGAAATAAATATACTGAGAAGCAGTGGTTAGGATACGCAATTCTTTGAACATATTTCTGTATAATGTTCTTGAATTTTTACCACAAATGAGTCTTTTTACACGCTTTTGCACTCTAAATGCATTCTAAAAACTTTTGCTCGGTTTGATGAGTCACCCCAGAATATGATCCCTTACGACATAATGGAATGGAAGTAAGTGAAGTATGTGTGTTTTATTTATATTTATACATCTTATATCTGAGGCTTTTTGAGTTGTGCACTTTCTGCAGCTTTACAGTCATTTGTGACAAGTGTTACGGGTTTCTCATGAGTGTTAACTTTGTTATCATTTCAATATATTCAGGTGGGGCATAACGTTTTCTTTAGCAAACACATTTGGAAAAAGTTTAGTGAACTAAATTTGTGAACATAACGTATTTATTCATAAAAGGCAGTTTACTCATGAACTAAAATGTGAAAATTCTAGCACTATGATTCCGAAGGGCAAACTGTATTCAGCTGGCTCAGGATTGCAACATGCACACACATACACTCTCACATGATCTCAGACATTCACAAAATTACCAACAATCACATTTGTCATTTTCGAACCAAAGTTGAGTCTTAAAAACTGGGTCATACCTGGCAACAGAAAGGAAACACAAACATTACCACTGATTCATTTCAATGCTGAAAACGGGGCCCAAAAAAACAGGACTGTGGAACAACCTCCAAGTGCTGGGCACCAAAATGTAGTTCTGGGTCAGGATGGGCTGTTGTATGACAACAGAAATGTGTGAACTGCATTTTTTCAGGACAGAATTGGAAACCACAGGAAATGGTCCGAACAGAGGCCTGTCAAATGACTGCTTGGAGTTGGCATTCGGCCAAGGCAACTGAGCAGGTGCTGTACCAAAAGCAAAAGTCATCAATATACAGCACAGGGGAGACTAGAAGTCTGACACAGGTTGCTAGCACTGACAGCGATGAAAACGAGTGTGAAACTCTGAACAGACCCCTGTGGGATACCGTTCTCTTGGATCAGTGGAAGCAGATCAAAGTACTATTTAGAACTCTGAACACCTGGTCGGTAAAAACTGATGAATAAAAATTGGTACGGGGCCTTGAAAGCCCTAGTCACGGAGGGTAAGTAAACTGAGATGGCGCCAAGCAGAGTTCTATGCATTATGTGGGTCAAAAAAGACTGCAAGGAGTCCAACAGGAACATGTGGTTGGTGGTGGATTGTCCCTCCCGACAGGACAGAAGGCCCAACGACTCTAGAACCCAGCATAATCTGTGTGCAACCGTCCTTTCAGGCAGTTTGCAGAATACATCAACGAGGGCAATCAGCTGGTAGCTGTCGAGAGGCGTTTGATTTCTGCCAGGCTTAAGGATTGGGGCGATGATAAGATTTTGCCACTGTGAAGGGAAAACCACCTTCTAGCGAAATAAGGTTGAAGCCCCAGAGCAGGTGTAGCCTTTGAGTAACATTCATATGTTGGATTATCTGATTATGAATTGTATCAAGACCTGCGGTCATATAATGAGACCAGTCAAGAGCCTGAAGCAGTCCCCAGTCAGTGAATTTTTAGTTTGGTTTGGCTAAGCTTGGCTGGGAATGAAATATAGGGGGATATCTTCAACTAGTCACTTCTCCAGTATAAAGGTTGCCAGATAAGAACTGGATGCCAATGCTGCTGCAAAGTGGGTCACAAGATGCTCACCAAGCCCTGGTGCATCAGTATAAAGACCACCCTGAAGGACAAGACATGGAACAGTTGTTAATCGTTGGGTGCCCAGAAGACTACTGAGCTTGAACCACACTTGGAATGAAGAGGTATATTTTCCTTGGGAGGACATGCAGCGAACTCAGCATTCCTTCTTACTGAGTTTAATAAAACAGCAGGCCTTATAACAAAATCATAAAAATTATATGGTTGGTCTGCAAAGAATGTTGCTCAAAATGCTAGAGGGCTCTTTGCTCAAAATGCTGGAAGGCTCTTTGGCAATCCCAAACAGCCACTGCAATGTCTTTGGTCCACCATGGCACTGGCCAGCAGTGGAGGGGGCCTACAGAAAAGGGAATAGCAGTCCCAACGGTGTGGGTGATGGTGTCAGACATTTTGCACAACCTTGTCAATGCCATCTGACACAGAGGGGGAGAAGGTAACAGCAGAGGCACACAACTGCCAGTTGGACAGGATCACTGGAGAGTGGTCACTGTCACAAAGATCACCACGTAGCAATGAATGCAGTGAAGCCACAATACTGAGTGAAGAGATCATATGGTTGATAGCCAAAAAGATGTGATGAACAGCAGCGAAGTAGTAATAATACCATCATTGAGGAGAAACATCTCATGGTCAGTAAGAGGCTGTCCAAGTAGAAGGCCCCTTCCACTTGAAGTGGTACTCCCCTGCAGAGGGTGGTGTGCATTGAAATCACCAAGTAGGAGAAAAGGTGGAAAGTTGCTGGAGTAAAGTAGTCAACTCACAGTAAGTGGCCTCCCTGGAATTATGTAAACATTGCAAATGGAGATAGCTGAGACTATTTGCACACTCACTACTATTACTTCCAATGTGGTATGAAGGGGAATCCACTTACGGACAGCATCTGTGCGACCCAATGTACAAACCCCTCCAGATACCCTCTACCCTCTGAAGGCCACCATGGATCTGACAGAATATATAATAACCACGGAGTGTTGGGGAATGCTCACCAGTGAAGTGCAGTTTTTGTGAAACAACACAGATTGCACAAGAGGAGGAAATGATTGTTATAGTTCTGGTAGGTGATGGCAATATCCATTATAGTTCCACTGAATGATCATATTGTGAGAGTGCAGGTTAGGTGTGAAGGGGCTAGAGGATTGTTCATGCCCCAACATCAAAGCCTATCGCCAATGCCAGTTGAAATATATCAATAAGCTTTGGTTCAGAATATATTGGTGTAGGAGACCTGGGCACCTCCGGGGTGACCAGAGTAATCTGCTGCTGCTGCTGCTGCTGCTGCTGCAGCTGCTCCGCAGCCTTGGTGGCTGGTATTCTTGTGAGAGGCCGTCTGTGACAAGTGTGGGGATGGATGATATGTGGATAGCCCAGGGACCCCACAGACTGCAGTTCCTTCACCCATTGGTAGGTGTCTGGCCTCTGATCTGTTGGTTTCCGGGCAGAAGGGTCCTGAGAGTGAGCTCTGTCACTGTATGAGGAAGTTGCTCTTCCAGCTGCATGTGAGAGGTGGTTCCCAGAGTTGGTGATGTGGGCACCACAAGGGACGAGGGTGGTGGGACAACTGTTTCGAAAGAAATGAGGTAGTGGGAACAATGGATCAAGTTTCACCCAACTGGACATCATACTAATAGGATGCAGGCATTCATACAATTGTGTGCCTCAGTATATGACATGTGGTCAACAGATTTACATTCCTATATTTTCCTTTCCTTCTGGCGACTGAGCAAACTGGTGAAAGCGGAGGACGGTGTTCCTTGCAACTGACACACAAAGATGGTTGCTCAGAATGAATACCTTTGTGGAGTGATCATTTGAGGTTACCACATTGTGGGTCGGCCATGCAGTGGGATGACATAGGACCAAAGCACAAGCATCAGAAGCATCTCATGGGCAGTTGGACATACAGTTTCACATCACACCTGTACACCATGACTAACTTTTTCTGGGAGGACATTCCCTTAAAAGGTTAACAGGACATTCCTTTGAAAGGTTAAGATAAAGGCAACTGTATCTATTCTATGTATTATCCTTGGGACCTTTTTGGACATGTTGCACAAAATGTATGTCTCATTGCTCAAGACTAGCCTGCAGCTCCTCGTCTGTTTGGAATGTAAGGTCTCGGTGGAAGATGATTCTTGGACCATATTCAAAGTCTTGTGTGGGGGTTATGCTCACTGGTAGGTCACCCAGACTTTCACATGCCTAAAGGGATGTAGACTGTGCAGCACAAGAGGCTTTAATCAATAGCAATCCATTGCAAATTTTTCTTAACGACTTGACTTCTCCAAATTTATCTTCAATACATTCCACAAAAACTAAAAGCTTTATCTCAGTAAAAGTATCCCAATCACTTTGAGTCCATACTAAGTGTCGGATAAACTGTTTCATTACTAGACATCTGGCTTGTCAGTCTTCCCATGGGGTAGCCAAAGTAGGAAAAGCATTAGGGTTATAACTATCTGCAACGAAATTTCTATACCTGTCTGAAGACACAGATGGGACTGTTTTGATGTAATTTAATAAATTTAATGTGCAAAATGTTTGCCCTGTTGCCACTTACTCTGATCATACTCTTTCCCACTGGTGCCATCTAGCTGCTGCAAACGCACAGATGGCTGTTGCCAGCAGTCCTGATGCCCCACAAAGATGGGTATCTACTCCTTGGCATGTGTGGGGAGCTGGCAGATCAGGCACTAGTTGTGTGATCCATGTGTTGTCAGGGGCCCAACTGAAGGGTACGTAACAACACCATCATGTTTAATTGGCTACCACATTGGCTTTGAAGCATAAATAAGAGTCTACACAGGTATTGTGTGTAGACGATCTTTAAAACTGCTTACAAGGTGTTTTCCCCAGCTGGTCCACACTACAGAAAAGATTAGAAAATGACAGTCAAATCTAGAAGGGGACCAAATTTTACTTTAGCCAAAAGATGGAGAGTGAAAGAATATTCCAAGGAAGAAAGAACCTAGTGAATAGCCAGGTCAACATCAAAGGCTGTTACCATGAGAATGAAAGCAGGAGAAGGTATAATAAGAGCTGAGAGATTGCAGCATAGGAAAGGGAGTAGGCGATGCAGTAGATTGGGACCCCATGTTCGCCATGCATGTCCTCACGAAGAGAGTTGGGAGTACTCTGAGGGGAGTTCGAATGTCTACTTCCATCCCAATGCCAATATCGATGACACCAAGAGCCGGTTACAATCGTTGTGGGACAGACTGCCTCAGGAGAGGATACAACAGTTTTATGACTCCCTTCCAGACCAAAGCAGTGCATGCAGAGGGGGTCAACGTCAGACTGATAGGAGTGCTGACACTGTCAAGTTCTTTGTAAATTTGCCTTGAGTTTTTAATAGCTGAAATAACATCACATACCCTCTCAACCCTTTAAGCTTAATTTTGATTCCAACTCCCCTTCTAGGTGCTTCACTTTTCAGTGTATTTCAGTTTTCATTCAAATCACTAACTGTTTTTCTTAATTACCCTGATTACTTTCAATATCTGTCTATGAAAATTTGGACAATAATCCACTGTGTAATTTTTAGGAAGTCTTGTCTTTGCTCTGGTCCAAATCTGACCAAAGAAGTTCTCTTTGCTGATGACAGCAAGATTGTAGTCACTGATGAAACATCAGAACTCCTTTAAGAGAAAGTAAATGAAACCCTCAAGGATGTTCATTATTGGGGAAAAAAAACAGTATGTACTTCAGCATAAAAAGGGAAAACAACTCTGTCACATTAACCATAGAAGATAAATCTAGAAATTGTGCAACAAACAAAGTTTTTAGGGATGAATATTGATTGTCAATTAATATTGATTCAGCACATGACGATAATGGGAAAAAGAATGTCAACAACATTTTATGCTATTAGTGTTTTATGTCTAATGGTGACATACTATTCATATATATACTCAGTTCTTAGTTATGGGATTCTTACATGGGGGTCAAAGGCACAAGCCATTGACACAATTTTTTTGTAACTGTGGAAAAGGGCAGTAACAATAAGAAGTAGCAGTCACACTAAATGCAAGGAAATACCTTAAAAATTGAATATCCTCACTGCACCAAGTGAGTATGTCTATCAATATGTTGTATGTCAGGGAAAAAATGGCAAAGTATTTCACAAATCCATACATATGAGAGAGAGAGAGAATCACACACTCTATCAAAAGTGTGAGGATGGAGTTGAAAAAGAAGTGTAGACTGTGACACGTGAATTCCCAGATGTTATCGATCCAGTATTTGTGAATGGGAATACTTAGCAACTTGCAATAAGCTTTACACATAAACTCAAACCTTCAAAAAAAATTTTCTTGCTGACAACCCCTAAAAATGATGGAAGGAAAACTATTTATCGCTTAATACTTTTCTACTGTTCACGAAATGAAAGTACCGCACGAAGTGTGGCGTTACAATTTATTACTTCGTATGCACATATACCACAGAAAGTAGGTACCAAGGTATATCATTATATGATACCATATACATTAAGCACAAGGCCAGATGCCATGCGGTATGGGCGCATACACACAGCTGTAAATAAATACCTGGGCAACTACGGGTTTCTTTGCTAGTAATTCTAGAAGTAATCATCGAAAAACATTCAGTCTGGACCTACATTTAGTAAGGAAAAAACAAGGAACTCAAAATAACATTTCCTTTCAGGGAATAAAACTGAATAATAAATCGTCCAAGGAGCTAAAGTAAAATCCCAAAGCACATCTGCTTAAAAATGCAGATAAAATATTCTGCAGGCATAAGGCATACTATAACATTAAAGATTACTTAAGTGGACTGAGACAAAATTAAAGATTACTTAAGAAGACTGAGACAAGTGGTTAATAGTGAGACAAGATAACTAAAACACACTGTCACATTACAATACACGATCACAATGTTGTCGTTTCACAAGAAAGTCATGTCAAGATGCAAAGTGCGTGACAGTAATGTATCCTGAGCTCAACATCTCACTCATCATGGGGAATGCTGACAATTATTTAGGCAGACTGCATGGGGCATAGCTGCATGTTTACAGGCCATGAGTAGGTTTCTGGAGTGAATCAGAGGGCGTGTAAGGAGCACAGCAGCATGTTCAGGGTCCAGTGGTCACCATGACGTGTCCTCCATGTGTGCAGTGATGCATTGCAAGATGATGGATTATAATATAAGCTATCTCGTGCGAATTGTGTTTAAATCAAAGAACACTGTACAACAAGGACTAACCAAACAAGGTGGTGCCATTGTTAAGACAATGGATTCAGATTTTGGAGGGTGGCATTTGCTCTGTCCAGCCATGCTGATTTAGGTTAATGAAGAAAATACAGATTATCTGGTCATAAGTAAGAAAATCCAGAACCATGCACCTTAGGCTGTAGATTCACTTTTAATTCAGTGGATTGTTTCATGTATTTAGGGAGTCTTAAGTAACAGTAACAGAAAGGGCAGAAACAGCTACCCAGCAACCAACAGCGAACAAAACACTTAGTTTTATCAATATGTTAAGGAAAGGATCACTTAGCACTAACTTCAAAATTTGTTAGTACCAAAATACCATTTTACTGGTTATATTATATCGATATTTAGAAAGACAGATGGAGAAAAACTGTTAATATTTGAAAGAAAAATACAAAGGAAATTTTTATATCTGTATGTCATGAAAATAACACACAGTGGAGGATAAGGTAAAAAAATATGAAGAGTTACGAGAGCTGTACAAACACTGTAACATTGTCAAAGAACTAAAGAAAAGAAGGCTGAACTGGGCCAGCCACGTAGTTAGAATGACTGAGAACAGAATACCTAGAATAGTATTCTGCAGGAAAATTGATGGAATGAGAACAGCAGGAAGACCAAAAATTAGGTGGTGAGTAACATCCAGAAGGACACACAGTTAAGGATGAACATCAACAATAAATGGACACACAATTCACTCCATAGAAAGAAGTGGAGGAGGCTCATACAGCAAGTGAATAGCCAACGAGGCCCTTGACACACGTGAACCGACCAAAGCAAAGCATGGCAAATGAGTAGTTTTCCTAAATTATTTCAGGCAAGTTCCAGGATGGTTCCTTCAGCAAGACCAATGCTGACCACCAGTCTTGTCCTCATAAAGAAACACATATACACTGAAGCACCAAACAAACTGGTACAGTCACAGACCTTCAAATACAGAGACACGTTAACCTGCAGAATACAGCGCTGGGGTTGGCAACGCCTATATAAGATGATAAGTGTTTGGCACAGTAGTTAAATTGGTTACTGATGATACAATGGCAGGTTACCAAGATTTAACTGAGTTTGAATGTAGTGTTATAGTCAGTGCACGAGTGATGGGACGCAGCATCTCCGAGGTAGCGATGAAATGGGGATTTTCCCATATGACCATTTCACGAGTGTACCATAAATATCAGGAAACCAATAAAAGATCAAATCTCCAACATCACTGTGGCCAGAAAAACGTCCTGCAAGAACGGGACCAATGACAGCTACAACTGAAGAGAATCGTTCAATGTGACATAAGTGCAGCCCTTCCACAAATTGCTGCAGATTTGAATGCTGCACAATCAAGAAGTGTCAGCATGTGAACCATTCAATGAAACATCATTGATATGGACTTTCAGAGCCGAAGGCCCACTCGTGTACTCTTGATGACAGAAAGCTTTATGCCTCACCCAGGTCCATCAACACTGACATTGGACTGTTGATGACTGGAAACATCTCGCCTGGTCCGACTAGTCTCGTTTCAAACTGTATTCGGCAGATGGATATGTACGGGTATGCAGACAATGTCATGAATCCATGGACCCTGCATGTCAGCAAGGGACTGTTCAAGCAGGTGAAGGCTCTGTAGTGGTGTGGGGTGTGTGCAGTTGGAGTGATATGAGACCCCTGATATGTCTAGATACAACTGACATGTGACACATACATAAGTATCCTGCCTGATCACCTACATCCATTCATGTCTATTGTGCATTCCGACGGACTTGGGAAATTCCAACAGGACAATGCGACACCCCACACATCCAGAATTATTACAGAGTGGCTCCAGGAACACTCTTCTAAGTTTAGACACTTCCAATGGCCACCAAACTCCCCAGTCATGAACATTGTTGAGCATATCTGGGATGCCTTCCAACATGCCGTTCAGAATAGAGCTCTACCCCCTCGTATTCTTATGGATTTAGGGACAGCCCTGCAGAATCCATGGTTCCCTCCAGCACTACTTCAGACATTAGTAGATTCCATGGCACTTCATTTTGCAGCACTTCTGCATGCTCGCAGGGGCCGTACACAATATTACGCAGGTGTATCTGTTTCTTTGGTTCTTCAGTGGTTATTGTGTGTGTACTCTGGGCCAACGTCAGAATGGAAAGGGCAGAGAGAGAGAGAGAGAGAGAGAGAGAGAGAGAGAGAGAGAGAGAGAGAGAGAGAGAGAGAGAGAGAGAGAGAGAGAGAGAGAGAGAGAGAGAGAGAGTCTCAGGGGGCCAGAGCCAGGAGGCTCTGATGGGCGACAGAGGAGGAGGAGGAGGAGGAGGAGGAGGGGGGAGTGAGAGGAGAGGAGGAGGAGGGGGGAGTGAGAGGAGAGGGGAAGTGGGATGAGACAATTAGAGGGGGTGAAAGGACTTATAGGTATGTTGACAGGATAGAAGACGTGTAGTACAGGAATAGGAGCATGGAAGGGGATAGGTAGGTGGGAGACATGGACGAGCAAAAGTTTAGGCCAGTGGGGTTGTGGAGGGGAAATAAATAAAAATAAAAAAGGGGGGGAGCAGTGGAGTATTCCCACCTGCAAACTCAGAAAATCTGGTGTTGGTAGGAGGAATACAGACGGCATTGCCTGTGAAGCAGTCATTAAAGTGAAGCACATAATGTTGCGTGGCATGGCCCTCAATTGGGTGGCTCAGATGTCTCTTGGTCACAGTTTGGCAGCAGCAGTTCTTGCAGAAAGACAGTTTGTTAGTTGTCATGCTCCTTTAGAAAGTAGCACAGTGGTTTCAGCTTGGCAGATCATGTGTCTTTCTTGGATGGGATAGGAGATGCCTGTGACAGGACTGGAGTAGGTGGTAGCAGGATGATGTATGAGACAGGTCTTGCAACTAGGTCTATTGCAGGGATATGAGCCATGGGGGCAAGAGATTTGGAGCAGTGTTGGCATAGGATGGGCAAAGATATCGTGTAAGTTCAGGTGGGAGGGGAGCAACAGAATACCACTGTGGGAGGGGTGAAGAGGGTATTCATTATTTCAAGGCATGATGACAGGTGACAGGTGGTTCATTTGTTCCAGTCCTGAGTGGTACTGTGTCACGAGAAGAGTGGTCAGTGGGTATACAGGAAGCAGTACGTGACTTTGATAGACAAAGCATGTGACATCTGTTTCTGGAAATGTTTATGAGGGTAATGTTGGCCAGTATGGAAAGGACTTCTTGGTACAGAATGAGTGGCATCTGTCAACATGGAGGTACTGTTGCTAGTTAGTACTGGACAGATGTATTGACACTGACATTGCCATCCTTGAGGTGGAGGTCAACATCGAGGAAGGTAGCACGTTGGGTTGAGGTCGACCAGGTGAAGTGAATGGGAGAGAAGATATGGAGGTTCTGGAGGAATGTTATATATTTATTTATTTATTTATTTTCAAGTCAAGTTCAGTAGGACCATATTGAAGAGCAGATCTCCAATGTCATGATTCATGTCAGTACATGAAATTACTACATAAAAGTAATAACATAAAAATAAAATATTAATGAACCAGAAAAAAGTCAGGCCACAAGTTTAAGTAAACGCAATCAACAATACAAAAAGAATCAGCTTAATTTTTCAAGGAACTCCTCGAAAGAATAGGAGTGACCCATGAGGAAATTCTTCAGTTTAGATTTGAAAGTGCGCAGATTACTGCTAAGATTTTTGAATTTGAGTGGTAGCTTATTGACAATGGATGCAGCAGTATACTGCACACCTTTCTGCACAAGGGTTAAGGAAGTATGATCCAAATACAGGTCTGATTTCTGCCGAGTATTAAGTGAGTGAAAGCTGCTTATTCTTGGTAATAAGCTAATATTGTTAACAAGAAATAACAGTAAGGGATATAAACAAATTTGACTAATTTGTGTGTCGATCGATCACTCACTTCAGATAACGTTCGAATAGTGAAAATGGCAGCATTAAGCCTTTGAACAAGATCCTGAATGTGGGTTTTCCACGACAGTTTACTATCTATTTGAACACCTAGAAATTTGAACTGTTCAGTTTCGCTAATCATATGCCCATTCTGTGAAATTAAAACTTAAGGTTTTGTTGAATTGTGTGTTAGATACTGGGAAAACTATGTCTTACTGTGATTTAGCATTACTTTCTTTTCTACAAGCCATTAACTAGGTCATGAACCGCACTACTTGAAACTGAGCCAATGTTGCACACAACATTCTTTACTACCAAGCTAGTGTCATCAGCAAACAGAAATATTTTAGAGTTACTCATAATACTAGAGGACATATCATTTATATAAATATGGAACAGGAGTGGCCCCAACCCTAATCCCTGGGGCACACCCACTCAGACCCCACTTCACAGCCATTCTCAACATTGTGAATAATGACTTTTGCTGTCTGTTGCTAAATTAAGACGCAAAACAGTTGTGAGCTGCTTCCTGTATTCTGTAATGGACCAACTTATGCAGCAATATTTTGTGATCAACACAATCTAACACCTTATTTAAATCAAAAAATATGCCTAGTGTTCGAAACCTTTTGTTGAACCCATCCAGTACCTCACAGAGAAAAGAGAACATAGCTTTTTCAGTTGTTAAGTGACTTCTAAAGCCAAACTGTACATTTGACAGCAAATCGTGTGATATAAAATGATCAATTATCCTTACATACACAGCCTTTTCCAATTACTTTAGCAAGCACTGTTGGCATAGAAATAGGTCTAAAATTATCTACATTATCCCTTTCTCCCTTTTTCGAAAGTGGCTTTACTACGGAGAACTTTAATCATTCAGGACACTGACCATTCCTAAAGGAAAAAATTACAAATATGGCTAACTACATGGCTAACATGTGCAGCACGGTACTTTATATTCTGCTAGGCACCCCATCATAACCCTGAGAGTCTTCAGTGATTTAATTATTCACTCAATCTCTCCCCCCCCCCCCCCCCCCTGCCTGTATCACAGAGGAGTGTTTCAGACATCAATCTCAGAACGGGATTTGCCAAGAGATTTACAGGATTCCCTGTAGAAACTAAATGTTTATTTAATTCACCATCAATGCTCAGAAAATAATTGTTAAATACCATACATATATCTGATTTATCAGTAACAGAAATATTTTTACTACAAACTGACTTTATATAGTTGACCTTGTGCTGCTGACCAGACACACAACTGACCATATGCTTTTAATTTTATACTGTGAATTAGCTATTCTATTTGCACACCACATACTTTACCTTCCTAATAACATTTTTAAGCACCTTACAGTACTGTTTGTAATGGGCTACTGCAGCTAGGTTGTGACTAGTTCTAACATTTTGATATAATTCCCACTTTGTTCTGCACGATATCCTTATCCCACTAGTCAGCCAAATGGGCTGCCTATTACCGCTAGTACCCCGTTTAGAATGTTCTAATGGAAAGCAACTCTCAAAGAGCTTTAGACATGTCTTAAGGAAAGGATTATATTTCTCACGTATGTTATCGGCATTATAAACATCCTGCCACTCTTGTTCCTTGGCAAGGTTTAAAAATGCTGTTGGATTAACTTTTCTACATAGTTTGTAATTATATGTGACATTTGTTTGAGTACAAAAGCCTTTTAGTGTTAAAATTTGTAGATCATGGTGTGAAAGGCCATTCACCCTTTTACTAACTGAATGCCCATCTAGCAATGAAAAATGAATACAAATATTGTCTATGGCTGTGCTACTGCTCTCCTGCACCCTGGTTGGAAAAAACACAATCTGCATCAAATCATATGAATTTAGGAGATCTATCAACATCCTTTTCCTTGCACCATCATATACAAAATTTATACTGAAGTCACCACATACAACTAATTTCTGGTACTTCCTACAAAGTGAGTGAAGAACCCTCTCTAGCTTGAGCAGAAATGCTCTGTAGTTGGAGTTAGGGGACCTATAACCAACCACCATTAGAAAGTTTAGTTTCTGCTAAATTCAACTACCCCTGCACAGCATTCAAATACCTGTTCACTACAGTGCCGTGATACATCTATGGACTCAAATGGCATACTGTTTTTTACGTACATAGCCACTCCCCAACTCCACAAGGAACTCCTTCAAAAACAGCCAACTAATCTGTATCCTGGTAAAAGAAGTCTCTGAATCGTCAAATTATTTAAGTGGTGCTCTCATATACCAATAATTTCAGAGTCAACATCTATAAGCAGTTCACTAACTTTATCTCTAATGCCTCTTATATTTTGATGAAATATACTAATTCCTTCTATACTTGGAATCACGGCGTCCTCTGAAGGTGAGCCCTTAGTTAGAGGGACTTCCTTTAAGCACATGTACCTATCAGCTGACTTCAATCTAAAAAACGTGCAGCTCTGACATCAAATACTACAGGAATTTTCCCATTATGGATCCCACCATCACCCATTACATTGTCACCTATAAGCTTTGCCAGCCTCCCCTTCCCATACCATACATATTGAGGAGCAGGCCATGCCTAGTGAAACCTGATATACTGATAGACCCAACTGGCACCACTGAAATTTGACCCATTCCCTCTGCCACCAGTGCTCTCACCACAGCCCCAGGTTAACGTGCCTAACAGCCGCCTTAAGATGAGGCCGATCATGACGCTGAAACAGTTGCATGAAATTCACATTAGTGCCACCAGTTTGAGTAGCTATCTTTACCAGGTCACCACATACACTCCTGGAAATTGAAATAAGAACACCGTGAATTCATTGTCCCAGGAAGGGGAAACTTTATTGACACATTCCTGGGGTCAGATACATCACATGATCACACTGACAGAACCACAGGCACATAGACACAGGCAACAGAGCATGCACAATGTCGGCACTAGTACAGTGTATATCCACCTTTCGCAGCAATGCAGGCTGCTATTCTCCCATGGAGACGATCGTAGAGATGCTGGATGTAGTCCTGTGGAACGGCTTGCCATGCCATTTCCACCTGGCGCCTCAGTTGGACCAGCGTTCGTGCTGGACGTGCAGACCGCGTGAGACGACGCTTCATCCAGTCCCAAACATGCTCAATGGGGGACAGATCCGGAGATCTTGCTGGCCAGGGTAGTTGACTTTACACCTTCTACAGCACGTTGGGTGGCACGGGATACATGCGGATGTGCATTGTCCTGTTGGAACAGCAAGTTCCCTTGCCGGTCTAGGAATGGTAGAACGATGGGTTCGATGACGGTTTGGATGTACCGTGCACTATTCAGTGTCCCCTCGACGATCACCAGTTGTGTACGGCCAGTGTAGGAGATCGCTCCCCACACCATGATGCCGGGTGTTGGCCCTGTGTGCCTCGGTCGTATGCAGGCCTGATTGTGGCACTCACCTGCACGGCGCCAAACACGCATACGACCATCATTGGCACCAAGGCAGAAGCGACTCTCATCGCTGAAGACGACACGTCTCCATTCGTCCCTCCATTCACGCCTGTCGCGACACCACTGGAGGCGGGCTGCACGATGTTGGGGTGTGAGCGGAAGACGGCCTAACGGTGTGCGGGACCGTAGCCCAGCTTCATGGAGACGGTTGCGAATGGTCCTCGCCGATACCCCAGGAGCAACAGTGTCCCTAATTTGCTGGGAAGTGGCGGTGCGGTCCCCTACGGCACTGCGTAGGATCCTACGGTCTTGGCGTGCATCCGTGCGTCGCTGCGGTCCGGTCCCAGGTCGACGGGCACGTGCACCTTCCGCCGACCACTGGCGACAACATCGATGTACTGTGGAGACCTCACGCCCCACGTGTTGAGCAATTCGGCGGTACGTCCACCCGGCCTCTCGCATGCCCACTATACGCCCTCGCTCAAAGTCCGTCAACTGCACATACGGTCCACGTCCACGCTGTCGCGGCATGCTACCAGTGTTAAAGACTGCGATGGAGCTCCGTATGCCACGGCAAACTGGCTGACACTGACGGCGGCGGTGCACAAATGCTGCGCAGCTAGCGCCATTTGACGGCCAACACCGCGGTTCCTGGTGTGTCCGCTGTGCCGTGCGTGTGATCATTGCTTGTACAGCCCTCTCGCAGTGTCCGGAGCAAGTATGGTGGGTCTGACACACCGGTGTCAATGTGTTCTTTTTTCCATTTCCAGGAGTGTATATCTATAAGCAGTTCACTAACTTTATCTCTAATGCCTCATATATTTTGATGAATCTCTCAAGACTGTTCCCTGCTCCAACCACTATCACTACATGAACCTCCTTCATAAAATTTCTACATAACTCTCCTATGCTGTCAGTCACCTGAGCCAACCCTGCACTAGGCTTCACAATGCTGGTGACGTGGTACTCACTCCCCAACACTTCCTGCAGCTGCTGGCCCACACCTCTGCTGTGCAAACTATGTAGCAGCAGAACCTTCTACTTTTAGTTAGACTTGGCAACTGACCTAGGCCTCCTAACTGCAGAGGACTGCTGCATATTCCCTACAGCTACAGCTACATGAGGCTCCTCTCCAATCAATTCTGATAGCTGGTCAAATCGAACTGTCTGAATGCCTCCTCTTCCTAGCAGCCTTCTTGCCAACTGCCAGTTCCCATTCCCCACCACCCTTCACCCTCTTCAACCTATCTATATCCTCCTTTTTGCATTGTAACTGCACCTGAAGGGCACAGATCTTACGCTCCTGCTCCTCTATCAGTTTATTTCTACTACATATTCTGCATTCCCACGAGAGGATCTTGCTAGAATGCCCACTGGCTTCCCTACTGCATGGATCACAGTTAGATGGAAGAGTTAACTGAGTGAGGTATGGATCAATGTTGGTTTTAGATTGAGTCTGATGGGTAGGATCGGTGGCAGAAAAAGGAGACTGAGAGAAGGTCTTCAACAAGTCCAGCGTGATTGAATTTGGGAGAAAGGGGCAAAAGGTATGGCATTGGGAAGTACTGATAGTTCTTTGGGGCTAAGGCTTTTGGAGGACACGTTCACAAGCGAGTTGCAAGTCTGTCTAGGTTTTAGATTCTGTATGCTAGTGGGGTGCAGACAGTGCTAGTTGAAGGTGGGAGTATGAGGTGAACAGATTGGAGAGCATTTTGCAGTGCTATTGTGCATGCTGCACTAGTTCGTAGTGGGCAAAGGTTTCAATCTGGGACACAGGATACAGGAATTTGGAATTGCAGAGCCACTGGTGGATCCACTTTCGAACAGGAACACACAACCAGACGTAACGTGTGGTGGATCAACCTTAGAGCCCTATCCCAGACATAACGCATGTGGATCCACCTCAAGACACTTTTGGATATAACGGGTGGTGGATCCATCTTCTAACCCTTTCCCGGATGTATCATATTGTACATCCGCCTCCGAACATTGCTCTGGATATAACGCATGGCAGATACACATACGAACACTAGGTCTGGTCTACTTTGGGTCATGAAAGCCACCCACAACACAAACACAGACATACAGAAAATAGAGCAAATTCACTGGAACTGTAGAATATGTGGTCGGACGCATTCGAGTATAGTGCTGTATTATACTGCCAGAATAATGTGTTGTTCGATCTCATACTTAAAAATGATATTCACAAAGGATATCTAGCACACAAAATAGCGTGACTGGAGTGCATGTGCCATCACTGTGGATCTTTAGAGTGTAAAAGGAGGTGTGATAGGCACAGTAGGATGCCTTGGATGGTTGATATTACTGGGGAATCTAGACAATCTTGTTACAAGTATTGGTAATATAAATTTATCTTCGATGTCATGCTCCTTAGCAGAATGAATTTAAATGTACTTAGACCAGTTGCAGAACTATTTCCCGAAGAGTATTTTACTACTTGCAGGGATGTAGCATTTACGAATATAATGAAGAAGTGATTGAAACCCGCAAATTTGTGATTGGTAAAATGAGTGCATAGTCTCTATGTGTATGTGTGTACAGCTGTTAGTGGTGGATGGTTGCGGTTCGGACGCATAATTGGCTAGCCGATCTTCTATAAATGATACTGCTGGAAAGACGCACGGAGAGAGAGAGAGAGAGAGAGAGAGAGAGAGAGAGAGAGAGAGAGAGAAGGGAAACACTTATGGCATCCGCCAGTTATGCAGAACACCATTTTTTTCTCAGTATCCAAAGATTTTTCAGCACACCACTGTGCTATCATCAGTGGGATTTCGTTTTATTTATTCTTTACACTTGGTGTGCATGATTTTTCCGGATCACTTGTATATTATTTACCACCGGTAGCTTGTCATATTTTCGTGTGGCAAGTCCTTTTATTCTCCGCATCATTGTGTGGTGTCGTGATGCACACGTAAATATAACACGTATTTCCCACAAATAAGGTCGTAAAAGCACTTTTCACTTCACCAAAACACACTTTGTCAGAGTATACATGGAATTGTTTCCGGCCTTTGAGGTTGAAATACATCCATCATCTGCACCATTCGTTGTGCCTCATACAGATACAAAGTTACTGGTACTATCCAAAGTGCATGCATTTAGATCATCGGGAAGAGAGGAAGTCTTAGGATTTTTTAGAAGGTTAGTGTATGAGACGCGCAAATATTCGCGTAGAAAATCAAACACCACATGGGTTTCTCCGAAAGTGACTATCTAGATGTGAAAAATGACAAAAATCCGGAAAATTCGGGGAAAACCTGGTATAATCATGAAAAATTGTCAACCATGTAAAATTGTGGGAAATACAATGAAATACGCAAAATGGTGTAAACTTAGCAAGATTATGGAAGTTCACTGAGAATACATTAAACCAGGGAAAAACACCAATAAATTATTACGGACTGAAATCAATGAAACTGCTTGTTGTGAAGCTCCTTAACAGTGGAAAGAGAGGGACATTCTAGAGACGCGTCAAGGCGAAATAGCCACATTATCCCGCACATGAGCAATACAATCTAGCAACGGTCCACGACTTCTGTATGCAAGAGGAGAATTACCACGGGCGATAGTAAACTGGGGTAAGACTTTTACATATTCTCCAGCTACTGATTGTCGTGGTTATTTCCAAGTAAGATGTCACTGTTTCTTAGCATGCATTTAAGCTGCTGACGATCACAGCTCGGGAAACCTATGTAGTGTTTGTGTTACAAAGAACCGATGTTTCTTTTGGTGTGCAAGCTATTTGTTTTAAGATCTTACAGTCTGTTACAATTGTTTATCGGAGAAAAACTTGCAGGGAGATTGTATCTGAAAATATATTGTAATAGTAATAGCGTTGCATTCCGCACGACTAGTAGGTCGTAAACCACATTGCTCCAGAACTATATCGTGATTAGTTGCAGGACCGTGTAGCCTTAGGAGTACCTGAGATTACGTTCTATGATCATTTCTCTCTTGACAGTACCTTCTTGGTACTGACCCCAGACATTATAACACTACATTACAAATGATAGTACAGTTGATTTACGTAAAATGCTTCAGACTCCTTTCATCTGGAGATCCATCATGCATAAACCACACATTTCTTCTTAACCCTCTGTTACATGACCACAACGCGATCGTGTCTACTATACACCAATAAGCACTGCTAATCTACATCTACATCTACATCCACACTCCGCAAGGCACCTGACGGTGTGTGGCGGAGGGTACCTTGAGTGCCTCTATCGGTTCTCCCTTGGAAAGAAGGATTGTCGGTATGCTTCTGTGTGGGCTCTAATCTCTCTGATTTTATCCTCATGGTCTCTTCGCGAGATATACGTAGGAGGGAGCAATATACTGCTTGACTCCTCGGTGAAGGTATGTTCTCGAAACTTTAACAAAAGCCCGTACCGAGCTACTGAGCGTCTCTCCTGCAGAGTCTTCCACTGGAGTTTATCTATCATCTCCGTAACGCTTTCGCGATTACTAAATGATCCTGTAACGAAGCGCGCTGCTCTCCGTTGGATCTTCTCTATCTCTTCTATCAACCCTGCCTGGTACGGATCCCACACTGCTGAGCAGTATTCAAGCAGTGGGCGAACAAGCGTACTGTAACCTACTTCCTTTGTTTTCGGATTGCATTTCCTTAGGATTCTTCCAATGAATCTCAGTCTGGCATCTGCTTTACCAACGATCAACTTTATATGATCATTCTATTTTAAATCACTCCTAATGCGTACTCCCAGATAATTTATGGAATTAACTGCTTCCAGTTGCTGACCTGCTATTTTGTAGCTAAATGATAAGGGATCTTTCTTTCTATGTATTTGCAGCACATTACACTTGTCTACACTGAGATTCAATTGGCATTCCCTGCACCATGCGTCAATTCGCTGCAGATCCTCCTGCATTTCAGTACAATTTTCCATTGTTACAACCTATCGATATACCACAACATCATCCGCAAAAAGCCTCAGTGAACTTCCGATGTCATCCACAAGATCATTTATGTATATTGTGAATAGCAACGGTGCTACGACACTCCCCTGCGGCACACCTGAAATCACTCTTACTTCGGAAGACTTCTCTCCATTGAGAATGACATGCTGCGTTATGTTATCTAGGAACTCTTCAATCCAATCACACAATTGGTCTGATAGTCCATATGCTCTTACTTCGTTCATTAAACGACTGTGGGGAACTGTATCGAACGCCTTGCGGAAGTCAAGAAACACGGCATCTACCTGGGAGCCAGTGTCTATGGGCCTCTTGAGTCTCGTGGACGAATAGCGCGAGCTGGGTTTCACACGACCGTCTTTTTCGAAACCCATGCTGATTCCTACAGAGTAGATTTCTAGTCTCCAGAAAAGTCATTATACTCGAACATAATACGTGTTCCAAAATTCTACAACTGATCGACGTTAGAGATATAGGTCTATAGTTTCTGCACATCTGTTCGACGCCCCTTCTTGAAAACGGGGATAACCTGCGCCCTTTTCCAATCCTTTGGAACGCTACGCTCTTCTAGAAACCTACGGTACACCGCTGCAAGAAGGGGGGCAAGTTCCTTCGCGTACTCAGTGTAAAATCGAACTGGTATCCCATCAGGTCCAGAGGCCTTTCCTCTTTTGAGCGATTTTAATTGTTTCTCTATCCCTCTGTCGTCTATTTCGATATCTAACATTTTGTCGTCTGTGCGACAATCTAGAGAAGGAACTACAGTGCAGTCTTCCTCTGTGAAACAGCTTTGGAAAAAGACATTTAATATTTCGGCCTTTAGTCTGTCATCCTCTGTTTCAGTACCATTTTGGTCACAGAGTGTCTGGACATTTTGTTTTGATCCACCTACCGCTTTGACATAAGACCAGAATTTCTTAGGATTTTCTGCCAAGTCAGTACATAGAACTTTACTTTCGAATTCATTGAACGGCTCTCGCATAATGTCCTCAACATACACGCATCTGGAGAGTTCTTGTGCACTTGGCTGGGTGCTGTAAGACTGGTTGGAACAGTCTTTGTTGAAAGGCAGTTACGGACTCGGCTCGCTTTGTTCGTTCACGGGACGTAGAGTGTAGCAGGTATAGTACCCTCCTCCTCCTGGTCAGTCGCAAATTGCAGGGAGGGTTGGTCAAACACGATGCGGGGAGATTTTTCTATCTCCAACTTTATCCTATTACTATGAGAATACTCTGTGACCTCCATCCACATACGCAAAGACGGCCAGTCATAGTCGTAAATTCCGCACTCTGACCGAAGTGCTAGAAATACGTAGATAACCTAACTGCATTGCCATAAGACGCAGTCTGGTGTACTTTAGTGTATGTTTGAGAATTAACTATGAATAGACTTACTGCACAGTCATCTACCTACATTCGCAATCTAGTATATGGTACTTGCAAAGAATTGGAAGGGTGGTTTAGCGACGATACACAAATTGGGAAGCATTCTGCTGTGGCGTTTAAAGTATGGAAAAACTGATAAAATTGCTAAAACTGATCGCACTATCAACTATGGTGCTCATTACAGCACATCATCCCCTCTATCTACTTGTGCGCTGTTGGTTACCATATAATGACTTACTGACACCACTTGTTTGAGATGGAGAGTGTCTTGGTGGGAGCAACACCGTCTGGGGATGACCAGAACCGAAAAAGTGATCGCGTGCATGGCTGCAATATGAGGAATCAATGCTCTTGGTCTCTTTGAGATGGAATATCTAGTCACCTACTATCCCGTCACTGTGGAAGGTAAGCTTAAATGTAGAGGTCATCACCTTCAGACCTGTTTCGAAACGCTACACAATGACGCAAACTCCTCCATTTTCATATTTTGCGACGTCAATATTTTTGTCACTAAGGAACACCACCTCTGTCTTTTATTTCAACCATCATGTACGTTGTGGGAACAGCATAGTTTACGCCATGCGACGTCCAGCTTTCTGTGGGTGTCAATGAGATCCTCATCATCATCAGTGTTCTGCCAAAAGGCAAGTTTTTACATGGTAGTTCTCCAGGCTATCCGGTCTTCTGCCATCCTATTCAGCTCCGCATAAGCAACTTAGATTACTGGTCGCCTGCTCCAGTGGACCAATATATGTATATTTATTGGGATCACCACATATGGTCGATGACAGTGTGAAGATGGTACTTGTTTCCCGACATATCTGAAGAGAGAGACTAGATAAAATGTTACAGACTCCTCTTCCAGGTGACGTTAGCAAAGTCTTTATACTTTGTGGTTTTATTCCGATGTGTGTTACAAAAATAACGAAGAGGGAGGGATATGGGGTGAGAAAGGGAGTGGAGTGGGTGGGGGGGGGGGGTGGAGAGAGAGAGAAAGAGAGAGAGAGAGAGAGAGAGAGAGAGAGAGAGAGAGAGAGAGAGAGAGTCAACGAAGAATTAACACACTGTCTTATTTTTAGTGCAGTAATCACTGGAACACGGTGAAAGAAATTAGGACATATACAGATTGATATTTATAGGCCATCATTCGAAATTTATTCCTGTACCTTAGTGTGCCATTTTACTCGTTGTGATAGCTCAGCATCTGTAGCCATCTGTCTAATACAACAGTACTATCAAAATGCGATAGAATTTCAAGTGTGTTACCAGTGGTCTGTGACTGGGCGGGGATCTCTCTTACACGTGCAAATGATGTGGATTCAAATGCTATATATCTAAGACTGGAGAATACGGTATGTAAGCGATACTCTGACGAAGGCGGAGTTGGGACGTGAACTCTATACCGCTTCTTCAAAGTGTTCTGCGTAAACATATAACAGTAAAACTTCTCACAGTCGTCACGAAAGTGGCTGCAATGAGCGAATTAGGCGATAATATGAAGGTTTTTACCGAGAGACAATCAGCAGCATAAGTTCTGTCTTTTGTTTTCTCAATAAATAAGAGACTACGTTCTTCCGAGAGTTGTGTGCGCCTATAAATGGATGGACTCACATGTCAATAGGTAGACTAAATTTATAGTTACATCTGCATTCTTACTTCGCAAGCCATCGTACGGGGTATGGCGGAGGGTGCCCTGTAACACTACTAGTTATTCCCTGTCCTATTCCACTCGCAGATAGAGCGAGGGAAAATAACTGCCTATATGCTTTCTTACGAGCGCTGATTTCTGTTAACTTGTCTTCATTGTCCTGACGCGAAACGTAAGTTAGCGGTGGTAGAATCCATCTGCGGTGAGATCCAAATGTCGGTTCTCAATAGGGTTCCTCGACAACAACATTCCTCCCTCCAGGAAGTCCCATTTGAGCTACCTGGCAAGTGTAATCCAACTGCTGGAAAAAAAAAGATACTCGCCATGAAAAGTGGCTCTCATAATCAATTAATTAGCCTATCAATTTGATATCAATGACATGCCATTTGGTGGGTGGACGCGAGGGTAGGGTACCACAGATACAATTCGTGAGTTGGAGTGGTGATCAGGCGTTTTTTCGTTGTGGCGATAGCTTTTAACGAAGTTTCAATCTCCCACCTACACGTGGAACGATGACCCTCGTAATAATATCAGATGTGTTACTGAATTTATAAACTGATACATAGTATAAACCTGTTATTTACAACTTCTGTATGCTGTTACCTTAAGAGGCTTTGTAACACTACTGGCCATTAAAATTGCTACACCAAGAAGAAATGCAGATGATAAACGGGTATTCATTGGACACATATTATATTAGAACCGACATGGGATTACATTTTCACGCAATTTGGGTGCATAGCTCCTCAGAAATCAGTACGCAGAACAACCACCTCTGGCCGTAATAACGGCCTTGATACGCCTGGGCATTGAGTCAAACAGAGCTTCGATGGCGTGTACAGGTACAGTTGCCCACGCAGCTTCAACACGATACCGCAGTTCATCAAGAGTAGTGACTGGCGTATTGTGACGAGCCAGTTGCTCGGCCACCATTGAACAGACGTTTTCAATTGGTGAGAGATCTGGATAATGTGCTGGCCAGGGCAGCAGTCGAACATTTTCTGTATCCATAAAGGCCCGTACAGTACATGCAACATGCGGTCGTGCATTATCCTGCCGAAATGTAGGGCTTCGCAGGGATCGAATGATGGGCAGAGCCACGGGTCGTAACACATGTGAAATGTAACGTCCACTGTTCAAAGTGCCGTCAATGCGAACAAGAGGTGACAGAGACGTGTAACCAATGGCACCCCATACCATCACGCCAAGTGATACGCTAGTCTGGCGATGACGAATACACGCTTCCAATGTGCGTTCACCGCGATGTCGCCAAACACGGATGCGACCATCATGATGCTGTAAACAGAACCTGGATTCATCCGAAAAAATGACTTTTTGCTATTCGTGCACCCAGGTTCGACGTTGAGTACACCATCGCAGGCGCTCCTGTCTGTGATGCAGCGTCAAGGGTAACCGCAGCCATGGTCTCCGAGCTGATAGTCCATGCTGCTGCAAACGTCGTCGAACTGTTCGTGCAGATGGTTGTTGTCTTACAAACGTCCCCATCTGTTGACTCAGGGATCGAGACGTGGCTGCACGATACGTTACAGCCATGCGGATAAGATGGCTGTCATCTCGACTGCTAGTGATACGAGGCCGTTGGGATCCAGTATGGCGTTCCGTATTACTCTCCTGAACCCACTGATTCCATATTCTGCTTACAGTCATTGGATCTCGACCAACCCGAGCAGCAATGTCGCGATACGATAAACCGCAATCGCGATAGGCTACAATCCGACCTTTATCAAAGTCGGAAACGTGATGGTACTCATTTTTCCTCCTTACACGAAGCATCACAACAACGTTTCACCAGGCAACGCCGGTCAACTGCTGTTTGTGTATGAGAAATCTGTTGGAAACTTTCCTCATGTCAGCACGTTGTAGGTGTCGCTACCGGCGTCAAACTTGTGTGAATGCACTGAAAAGGTGATCATTTGCATATCACAGCATCTTCTACCTGTCGGTTAAATTTCGCGTCTGTAGCAAGTCATCTTCGTGGTGTAGCAATTTTAATGGCCAGTAGTGTACGTGGCGAAGCATTTGGTTACTTCAACAGCTCGAAAGTGAGGAAGCATCCTGTGACAGCGGCAGATCTTAGCTGTCTGACATGAGCCAAAAATGCGTTTATATTCTATTCCTCTGATGCAGAACAGATATTAAGCTGATAAGAACAGATATTTTTACCTGATGAGAGAATACATAGAGGAAATATAGGCAATGCTGTGCTGTTGCAGGATTTTCACAAGTACCGATGCTTCAGCAACGTGAAATCGTGTGCACACCCTGATTTCTTTTGTCTTCAAAAGTAACTCTTATAAGAAGGAGAAACCTACATTTTGCATGAAAAATTCGAGGTGTATGATCAACAACATTCCTGTTGGGAGTGGGTAAAATGGATTTTTTAAACTAGTGGGGCCAGGGCTGGGTGGAATTGATTAGAACCACTGTATACATCGAAACAGCTGCTGCTGCTGCTGCTTGACTCTCAGCGTGCTGCAGCCGGCGGAAGTGGTGGTCACGAGAAGTCGACGACCAGATGTCGTGGATTAACTCTGCCTGTGATAGGCGGTTAGGTACAAAGAATGGACCGATTTGTGTGCTCTTGTCTGAGGCAGCGGGGGGCTAACGAAGTGACCAGAGTGCTGTGTGAGCGGTGATCGAAGCGGATGTGTGTGAGAAGATTGAATATGATGGGTGTTTGCACTGGACAATTATTACCCCCATGTAAATTGATCGGCTGACTGCTGGGTGACAGTCTCTCCAACCTCTGAGCATTCGGTAGGGCCAGCTTGTGGATGCCAGGAATGGGTGTGCAGTTGCCGACATGGCCAACGTTTCGTCTCTTTCCTGACCGGCACCCACGAGTTGTAGCAATGTCCTTGTCGGCGGCAGACTTGGCCACCGCTGCTCCCGGCAGTCGGTACGCTCCTCATGATTGCAAGTGCGTGTGAACAGTTCGATTTTTTCACCAGATATGTTTAGTGGAAACGTTGCAGTGGAGCAGAGTGCTTGTGCTCTCAAACATCGTTGCACACAAGACCCTTACGGTCTTTTTGTAGCAGAAATTTAGTTACTTGATTTGTATGTTTGTGAGTGCTACTCAGACTTTGCAAGTTTTTTGTATTATGAATAAGGATCATTGTAACGCACTTGTGTTTTAGGCCAAAGCAACGAAGAGGATTTTCCTGCCAATAAGGGGGGAATATATTCCAGTCAGCTAACACAATTAAAGTCCCTGAAAGATCGTCTAAATAATAAATCATGTACCTGTGTAATTTTATAAACTAATAAATTATCACCTAATTGTTGTATCTCGCTGTGAAATTATTAATGTGCATTCTCATTTAACCTCAATGTATAATGCGCTATTGCGAATCCTTGTTACTTCCGATAGTGAAATAAAATTATATGATATTTATTAACCGATATTAAACATTCACGCGTTCCAGAACGTTTCACATGAGTCATAGGCACATTTTACCAGTTAAGTGACGGCGGCGGCGGTGGTGGTGGTGGTGGTGGTGTGCCACGATATGTTGACCTTGAACCCACATGCTGACATGGTTCAAATGCTTATCATTTCTGTAGAGCGTACTAATATACATGTCCCGTGAATGTAAACATGTCTAGTCATTCGAGGTGTTCTGTTTTTTATGAACATGAGTGTAAATAAAGGTTTGATAGCAGCACATTTCAGTCTCTCTTGAAAAATGCTTAAGAGTTTTCGATGCATTACATATTTCACGTAAGACAGCGCTTATTATATGTGAACAAATCTTTAGTAGGTACTCTATTGGAAATACCATCAAAACTAGCTGAGCTTTTTTTTTTTGAAAGAATAGCTATTATTAATTTCAGAAAGAGAAGTTGGTGACATTTCATATGGTTGAATTTAATGAAACTTGCTTCTTCAGCATACTGCTGTGATTTCCCTCTCTAACTGTTTGTCTTTATACTTTCTACTATATTTAAGGAATGATTATTAAATATATATGCTACCTGTGACTTATCATTTATAGCCATTCAGTTCAGTAGTGATGTTATCCTGTTCTGTGGCTGGTTGTCCTGTTTCTCATTTCACTTCATTCCATATAGCCTTAATTCTATTGTCGGAATTACTTATGTCTAACATTAAGTGTGTGTTCCTTTATTTTTTTTTAATAAATTTTCTCAGTAATTTTGAGTACTTTTTCTAGTAAAAAACTACTGCATGTGTTCTTGCCAACAGATGTTTTTTTCTAATTAGCTTAAGCGGAAAGCTATTTTCAAATAATCATCTTAATTTATCATGGAACAGATTAAATATTATGTTAGCATTCGGTTCAATATAAATTTCACACAGATCGTCTCCTATAAACTATTCCTAAAAATCATACAATGTAGGTTTTCACGGCCGGCGTTGTCTTCAATTGAAACTTCCGGGCTGAGAGGCTGTGATCGATGTATAAAATTTCCTCCTGACGTTTCGTCTCCATCTGCGGGAGACATCATCTGAGGTCGTCCGGCTACTGCCACTGAGGCTCCAGGCACTCTCGCATTTATAGAGCGCATAGAGGGCACCATCATTCGTCACGTGATGCCGATGGTATGTCTATCTTTGGAAGGCGTCATCATTCTCGATTAAGAGTAATCGATTGTCATTCTGCTGGCGCAACGTCGACATCCATATTTTGTCCAACTTTAAAACTTCCTCTTTTCTATTAAAATTGTTACGGTGTTTGTGAATTTCTATTGCTTCTCTATACATGTGCGCATGATAATGGGATGTTTGTGCTAGAACGCTTGTCTCATTAAATTTAATTTCGTGATTCCCATCTCGAAAAACATGTTCAGCTACGGCCGATTTTTCGATGTGTGAAACGACAGTTTCTTTTATGTTCGGCTAAGCGGGTGTTTACACTTCTTTTCGTTGTTCCAATATATACTTGTCCACAACTGCATGGAATTTTGTATACCCTAGGTGTTACTAGGGGATGTCGGGCGTCTTTTGCAGTTCTTAAATATTCCTTAATCTTCTTGGTGGGTCTGAAGATTGTTTCGATCCCATACTTGGCCAGCACTTTCCCGATACGGTCCGTGACCTTATCAATGAACGGTAGGAAAACTTTTCCAGTAGGTGATCGTTGTTGCTCTGGACTTCTGGCATCTTTTCTTCTTTGATGGAGGGCTCGATCACTTTCCTTGCTGGTATATACGTTTTTCATGAAGGCTGACCGTAGGTGGTTCAGTTCATCTTGTAAGTAAGCCGGCTCGCAGATTTTGTTGGCTCTGTCCACCAAGGTTTTCATGACACCTCTTTTTTTGCCTAGGATGATGGTTAGATTCCTTGTGGAGGTATCGATCCGTGTGAGTGTTCTTTCTATATACCTTGTGGCCCAGCGTCCCATCCACCCGTTTAATTACCGACACATCCAGGAAATTGAGTCGACCGTTGCTCTTTCTCCATCGTAAACTGTATCTTCGGGTTAATGCCGTTCAGGTGCACCAAGAAGACATCCAACTCTTCTTCACCATGAGTCCACACTACAAATGTGTCATCAACATAGCGGTACCATTTAGCAGGCTTTTTACTGGCAGTCTGTAGCGCTCGCTGTTCGAAGATCTCCATAAATAAATTGGCAACAGCTGGGCTGAGAGGGCTTCCCATCGCCACCCCGTCGATCTGTTCGTAAAATTCGTCGTTATACTGGAAATAAGTTGTCGTCAGGCAGTGTTTAAATAAAACCACTATGTCAGTCGTAAAAATATCTGCTATATATGAAATAGCTTCGTTTACAGGCATCATGGTAAACAATGACACTACATCGAAGCTCACAAGAATATCACTTGGGCTGACGTTAATCTCCCTACGTTTTTCAATAAAATGCGCCGAGTTTTCAATGTAACTGTCGGTCCTGCCTACGTGTGGTTGCAACAAGCAGGCGAGATATCTGGCCACCTCTTGTGTTGGAGATCCTATGGCACTCACAATCGCTCTCAACGGGACCTGTGGTTTATGTACCTTTGGGAGTCCATAAAGTCTGGGTGGATAAGCTTCCGTTTTGCAGAGTTGTTTTTTAGTCACTAATCTTCTTGTGATGATCTTCGATGTTCAGCAAAACCGTAGCATTTCCTTTATCAGCTGCAAGTACAATAATGCTCTTATCCGCATTGATCTCACTCAGTGCCCTCCTTTTCGCTTGAGACAAATTGCTGGAGGGTGGTTTCGCTTGGCGTAATATTCTGGCTGTTTCAGTCCTGATTTCATCCGCGGAATGTGATGATAACAAACGGATTCCTGCCTCCAGATTCGCTATTATGTCCTCCGTAGGAACCCTTAGTGGCGTGACTGCAAAGTTGCCTCCTTTCGATAGAACTGAATGTTCCACTTTTGTTAATTCTCCTCAGACATGTTAATCACAGTTCGAGAGTTGCCAGCGACTGATGTTTCACCTCTGCCTTTCTGTAGGCCATCGAATTTCCTCTTCTGCCTATTAGTTCCCATTTCTGCACTCAGCTCCATGGTCCTGAACGTTAGACAGTCCACCTTACTCCAGTCATAACACTGCATTGTGTTACTGATATGTCAATGGAGATATAACAGCTTACTGCTAGTTTCCGCTAGTTCTCGCCGCGTGTGGTGAATTCGTTCCCGTAGCATCGCTAGTTCCATGCGGTTGTAAATACGGTGCGCTTGCGCCGAGTGAAACATTCTCCTCGCCTTCAGAAACTTCGGCACTATCGCAGTGTCCCGGCAGCGTAGCGTGTACGCTTACTTTCCTGCTACGCTGTTCTGAGCTTCACCAAATATAATGTTATCAATCAGGTTCCTACTGTCACTAACCACCCGTGCTGGAAAATCGATTACTGAGACCAAATGTGGAATCAAAATAAGATTTCCTAGTCATTTTTCCTATCAGAATCCTTCAGAAAATCTACACTGAAGTGTGCTCCCGCACATCTCTATCGGACTTTTGTGGAATATATTTTATTCTTTTCTTACGTAGGGTGGAGGCAAATAAAAGTGATTCGGATGAGTGGATACTATTTTCAAACCATTTGTGGCAGCTTTAACGAAGGAGAAGAAGACCTACATTTATTTCCAACAGGTTGGAGGGCCACGCGTCACCTGATCTGCTAGAGTGCAATTACTTTGTGTGGAGAGCCCTCAAGTCTAAGGAGTATTGCTACAATCCTCAGTCTTCAAGAACTGCAGCAGAACATTTCGGATGAGACTGCAGCAAATTCAGCAGTCCAGCTTCGATTCGGCCTCACTAACTTACTGACGAGGGCCCAAAAGTGCCAAAAGATGAATGGTGGTCACTTCCAATATCTGCTGTAGTTAGGTTAGTATTGTATTTCCCTTCCTCTTCTGTGTATCTTTGTAATCCTTACTCTGTTCTCTGGGCCACTTTTATTTACCCCACCCTGTACCTATGACATTTTGGATTTCTTATCAGCCAGAAAAAAAAAGATATGCAATCACGTAATCCATTTTCATCTATTATCCTGTGAAGATGCTCCATCACTGAAACCAGAAGATATTAAGACTCAAATAAAAACAGCTGATTGTTAATGTGTGTGGTTTTTTTTCAGTCGCTTAATGGCTGTTGAATGTCATTAACAAAACATCAAAAAGTATTTGGAATTGACCTTTGTGCTACAATCACCACAGACTCATGGGTCCCCATCGAAGCAAACAGTTCCAATATGAAGATGGGTTAATGTCACTGACTCATCTCTGAAGTAGAAACAAGAGTGCTCTGGTTTGAAGATTGGTTTTACTGACCATACTTATTCTCTGTTATTTTCGTCTACTATTCCTTCCACTGGCATACATGAGCTGGCTGGACAGCAAAGCAACAGCTCTTGAGCATGGTGGGGGCAGTGAACTTATACTGTCCCTCCAACAAGTTATCTTGATTGTTCTAAAGCTTCCTAGCAGATTATAACTGGGTGCCATAACGGAACTCAAACAAGGAACCTTGTATTTTAGAGACATTGATCTTACCTACTGTGAACCTAGGCATAATTCATGAACCATCTACAGAGCTTCACTTTGGCCAGTATCTTTCTCCTACTTTCCAAACTTCACTATTCTCTTGCATACCTTGCAGGGCCAACACTCAGTTTTAATCTTCTAGGACATTTCAAAACATTGCACACTTCACTGCAGAGTGAAAGAGTCATTCTGGGATTTTGGCTGTTACTCAAGCTTCCTTAGTTTCCTGGATTCCAATGTGATATGGTATTCAGGCAATCACTATTTGCTTCCAATGCTTTCGTAGCAGGAGAAGCGCAAATGGAAACAACAGTGGAACCATGAGAGTTTCACAGCTAATACCCTTCAGTAAAATCCTAAAACTGTGGTGCTTGGTCAAAATACAATAAAAGGATGATTATAAAACACATCTGCAGTTCTCTCCTTTTCTAAACACAGTCAAAACTGATATAACTCTGGGCTTCATAAGAAGCCAGGGCTGTGATTTTCTTAACCTTGGCAGAATGTATAAATATCTGTCACACCTATTTCAAAACTGTAACTCTTTACACGAATCTCATTAGCACGCAAGCATCATCAAATTGGATAAGTTATCACCTGATGAAAAGGGGTAGCGCCCCAGCCTCAGCACAAAAGCTGTGGTTTAGGTTGCAGACCCACATCCCATGAAACCATTATCGAGACAAGGCTGTAAAAATGCTAGCCATCAAACAGGAGTACTTGTGTTGTGCCTCCATTTATACATCTATACTCGTCAGGCCTTATGAAGTGAATATTTCATTGCTCCAGTACCCTGTGATTAGCTGCTACTGATACAGGAGTAAGCTCTTACATAATCTATATTGAATCTTACAGGTATCCAATTAGGTTCAGTCACCTTTACGCCTTAGTCCATTGAGAAAGTGTGGTTGTTTTTTATTCCAATATTTGTCACTTCAGCATTCATGTCGTGGCTGAAAGGAGGAACCATAGTACGGTCTTCAGCAGTTAAACAGTTTTAGAAGATGGCAATTAATATTTCAGCCTTCCGTCTGTTTTCCTCCATATAGTTAGTCAGCAGTACATTCTTGGAGCAACTGGACAAGACTGATAAATTTACTAACTATATATAAAACCTAAACTACTTACAGATGGGTACACAAAATTTTGCTGTTGAATTAATTGAAAGTTTTTTGCATTGCAATTCTTAAACTGACTGTGTCTTAATTCAGCTTTTGTTAGTCAGCAATTCTTCAGTATTGTATAAATGTGATGAAACACACAATGCTTGCATTGAAACTTTTTAATACAGCTTTGGAACCATAGCATGTCTTTCCCATCCCTCAAAACTTGCTCAGCACATACAATCCTAAAATATATTGAACACTGCTCTTAATTTTGTCCACTGATAAAATTTTCAAATGCATATCTGATATCAACTGCTCAGGCAACCTGCAGTTTGTTTCTTGTCACACCTTATAACTATTATTTCCCTGCCTTTTTAACTGATGCTACAATAGCCTTATGGTCCCTGATTGACTCCTCGACTTTAACTGAAGTACAGAGTTTGGGGTCTATCACCACGCTATCTAAGACCTCGTGTGTCAGGTCTGTAACTAATTGTTAGAGGTAATTTCTGAAAAGACTTTAAACAATCTTACAAGTATTCCAGTCCATATAATCAGAAAAATGTATGCATAATATTATCCAAGATTCTCTTTCAGTATTGCGCCACTATGGCTTCTGACACAGAATGCTGATGAATGCATCTGAATAAGATTTTCCCTTTACAGCAAATAAATATAGCACAGGCCAGCCTGTCTCTGCAGTATATAGTCTAGATGAAAAAAAATGTCGCCTTCCCTCCAGGGATTCCCATTTGAGTTCCCGAAGCATCTCCGTAACACAGGGTGACACACAATAACGGAAATGTTTGAAATGAGTAGTGGCAGCCATGGGCAGGTGACAGCACTGCAGGTTCATGACAGCGTGTAAACACTCCACCATTTCAGTAATAATGGATCAGTGGAACAGACACCAACATGCATTAGCCATAAAAATGTTTTATAAAAAACAATGATCGTTTGGTAGCGGCGCAGAGTGAGTTTCAACGTTTTTTTTATAATTTAGGACGTTATGATACCGTTCCGTCGAAACACGCGATAAAATGTTGGATTAATGACTTAAGAAACTGTATCTGCTCTCAAGAAAAAACATTGATGATGTACGGTACGCGACTCTGCCTTACTGAGCCCACGGCGTTCAATTCGTAAGCAAGCGGCAGTGATTGGAATGTCCCGGGCGAGTGTTCGCAGATTTCTTCATCTTGATTTAAAATTTCATCTGTACAAACTACATATGGTGTAACAATTGAAGGACAATGATTACCGGTTACGATTAGGATTGTGTCAACAAATTATAGCAAAAATAAACAATGACGAATTTCTAAGCAAGTTGTGGATGTCAGATGGGGCACATTTTCATCTCTCACGTTATGTGAATAAACAGAATTACTGGGCAAACAAATCCTAATGACATTAATGAGTGCCCTTCACACGCTAGTAAAGTGGCAGTATGGTGTGGTGTTTCATCACATGGGATTATAGGACTTTTTTTCGCAAATGAATAGGGAAAAACGGTAATTATCAATGCCGATTGTTACGTGGAGATGTTAGAAACTTTTTTTTGAACAACTTTCCAAACGTTCAAGAAGCCTGGTTTCAACAGGGCGGTGCGACATCACACACTGCACGGCAATCAGTGGCATATGTGCGAGAATTGTTCGGCAACCGTGTGATCTCGCGATTCGGTAACATTCCCTGCCCCCCTAGAACGCCAGATTTATCCATTTGTGATTGTTTTTCTTGTGGTGCTACCTCAAGAGCAAAGTCTACACGACACAACCAAGAACCCTGGATGAGTTAAAACAAAGAATTCGGAATGCAGTTCACAGTATCCCAGTTGAGATGTAGCAGCGGTCAATGAGGAATCTCAACAACAGATTTCACTAATGTATTCTTACAGGACACCGCCATCTAAAGGACGTAGGTTATTTTTTAAAAAAAATGGAAAATGCCATCAATGTTTCGTAAATGGCAAAGTTGTAAGATAAAACTTTGAACATAGCTGCTAAGATGCAGTGACCGTGTCAGAATTATATTGTAACAAATAAGCCCTCGGTCACAAATATTAAGTCAAAATTGACGTGGTTTCGACGCTACTATGAGCGTCGTCTTCAGAATTAGACTAACTGTACCAAAACACTAGGTATATAGTACATTAATAAAATTAAAGTTTGTACTGACGCGAAAAGGTGCAGTACTTACAAGTCACATATTAAAGAAGATCGACGCCGCAAAGGCGACGTCATGAACACATGTTAAATGGCGAGCCACTAAGGGCTGCTCGTACTGTGAACAAGGGTTGCAAACCAATTTTACAAACTTGGTCTGTAGTTTCCTGAATGCAAGCATTGAATATAAGAGGAAAAATAGCATGACCTTGTCTCTAATTTTTGTTTCTTGTTCCTCATGAAAATTCCTAATCACAGCCACTTCGTTCTTATAAAAACTGTATCACTTGCACGTATTTGTACTTTAGACTGGCTTTCTTCAGCACTCTAACCATCTGTTGCCAGATAAGATTATCAGACTCCTTTTCCAGTTCTACACAGGCAATATAAGCCTGTTTATTTTTCTGTATTTGCTTTTCGATAAGAAGCCTCAGTGACAGAATCCCTTCTCTTGATGCTAATCCCCTCGGGAATCCAAACTTAGCTTCACTCATCATATCCTCCGTCTTCTCTTAAATTCTCCTCATAATTATCTGTAGGGGCCTATGAGAATTTCTAATGCATGCAGTATTAGGCTTGACGTTCGGTACTATTCATATTTTGTAGCTGCCACCTTCTTCGGTACCCAAACCGTGACGCATTTCCTGAAGTCGGGTGGTATATCTGATGTGTTATACCTGTAGATCGACCTAATCTGTCAACAACTTTTTATTAATTTTGCAGGAATCATCAATACGAATTACTTTGTTCTTCCAAAGATCCTTAAGAGCTTTCTCCAATTATCCTTGCAGAACGTCGTCATCATCATCTGCTTCCTCTTCTTTTTCTATTACATCCTCCAATAACAGTGTTCTATCATGCAATTTCTCAATGTATGCTTTCCATCTCTTCACCAAACAGCATTTGTCGTCCCCTCACCCAGAAAGCTGAAATAATACTGAAAGGAAAGCCATTCCAATGAAATTCCATGGCAATATGTCCTGGCAAAGAGAGAAAGGTTTCAAAAAATCTACAGGGTTATTACAAATGGTTGAAGCGATTTCACAGCTCTATAATAACTTTATTATTTGAGATATTTTCACAATGCTTTGCACACACATACAAAAACTCAAAAAGTTTTTTTAGGCATTCACAAATGTTCGATATGTGCCCCTTTAGTGATTCGGCAGACATCAAGCTGACAATCAAGTTCCTTCCACATTCGGTGCAGCATGTCCCCATCAATGAGTTCGAAAGCATCGTTGATGCGAGCTCGCAGTTCTGGCACGTTTCTTGGTAGAGGAGGTTTAAACACTGAATCTTTCACATAACCCCACAGAAAGAAATCGCACGGGATTAAGTCGGCAGAGCGTGGAGGCCATGACACGAATTGCCGATCGTGATCTCCACCACGACCGATCCATCGGTTTTCCAATCTCCTGTGTAAGAAATGCCGAACATCATGATGGAAGTGCGGTGGAGCACCATCCTGTTGAAAGATGAAGTCGGCGCTGTCGGTCTCCAGTTGTGGCATGAGCCAATTTTCCAGCATGTCCAGATACACGTGTCCTGTAAAGTTTTTTTCGCAGAAGAAAAAGGGGCCGTAAACTTTAAACCGTGAGATTGCAAAAAACACATTAACTTTTGGTGAATTGCGAATTTGCTGCACGAATGCGTGAGGATTCTCTACCGCCCAGATTCGCACATTGTGTCTGTTCACTTCACCATTAAGAAAAAATGTTGCTTCATCACTGAAAACAAGTTTCGCACTGAACGCATCCTCTTCCATGAGCTGTTGCAACCGCGCCGAAAATTCAAAGCGTTTGACTTTGTCATCGGGTGTCAGGGCTTGTAAACGGTAAGGCTTCTGCTTTAGCCTTTTCCGTAAGATTTTCCAAACCCTGCTTGCTTTATTCGTCGACTTCCGCGGGCTACGCGTGAAACTTGCCCGCACGCGTTCAACCGTTTCCTCGCTCACTGCAGGCCGACCCGTTGATTTCCCCTTACAGAGGCATCCAGAAGCTTTAAACTGCGCATACCATCGCCGAATGGAGTTAGCAGTTGGTGGATCTTTGTTGAACTTCGTCCTGAAGTGTCGTTGCACTGTTATGACTGACTGATGTGAGTGCATTTCAAGCACGACATACGCTTTCTCGGCTCCTGTCGCCATTTTGTCTCACTGCGCTCTCGAGCACTCTGGCGGCAGAAACTTGAAGTGCGGCTTCAGCCGAACAAAACTTTATGAGTTTTTCTATGTATCTGTAGTGTGTCGTGACCATATGTCAATGAATGGAGCTACAGTGAATTTATGAAATCGCTTCAATCATTTGTAATAGCCCTGTAATGTTGGATTTGGTTTTGAAGTCAACAATGTCCTAAAACGTCAAGTAAAACTTAATTTGAAAAGTGCTGTTGCAGGCTTTCCCCAGCTTAATAACAGGTTCACGGGCATTGTGTTGCATAATGTTGTGAAAGCTGCACAATATTTCAATGAGGCTGCTGCTCGTCACTTTAAGGTGCTTACTGACACACTGCTGCAGCGACTCTTGTATATACTGGCTCGCTAGAAAACCGCACTTGCCAGGGGGTGTGGCTATAATGTCCTCATAGACAAATCAGAGCACACGGCAATGTCTAGTGCCCCCCTGCCAGATAAACAGGCCACGGTCTTTGAATGTGTGACACAGGAAAAGTGCAACTGCAAATTGTGGTCTAGCGTGCGAGCGGGCACAATGTTGGTGCCCATTTCAAGTGTGTTGACTGATTCCCTGTCTGTGTTGACTGATTCCTTCATCTGCGGCCATTGACACCTTAGTAATTCCAATGCTGGTCCCCATGCCTTGCTGAGCTGATATCCTGTGTGTGTATTATTCACGTCATTACTTATAGGTATTTTGACCGCTTTTTTAATGATGGAGTCCCAGTACGTGGAAGCAGATGAAAGGATCTTTGTCTCTCTGTACTTCATGCTATATCTCGTGTCAAGACAGTGTTCAGCAACAGCAGATTTTTCTGGCTGCCCCCGTTTGGTGTGATGTCTATGTTTCACACATCTGTCCTTAACATTGCAACACATCTCAATGTACATTTTCCACACTGGCACGGGACACTATACAGGGTGAGTCACCTAACATTACCGCTGGATATATTTCGTAAACCACATCAAATACTGACGAATCGATTCCACAGACCGAACGTGAGGAGAGGGCTAGTGTAATTGGCTAATGCAAACCATACAAAAATGCACGGAAGTATGTTTTTAACACAAACCTACGTTTTTTTAAAATGGAACCACGTTAGTTTTGTTAGCACATCTGAACATATAAACAAATACGTAATCAGTGCCGTTTATTGCTTTGTAAAATGTTAATTACTTCCGGAGATATTGTAACTTAAAGTTGACGCTTGAGTACCACTCCTCCGCTGTTCGATCGTGTGTATCGGAGAGCACCGAATTACGTAGGGGTCCAAAGGGAACAGTGAGGGACCTTAGGTACAGAAGAGACTGGAACAGCACATTACGTCCACATGCTAACACCTTTTTATTGGTCTTTTTCACTGACGCACATTTACATTACCATGAGGGGTGAGGTACACGTACACACGTGGTTTCCGTTTTCAATTACGGAGTGGAATAGAGTGTGTCCCGACATGTCAGGCCAATAGATGTTCTATGTGGTGGCCATCATTTGCTGCACACAATTGCAATCTCTGGCGTAATGAATGCCGTACACGCCGCAGTACATCTGGTGTAATGTCGCCGCAGGCTGCCACAATACGTTGTTTCATATCCTCTGGGGTTGTAGGCACATCACGGTACACATTCTCCTTTAACGTACCCCACAGAAAGAAGTCCAGAGGTGTAAGATCAGGACAACGGGCTGACCAATTTATGCGTCCTCCACGTCCTATGAAACGCCCGTCGAACATCCTGTCAAGGGTCAGCGTAGTGTTAATTGCGGTATGTGCAGGTGCACCATCATGCTGATACCACACACGTCGACGCGTTTCCGGTGGGACATTTTCGAGCAACGTTGGCAGATCATTCTGCAGAAACGCGATGTATGTTGCAGCTGTTTGGGCCCCTGCAATGACGTGAGGACCAATGAGGTGGTCGCCAATGATTCCGCACCATACATTTACAGTCCACGGTCGCTGTCGCTCTACCTCTCTGAGCCAGCAAGTATTGTCCACGGACCAGTAATGCATGATCCGTAGATTCACTGCCCCGTGGTTTGCGAAACCCGCTTCTTCGGAAAAAAGGTAGAACTGCAACGCATTCTCTGTTAATGCCCATTGACAGAATTGCACTCGATGATTTAAGTCATCACCATGCAATTGCTGATGTAGCGACACATGAAACGGGTGAAAGCGGTGACGATGCAGTATGCGCATGACACTACTTTGACTCAGTCCACCGGCTCTCGCAATGTCCAGTGTACTCTTGTGTGGGTTCATGGCAACAGCAGCTAACACACCAACTGCACCCGCTTCTCCTGTGCTACGACCATACCTGTTGCATACAGTTGGCGGTAGATGTTCTGAAATGTGCGGCACGTTGGATGCTCTCTGTCCGGATACCGTTCTGCATACACCCTGCAGGCTTCAGCTGCATTTCGTCGACACTCGCCATAGATGAGTATCATCTCCGCCTTTTCAGAGTTCGAATATAACATGGTCACCGTGTTACGTCTGGTAACACGGTGTACTACAGTTGGTCTGCGTGCGGAGACGAATGCAGAATAACAATAGCAGCAAGCGCTACATGCGGACACTGCGACAGCTAGACCAAACCACAACAGTGCACTACAGCCACACTCGTAAACACGGTCGTCATCGTAAACATGTCTCTGCAGATGCTGCTCGCCGACCGTGGCCCGTGTTTGTTACAACACGAAACTGAACGTCGGAGGTTTCAAGCGCCAACTTTAGGTTACAATATCTCCGGATGTAATTAACATTTTACAAAGCAACAAACTGCACTGATTACGTATTTGTTTATATGTTCAGATGTGCTAACAAAACTAACGGAGTTTCATTTAAAAAATCGTAGGTTTGTATTAAACAATTACACTAGCCCCTCTCCTCACGTTCGGTCTGTGGAATCGGTTCGTCAGTATTTGATGTGGTTTACGAAATATACCCAGCGGTAACGTTAGGTGACTCACCCTGTGTATCCCTGGTTTACTTAGACTAAGGCTGCCTTTAACGGAATCCCGCACATCGTTTGCCCCGTGCTGGAGTGCGGAAGACATTTTATTTTATGTTTCTTGAGTAGCTTGCCAATCTTGAAGTGTCCGTCAAGAACGTACGGTAGAAAAACCACCCTCATGGAGTTCTCCATTTCTTCTGGTTTTTCTTGAGCTTTAATGCGTTCAAACACAGCTAGCTGCCTGAACAGGGCCCAGTTGGTCCTGCTGATCATCCATTTTGGTGGCTTCTGTTCAAGCAATCCTCCATCCAAAGTTTCTTTCCACTCCACTGACAAGGGAACCTCCCCATCGCACTCCCCTCAGATTTAGTTATAAGTTGGCACAGTGGAAAGGCCTTGAAAAACTGAACACAGATCAGTCGAGAAAACATGAAGAAGTTCTGTGGAACTATGAAAAAAATAAGCAAAATATACAAACTGAGTAGTCCATGTGCAGTATAGGCAACATCAAGGGTAGTGTGAGCGCAGCAGCGCTGTGGTCCCGTGGTTAGCGTGAGCAGCTGCGGAACGAGAGGTCCTTAGTTGAAGTCTTCCCTCGAGTGAAAAGTTTACTTTCTTTATTTTCGCAACGTTATGATCTGTCCGTTCGTTCATTGACGTCTCTGTTCACTGTAATAAGTTTAGTGTCTGTGTTTTACATCGCAAAACCGTGCGATTAGTAGACGAAAGGACGTGCCTTTCCAATGGGAACCGAAAACATTTGATCGCAAGGTCATAGGTCAACCGATTCCTCCACAGGAAAACACGTCTGATATATTCTATACGACACTGGTGACGGAATGTGCGTCACATGACAGGAAAATGTTGTCGACCCACCTAACTTGTACACTTGGCGAATGGGTAAAAAGATTCTTCTACCTTGCCCGAATTAGGTTTTCTTGTGGATATGATAATCACTCCCAAAAAAGTGATCGCATCGGACGGACGGACAGATAATAATGGTATGAAAATAAAAAAATAAATTTTCCACTCACTCTCGTTTCGCAGCTGCTCACGCTAACCCCAAGACCACGGCGCTCCTGACCTGAAAAGACCCTTTATGTTGCCTATACTGCACATGGACTGCTCAGCTTGTATATTTTGCTTATTTTTTTCATAGTTCCACACAACTTATTCTTGTTTTCTCGGTTGATCTGTGTTCAGTTTTTCAAGGCCTATCCATTGTGCCAACTTATAACTAAATCTGAGGGGGGGTGCGATGGGGAGGTTCCCTTGTGAGTCTGCAAGGGCTGGACAGCAAAAAGAGAGGTCAATGGCTGAGGATGACCCAGTAGCAGCCGTCAAGAAATGAGCCTCACCATATTGATGTTTTGAGGATGCAGAGCTCCTGAGACATCAGGATGTTCACCAGGACTCGATCCCTGGTGGATGTACAGTTTAAGCACCATAATACATTATGGGCATTAAAAATCACCCAGAATGAGAAATGGATAGGGGAGTTGTTCAATAATGTCTGTGAGAGCCTCAGAGTCTATTGCATACTATGGAGGTAAATACAGGGTGTTACAAAAAGGTACGGCCAAACTTTCAGGAAACATTCCTCACACACAAATAAAGAAAAGATGATATGTGGACATGTGTCCAAAACGCTTAATTTCCACGGTAGGGCTCATTTCAGTTTCGTCAGTATGTACTGTACTTCCTCGATTCACTGCCAGTTGCCCAACTGAAGGAAGATAATATTCACTTCGGTGTTTGTGTTGACATGCGACTCATTACTCTACAGTACTAGCATCAAGCACATCAGTACGTAGCATCAATAGGTTAGTGTTCATCACGAACGTGGTTTTGCAGTCAGTGCAATGTTTACAAATGCGGAGTTGGCTGATGCCCATTTGATGCATGGATTAGCACGGGGTAATAGCCGTGGCGCGGTACGTTTGTATCGAGACAGATTTCCAGAACGAAGGTGTCCCGACAGGAAGACGTTCGAAGCAATTGATCGGCGTCTTAGGGAGCACGGAACATTCCAGCCTATGACTCGCGACTGGGGAAGACCTAGAAAGACAAGGACACCTGCAATGGACGAGGCAATTATTCGTGCAGTTGACGATAACCCTAATGACAGCGTCAGAGAAGTTACTGCTGTAAAAGGTAACGTTGACCACGTATGGAGAGTGCTACGGGAGAACCAGTTGTTTCCGTACCATGTACAGCGTGTGCAGGCACTATCAGTAGCTGACTGGCCTCCACGGGTACACTTCTGCGAATAGTTCACCCAACAATGTGTCAATCCTCATTTCAGTGCAAATGTTCTCTTTACGGATGAGGTTTCATTCCAAAGTGATCAAATTGTAAATTTTCACAATCAACATGTGTGGGCTGACGAGAATCCGCACGCAATTGTGCAATCACGTCATCAACACAGATTTTCTGTGAACGTTTGGGCAGGCATTGTTGGTGATGTCTTGATTGGGCCCCATGTTCTTCCACCTACGCTCAATGGAGCACGTTATCATGATTTCATACGGGATACTCTACCTGTGCTGCTAGAACATGTGCCTTTACAAGCACGACACAACATGTGGTTCATGCACGATGGAGCTCGTGCACATTTCAGTCGAAGTGTTCGTACGCTTCTCAACAATAGATTCGGTGACCGATGGATTGGTAGAGGCGGACCAATTCCATGGCTTCCGCGCTCTCCTGACGTCAACCCTCTTGACTTTCATTTATGGGGGCATTTAAAAGCTCTTGTCTACGCAACCCCGGTACCAAATGTGCTCTTATTGTGGACGGCTGTGATACAATACGCCATTCTCCAAGGCTGCATCAGTGCATCAGGAATTCCATGCGACAGAAGATGGATGCATGTATCCTCGCTGACGTAGGACATTTTGAACATTTCCTGTAACAAAGTCTTTGAAGTCACGCTTGTACGTTCTGTTGCTGTGTGTTTCCATTCCATGATTAATGTGATTTGAAGAGAAGTAATAAAATGAGCTCTAACATGGAAAGTAAGAGTTTCCGGACACATGACCACATAACATATTCTCCTTCTTTGTGTGTGAGGAACGTTTCCTGACAGTTTGGCCGTACCTTTTTGTAACACCCTGTATAGGCCCACATGAATCGCAACAACTACTGCTTGTAGGTCAGTAACGAGAGAGAGAGAGAGAGAGAGAGAGAGAGAGAGAGAGAGAGAGAATGGTGTGTGTTATTGGCAAACACAGCAACACCTCCCTTGACTCTTTCCATAGTCAGGTTATCTTTTCAGCTGAGGTACAGCCCATTAGCATGGGGGCATCAGTGGCTTTGAAATGTGTTTGCTGTAAACATAAGCATAGGAGCTGTGCCTGTGTAAGGAGTTTCAGTTCCTCCAAATGTATCCTGAAAACATTCATGTTCCACTGTAGTATGGAAGTTATTTATCACTAGGGTTTACATTCACCCTGTCTTTCTGCCAGGATGGGGAGCCCACAATGGGTGGAGTTTCAGCCTTGGGCGAGGTGGTTGCCCCAGGCAGACTTTGCAGTCCACTGGCTCTGAAGAAGCAGCAGCAGATCCATGAAGTCTACTGACATCGACATTATCTGATGATTTTCTGCCTATTTTTGCCTGCCATGGAAACTTCTCATTTGCTTTTCTAGTTTGTCAGGGCTTTGCAGGAGCTACCGCAGTAGCAGTGGAGGCAGTGCACGATTTTTTACTGGGCTCTGCCTTTGGGAGGTCTGCATTAATGGCAACTGTGGCTTTATCTGACGCTCTTGGGAGGGCTATGGGCTCTGAAACAACTGCAGCTTGACATGTGCACTGACAGACGCAGGTGCAAGTGTTGACACTAACAACCTCCGTTTGTGTAGAACTGCTGGCTATCTAAAGATACTTCTTAAGGGCCGAAGCAAATGATCTAGTGTATGTGGGAGGCTATATGGCCTTTCAGATCTTGGCCTCACCATATGGGATGCATTTCTATGCCTTAATCTCTTGTATTTTCCTTTCTTCGAAGATGACACTGCAATCCCTAATCAAGACAGGGAGATCTCCAGAGCAATTTACACACTTTGGAGGGGAGGAGCAACCACCTCCTTCATAGGCAGACTTGCAACATTTGCTTACATTCTAAGGTGGTGTGCCTAATCTCCTGGCATTGAAAACAGCACACTGGGTTGGGCACATATGACCATACGCTCAGATGTAGGAAACAAGCCTTGATATGATTTAGGAGCCTCATGCTATTGAAGGTAAGGCTGAAGGAGTCAGATTATATGAGATCCCCATCCACCCTTTTCAATATAAAAGGGCAAATCAGAAACTCTTTGCCCCTATTTTTTGCCAAATTACAGCTGTAAATGCAAAGCCAACAAATTTATTCCCAGCTTTGGACCTTTCTTGGTTCGTGCTGGCCTTATCTGCTGGTAGCTCCACCACATGGCGCTGTTGTCAGTTGTTGAAGATGGCGTTTGTGCTTCACACATCCATGGTGTTAGAGCAACGATGTGTGATTCGTTTCCTATGGAGCAAGGGATGAAACCCCATTGAGATCTACAGGGAAGTGCTGCCCAAATACGGGGAAAACAAACTTTCTGGCACATTAAAACTGTGTGTCAGACCGAGACTCGAACTCGGGACCATTGCCTTTTTCAGCCAAGTGCTCTACCTTGCAAGGCTCGCAGAAGAGCTTCTGTGAAGTTTGGACGGTAGGAGGTGAGGTACTGGCAGAAATGAAGCTGTGAGGACAGGTCGTGAGCTGTGCTTGGGTAACGCAGTCGGTAGAGCACTTGCCCGTGAAAAGCAAAGGTTCCTAGTTTCGGTTCTCGGCCCAGTATACAGTTTTAATCTCCCAGGAAGTTTCGTATCAGCACACACTGAAGATGAGGAGCAGCTGTCTCGTTGAAATACTGTGCAGTTTCCACAACATTATTTGAAGTGACACCTGTGAAGCAATGAACCATAAGTTGGAAAGTTCGTATTACAAATTTGGTGGCTCTGGGGTATACAGGAGTCGTCATTATACTGGCCAAACCAATTCCTCTTTTAATGTTAGGTCTAAGAAACACAGACAGACACGCAACAAAACTTTCTTGGGGTTGCATTTAGCAGGAAGTGGTCATACTATACTCTATAGGGAGCATTGAGAATAGTACGCGTATTCTCCACAGGGTGCAAAAAGGCCTTGCTCTTAACTTGTTAGACGCACTTGAGATTTATAGAGCCAAAGAGCCGGAGATGGCAAGAGTGCCTATGGGCAGCGTGATTTTGTACCCAATGCCTACTTTGCTTTATTTGACAATGCTCTACATTAATCACTGAATGCCTCACTTGCATATATCTTGCCTTGTCATTATGTACTATAGAGTGTGTTATATTTTTGCTTCATTTTCTTACATTGATGTTATTACTCTCTAGTTTGATTGTCCCTTCTCTGTTTATATATTTAATTCCACTACATAATTTTATTTATTTATTGATTTTTTTTTAAATGGCGCATCGGAGGGTACAAGAGACCCTCTGTCAGTTAAGTTCCTCTGACCACTTCTCACCTATGTTGCATTCTGGTGGCTACACCAAGAGATCACCTTGGCATCATTCCGTAGTTATTTCATCATTTTTATATTATTCTATTAGCCCCACATAAGCTCGTTCTTGTGTATGTTATTATTTTAATCTGAAATAACCACAAGACTTCATCGAGATTTACCGAGAAAGAATAAATTCGCATACAACCACAAGAGTATCTCAGAATCACATATCACTTAACCATTACATTTCCAACAGTTTTAAATTAAACTTTATCCACGTTTTTATCATATTTCATTTTACATCACTGTATACTTTTACACTTGATACTTCCACAATAGATTTTATGTAGTGTTTATTTCACTTTTATAGCATTTTGTATAATTTTCAGGGTGATCTGAAACAGTCTGAGCGCTTGTAAGGGTGTTACAGGGTAGATTGTGCTCAGAAATAATTGTTAAGAAAAAATTTGAAACTTTACACAGTTTCCAAGTAAATTATCACTGAAGTTAGCCAATTAGGCCACTGAGTGTGCAAATTCAAGTGGCTTCAGGGATACAATTAGTGTCAGTTGTTATAGTGTACATGATAGTGTACAAGACTGCTCAACCTTTGGCTCAGGAGGACAAAGGTTCAAACCCGCATCAGGCCATCCTGATTTAGGTTTTCCATGATTTCTCTAAAATGCTTCCGGCAAATGCTGGCATGGTTTCTTTGAAAGGGGCATGGGCAACTTCCTTTCCCATCCTTCCCTAATCCAACGGGACTGATGACCTCGCTGTTTGGTCCCCTCTCCCAAACTCAACCAACAAACCTTTGGCTCAGGTTCGATCCATACTGCCATCCCATGTCCAATTTTCGTATCACCCTCTCGTTCACTTTCAGGAAACCATATGAAGAACATGTTCAGTCTAAGCTTCTCCGGTGGGCTGCTTCAATTTGCGTGCCCGGCAGCTTGTTTGGCTAACTTCAGTGCTAATAAACACAGAAATGGCCCACCGTTATCAAATTTTTTTTCTTAATTATTTCTAAGCGCAACCTACCCAGAAACATGCTTACAAGTTTTTCAGACTGTTTCTGACAACCCTGTATAACTGAACAATACATGTAGGATTACAGTAGTAATGTCTATCGAGCTTATGACAAACATTTTTTGTGGCTACTATACACAGTTTGTTATGAACAGAAGCACTGTTAAAAGGATGACACTGTCATTGTAATGGTCATGGTCTAGTTTACACCATATTTTAAACATTCTGGACAATGCTAAGCTGATTTCGTGTGTATTTTTTGATTATGCCACCATGGCTTTATTATAAGGATCATTCAAATGAAAATCTTAAAATTGCTATAATGTTGTTAATTGCAACAATGAACAAAACTACACTTAATTTTTCAACGTAGTCTCTTGTTATTGAGTGCACGTGTTCCATTGCTTCAAAATGCATAGATACCAACGTGGAAGAATTCTTTTGGTCACGTGTGCAGCCAGTCATGCACTGCCATTTTCACTTCTTTGTCACTTCTGTAGTACCTGCCTCCCACTTCTTCTTTGAAAGCACTGAACAGATGAAAGTCACTAGGAGTGAGGTCTGGTGAATAGGGAGGATGTACCAAACATTTAAATTTAATTTTCATGAATAGTCTCAACTGTCTTATAGGCAGTAGGCAGTCAGGTGCTGTCACAATGTAGCGAAACTCCTGAAGTCTGAACTCCTTGTTTACTCCTGACTGCATGGCGAAGTTGACTTTTCAGCATGTCTGCATAAGAAACACTGGTAACTGTCACTCCCATATCAATGTAATGTTCCAAAATTACTCCATTTGCATCCCAGAAGAGAATGAGCACAGCTTTTCCACCAGATGGTCAAGTGCTGAATTTTTTTGTTTCGGTGATGAGCTGTTACTCCATTCCTCGCTTGACCTTTATGTTTCTGTATGGTGACAGTGGACCCAAGTCTCATCACTTACAACAGTTTTTCCTAGAAATGCATCACCTTCAATGTGGAAACGATGCAGAAGTTCTTCCCAGGCAATGATTTTTTTTTTTTGTGGTTTTAGGGCGCACAACTTCAATGGTTATTAGCGCCCTGACTACTCTAAGAATGCACCGCGAGGCACAAGTTGACCACAACAACTAAAAGGGAAAACACGATAAAAGACAGACTGACAGGCATAGGATTAAAAAACAGCATCATCAAATGTCCTTAGCGAGGTTTGTCAAATTGATAAAACGAAGAACACGAGCAGCTGCTCGTGGGTCATCCGCTAAAATGGCATCGAAAGTATTTGGCAGGTTAAGATCGAGGCGCAGTGTGTTAAGATCTGGACAGGACATTAAAATGTGTCTAACCGTCAGCAAGTGCCCACATGGGCAGAACGGCGCCGGCGCAGCCGTCCGCAGATGGCGATGGCTGAACCGGCAGTGTCCAATTCTTAACCGGGCTAAAACGACCTCCTCCCGCCGAGAAGGGCGTGAGGAGGACGTCCAAGCCACAGGAAGAGGTTTTAAGGCCCGAAGCTTGTTGTCGGTAAGTGCAGCCCAATCGGCATGCCACAGAGATAAGATGCGCCGACAAATCACCCTGCTAAAATCGGACGAAGGGACACAACAAGAAGCTGTCCGAGGCTGGAGGACCGCAGCCTTGGCCGCGGCATCTGCAGCTTCATTCCCAGGGATACCGACATGGCCAGGAACCCACATAAAGCTAACTGGAGAACCGACGTCCACCAGCTGCTGAAGAGAGCGTTGGATCCGGTGTACGAAAGGGTGAACCGGGTACGGATCACTGAGGCTCTGGATGGCGCTCAGGGAATCTGAGCAGATGACATAAGCAGAATGTCGGTGGCGGCAGATGTAAAGAACAGCCTGGTAGAGGGCAAAGAGCTCAGCTGTGAAGACCGAACAATGGCCATGGAGCCGGTATTTGAAACTTTGTGCCTCGACAATAAAGGAACACCCGACCCCGTCATTGGTCTTAGAGCCATCTGTATAAATGAAAGTCATGTCGATGAACTTCGAACGAAGTTCCAAAAAACGGGAGTGGTAGACCGAACCGGGAGTGACCTCTTTTGGGAGCGAGCTGAGGTCAAGGTGAACGCGGACCTGAGCCTGGAGCCAAGGTGGCGTGCGGCTCTCGCCCACTCGAAAGGTTGCAGGGAGGGAAAAAGTAAGGTGTTGAAGGAGGCGACGAAAGCGAACGCCAGGGGGTAGCAGGGCAGAGACATACAACCCGTATTGACGGTCAAGAGAGTCGTCAAAAAAGGAACGATAAGACGGATGGTCGGGCATTGACAGTAGCCGACAGGCATACCGACAAAGCAGTATATCGCGCCGGTAGGTGAGTGGCAATTCGCCAGCGTCAGCATGAAGACTCTCTACGGGACTGGTATAAAATGCTCCGATCGCAAGTCGTAAACCCCGATGTTGTATGGAGTTGAGGCGGCGTAAGATGGATGGCCGTGCAGAGGAGGATACGAAGCTCCCATAATCCAGCTTGGAGCGGACGATCGACCGATATAGACGAAGTAGGACGGTTCGATCCGCTCCCCACGACAGACCACTGAGAACACGGAGGACATTTAAAGAACGGGTACAACGGGCGGCCAAATATGACACATGTGGAGACCAGCTAAGTTTCCTGTCAAATGTAAGGCCTAAAAATTTGGTTGTCTCCACGATTGGGAGAGCAACGGGACCGAGTCGTAAGGACGGTGGGAGAAACTCTTTGCATCGCCAGAAGTTAATACAGACCGTCTTCTCGGCAGAAAAACGGAAGCCATTGGCGACACTCCAGGAGTAAAGACGGTCAACACAAGGCTGAAGACAGCGCTCCAGGACACGTGTACACTGCGCGCTGCAATAGATGGTAAAATCGTCCACGAAAAGGGAGCCTGATACATCAGCTGGGAGGCAATCCATTATTGGATTGATCGCGATGGCGAAGAGAGCGACGCTCAAAACTGAGCCCTGTGGCACCCCATTCTCCTGGCGAAAGGTGTCGGACAGGACAGAACCCACACGTACCCTGAACTGTCGATCCATTAAAAAGGAACGAATAAAAAGAGGGAGGCGACCGCGAAGGCCCCATGCATGCATGGTGCGGAGGATGCCCGCCTTCCAACAGGTGTCGTAAGCCTTCTCCAAATCAAAGAACACAGCCGCGGTCGGGCGCTTCCGCAAGAAGTTATTCATAATGAAGGTCGACAAGGTAACCAGATGGTCAACAGCAGAGCGGCGCCTACGAAATCCACATTGTACATTGGTAAGTAGGCGTCGAGACTCGAGCAGCCAAACCAATCGAGAGTTAACCATTCGCTCCATCACTTTACAGACACAGCTGGTAAGCGAGATAGGTCGATAACTGGAAGGCAAGTGCTTGTCCTTCCCCGGCTTAGGAATCGGGACAACAATAGACTCGCGCCAGCATGCGGGAACATGTCCCTCAATCCAGATGCGATTGTATGTACGAAGAAGAAAACCTTTACCCGCAGGAGAAAGGTTCTTCAGCATCTGAATATGAATAGAATCTGGCCCTGGAGCAGAGGACCGTGATCGGCCAAGTGCGTTTTCGAGTTCCCGCATGGTGAATGGGGCATTATAACTTTCACAATTCGAGGAGCGGAAGTTAAGTGGCCTAGCCTCCTCTGCCTGTTTGCGGGGGAGGAAGGCAGGGTGGTAATGAGCGGAGCTCGAAACCTCTGCGAAAAAGCGGCCGAAGGCATTGGAGACAGCCTCAGGGGCCACAAGGACGTCATTCGCGACCTTCAAGCCAGAAACTGGTGAGTGGACCTTAGTGCCAGATAGCCGGCGCAGGCTACCCCAGACAACAGAAGAAGGAGTAAAACTGTTGAAGGTGCTTGTGAAAGCAGCCCAGCTGGCTTTCTTGCTTTCTTTGATAATACGACGACACTGAGCACGTAATCGTTTATAATTGATACAATTCGCCACTGTAGGGTGGCGTTTAAAAGTGCGTAAAGCACGTCGACGAGCACGTAAAGCGTCTCTACATGCTGCGGTCCACCAGGGGACCGGTACGCGACGTGGAGAAGAAGGAGGGTGAGGGATGGAATATTCAGCAGCAGCGAGAATGACTTCCGTGAGGTGTGCGACCTGACGATCGCAGCTTGTAAAGGTTTGATCCTGAAAGGTCGCCCTGGAAGAGAAGAGCCCCCAGTCTGCCTTGGAGATGGTCCAATTAGAGAAGCACGGAGAGGGGGTATGCTGCAGGAGATGGATAACACACGGGAAGTGGTCGCTCGAATATGTATCAGAAAGTGCATACCACTCAAACCGGCGTGCAAGTTGGGGAGTACATATAGAGAGGTCTAAATGGGAATAGGTGTGAGATGTGTCCGAAAGAAAAGTAGGGGCGCCAGTATTGAGGCAGACAAGATCGAGCTGGTTGAAAAGGTCTGCTAACAAGGAGCCCCTCGGGCAGGATGCTGGAGAGCCCCAAAGGGGATGGTGGGCATTGAAGTCTCCAGTTAACAAAAATGGTGCAGGTAGCTGAGCAATAAGTTGCATCACGTCTGCCCTGGTAACGGCAGATGACGATGGAGTGTAAACGGTACAAAAGGAAAACGTAAAAGTGGGGAGAGTAATGCGGATGGCAACTGCCTGCAGGCCGGTGTGCAACGTGATGGGATCGTAGTAAATATCATCCCGGACCAGCAACATAACCCCTCCATGAGCTGGGATACCTACCACAGGGGGTAGGTCAAAACGCACAGAGGTGTAGTGTGCCAAGGCAATTTGATCGCATGGGCGTAGCTTCGTTTCCTGGAGGGCTACGACAAGCGGACGGTGCAAGCGGAGCAGCAACTTCAAGTCCTCTCGGTTGGAGCGAATGCTGCGAATATTCCAGTGAATAAGTGCCATCGTAAGAAAAGAAAGATGAGAGAAGTGGTCACCTCGAAGGCCGCTTAGGGCCTGGCTTCGAGCGAGCACTGCCGCCGCTATCAGTAGGCGGACAGTCATCGTCCATTGGGTCTATAGGGTCATCGGCCATCTCGGGAGGATGGCCGGGAGGGGGAGCTTCCTCCGCCAGTGAACGGCCAGATGTACGGCGACCAGCGGTGCGGCCAGGCGAAACGGATGACGGCCGGGGGCGGCAGCCGCTGGGTGGCGCAAGAGAAGAAATGCGCCGTGGCGGGGAAGGAGAACTGTGCTTCCTATGCGCCTTTTTGGAAGGACGTGTAGTGGAAGTACCGGTCGAAGGCTGTGAGGTCGAGGTACGGAGGAAGTCTGCACGGGATGGTTCCTTCTTGAAGGCCCGTGCATCTGACTTCGGTGTCTTCGTCTTAGCAGAAGCTGAAGAAGGTGCTCGTGTCTGTGGGGTGATGGGAGGAAGAGGAGACGTCGACCGCGCGATCTTAGCACTGGCCGAACGGACGACCGTGGTGCTGAAGGTCAGATCGCATGTCTGGGTTGCTACCTCCCGGGTAGTCCGAGGAGAGGCGAGGACAGTACTGTATTTCCCCGCTGGGAGCAGCGTGGGCTTCCTACTAGCCAATAGCTTGCGAGCAGCCGAGGTGGACACTTTCTCTTTGACCCGAATTTCCTGGATACAGCGTTCTTCCTTATAGACAGGACAGTCGCGGGAGGATGCTGCATGGTCACCCTGACAGTTCACACAACGAGGAGACGGAGGTGGACAGTCACCCTCATGGGCATCCCTGCCACAGGTGACACATTTAGCCGCATTGGAACAAGACTGTCGAGTGTGATTGAAACGCTGACACTGGTAGCAGCGCATAGGTGTCGGGATATAGGGGCGAACAGAAATAACCTCGTAGCCCGCCTTGATGTGCGATGGCAGCTTAACACTATCGAAGGTCAAGAAAATTGTCCGGGTCGGTACAAGGTCATTGTTGACCTTTTTCATGACCCTATGGACAGCCGTCACGCCCTGCTCAGCGAGGAATGATTGAAGCTCCTCGTCAGTCAATCCGTCGAGGGAGCCAGTATAGACCACACCACGAGACGAATTCAAAGTTCGGTGGGCCTCCACCCGGACAGGGAACGTGTACAGGAGGGTGGCCCGAAGCAGTTTTTGTGCCTGAAAGGCATTCTCAGTTTCTAGTAATAAGGTGCCGTTACGCAACCTGGTACAGGATTTGACAGATCCGGCTATGGCATCTACGCCCTTCTGAATAACGAAAGGGTTGACAGAGGAAAAATCCTTTCCGTCCTCAGTTCGAGAAACTACGAGGAACTGTGGGGCAGGCGGTAGTACTTTTGTCACTGTTGGCTGGTCACGTTTCCGTTTTTGGGTCGAAGTCGAAAGAGATGGAGTAGAATCCATTGCGGAGGAATCCCCCATGATTGCCAGCGTCTCCGATGGCGCGCTCCTTCCTTGTGGGGACCCTCTCAGAGGGCACTCCCGCCTTAGGTGAATGTTTACACCTCAGGTCACACCTCCCGAGAAACAGACGGAGGGACCAATCGGCATGGTCAGAAGGTATCAGCTCAGGCAATCACCCCTCCCCGGGCCTGGCCTTTACCAGGGGGTACGCGCGTGCCTTACATGTCTACCCAGGGCGGGGACTTACGCGTTACCCCGTCACCGGCTACGCGTGCGAACGCGTGGGTCGGCCTTCAGGCACGCACAGGGAGGAAGGAAGAAGAGGAAAAAGAAGAGAGAGAGAGGGAGAAAGAGGACAGACTGTCTCAAACGCCGAGGCGGAGACCAGAGAAGGCAAGGAGAAGAAGGCAATGAGAAAGCAAGGGGAAGAAGGCAATAAGAAGGCAAGGAGAAGAAGGCAATGAGAAGGCAAGGAGAAAAAGGCAATGAGAAGGCAAGGAGAAGGCAAGGGAAAGAGTAAGGAAGACAGTGAGGTGGAGAAGAGCTAAGAAAGGAACCAACAAAAGGAAGGAAGAAACGAGAAGTGAAAAAACCAAAAAGACCACGATGATAGGTCGTGGAACCGTCCGTCTCCGGACGCAGGCGCGAACTACCCCCGTGAGGGGGACGGACTCCTTTTAGTCGCCTCTTACGACAGGCAGGAATACCGCGGGCCTATTCTAATCCCCGGACCTGCAGGGGGGCCAGGCAATGACACAACGGTGTTTTGATCCGGCAGTCAACTGACATGGAACCATCTTGAAGAAACCTTAGTGAAGTGCAGTACATTGTGAGCAATATTCTGTGCTGAGCTAATACTAGTCTTCAAACTTGTGGCTATTTTGTTCAGAGTTATGCATCTGTTCTCCTTTTTGAGCTCCCCCACCAAGGTAATATTCTCGTCCATCACTACACAGTAAGCCTACCCTGGTCTTGGGGCATACCCCACAGAAGCTACATCGCCTTTAAACTTTCTAAACCTCTCGTACACTTGTTGCAGTGACAAACATTAATCACCATACTGTGCTGTCTTTCTGCAATGAACTTCTACACAGAAACACACATCAGGGATCACTGCTCACTCACAATGTGTGTTGACTGTGAGGCATCCATCTATTTGTGGATGCTGCTGCCTTCTCTTTCAATGCAGCATCATTCTGCTTTCTGTTGGTCATTTTGTCACTTTCCGAACCTACCAACTCTGTCACACAAGTTTTTGAAATTTTATGGAGCTTTTAAGGTTTTCATTTGAATTACCTTCATACGTTAGGACATGTTTTAAAGCAGGTACACCTTGTCATATTTTAAGCACATTCCTTTTCACATTGTGGCATATTTTATTGTCTTAAGATGTAGACTGTCTACCAGTTGCATTTAGGTTTCCAATGTTTTGTTGCAGGTATGAAGATGCTCATTGCTAACTGAACCAGTAGTCTAAGAAACAAGTTATTTTGTGACCTCATACAGAAATAAAATTAAAAAAAATATTCTGAACTTATGTGTATTTCTCCAATTAACTACTGCCACTAACTTCCAAATGGCAATACACTGCTATTCTAAATTTTTTCAAACAGTTGTTAAAAATTTTAATTCTGGACTATTCTAAACCAAACTTTACTTTGCACTCTTAACATAACAATATGCACTACTGACCTGAATCACTGTTAAGATAATACACTATGTAAGCTGAGAATATTTTTCATACATTATTCAAATAAAAATTTCTTGGTCTTTCAAACAAGAGAGAGTAGTGAAAATGGACAATATTTTGTATGAGATTCTCTTCTGTTGGTAACTGGTGATGTGTCAAGATTGGTTCTTGCTCCTTGTTTTACAGTTACCACTGCATAATAGACCAACCTCTTTCTCACATCCATGCTGGAACTCTACAGTAGTTTATTCTGCCATTACAAATGAAAGTGTGGCCCTCAATGTACTGGACACAGGAAAGTACCTGTAAAATTGGAACCAGGTACAGGGGTTGGACAAAAATATGGAAACACTCTGAGAGATGCAAGCTTGAATATTAATGCAGGTACTACCCAAGCCTGTAGGCTGTGCCGTTGTATTTGACCATAAACAGTACCTGTGTGATGTCTTCGGTATGTTGCAAGAGTCAGGTCATGATCAGAACAGTGTTCTGTATATTTTTGAATTTGTTATGGCAGACCTAAGTGAGTCTGAATGTGGGCAAATTGTTGGTGCTTGAATAATGGGTGCTTCCATAACCAAGGTAGCCGAAGTGCTTGGTATTTCAAGAGGCACATTTAAGTTTCTACTGTGTGCAGGGAAAGCAGAAAAACTTGATCCAATACATTGCCGTGCAATGTGTTTAGTGATCATGACAGGTCAGCTGCAAAAGTCCCTGCTGAACTGAACTTGTGAAGCCTGTGAGCACAAAAACAACATGGGAGCTCTGTAAGCACAGAATTGCAGGGTAAAATGAAATACCAAAACCATTCATCAGTGATGCAAATGCCCGTAACAGGAAAACATGGTGCCGGAGCCATAAAGCCTAAACTATGGTGCAATGGAAGAAAGTAATTAAGCCACACGAGTCTTTGATTATGCTGTTTCCAACTTCTGGCCAAGTTAATACCCCCACAAGTGAAACATGGTAGGGGTTTGGAGATGATTTGGGCAGCCTTTGAGCCAGATGGTTACTCTGCGAAGTTGAGTTACTGCCAAGATTGTGTAAGCATTCTGGCTCATCAAGTCAAACTCATGTCATGGTACAATGTTCATTCGTTAATGGTGATGCTGTGTTCGAAGATGGCAGGACCCCTGTTCTCACAGCTTTCATTGTACAGGACTGATTTTGTGAATTATCACATCCCTCCAGGATACTAGTCACAAGATTGCAATATTACTGAGCCTCTGTGGTCTACTTCACATAGATCATCATCATTACCTGAACTTGCCACTATTTTGCACAAAGAATGGTAAAAGATTCCTTTGAAGCCCATACAAGACCTGTATTTATCCATTCTGAGATGGCTGGAAGTTGGTTTGAACAACAACAGGTTTCCTCAACCATATTAGGAATGGTAAAATTGCAATGCTTTCATATTTTAGTCCATGAAAGTTTTGTCCAAATCTTGAAATTTCCCCTGAAAATGATAGGTTTGACAGAAAATGACAGGTCTGAAAAATGTTTTCCTGTCAGATTCGCTCGGCTTTAAGTCTAGGAAATCTGATTATTTAAAGTTGCTGATAAAGCCTACATGATGAACAAATATTCTGTTTGACATACAAATTGCTTATCTAAAATCTTCAGTGGCATTTATGCTCTTGCTAAGATTTGTCATTTATCACTCTCAATGTATTAACACACACAGCTTAAGTGGGCACACCAGAGAATATGTAGTGTATTATATAAAACGACACTGCACTGTGACCATCTTTTTTTTTCTGCACGAGAGGCAATTCTTTGAAATTGCAGCAGCAAACTGCCTTTTTTTTTTTTTTTCCCCCCCCCCCCTCCCCCGCAACAGAAACGTGACTACCTCTGAGAACAGCTACTGCTGTCATCAATTTCAAAAAAGAAAACTAAATAATGTTCTGCTCATTGGACCATCATAAAAAATGGTAACACTATATTTAATTACTTTTGATTGTGTTTTTTAGGAGGAAGAGCAATGTTAAAGACAGAGCTTGAGCTAACTTTATGAATGAGTTCGCATACAGCTACTCAAGTGTTTGCATATTTTGCATTTCTGACTTTCACTCACTTTCATATTTTCTAGCACTTTACTTTGACACCACGTGGAAATGAAATTCCCTCAAGTTCCATATTTCAGCCGACTTATGAAAGGATTATTACTACAATTGCACAATAATATTTTAAAATTAGTACTATCATGTGCCATAACTAAATGGCTACAGTTTCATTAACTGTTATTCTGAAAATAACACAGATTCCAGAAATAGTATTGGGAACTGGTGGTGAAATAGTGCTGCTTCATCTCCTAATGTGCAGACGCACTGAATATGCACAGTCCCGCAACACGGATTTTATGGTCTTACATGCAGCCCAACAATCCTAGTTTCCTCGCAAGTGTCAGAGTTTACTACATTTCTTTTTCGACTCACCTTTCTCTACATTGTTGACCACTGTGACTGAAATAAGAAGAAAACGAAAATTAAAAAAACAATATATTTCCATGTGGCACACAACATAATAATTGACACAAGGCTGTTAATGTAAAGAGGCTGAAGTGTGAAACAGAATAAACTGAGAAGCATACATGCTATGTTGTGTGCAAAAGAAATGAGCAAAGTGACTTTTTTACACACATGGATTATAAGGAAAGCATCTGGGGAGGAGGAAGAGAGAGAAATATCAAAATTGACAGTAGTAATTTTGCATGTATAAAATTCTTTCCCAGTAAAACTCACTACTTAATATATTCAAAGCTGTAACTAACTTTACAAAGAAGAAAAAGTTCTTTCATCATTCAATTTGCTTCTACTATCCTTTCTTGTAGTAAATGGTACCAAATGTGGCAAATAAAAGTAGCTGTAAGTACCAGAAAGAACTTATTTATTAAAATTTGTTCTACAAACAGTTTCTATTGTTCAGTTACCTACTGTATGCAACAATGAAACAGTAACACTTCCCGCCAAAGGAGAGTTTGATATGGTGGAGTTTAACACCTTGTCAACAGTAGGGTAATTTAAAATGAAGCACAAAGTCATTTGACAAGAATCTGGCAAGGATATGTTAACGATTTGTCTGACTATTACAGCATACACAGAAAGAGATTTGGGGAAACTATCATGATCTTAATATGTTCAAGTGGAGATCGTGACTCCACGTATCCTGAATGCAAAGTCATTTTCTTAAGCACTGGACCATCTCACTTGGTTCCCACCACAAACAAATGGTTACTCATCATGCACAGCTAAGTCCTATCATCAGTCAGCTTCCCTCCCATTTGCAATATAGTAAGAGTACTGTGTGACAACTTTACAATTCTCATTCTCGTTTTTACATTAATGAAACCACAGTTTAGTTACAATGAGATGTCAAGTACAGGCAACATTCTTCCCTGTAATACTTAAGACCTATTCTTAGTTACAAAAACAGTTTCAGATTATATACTGTAGAAATTTGAGTACTTAACAAGAGCAAAATGCAACAGACATTAAAAGGGCAGAGAACTGAACACAATATGCTACCATTCATGGCCAGTTTTCAAACAGTCTGCAAATTGGAAACGTAAAATTACTATGACTAAGAGATGACACAAATTTGTACTGACTCAGTACAATCCTTCACATTGTACGAAACAGTCTTGCACATAAACAAATCAAAAGTTGTGTGTGAATTGAAGGTGTAGAGGGGGCAGAAGGGAAGGGATTACTGATGTCAGCTGCAACGGGACATTATGCGGAATCAGAGGTGACGAGCATAAATGTCTACCGGACTGGGATCTCCTGCTTACTAGACAGGTGTGTTAAGCACTGCGCCACCTGTGACATCATGTTATCATAAATGCATGGACACTCAACATGCCTCACAGCTTACACGCACTCCCACCGAGCACCGCCTATCCGCAGTCCCTGTCTGTTTCCTCCATGCTTGCTACTCTTGAGATTCCCGCAGGTCAGACATACCTCTGCATCCACACTGAGGAGAGTGGATTAATTGCACATCTGGGTGAATCAATTATATGAATACATGGTGTCTGTTCCTTCGGACATGTTCGAAAGAGCACACACTGTGCATTGATATAAATCATAAGTTCTCACACATATTGAGAGAACTGTTTTCACTTATCACAAAATTTATGCTATATCCCTGAAAGTAATAGCAATGACCACACAAATTGCTTGCAAATTCACCCAATTATTGTTTGTAGCAAGATCTTATACTACATCTCACACCAAGATTTCTAGATGTATTTAACCTGATGCATGGGGAAATGACAATACAAAGCATAAGAATGATTAGCAATGTAAAAAAGTAATAATAAAAAAATTTAATACCCACATGCATCACAATGTCAAGGCAATATTTGAACACTATTACGTAATGCATTTTCTACACACTAAATCATTTAATTTTTAGGTTTCTAATGGATAAGTTTCCATTATGAATCTCTCTGTAATATTACTTTCACTTTTTTTTATAGGTCCTTTATTATCTAATTGTATGATTTTTTTTCCAGGGAATATATTATGACCCATCTCATCAACAATGTAACTAATCCTCCGCCCTCCCCCCCCCCCCCCCAAAAAAAAAAAATATATATATAATATATATATATATAAATGTATAATATATATAATATATAATATATATATATATATAATAAATAATATACATATATATAAGAGAGAGAGAGAGAGAGAGAGAGAGAGAGAGAGAGAGAGAGAGAGAGAGAGAGAGAGAGAGAGAGAGAGTTATTTCATCTCATAAATTAACAAACCACAAATGCCTAATGGCGGTGATTGTTTTCTGGGCACTCAATGATGTAGTTATCTGAATATGAACTGAAAACTTCATTAGAATTAAGCCTTTCCTCATATGCAGTCTTCTTAGTATAGTCCCCCAGGGACACAAATCAGAGACTTTAAAGACTGTTTAATGATGACAATGGAGGAAGTGGTTGCTTCTCAACATGTTAAAACAGAAAGTAAATATCATTTATTGGAGCTTGTATGACTGTGTGCACATTTATTCTTGAATAGAACTAAACTATAGTCATGGCATGAAACACTTATAAAACAATAATTATCTACATCTACATTTATACTCCGCAAGCCACCCAACGGTGTGTGGCGGAGGGCACTTTACGTGCCACTGTCATTACCTCCCTTTCCTGTTCCAGTCGCGTATGGTTCGCGGGAAGAACGACTGTCTGAAAGCCTCCGTGCGCGCTCTAATCTCTCTAATTTTACATTCGTGATCTCCTCGGGAGGTATAAGTAGGGGGAAGCAATATATTCGATACCTCATCCAGAAACGCACCCTCTTGAAACCTGGCGAGCAAGCTACACCGCGATGCAGAGCGCCTCTCTTGCAGAGTCTGCCACTTGAGTTTATTAAACATCTCCGTAACGCTATCACGGTTACCAAATAACCCTGTGACGAAACGCACCGCTCTTCTTTGGATCTTCTCTATCTCCTCCGTCAGACCGATCTGGTACGGATCCCACACTGATGAGCAATACTGAAGTATAGGTCGAACGAGTGTTTTGTAAGCCACCTCCTTTGTTGATGGACTACATTTTCTAAGCACTCTCCCAATGAATCTCGACCTGGTACCCGCCTTACCAACAATTAATTTTATATGTTCATTCCACTTCAAATCGTTCCGTACGCATACTCCCAGATATTTTACAGAAGTAACTGCTACCAGTGTTTGTTCCGCTATCATATAATCATACAATAAAGGATCCTTCTTTCTATGTATTCGCAATACATTACATTTGTCTATGTTAAGGGTCAGTTGCCACCCCCTGCACCAAGTGCCTATCCGCTGCAGATCTTCCTGCATTTCGCTACAATTTTCTAATGCTGCAACTTCTCTGTATACTACAGCATCATCCGCGAAAAGCCGCATGGAACTTCCGACACTATCTACTAGGTCATTTATATATATTGTGAAAAGCAATGGTCCCATAACACTCCCCTGTGGCACGCCAGAGGTTACTTTAACGTCTGTAGACGTCTCTCCATTGATAACAACATGCTGTGTTCTGTTTGCTAAAAACTCTTCAATCCAGCCACACAGCTGGTCTGATATTCCGTAGGCTCTTACTTTGTTTATCAGGCGACAGTGCGGAACTGTATCGAACGCCTTATCTTATCTGCAGTAAGTGCTAGAAGATACTCCCTGGTATGTGTGGCTGACTGATCCTAATAAAAACAGGAAGGAGCCAACCACTGTGAGACCAAGTAAATGTTGGGCAACAGTTTTACACATGGATGTCAAAAATGCTTAAACAAAAACCTGTGACTCAATTTAACAATAAATATTAAGAGAAATAGACACTGTGAAAAATTGTAAAGCCACTTCAAATAATGATGGATGGCTTCATCACTGACTGAAGAATTAAGCAGCTATTTAGATACATAAAAACAATCCACAGATAATTTAGGCAGGAATTGTGACAACACAGAAATCTTAAAACCTTCTCCATACTTGCTTGTTATTTAAAACAGTGGCTAAATGATTACCAACAAAACTTGCTGTTCTCACCAGAATATAAAATTCAGTCAAGTAAGATGTGGTGCACCAACAGTGGTACACCGCAAGCACAGCGCAAAGGTGAGTCGTCCTGTCAGAGGAGATGACAGTAAGAGGACAGGGCCCTACTCTCAATCATGTTAAAGTTATTTCTTTCCATGCATGTGACTGGAAGAACGTTCACTACAGCAAAATTGTAGATCTCATCAGTCTTAATTCATTACTTTGTACCTCCAGACAATCTCCCAGTGATTTAACTCTCCACCTTAAATAATGAGGAAATAGTACCCAAGAGGACAGTACAGGGAGTACATGATTGTCTTTGCATGCATCTCTTGTTGCTGTACTATCTTTCTCATTCCCCACATTACCTGGTACCCTGCAGAATGATACTTCCTCCCTTGATACTATAAAGGAAGAAAGAAAAGTTTAACACCGAGTTGCCAGCATGGTCATTAGACACAGAGCAGAAGTTCAGTTTATGAAAGGATGAGGAAGGAAACTGGCCATGCACTTTTCAAAGGAACCATCCCAGCATTTGTCTAGAGCAATTTATAGAAATTATGGAGAACCTAAATCTGGATGGCTGGATATGGATTTCAACTGCTGTCATCCAGAAGTGAGTCCAGTGTGCTTATAACTACACCACCTCACTCAGTCTTGACATTATAGTATGTAAAGTGCTCTTACATAGTTTAGACCACTTTGTATGCTGGGTACATATACTGAATAGTCTGTAGGGCACTTTGGGAGAGTCTGAGAAGACAAGGAAGTTATTCTGTCAATTGCAGTTCATGTCCTCTGGTTCCTTTAGGGTTCCATAGAGCTTTACATCAAAGACTTTAAAATCATCTGGAAGTTTCATACTAAAGACACTATCAAGGAAACTGCTTAGAAGCTGGCAGTATGACCCTACTTAGAACCCTAAGTGTTAAATTTTGGCACTCTTTTAAAAACTAATAAAAACTTGTTTTAATACAATATATTTACAAAATTTCTCAAACTCTGCAAAGTTTATAAGATCCAGTCAGATGAAAATGAGAGAGACATGTGGGTAGGCCTATACTGCCAAGGTTGTTTTGACTATACTGCACAAGTCTCACTGGGAAGCCTTTACACATCCTCCTTACAGTCCTGATCTTTCCCCATGCGATTTCCATATTTTTGGAGCTCTTATTACAGATATTTGTGGTTGTCTATTTTCTTTAAGTGACGAGGTTCACACCTGAGTGTAATTGTGATTCTGTAGGCAACTACAAACATTTTTCTATGAAGGCATTGACTATATTGCCTCACAGTGGGGTAAACATACATATTAAGTTATGGCATTTATTTTTTAAATAAATCGTTTCTTTACTTTTTTCACCTATCTTGGTTTCATGTGACTGCCCCTTATAAAAACAGCTTTGGCCTCACTACTAACCAGGAGGGTACTTGCTCCAACCTTGTTTTAAAACATTCAAGTCTGCACCACTGTGCTCTGCAGGCTGCCCAAACAAGCTTGCTGCCCTTCTGCAATTTACGTACATTTGTTTTCTTGATGGTCTAGTAAGAAGATTAAGGGTCAGAGAGTGAGGGGTTGACCCGACATTATAAGCATGTCACACTATGAGGAACTTACACCGGATGTTTGAGAGATGGATCCCCAGGCTTAGCACAGAGGCTGAGGACGGTTGTGTATAAAACACAGCCATACTCCAGCCATGACCAAACAAAGGCTTTGTAAAATAATAGAAAATCTGTCTGCCTCCACTATACAACACTAAGGCACTTTAAAATGTTTAGAGCTCTTGCCTTGTGACGTTTCATACGTGACAGCTACGCGAGTTTCTCATTTACGATCAGACCCAGGAACTTTACTGATTCCATTTAAACTAAGAGTAATGTGTCTCAGTCATAGTTCAGTTTGACTAAAAACACGACGTATACGATTAAAACAAATTTATCTGGGAAAAAATTGAAGCCTGTGTTTGTTGGCATAAATCTAATTTTCTTAATGCTAGTGGCAGTTGTCGAGCATTTGTTTCAAGAAGAAGACAAAGAGGATTGAAAAATTGTTCACAAGAAGAGCATCAGACAGGGTTCCTAACTGGACACTATGCTGTTGCCAACTATTGCAAAAGGAGTAACACTTAAAATGCTCATCTGAGGAACATCATTCTCCTGGGTATGTCGATCTGATGGTGCTTCTGAACCTAAAATACAGGATCACATCATAGTGGGAGAACAACCCCAGAAGCCCCATTAACACAGTTGCCATATGAGAATTTGTCTCCATAGTGTCAGAGGCCTTTTCAACATAAAAGATTGCTATCAAGTGATGACAACATAAAAAAGCCTTTTGTATTGTTTCCTCAACAAGCATTAGGTTGTTAAGTTTATAGCGGCATCAACAGAAAACCACATTTACGGCCACTGTGAAGTTTTTTGTTCTCTAGAACTCATACTAAGCAGCTGTTTACCATTTATTCCAGTGCCTTCTCCATACAACCAGTATGCAATAAATACTTGGGCTGGTGCAACACTTTCCGAGTTTTAGTAATGTGATCATGATTACTTCCCTCTAAGAATCACAGTATTGTATCTCAGGTTCTGTTAGAAGAAGAAGAAGAAGAAGAAGGCATGGGGAGGTAGATTTTTCACTCAATATTTTAAATATTGCAACATGTCTAGTACACTTTGTCTGGCTCTGGTGTTTTATTGCAAGCCACAGTTGTATTCTTCAGTGTTGCTGGAGCTCTAGTCCAAACATGTCCTCTCAGTTAATTCCAGATTCTGCTTGGATGTAGGAAGGAGCTCGTTTGGCATTAGATGGAATTTGTTCAAAGTATTTGAACATTGTCTGGGCTACAACACCCAGTGTAATGCTTACAGCACCATTCCTGAATGGCCCCTGCAGTACACACATTTCCTTACCGATTGATCCTTCTCAGTGATTCCCATACATCTGCTGATGATGTGAAACAATATACTGCAAAAATTCCTGCAAGGAATACAATATAGCACTGCGTTTTTGCCCAAGCTATGTGAAAGGCCACCAGATTATAAGCAGACAAATTACACTGAAACCCTCAGTGACACTTGCTTGTCCCTGATGGCTGGTTTGCACTCCTTGGACCATAATGGGAATGGTCACCTCCCATGTTTACAGACAACTTCACAACAGACATATCTGCAACCCTGCAAATGACAGTTACAATTTCTACTGTGTCCTACATATTGGACATTTGTTAAAATACAGCCAAGCTGGTGTAAAGAATCCAGCTGGCTTTGTTTAACATCCATTTGGGTGGCTTGGAGGCGGGTGTTAATGTACCTAGCAGGTAGACCCAAATGAAAAAGTTGTCATTACAGAGCAAACCCTTCTCCACATCTCCAAGAACAGCAACAGCTAGTATATGAGAGTGAAGCTGCAGGTTGATGGGTGTGGACAACTTGTTAGCAGTGCTGAAACTTGTAGCTTTCTCAGTAGCAACTTGAAATGCAGTATCTTGTCTCCAATCCCACTTCTCTCAATGCTCTCGTCCACATATTTTACAAAGGACACCATTTTTAATTTTAGTAGTTAAGCCATTTTAATATCCCATCCTAGGATTGAAATCCAGTGTTTCTGAGCTACCTTTCTTGGATTTTTGCCATTAATAATTAACTTCCAACACATAATACCACAATTTTCCCCCTTCATGCCATGCTAACATCTGAAACAACAAAATGATCTTCCTTTAGAAACAGTTTACTTACTTTTATCAATCATTTCTCCATTTCCTCCTAATTCAACAAAATCTGGTTTGTAATGCATAAACTATGGTATTAGATGGAAGACCCCCCCCCTCCCCCCTGCCTGCATCCTTGGTGGGGGCCTGTCTCACCACCTCCTTTGGTACACCCCTGATTGCTGTATGGCACGGTGTTAGACATTTTGAATTACTGAAAAACAAATTAAAAGAGACTTCTGAAGTAAACTGGGCATACTGTGTACAGTTTTAGACCAATGTCAGAGCACACACATTGCTTTAAGTGACTCCCAAAACTGTATCTGAGCACTGAGTAATGGCTTCTACACCTTACCTTTCTTGCTTATACATTCAGGCTCATACCTTACATTTCATTAGCACTATATAACGCCTATCACCCAGGAATTCTATTCCAAATACCTCGTTTTTACACTATTGCCCAAAGGTTTTCAAACACCCTGAAAGTAAGGGAAAAAAAAGGTAGTTACCAGATTCAAATACGAATTAGGTCTATTGTTTCCCCAGTGTCAGGCTCAATGTAATGTTAAAGAGTAGTATTCCACATTTTGAAAAATGAAATCATTCAAAACATAACTTTCCATTGTTATGCTCTTCAGGTTCCAAGAATTGCATGCCGCTTATTTTGTATTGTGGAGGCATAATATAATCTTTTCTCACTATATAGAGTTCATAGAGCATCTACAAATCTGTGAACACAGTTACAAGTAAGAAAGGGGCCTGTAGTTATGCATGAGATATCAAAGAGTGAACTTCAGCGAGTTCTCAGTGTAAACATCGATAATGGGATGAAGAAAAGAGTTTTCAACAGAAACAACATTCTGCAATTGTGTCTTTATGTGCAGCCAGTCTTACTATGTGGCAAGTAGCACATAAAGAACATATCTCCTTGGGATGTGTGTATTACACCTTGCAGAGGCATGTGGATAGTGGCCAGAATATGGACCGACCTCTAAACGTAGGCCAAAAGTCACATCAAAGAGTGGTGACAAATGTATAGTAACCACAAGCTAACATGACTGCTTCAAAACAGCACCTGTTTTAGCAGCCGACCTCAACCATAATAGGGGAAAGCTGGTGAGTGTAAGTACTGTGAAAACACTTCTTCGGGCATTGAACCTTAATGGGCATGTGGCAGCTAAGAAACCATTACTGACTGCTATTAATGGGCAGAAGAGGCTACACTGGACAAGACAACATGAAAGTTGGACAGTAAATCAGTGGAAAAAGGTGCGTTTTACTGAAAAAGCCAAATTTGAAGTCTTCGACGAAAAGAGACGCACATTTGTTCGCTGGTTTCCAGGTGAATGAATGTTACACCAAAGTGTATTTCCAACATTAAACCATGGAAGGGATTCCTTCATAGTCTGGGGATGTTTTGGAGGCAGTAAGACTGGTGACCTTGTACATATAAACGGAACAATGAAGAAAGAGGATTACCATCAGATTCTACTGTATCATGCAAAGCCATGTGGCAAGGGATTTGTCCTACAACAAGATAACTCTAAACACACTTCAAAACTGTACGAAGTGTATTTGGCAAATTTAGAAAAAAATAATGAACTGAAAAATATGATCTGGCTGCATCAATCCCCACCAACTGTACTCCTATTGAACTGCTTTAGGATCACTTGGACAGAGAAGTTAAATGAAGGCCTATTACCAACGTTCATTACCTCTGGACCTGACTACAAGATGAATGGTGGCATATTACCAAGGAAATCCTGATGAAGCTAACAGCAAGAGTGCCTCGCATATGCACAGGAGTGATTAAAGCCAAAGGAGGCTACTTTGAGGAGAGTAAAATTTGACTGCATGTATTTAGTTACAATAAAAGATCATTCCAAATTGACTTATGAGTATTTCTGGTTCCAATTTTCATTTTTCTCAAGATCACTAATGTTTGAAAACTTTTGAGCGATAGTGTACATGTGTTTGAAAGGCAGAGTACACAAAAGGTATCAGACAGAGGACCTTCCAGTCGAAGAAAGGCACTCCATGCCTGGCAGAAGCACCCTGAACATTTTTTTCTGTAATTTTTTTATGATTTTGAAAGGAAAATAGAATGGATTATCAGAAAGGTTGTTAACAATTCCTTGCTCCATCCTGGTCCATCTTTTGTGGCAGTTCGTTTACCATGACATTAAGGCCTAGGAGGGGAGGATCCTGTGAGGAAAATAAGTCATATGTAAGTTGTTTCGATTCCAAATGTGAGAAACTGCAGTAGCTGTTTGGTATTTACGAAGCAGTCACACCAATGTCATGAACACAATTTTCTGAATGCTGTTTCCATCATCGCATTGCGGTAACAAATAGTATTTTCTATATGTATTTCTCACCATATTATACACAACACACAGGAATGATTACAGTTTGTACAGACATAAGCATGCTTTCCTTCCAAGACACTTAAGAGAACTAGTATCACAATTTCAAAAACTTAACTTCAAGTACGACTAAACAGTCTACTTTGCAATTATTCACATAATTCAGCAAATACATTGATTTCATGTGTATTATTTCCAGTTTCCATACTTCAGAGGAGTGTAACAAATCATGAGCCCATAACCCTATTCCTTCCTCCCTACACCCTCCTGATATGGTCAATGCCTCCCCTCAAAGCCCTTTGCATGTTGCTCTTGGCCAGTTGCAGCAGTGATAAAAGCTGCTTATTTTATAGTTCTCTATTGTTTGCGAAATTTTCCTGTACATTACACCAATTATGCCTGCAACTATCTCTTTTTTAGTTTTCTCGTATGTTTACCTTCCTCTCCTGTTTGTCACTTTGGAAAACGAAATGAACATAAAGTTAAATCACCTAAATACTAAACTTATTTTCAGAGAGATTTAAGATTTTTTATATAAACTATACTATGGTAGTCAGTCAGTCAGATGATACAATATCTAAGTCCAAACTGAAGACTACAGAGTTTAACTCCAGATGCTTGCAGTTTTTTCCTTTCACCTATAATCTAACACATACAATTAACTGTTTGCATGAACCAAACAGACAAATTATCTGCCATTATTCCAGAAATGTCTAGGCCATATAGCTAATCTGACTAATAATATCTGGTGCTGCAAAAGTAGTCTTTCCGGCAAATGCCCAAATCTCAACACAGAGCCATCAATGGTTTTCTCCTCTCCCTCCCACCTCTCTCCCCCTTCCTTTTTTGGGTTTCCGTACCTCAGTCAGTAAAAAATGGAAACCTTGTAGGATCACTTTTTGTGCATCTGTCTGTCCAAAACTCTTTCTCAAGAGGCGGTAGACGTAGCAAATTAATTAATGTCACACACCAAGGCCTACAGTCCCTTGTGGTGTACAAAATTGAAACTTCTAAGTCAAGGCAAGCAAAAGATGCAGCCATTTATGTAACATATTTTGGTACTTGCAAATTCACTTATCAAAACTTATAGAGTACATCTCGTTGACCTAGAATCATGAAATTTGGAAGCAGCAAGGTTTAAAAGCAGAAGTACAGGGTTAAAAAAAAAAGGTTGGAAAATTAATTTGTAATTTTATCACATGAAACAATATTTCTTTTGTCATTTGTTATTCAACTTCAAATTTAAAACACACTCTAAAGTCTTTAAATTCCTAGGTTCAATATCTCTCAAGTATCAGTGTTGATAACAGGCAAAAATCATTGAGCTTCTCTGTTACCAGGATGGATGAACTGTCTATATACAATTAAATTTGTATGAAACCCTAACAGTGCAAGTCCTACTCGCACCTGGCAAATTTTTTTAAATGCAAGCACGCACACTTCTCCGGTGCAAATGCACTATTAATTTTCTGAAGCAAGACAATATTTATGTGTGAAATATTTGTTTTGTCCCTTAGTTTGCCGAGGAATCAAAATCAGTTGGCACGCTCTAGGTGATGTAAATTTGCAAATCATCTGATCCACATTTGTGGGGCTGCACTTTCATTACTTAAGTAATGTGCTGCTGTAAATCATTTTCTTTGTCACTGATCACTCATGTGAAATAGAAGTATGGCCTTGCCTCTGACATTTATGATGGTTCTGTAGTTTGTAATTTTTTTGTGTGTGTGTGTGTGTGTGTGTGTGTGTGTGTGTGTGTGTGTGTGTGTGTGTCGGGGGGGGGGGGGGGGGGGGGGGAGGAATACACAGTCAAATGAAAAACTCATTTTACTATATTGAGAAAACACCAGTGAGAGTTTGCTACTAATTGAAAATTTGACGTTTCTTCCAGTTTTTGTATACTACCTTTGCTATGCCTAGAATTCCAAACACTTTCAGTCTAATTGCTACAGAAACTCTGCAGGACTATTACAAATCTTGTTATTGCACATTGCAATACCTTTCTGGCAATTTCAGTTATTGTGTCGTCTAATTGTTTGCTCTTCTTTATTTAGATAGCCTTTTGCAAAGCTGCTGTGCATTAGGAAGCTCCAGCTTTTCAGATTTGTAAGTTTACAAATAACCTGTTTTCACATTTTTGCATACAAGAGGATAAGTACTAGAATGACTTCCCAACTCATTTTTATTTTGTTCCTTGATGATCACATCTTTGTCAAAATGACTACACATGCCACTACATTAAATGAATAATCATTATGACAAAGACAACAACAACAATGATGACAACAATAATGTGACTGTTGAAGATACTGACAACTGGCAATTGGGAAGGTGACACTAAAGCACGATTGTTAAAAAAGAGGCCTGGCATTAAACTAGAATGATTTGGAGAAAAAAAAAATATCCCAAGGGGGAACTAACTATCATTTTTAGTTGGATGTTTGGTATTCCTGCAGAGGGAAAATGCCACCAGAAGCATCCATTTCCACATCAATTTTTCATTCATTGTGTTGTTATTGTGATGACAACTGACCTCCACATGCCCTATCCACAGAGCCTACTTTACACTGACAGACAGGCAGGTCAGTAAAACTATGGACAAACTTGAATGCTGAATTACTGAACAGAAGTTGGGTGTTAGAAAGGGGAAAACTACACAAAACCACATAACAGCATATTGTATCTACCACATAATAAAAAGAAAGATGTATTACAGGCCACTGAGGATGCTTTCCACATAAAAGAATTGAGATACATATAAGAATAAACAAACTGCCTTCAATTCGCTGCATAGAAAGAACATACCTCCAAAAATTTATAGCAACTAAGGGAAACATGGAAAACAGAATGGAAAAAAAATTAGAACTTCTTTTATACTGAATGGGAACTGTGGCACCCATAAAAGTGGCACAATTTTTGATGTGACAATCAACAAATTCACTGATTCCCATTATCTGCAATCCCATATTACTCAAATTGGTGGTATACTGATGGATGGCGACTTGTAACAAGTATCCTCAGGTAAGAGAATTGCACTTTAACATTTTCCCAGTGAATTAAATGACAAAGAAATTTTCGGCTTGCAGGTGGTCATTGTTGTCCACACTATGACATTTCAACTGGGACCTGCCTTTTATACTCTGACGAGTCACTGAAGACTGACTTTATTGTGGAATGGGGGGAGTCTTCAATGGCTCACCTGAAGATGACTGCCTGGAGCCAAGTCAAAATATTGTGGAGGGTAAAAACAACAACCACCACCACCACCACCACCACCACCACCACCACCACCACCACCACCACCCAGATGCAAGCCTGAAATTTCTTTGCTCACAAAAACTCCATTTCGCTTCAAACTGAAGCAGTATATTGGCATTCAACATCGTGGCAGGAGCAGGTTCTGCAAACAATGGAGGTAGAGATGCTCAGATGAATGCTTTGTACATCCCAAATGGATCACGACACCAGGAAAAGATGTCATTCCAAAATCTCTAGTGATATATTCAACATTAGAGAGCTAACAAGAAAAGTTAAAGACTAGACTGTCACAGCCTTAGCTAAAGTAGTAGGTGACATCACGAAAAATTAGAGAATTGCTGGATGGATACCTTTATCGAAGACATGAAACACTTATAAGTCTGCCCAGTTGATAAAGTGATCTCAGAAAGCCATCTTATGGGATTAATTTCAACAAAACTGTTTTGACATTTTCACCTAAGTGGTGCTCTTCAATTTCTCAGTATTTCTGCAAAGGTCTCACAGGAATTTAGCAGAAAAATGGCCATCTGTTTATGCTGTCTTCCTACGAGTACAGGGAACTGTACCCATTAACTAATAACAGAATAAAACATGCTCATGCAGTATTCTACGAAAAATTGAGCAACAGTTGTGTGTTTTATCTTTGGACATGCCTTTCTGTTGACACCTATTAGCATAACATGCTGATTCTGCAAGTAATCATTCCAATGAACCTTGTTTGATATCCCAAAGCAATTTCTCTCCAACAAGTAAAACGAAGCTACAAAATCGGAGACCTTTCAAAAGCAAGGCACTAAATATACATGATTATTTTTATATGTTACTATTTTATCACTGATTTAAGAGCATGTGTTAGGATTCAAATGCTTGATACCTTCTAAATTTACACTGTTTAGTACCAAACTTTTACAGTCTTGACATTTTGTTATAAATTTTTCAACAATCAAAGCAGGTAACCTGCAAGGGACACGTATATTAACATTCGTCTCTACTGTAGTCGGAATTTGACTTCATTCGCTACAGTTTTTTACTATCTGCTGGCAGAATTTGCAACAGCTAAAAGTGGTTTTAATTCTGTCAAAAATGTTATAATTCCCATCACAGGTAGGTGACTTGCCCACAGAACAAACAAACACTTGGCAAAGTAACATCTAACAGCTGCTCTTACTTATTTCATTTTAATATGGTGACTTTCTAGTTCATGTATTTGCATATTTGTGCTGCATTATCAAGTACTACAAAATATGCCGATTTTCAGGATTTTGTGAAATGTCTCAAGACAAAACTTTGCTACAGTATTACCGAAGATTTTTAACTGTATATTAAAGTAATAGACCTGTACCTATGCTTCAAACCTATTCTCATGATTTCCTAGTACTGGTTGCATACCAGGATGAGCAATTATCCTTTATGCCATTATACTTTATAGCTTGAGGAAAAACAATCTACAGCTCAAGGCTTCAGAGCCAATTGCCGACGTATTGCCTGTCGGCTTTTGTCTCAGGATTTTCGCCCGATGTCCAATTTTCCTGATGTTTTGCCAGTATAAGTGGGTAACATTGTCAAAGGTATGCCTTCTATTGCTAGTCTGTCACCAGCTTTCACAATGTCAGCTTTGATGTGGCCAGCCACTTGTGCTGGTGAAACATCAGGAAAATTGTTAAACATCTGCCAAAGATCCCCAGAGAGACACTAACAGGTAATATATCATCTACACTACTGGCCATTAAAATTGCTAGACCAAGAAGAAATGCAGATGATAAACGGATATTCATTGGACAAATATATTATACTAGAACTGAAATGTGATTGCATTTTCACGTAGTTTGGGTGCACAGATAACGTGGAATCAGTACCCAGAACAACCACCTCTGGCCGTAATAACGGCCTCGATACGCCTGGGTATTGAGTCAAACAGAGCTTGGATGGCGCGTACAGGTACAGCTGCCCATGCAGCTTCAACACGATACCACAGTTCATCAAGAGTAGTGACTGGCGTATTGTGATGGGCCAGTTGCTCGGCCACCATTGAACGGCCGTTTTCAATTGGTGAGAGATCTGGAGAATGTGCTGGCCAGGGCACCAGTCCAACATTTTCTGTATCCAGAAAGGCCCGTATAGGACCTGCAACATGCAGTCGTGCATTATCCTGCTGAAATGTAGGGTTTAGTGATCGAATGAAGGGTAGAGCCACGGGTCGTAACACATCTGAAATGTAACGTCCACTGTTCAAAGTGCCGTCAATGCGAACAAGAGGTGACCGAGACGTGTAACCAATGGCACCCCATACCATCATGCCGGGTGAAACGCCAGTATGGCGATGACGAATACACGCTTCTAATGTGCGTTCACCGTGATGTCGCCAAACATGGATGCGACCATCATGATGCTGTATACAAAACCTGGATTCATCCGAAAAAATGATGTTTTCCCATTCGTGCACCCAGGTTCATCGTTGAGTACACTATCGCAGGCGCTCCTGTCTGTGATGTAGTGTCAAGGGTAACTGCAGCCACGGTCTCCGAGCTGATAGTCCATGCTGCTGCAATTGTCGTCGAACTGTTCGTGCAGATGGTTGTTGTCTTGCAAACGTCCCCATCTGTTGACTCGGGGATCGAGACGTGGCTGCACGATACGTTACAGCCATGCGGATAAGATGGCTGTCATCTCGACTGCTAGTGATACGAGGCCGTTTGAATCCAGCACGGCGTTCCATATTACCCTCCTGAACCCACCGATTCCATATTCTGCTAACAGTCATTGGATCTCGACCAATGCGAGCAGCAATGTCGCGATATGATAAACCGCAATCGCAATAGGCTACGATCTGACCTTTATCAAAGTCAGAAACGTGATGGCAGGCATTTCTCCTCCTTACACGAGGCATCACAACAACGTTTCACCAGGCGACTCCGGTCAACTGCTGTTTGTGTACGAGAAATCGGTTGGAAACTTTCCTCATGTCAGCACATTGTAGGTGTCGCCATCTGCGCCAACCTTGTGTGAATGCTCTGAAAAGCTAATCATTTGCATACCACACCATCTTCTTCCTGTCGGTTAAATTTCGTGTCTGTAGCATGCCACCTTCATCATGTAGCAATTTTAATGGCCAGTACTGCACAAATTGCTTCTGAGAAAACTCTTTTCTGACATAAGCCAAAGCTCCCTCTGACTGTAGTGTCACTATTCTCATTTTTATACAAATAGGCACTTCACTTTTACAGAACCTCAACCACGTTGGACATTTATTTTATCACGCATTCAAACCAAACAATCAAAAACAAATCATATTCAGATAATCCACAAAAATCATGACCTAAAGAAAGCAGTTCGTACAGTTGTTTGGACTGCATCTGAATGAAACCCGATTTTATTCGTGGTCATCGCATATTGCACACTTGAGAAATATATTAAACAGTCTGTCATTTTCTATGACAATCTTACCCAATGTAAACAGCATGTAAGCAAGAAAAATAGTGTACCATAGTTACTTTGAATCTGTGGTTAGGTGTGGCATAACCTTTTAGGAACCCACAGGCATCGTGAAAAGAATACTGACCTTGCAAAAATCACCAATATGTGCCACGAAAAGAACAGAGTGCCTTGTCCACTGTTAAGGGATCTGAATATATTAATTGTTCTATCCTTTTATGTAGATGAATTAATTCTTTTTAGACATAAATAGCAAATAACCAGTAAACCCCCAATTCTTTAAATAATTGAAGACAGACACACTTGCACTCCATATTAAGCAAAGGAAAGTTTTTCATGCATCTCAATGTTTATGACATAACTCTTGAACTGTGTGTGTGTGTGTGTGTGTGTGTGTGTGTGTGTGTGTGTGTGTGTGTGCGCGTGCGTGAGAGAGAGAGAGAGAGAGAGAGAGAGAGAGAGAGAGAGAGAGAGAGAGAGAGAGGGGGGGGGGGGGGAGGAAGGAGGCAGTGAGCAAAAGTTTAGAGTAGGCTTGTTGCAAGTTGGTAAGTGTGCGTGCTCATTGTCAAATACTGGATGAATGAATTTCGTTTATTTGTGCGCATGTCTCAAGGCAGAATTTCTCTTTATAAAGCCTTATTGCGTTAACCTATACTTTTTAATGAGTAATCTTAAATTAAAAGTTTATGACAGCATTTTAAATTATTTTATAATTATGTGAAACACTGAAAATAAAATTTGTGTTGCCTTCGGAAGCTGTTAGATAGGAAACCTGCAGTCGGATCTGGGATAGTTAAGATTTCCAGCAAATAAGGAAAAATTCCTGCTTCATAGCCACTGTCTATAGTCCTTTGAGTGAACTCCACACTATATGGGAATGAAGATTTGCAATGAACTAAAAGGCAAAATTTTAGGTAGGACAGTAGTTTTCTGAAGAGAAAATTGTACATCACGTTAGAACGTAAGTGCTATTACTTAGTAGAGGCGTTCTTGAATGTTTGCCATTTGCAGAGGATGCAGCCAACAGAACCGAAATGCGTAAACCTGCAAAATACTTTTTAAAGAATGAGTCAGTTTTCCAGTAGTGTATGAAACTGAATGTCATCTTATAATTAGATTTTACAACACCAAATACCATAGAGCTAGACTTCATAGTATATCGTAAACTCTTAACTTGTGAGGTACTTATTCTGGGACAGTTTGTGTGGTAAGGCCTACCAGACTGCTTTACTTTATTATTTCCCCAGATTTATAGAAATCTCAAATCTGATGGTGCAGAATAGTATTTAGTGACTGAACGGCAACTAATAAAATACCATATACTGACATAACTATGTATGTATGCTTTGGACAACTTGCTTTAATTCAACATAAAAAATTACGGGAAACTCACTCATTTTGACTGCAATCTTTGTACTAAGTGGATTAGTAGAAATATTAATTTACTGCATATTTAGAGTCGAATGGGAGCCACTCAATCAAGAAAAGCTCGACATATGATAATGTAGTTTGTTTTTGTATTTTTACAGTAATCCAAGCTTTGTTACCAATGATGCAGAGCAAAGTTTTGTAAAGAATACAAAATGCGTGTGTAACATTCACAGCTATCATTTTGTTAGGAAAAAAAGTTCACTTATCAATACACATGCCAACAACTCAAAGAAACAATACTATTATACTGTAACCAGAAGAATACAGTACATATTTTTTCAATGAGGAAAACTGCTTGCACTTAACAACTGTTCAGCATATTGTTTGCAAAGTTCTTTTTTTCATTCCAGACACTGAATTTTTACACAAAAAATAAGTGCCTCCCTCTTCTTACAATGTTCACATAACAGCTGGTTTTCCTCTTTTCAAGCTTTTCTTTTAGTGTGTAAGTATCCATTTCTTCAGATACCCCCAGAACTCTTCAAATACATGCCTGGACTTCACAATTTATTTTCATGTCATGTCATTCAGTCTTTTCAGTTGAGGTTTGACAAGAGATTTGGCCAGGTTCTTCATGAAATCAAGCCCATTTGTCTGCAGTTATGTTTGAAGGGAGCTATATACCATAAATTAGGGGTGACCAAGATTTCGGCTTGCGGGCCATGCCTGGGCCCGAGTGCCAAAGTGCTCAGCCTCGCTTCACATGTCCCCCACCGCCTCACCATGCTGTGTGAGGGGGGAAGAGGGGCAAACAGCAAATGCACCCAGTAAGGCATTTAAACTGCAGTACAGTTTTACTGTATTGGACTTTTTTTATTTATTTCAAATTTCTCAATAACATAGATCTCAAACAAAATAAGTTTTCAGTATTATTTATTTTTGGCGTGCCGAAGGTGTAATACAATTTTTATCCAGTACAAACTGTCAGCATAGGAACAGATGAGGCAATTTCACATAGTTTAGCACTCAAGTTGCCCCTAATCGTGACTTATTTAGTTTCATAATCGAAAAGTGATCTTTCATACAAATATGTCAATCAAAATACTGTAGCACTTTTGCAACCTCATTATGGAGACTTGGAAAATCTACATGAGAAAAGCAATGTAGGCATCCGGACAGTTTTAACATAATTTTTTTTTTAAATAAAACCAGAATTACTGTGTAGCTCAATCAGTTACATCAGGACATGCAGAGGGGCACTTTCAGCTGAAACAGCAAACGATCTCAAAAACAGCACAGAAACAGATGTAAGACTGACAGTGTCCTCATAATATTTATAAAACTATCAATGTAATTCTTGCAAGGACGTAACGAATTCTTCAAACCTCACACTTTCTTTAACATCACTGAGCTTAGGGAACTGGATTGTCTTAGTCAGATTTTCTTTTTTAATGTATCTCCATCAAATTGGAAAGAATTTACCTTGCAGTGTCTTATTGTAGGCACTGTGTGGTCAAGTCCACTTAAAAAGCAAAGCCTGCCATCTATTCCAGGTGTTCCAATTTTCGTTCCTGCACTCCTTTTTCCTTCATTATTTCAACAATAGCGAGATTCAAATCAAAAAATCATTCCAGGCATGCCCCTTTTCTTAACCAATGTACTTTGCACTAATGTATGAAGTCTCCATAATCTTCATTCATTTCCACTGAAAACTGTTGCAACTGACAATGAAATAATGAATACAGCTTCAGAAATTTTACTATTCATACCATCAGTTTCTTCAAGTGCTATATGCCTGCACATTTAGCACAAAGTGTTTCTTAATGTACAGAACTATGAATCCTGTCTGCCAATCATTTTAATTTTTTGCTCTTTTACTGTCATCTAAAAGTTTTAAATTCTTCCTGTATGGTACAATAATCTCATTTCATATCAAATAAGAAGTACCCGTCACTTATGATGTTTGAGAACCCCCTTTCATTTTAGAGGATTGCGATGACAGTTCGCCAGATTGCCCTGTGAACGACCTTCATACCACGGACGAATAGAAAAGGGTAAACACTGCTGACACCATGATTCTGATGAACTCATAATTGTGCTGACCGCAAAATGCCACACCACAATACTACTGAAATGCTGCACTGTTCTGGGTACTTCCGAGAAGGACCGAGAAAAGCCAACTGACAGGCCAGGCCTTGGCCCGCCTGCGGCCCACACACGCTGAACACGTGAAGTTTGGCATGCTGTGCACAGCCCTACTATAAATGAATTGACAGTACTAATGTCCATAATCTGGTAGAGTATTGCCAGAATTTCTCATCCAGAGAATCTACTCCTCCCTTAGTCAGTTTAGAATTTTCTAACATCTCCAGTTTCTAAATGGTGGTGTGAACAGATACCTCATGAGACATAGATGATAAAACAATCATTGTCTTGTTCTTTTTTTGGCACATACAAGACTACAGCCTTGCCTTTTGTAAATCCAAATAGACAGAAACTACTTCCTCTGGATTTACTGGGGTGGATTCACATTGTATCTCTCTTATTTTGCTTCATTGTCCCTACACGAGTCAATCCTTGGTCTTCATGATATCCACAAGCTCTACAGAAGAAAACCAATCATCCCTTGTGACATTCTTATATGTTCCTCGTATAGGCTCCAATAGGCGTATTGGAGATTGTCTCTGTTTTGAGAACTTTCCATCTTCTTCTGAAAGTATATCTCCATCAGAATCTTTAACAGCATGGATATAACCATTCTGTAAAAATCCATTTCTAGTATCTGAAAGACATCAGTTTTGCCGTATTTGGCAGGTTTCTTAGTCATATATAATTTGCACTTGCAGTGACTACGAAAGCTTATGAACATCTCATCAATGCATGATGAGGTACCAGTGGTATACACAGCTTGGCAATTGTGCACAAACTTCAAAAATAGTTTCGAAGTTGCAACCATAGTATCTGTTTTCCTCCTCTCTTCTCCGGTAGCAGCACTGTTAAAGTGTTGAACTGAAAGTAGTAAACTGAATTTATGTTCACTCATGACACACCAAAATATCTCTCTACCAGACCTATCTGTTGCAAAAATTGCCCTACTACAATCATGATTTGACTTTAATGCTGCAGAACACAATAAATGTCCTAACAAAGCACAGGGCTCTGTAATGTGTGTCATGTGTATCAGTGCAGTGTGGAACTTTATATTTTGCTTTTCAATTACCATCTTCATGTTAGTCCATGCTACTATTTCTTTTAACATTTCTTCTGAGGTGGACGGAGAGAGGGGTCGACGGAGAGAAGGAGATACAAAACCACCTCAGGTTCACTGAATTTCCTAGTGTACATGCTTTACCTTTACACCTGGCAACCGAAGCACAATATTGTGTTTTTCCATCCTGCTTTTTATTATAAATGGATCACAAGACCACTGGAACCAATTTTTTCCATAATAAACCTTACTATAAACATTGCTTACTCCAACACCTTTCCTTTTATCAGCAGAAATTTCAGAATTTAATCATCATCATGTACCCTCATGCAGAATTGTGCAAACCTATGTTACTGTGACATTCTTTGCGAACTCCCCACGAGAGGATCCTTTATTGGAAAATGGACGAATGTCCACCAACTTCCAAAGAGGATAGCCTCAAAAATATTTATCAAATGTGCTGGAATGACTCATCACTGTGTACAGATAACCTTGTTCTACAAGTTTGTACTGGATCACTAAACTGCAGGAACAGTATTGTAAGTGTTAACAAGTTTTTTTTAGTTTTCTCTAAACAGAGTTGGACTTTCTTCATTTTTCCAATCAGTGTTTCAATTATCATCCTCTTGCTACTGTAATGTACAGATGAGAGTTATTGAGAGCCAGTTGCTGCATACACACATTAATAATTCTCCACTGTAGTTGAAGTCAATTCACTGGAACATTACTCACTAAACTGTGCTACTGCCCTATACATTGTCAGCAAAACAGAAGTTTAGTCTCAAGTAAAAGCAACCCACATAGTTAACTTACTTTATAACTCATACTAGTACCATTATTTTTTACATAGTTATAGTTTGCTTGATTACTAATAGAACCTTGGTTCAATTCCCATTTGTTTTGCTATTGTTTCCTCTTAATAACAACATTTCTACAATCGAAAAATAGTCTGATACATTTCCGCACAGTCATGGTCACAAAAAGCCTTTCACGGGAATAACATTATGAATATAGTACTAATATAATAGCAGCTGGTAGTGTTATAAACTCTCAAGCAACCCACTGTTTACTATTGTACAGGTCACTGGCTTTCTCAAGATGACCAAGAGTAAATGGCTGGGAATAACAGTAAAAGAAGTTCTCCAAGTTACAGCAGTCCTATAAGTCTTAACATTATTCTCATCAAGACAAGAGCACTTATACCTTGGGGGAATGCAAGGGGAGGGGGCCGCACAGCCCCCTCTTAGCTCTCCGAGGAAGAAAAAAAATGTATCAAACAGATCTTTTTCTCTTGAGAAAATGATTTTAATGTTGTTATTACACATTATTAACAGGGCTGGAACTGGAACTTTTTTATGGCTACTCAGAAGTCGCCATTCGTGTTCCAAAACATTAGAAATATTCCACAAGCCCACGTCGAGGCACGCCGACGACCCCCCCCCCCCCTCCCCCCCCCCCAAATAAGTATTGTACGAGACCCTTGCATGGAGAGGCTCAATGTCTTTTGTTGGAAGGTACTTTCTGGGATGTATAGAGACTTGTGGCAAGTCTCAAACTACCACAAATATTTTGCACGAGGATGGACTACAGAGGGAAAAGGTAAAATAAAACCTCTCTTATGTTCTCAATACCTGGGGTGTCCTCTTCAACACCATGGTAATTCTATGAAAGTAACTGCACTTTGTACAGCAATTACTACTTTAGATGTCATTATGAAATATGTGACAGCTCTATGTGTTGTTCTTGTATAGACAACACTATTAGTTTATCTCAGAATATGAGGCGCATTATAAAATTGACAATATTACACATTATGAACATAGCATACTTAAGCAAAGACAGATACTTAGTGAAATCATTAGAATAGGTGTTTTGATTTTATTCTTATTTTTCTAATTTCTGATATTAATGGATTTTTAGATCATTAAAAAGCTTCTCACTGTTAGTAGAAAATGGGAGGCGGGAAGGGGAGGGGGCTGTACAATTTTACCAAAACTATTCCTGAAATTAAGTGTTCCTGATTAACGAGAATTTTTTTTTTAAAAAGGGACAAAATGCATTATGTGCACTGTCCAATCACATTAATGTGACCACGTGTCAAAAGCATGACTAAGTACCTTTCACAGTGCTGACCACTGCAAGGTGTGCCGGAAGAGAGTCAAATAGGGTTCTGGAAGGTACCAGCAGGGATGTAAAGCCATTTTGACTCCAGTGCCATGCCCAGCTGCACTAGGTTTCTCGGTTGAGGATTCACGGCGCAAAGAGACCATTCGAGGTGGTTCCACAGATTCTTGATCGGGTTTTAATTCAGGGTGTTTGTCGACCAAGGCAGTATGGTACAATCATTCTGGTGCTCTTTGAACCACACACGCACACTGCGAGCTATGCGACATGTGGCACTGTCCTGCTGGTAGCTACCGTAGTGCCAGTGAAAAATAAACTGCATGTAGCGGTGGACGTGGTCCCTGAGGATAGATGAATACTTGTGTTGTGCCAGTGCGTCTTCCAAAATGGCAAGATCACCCAGGGAATGCCACAAAAACATTCCCTGGTCCACAACTCACCCTCCTCCAACCCAGACCCCAGTGACTATTGTTGCAGGGTGTTTGCTATCAGATTTCATGTTGCACACTAACTGCCATCTGACCATTGGAGCATCAAATGGGATTCACCCAAAAAGGTGACCTGTTGCCACTCAGTGGACATACAGTTGCAGTTCTGGCATGCAAATCACAGCCTCCCTCGCCAATCGACAGCAGTCAGCACGTGTGGGTGAACTAGACACCTGCTGTGGAGGACCACACACAGCAGTGTTCACTGAACAGTTGTCGAGGACACACTGTTACTAACCCCTGGGTTCATCTGTATGTCTATTCACCTGTACAAATCTCCACAGCCATCATCCACCTCTGTCGTCTATGGCCAGTGATGCCCAACAGCTGCCTCGATGTTGGTTTTTTGAAACCGTCACTATGCTATGCACAGTTTACTTCAAACACAGCTGCACGTGATCAGTTTACAAACTTAGCTGTTCTGGAAATGCTTCTACCCTTGGCCCTAAAGCCAATGATCATGCTCTTTTGGACATTAAGTTCCCCATTACAAGTGCGCTGTTTTCCACGTTGTCCCCCCCCCTCCCCCGATACGCTTTATGTAGCGCTCCACCACTAGTGTTGCCAGCTGCCGTCTGCAAGTTATTGCATTTTAACATCTGACATAGATGGTGATCATACAAATGTGACTGGACTGTGTAACACTGCATAAAAAATGTTTCAACGTACACAGGTTGAACAAAATAATACAAACATCAAATAAATATGTTGTGAGACCACATTTAACATCCAACAATGCTTGAATGGCATGTAAATATCTCTCATCAATAGAATTTTATGCAATTCCTCACAAACAAATGTTCCAACTTCAAACGCTACAGAGATGCTTAAGCAGCATGCTCTGCTTTTAACTGATCCAGCCAGTCATTAATATTCTACTCTGGCAATTGCTGGGACCAGAGAAGCTATGCTTTTCACACATATTCTCAACAAACTGTGTTCTGACAATGCTACGAGGGCTGGCTGAACAAGCAGCAATGTGTTATCGGTGGCAATCGCAAGCTGGGAAAAATACTTCTGCCGTGGAATGAACTAAGTAATCTAAATGCATTCGTAGGCATTATCAGTTATGCTTCCTTTCAATGTGATTATAATATCCATTCAAAGCCACGACACAACCACCGAATTATTTCAGAATTTATCATCAGATTTGGAAAAATAATGTAGACTCTACACTTCTCTTGGTGTTGTTACACTTACATGGCCTGTACTGGGGAATAGTGTAAGTTAACACTTTGTGTACTACATTAAATATTTCCAATGGATGTTAGCCCAGATTTTGTGCTCCTTACAGAACTGATGCATATTTACATTCACTTGGTATACAATAGGTTTGAAACTTGCTGTTCTAAAATGAATGCTGTGTATACAGTTCCAGGCATAGAGTTTTTGTTAACACTGTTCTATAGAAGCATATTAAACTATCACAACAACCAACAAATAAGCAGTAATAATCTTTTTCTGTCAGTAGGTTTAGTTTTTCTTCCACTACTCTGTTTAGATGCTTCAGTTTTCCACAAACACTGTGTCTTGTTGTGACACTGTACTCATAATATATTCATAGTATTAGTCATGGACAGATCAATTAATTAGATACCAACAACTCCTCTCACTGTATATCTGCAAGGCCCAACGTAATGGTATATCATCAATACCACAATGACTTCAGAATGCACCCTGAAACTTGACAAGTACGGCGAAGGAGGCGTCTCATAGCTTGTTTAAAGGAACAGTTACATCATTTGCCTGAAGTCAGGCTTGAGTGTCATAGTGCCTTCAAACTCTTGGTTGCAGTGACAAGACTGTTCTGTAGTGTATGCAGATGTCTATGTGATTTATTACATTTCCTCCATACTGAATAAAGTTCATTACTAAAGCATATGAACTCTGTCTTGTAATGACTAATTTCAGTACAAATCCATCATAAAAACATTACACCCATATTTAACTGACTCTTCATAAATAACAGCCATCAAGGTAAATTTATAAAATCATTATATAATTGACAAATCACCTATGAACATTTTGATGCACAATATGTACAACTACAGAGTATCAATTACAAAAACCTCAAGGGGAGACTGGAGAAGTACAGGCAGAATTTACTCTAATTTTGTTTAGAAAAAACCAGAAAACCAAAATCTTTGTGGTGGGACAGATTTGAGCCCCATTCATTCTGTACACTAGTCCAGTACCTTCTCCACTATGCCATCTTGCTTGGTTCATTTCAATTTAGTTACATAAATGAGATGCTTGCCGCAGGGTATTTTGTCCAACCTATGCATTTGGTTTGTATTTTCCCCCCTAAATTGTTTCTATGCCCCACCTTAATTTGATAGCAATGCAGCATGGATTTGTTGAAGATTATTCATAAGTTCCTCAACAATGGAGGAAGAGGGAAGGGTGCATTTTGCTGGTACCCAACAAGAGCCAGCTGCAGACTTTGAAGCAGTCATGGGAGAACCTTGTTACTGAGTAAGTATCACTAATTTCCTACAGCTGGTAGCACATTGCCCATGTACACTCATGCTCATAAATTAAGGATAATTGAAGAATGTGGTGCCACATAAAGTGGCACTACACAAAACTGGTGCTAACAGCATAGGCACATAGGGAACACACACGACACAGATCTGTAAGTTCACGGTATTGGTGCTAAGTTGAAAAAACCATCGCGAAACACATGCGCTACAAAACGCCACTGTTTCCTGCGCATGTACACCGACACCGATATGGGATATGATCATCATGTACATGTACACAGGCCGCACAACGGGCTGGCATACTCTGGATCAGGTGGTCGAGCAGCTGCTGGGGTATAGCCACCCATTCTTGCACCAGTGCCTGTCAGAGCTCCTGAAGTGTCCTAGGGGTTTGAAGACGTGCAGCTATACGTCAGCCAAGAGCACCCCAGACATGTTCGATGTGGTTTAGGTCTGGAGAACAGGCAGGCCACTCCATTCGCCTGATATCTTCTGTTTCAAGGTACTCCTCCACTATGGCAGCTCAGTGCGGCCGTGCATTACCATCCATCAGGAGGAAGGTGAGACCCACTGCATCCCTGAAAAGGTGGGCATACTGGTGCAAAATGACGTCCGGATACACCTGACCTGTTACAGTTCCTCTGTCAAAGACATGCAGGGGTGTACGTCCACCAATCATAATCCCACTCCATACCATCAAACCACGACCTCCATACAGGTCCCTTTCAAGGACATTAAGGAGTTGGTACCTGGTTCCCAGTTCATGCCAGATGAAAACCGGCGAGAATCACTATTCAAACTATACCTGGACTCATCCGTGAACATAACCTGGGACCACTGTTCTAATGACCATGTACTGTGTTCTTGACACCAGGCTTTATGGGCTCTCCTGTGACCAGAGGTCAGTGGAATGCACCTTACAGGTCTCCAGGCAAATAAACCTTATCTGTTCAGTCGTCTGTAGACTGTGTATCTGGAGACAACTGTTCCAGTGGCTGCAGTAAGGCCCCAAGCAAGGCTACCTGCAGTACTCTGCGACCATCTGCAGGCACTGATGGTGCGTTATCGGTCTTCTTGTGGTGGTGTGCACTGTGGACGTCCCGTACTGTAGCACCTGGACATGTTTTATGTCTACTGGAATCGTTGCCATAATCTTGAGATCACACTTTGTGGCACACAGAGGCCCATGCTATGACCTGCTGTGTTTGACCAGCCTCGAATCGCCCTAGTATTGTACCCCTCATAACGTCATCAATTTGTCCTTTGAGCCATTTTCAACACACAGTCACCATTAGCACATCTGAAAACGTCTGTACACTTACTCGCTGCACCGTACTCTGACATGCACCAACACACCTCTGCGTACGTGGACTGCTGCCAGCGCCACCATGCGACGACCGCAGGTCAAATGCACCGCATGGTCATACTTCGAGACGATTTAAACCCGCAAGCCGCCCACCAGAGAGTTGTTTCACCATTTATCAACATTATCCTTAATTTATGAGCATGAGCGTAAATTATATGTTGGCATGCTGAAACGTACTACCCCTGACTCTTTTTTAACTCAAAACTTTTAAATTAAAAACAAAATTAATTAAAAATCTACATCTTTATTCGTCGTGTCCACATATTTATTTCTCAATATAGTCACCCAGGTGATGAACTGCTTTCTTCCAACAGCAGACCTATTTGTTGATACCCTCACTATAGCATGTTTTACTGTTGATGGAGCCACAATTTCACTTCTGTTTGCACTGCTTCAATCACTATCAAAGTGAAGTCCTCGTAAGTGTTCCTTAAGTTCTGGAAAGAGATGAAATTATCTGATGGGGATAAGTCTGAACTGTACATCTACATCCATATCTATATCTGCATCGAAGTCAGCAATCGACCGTACGGAGCATGGAGGAGGGTATCTCGCACCACTACTAGTCATTTGCTTTCCCGTTCCACTCGCAAACAGAATGAGGGATAAATGGCTCCAGGTGAGCCCCAATTCCTCATATATTAGCTTTGTGGTCCTAATGTGATATGCTTGTTGGAGGCAATAGAATTTTCCAATCAGTTTCAAATGGCGGTTCCATAAATTTTCTCAATAGTGTTCCTCGAAAAAAATGTCTCCTTCAATCCAGGGATTCCCATTTGAGTTCCTGAAGCATCTCTAATAGCTGAGAGTTCTTCGATCCCACCAGCAACACATTTAGCAAACCTCTCTGAACTACTACAATGTCTTCCTTTAACCTGACCTAGTACAGATCCAAAACACTCAAGTAGCACTCAAGAATAGGTAACACTAGCATACTATATGCTGTCTCCTTTATAGATGAACCACACTTTCCTAGAATTCTCCCTACAAACTGAAGTCTACCACCTGCATTCGCTACCACAACCTTCACATGCTTGTTCAGTTTCATATTGCTTTGCAGTGTTCTGTCCAGATATTTAAATATCATGACTATGTCAAGTAGGAGACCACTAATGCTGTATATGGACATCATGGGTTTGTTTTTGCTATTCATCCACATTAATTTACATTTTTCTTGTGTAGTGCACCCCTGACTTATCAAGACGAGTCCTACAAATCCCCAACCGATAACGCATATATATAAATCTGCAGCCAAGACCATCACGGAGTTGATGAATTCTTTAACACTGCACTCGGCTCCAAACCAAAGGTTCCCAATCAACTATGAGAACAATGCCACAAATTGAGAGCCCTGCTTGCATTCCACATGTGAGGCCAACAGCCTTCACCACTTCTGCCAGCCACTTGTTCGACCTGATGATAACCTCAGAATCCGTGCGATAGGCATCGCCTGAGCCGACATGAGCCACAACTTGCAGGTGACTGCACCCTGCACATTCGATAGCTGCAGGCAAGGCCACCTCCACATCTCTGATGAGGTCCCCTGACAGACATGTCAAGTGCACATTGGCTTTCTTTCAAGTCCCAAATTCTATCTGCCTAAGGTGCTCTGAAACACGCATAATGCTGGAACTCCCAACAACTAGTAACCCCCCCCCAATGTGTCTGCTAAAGCCCTGCTGAAGGAGCAACCACCTGTCCACTCACAGGTTGAATGGGCAAGGCCCGGCAGCTAGCCTTCACATTAGCCCTCCTTCTTGAATGATGCAGAAGTGTTACCACACACAACTCATCTGCTGTGAGGGAAAATCCACCACATAGGAGGTGCCTAGAAAGCATAACCTGTGGGTGAAACAAACAACAACTGAGGTGTAACGTGCAATGTGCCACATTCTCTGCCACTGCTACACCCCAAGGCAGTAGCTCGAATGTGACTGACTGTAGCCAAAAGCACATTCAGCTGTTCAGAAACTGTGGCCAGCTCCTACTGTGGCCAGCTCATCCTCTGTCCGCCATGCAGCATGCACCAATCCTACCCATCCTAGCAAGACAAACTGAAGTAGTTAACTAAAAAAGCAGACAGAATACTAGCTATGCACCTTGCTTACCTCCTGATGTGTCACTAAAGGTTGCTGATGCTTAAATGAGCTATGGAGCTGGGCGTTCAGAAGAAATGAAAACTGCTCTACAGACTGCCCGAATTTACAGTTACAAAATGTGAGCTTACACCTCTTAAATAGGAAAAACATGCACAAAATTTAAGAAATATACTGCAACAAAATACAGAGAAAGATGAAACACTTAATGTGCCACTCTGTAGCTGTGTATCAGCCAAGAGCTGGGGCCTGAATGTGTCATCAGTTGCAGTACGCAGTCATCCACTCAAGCTGAGGTTAGCACAACCGTTTCCTTCATTACGAGCATGAACAACCGAACATTGCACATTACTAATGCCAAGACAATTGTCACTGTACATAGCATTGATTTTTATATGGATTTAAATTGGAGTTACATTTTTTGTGGTTAGAAACTTTATTACAGCATGCTGTTTCTCATGCACTGACAGTTATGTTACACACCACCGTGTTACATGCTACAATTCAGAGCCATCTAGTGGCACAGCATTGCAACTTGGGTCAGTGAAGTAGAGAAGTCAACCAAGTGATATGCTCAACAAGATACCTTAACAAATACTGCGAACAGAATAAAAAAAATTCTGAGGCATTGCTTTTCAGCACGGTCTCATATCTTCTTCACAAAAACTCTTTCACTAACAAAGCTCTACAGAGACAGCAATTACCTTTACAGCTTTTTTTTCTGTTGGTGAAAAATTACCCAGATATGTTCTATGGCATACATATGTGAATGAAAGAGCGCACAGATTAGTGAATTCCTGCATATTATTGAGTATTTGAAAGTATATTCAACATTCAATAATTAGTGTGAAATGAAATGTTATCACTGTGTAATGTATGGCACTCAGTTTCATTCCCTTACTGTTTCAAGCATTATACAACTCTAGGCATGAGTCACTTTGTTCATCCATTAATTTACACCAGCAATTTTCACATCCACATACTGATGTTCTCTATTTTTATGAACTTTGTGAGGTGACTGGCTACAATCATATAGATGTAGAAATTCTGTGTATGTGGTCAAAATGTAACATCAAGATTAATATGTCTCCCTCCTGGTGCAAAATGTGGTCTGTTATAGCGACATAAAAAATCCAGAATACTGCAAGAAAGTTCTCCCACGAATGCATAAAATATAGTTTTACAACAAAATGAAACAGAGTAGATTTCCACTCAACATGGAGAAGGCATTGAGCAGCAAATAGGCACATTTAAAATTACATTTAAATTGTTTCATATATTGTTATTGCATCCAAGAGCTGTCAATGTCTACAATGTTTTTTGTAGTATATGTGGGTTATGTGCTGAGTTTATGATGAGGAAAGCAATAGTTTCTACTGAATACTTAGACAAAGTGACAGATCCTTCTGACCAATGGTAAGCCATTTTTAACATCTACAGTTCAAATAATTTGAAGCACTTGCCTGCAAAAGGCAAAGGTCTCTAGTTTGAGTCTATCTGTTTTGATCTGGTGGGAAGTTTAAATTTGAAGATAGCAAAAATGACTAGAAGTTTAAGGTCACATGACAGTGTCAGCACAATCAAACAGAGAAGTTATATAGTTCAAGAACTATTTCCTTGGCACGAGTATCACATTGTCCTATAGTGAGCAAAGGATCATTAATCTTCTTCCCATTTTGAGGAATGTCCTGTTATTAACTTACCTTTGTGATTCAATGTTGTTGTTCTTTTAGAGTCACAAAATTTATTATTACAGCTGACATCAATTCTGCAGTACAGATTTATTAAAGTAATTAGTAGCATAAAAACTTCACACAGAAAACAATTACAGCATAATTACATTTCACTCTGAACAGGGAACACTTCATAACTCTGTTCTAGCAGCAACCTGCTGTACATCCACCAGTCCTATGTGTCACAAAAACCCAATACTATTCAATGAGATGGTGTCAACTCTTATGTGCAGACAACAACTTCCATCTCAATATGAATAATAAAATGAGTGCTAGAATAGGCTCACAACTGTCTGAGCTCATCAGCATTAACCTGCCTTACAAAACCAAAACAGTTTCACGACAGGTTCCCCTCATCCTCACAATTTTCAGTCTTTACATTCAATGGGAAATGAAGTCTTAAGTTTTCAAGGCAAAACTTGGGTGTATAAAATTAAATTTTTCCTCAAAAATCATTCTGTCTTTACTCTGATAATGCTACAGCACTTGAGTACTGTCGGGAGTGATTAGTGTCAGCACAAGGTTGAATACCCTGTGTAAGTCCAATTAACTCTCGTTACTTTTGTCGTTTTCAGCATTGCGTATCCTAATTCTCTCTCACTGTTTAACTCAAATGTCCATCAAAGATTCTTATACGAGTGTTGAATGAAAAGTAATGCCTCCACCTTTGTTAATTGGCTTTGGATGGGAATATTTTAATAAATGAAGTGCAGAAATAATCCTTAGCATGTGATCCTTAATTACCAATATTCACTTTCCCACAATCATCAGCCAATTAGATACACTTCTGCCTAATGATGAGCAAGTTTTCTGTAGCCATCACGGAAGAAGTCGAGACACTGTTGCCGCAACTACAGTTTCACAGTTCTCTCAACGTCTTCATCAGAAGCATATTGATGTCACCGCAGATTGTCTTTCATTATCAGCAACAGATAGAAGTCAGATGGTGCTAAATCTGGACTGTATGGAGGATGCCGTACAGCGGTGAGATTCAGTCTCTGAAGTTCTATTGTGGTGGCACATGAAGTGTGTAATATGGCATTGTCATGCTGCAGGAAAAAATTTCCCTTTTCCTTTTGGACCCTTGTTAGCAGTAGTTTCAGAGTTCGCAGCATTGTGACGTAATGCTCTGAATTTATTGTTGTTCAATGATCAAGGAAATAAACATGGATAACACCATTTGTGTCCCGAAACACTGTGGCCATGATTTTTCCAGCTGAGGACTGTATCTTTAATTTCTTTTTCTGGGGCGAGCCTTTGTGTCGATATTCCATAGGCTGACATTTCGTCTCTGGGTGGCAATGGTGTACCCACGTAATGTCTCCTGTCACAATTGAATGGAGAAAGGCATCACTATCTTTCTCTTAATGCAAGAGGAGTTCCTGCCAAATTTCAAGTCTGTGCACTTTCATTTCAGGAGTCAGCATCCGGAGTACCCATTGCGCCCAGATCTTCCGATAGCAATGCAAAGCAATAATGTGACCTACATGTTCTTGTGAAATGCCAATTGTGCTTGCAATTTCTTTCCGAGTGATACAACAATTGTTCTGAATCAATCTGTCAGCATTTTGCTTGTGAAACTCGGTGGTTGCTGTCACAGGACATCCAACTATCACGCAAGGTCAGATGTTCCCGCCTCAACAGCTTTAAACTTACTCACCCAACAACGCACAGTACTCACATCAACACAATCACTGTAAACGGCTTTAATTCTCTGATGAATCTCCTTTGGGGTGACATCATCTGCTGTCAAGAACTCAATGACTGCATGTTGCTTAAATAACACTGACCGATCGTTTGTGCAGGGTTCCATACTTTACACTGTAACAATACAAGCATTCAATGCTACGGCTGCCTGCCAACCAGAGCTGTGGAGAAGAGGCTACAGAACAAGTCAGTACCTGCCGCATACCAATGCTGCCAACTGTTTGAGAGTTATGAAGGTGGAGGCATTACTTTTCAGTCAACCCTCATATTTAACACTTTTGCTTGCCTAAAATCTTTGTCCTTGTCAGATAATGAAGCCCTCTTTCCCCTGGCCTGTAAGCAAGCCAGCCGCCTCATTTGTGCCCTCAGATCAGGTGACATTCTCATGAAGTATTCTATGCATATTGAGCGCTCTAGTAGTTGATAATTGCTTGCTCTGCAGTTCATGTTGCACAATAATGTCTCATCATTCTATTTTCCTCCCTCTGTTATTCATTAGTTTCCCTGGTTTGTAACTTCTTCAAGCTGCCTGTGGAACTTATCATCACTTTGAGATAATGGATTCTTTCGGACGTATATGGCAGCTTAGACATAGTATGTCGCGTGTATGCACCTGCACCTGCAAGATGATACATAAGTATCACAAATCAGTTCAGATATAACCCAATTACAGCTACCCTCATTTAGATGATATTCTGTTCCAAAGTTATACATATATTTTTTAAATAACGGTAAATATTAACTAAAAAACATATATGTATATGCATTTCTTCAAAAGATATCAATCACCCAATGAGCACTTCCTGATAAAAATCAATAGACAATCATTATTTTAAAAAACTTTTCCTTCTACTTAATTGGCACATAACATGTTATGTTTGTTCTAAATTTCTTCTAGGAAAAGAGCTGTCGAAGGGAGGTAAATTCATCAACAGATGTTCAAAAAAATTCAAATGTGTGTGAAATCTCATGGGACTCTAAATTATCCTAAGGGGACACACACACACACACACACACACACACACACGAGGGAGGACTCTAACCTCCAGCGGGACCAGCCACACAGTCCATGACTGCAGCGCCTTAGACCGCTCGGCTAATCCCGCGCGGCACAGATGTTCAATTTCTTTTTTAAAAAAGGTACAGTGCATGCAGATGCTGACATGTTGAGAACTCACTCAAAAATTTACTGCTTCCCCTACAATTCCCACAACGTATAATGAAATCTTAGGAAATAATGTATACTTACATATATGCAATAATCAACTCTTAATTAGAAATGGCAATACAGTGAAAACGAGTTACTCATACAAAAATCAAAGCAATTAGAAAACCTGGTCTTTCAGCATATAATTTGCAAGCCTTCTTAGAATGAGTAGGGCACAATGATTCTAGTGGAGAAATAACACATATATCCTCTGTTTGGGGAGGAAAATATACGATTTCAATGCGTAAGTGGTCAAATATAGATACTGCAGTAAAATATGGGCATACACAACTGTAACAGTATCAAAATTGTGTTCCATTTCAGAAAGTAAAGCGTTCTCCCAGCCAAGAGCCTATGGCAAACAGGTCATTTTGCAAGAAATGCAACAAAGTTTGCACCATTTTATTTAATACCACTATCAAGTTAAATGTTGAACTGAAATAAGTTCTGATATAATGAACACTTTCATAAAATACATACTGAGTCATTCTTACGATACGTACATATTTAAACATACTGAAATGTAATTTAGTTATTGTACTTAAGTGCCCTTTTCCAAAGAACACAAAATGCTCGGCACAACAAGTGAAAAATTACAGTCAAATGCCATGTATGATTTGTAGGAAAATAAATAAATTCAAAGAAACAAAACGTGTGTGTTCAAAACACATTTACAAGTAAATAATTTGAATTTCTCTTCTGCAACATTCAAGCAAATTCCTGCCTGATGGTGACATGAAGACAAGAAGATCTGTACCATATTTCACTTTTGCTGATTTAATGTCATTACATGGAGCCCAATTCAAGTTAATGTTCAGGTTTGGATTCCTTGTCAACCATATTTGCAGTGGTACTTGAATCACAGTGTAAGTTGTACAACACAGCAAAGAACAAACTTTTGGGTATTTTATTTGGACACATTTCTGGATCTGGAATATATTCTTCTTCATTTTGGTTTTGCTGAGAATAGAAGCTTCAACAGTTGTGTCTAGTACATTATAATGTCATGATCCATTAAAACACCAAAAGGTGATGGGTTAGTACAACATTCAACCACAGCCTCCAGTTAAGGTTTAGCAGTGCCGACTAGTGTTTTTCTTCACAACAGATTTAACAATGCCAAAACTACAAGCAGCTAGCACGGCAGTCCACACGCAATGGTAATATCTTAGATCTTGTACCTACAAACAGGTTGGACCTTTTCAACAATTCACTATAGAAACAGCAAATTAGCGAGCATGGTTTCATAGCAACCTATGGTTATGAAAGTGAACATATCAGTGAAGAAGGCGGGGGAGGGCGAGAGAGGGGGGGGCGAGAGAGGGGGGGGCGAGAGAGGGGGGGCGAGAGAGGGGGGGGCGAGAGAGGGGGGGGCGAGAGAGGGGGGGGCGAGGAGAGCGGGGGGCGAGAGAGCGGGGGGCGAGAGAGCGGGGGGCGAGAGAGGGGGGGGCGAGAGAGGGGGGGCGAGAGAGGGGGGGGCGAGAGAGGGGGGGGAAGAGAGAAGAGAAGAGAGAGAGAGAGAGGGGGGGGCGGGGGAGAGAGAGAGGAGAGAGAGAGAGGAGAGAGAGAGAGAGAGGAGAGAGGGGGGGGGGCGGGGAGAGAGAGAGAGAGAGAGAGAGAGAGAGAGAGAGAGAGGGGGGGGGCGGGGAGAGAGAGAGAGAGAGAGAGAGAGAGAGAGAGAGGGGGGGGCGGGGAGAGAGAGAGAGAGAGAGAGAGAGAGAGGCGGGGCGGGGAGAGAGAGAGGAGAGAGAGAGAGAGGAGAGAGAGAGAGGGGGCGGGAGAGGGACGGAGAGAGAGAGAGAGAGGGACGGAGAGAGAGAGAGAGAGAGAGAGAGAGAGGGACGGAGAGAGAGAGAGAGAGAGAGAGAGAGAGAGAGGGACGGAGAGAGAGAGAGAGAGAGAGAGAGGGGGACGGAGAGAGAGAGAGAGAGAGAGAGAGAGAGGGACGGAGAGAGAGAGAGAGAGAGAGAGAGAGAGAGCGGGACGGAGAGAGAGAGAGAGAGAGAGAGAGAGAGAGAGAGAGAGAGAGGGACAGAGAGAGAGAGAGAGACGAGCGAGAGAGGAAGAGAGGAGAGACGGAGAGAGAGAGACGGAGAGAGAGGACGGAGAGAGGAGAGGAGGGACGAGAGAGAGAGAGGACGAGAGAGGGACGGAGAGAGGAGAGAGACGGAGAGAGGGACGGAGAGAGAGGGACGGAGAGAGAGGGACGGAGAGAGGGACGGAGAGAGAGGGGGGAGTCCAATACTAGAAATAAGAATAATCTTCACAAGGATTTGTTTGTCACTCTTGTACAAAAAGGTGTGTATTATTCAGGAACACCCATTTTCAATAACTTGCCAGCACCCATAAATGGTTAACAATGAATGAAATTCAGTTCAAGAGAAGCCTAAAGAATTTATTGGTGGCCAATTCCTTCTACTCCATTGATGAATTTCTCAGTAGAACCAAGTGGTGTGTGTGTGTGGTGTGTGTGTGTGTGTGTGTGTGTGTGTGTGTGTACACAACTAACTTCTGCACCATTTCATGCAGTAATGTGTTCATTGTAAATAAATATTATAGTAGTTCTATTACATGTTTATTACCTTATAAATAAATAAAATCTTTTATTTTAAATTCAGTGCATTAGTGTTTGTAAAATGATTCTTTCATATAGTGTTAATTAAAAAAATGATGATCATCCCACTTGGGACCTGTGGAATGGTACATCAGCTTATTTGCTTCAGTTGTAAATATTTGTCATGTATTATTGTTTTTTCTGACATGTTCTACATCCTGGAGGACCTCCTCACTATGGATCAATTGGAATGGAAGTAAATCAAATCTAATCTAACGGCTCATCGTCAGAGTACGTCCTGTTTCCAAGTAGAGAAGGAATTAGTATATTTCGTCATAATATAAGAGGCATTAGAGATAATGTTAGTGAACTGCTTATAGATGTTGACTGAAATTATTGGTATGTTAGAGCACCAATATATAATTGACGATTGCGAGGCTTCCTTTACCAGGATACAGATTAGCTGGCTGTTTTCAAGGAGTTTCTTGTGGGGTGGGGGAGTGGCTACGTACATAAAAAACAGTGTTCCATTTGAGTCCATAGACATATCACACAAGGTAGACAATTTTAGATCTATTTCTATGCCATCAATGTTTGCTAAAGTAATTGAAAAGGCTGTGTATATAAGAATAATTGATCATTTTATATCACATGATTTGCTATCAAATGTACAGTTCGGCTTTAGAAGTTGCTTAACAACTTACTCTGTGAAGTACTGAATGGGTTAAGCAAAAGGTTTCGAACGCTAGGCATATTTTTTGATTTAACTAAGTTGTTTGATTGTGTTAATCATAAAATCATTGCTCCAGAAGCTGGACCATTACGGAATACAGGGAGTAGCTCACAACTGGTTCATCTCTTACTTTAGCAACAGACAGCAAAAGGTTATCATTTACAACGTTGAGAAAGGCTGTGGATGTGGGGTCCGAGTGGGGTGTGCTCCAGGGATCAGTGTTGGGGCCACTCCTGTTCCTTATTTATGTAATGATATGCCCTGTAGTATTGTGAGTAATGCAAATATTTGTTTGCTGATGACACTAGCTTGGTAGTAAAGAATGTTGTGTGCAACATTGGCTCAGTTTCAAGTAGTGCAGTTCATGACCTAGTTCATTATTTGTAGAAAATGAAGTAATGCTAAATCATAGTAAGACTCAGTTTTTACAGCATCTAACACACAATTTAACAAGACCTGTAATTTTAATTTCACAGAATGAGCATATGATTAGTGAAACTGAACAGTTCAAATTTATAGGTGTTCAGATAGACAGTAAACTGTTGTGGAAAGCCCACATTCAGGATCTTGTTCAAAGACTTAATGCTGCTATTTTTACTATTCGAACGTTATATGAAGTGAGTGATCGATTAACACAAAAATTAGTCAACTCTGCTTATTTTCATTCGCTCATGCTGTATGGTATTATATTTTGGGGTAACTCTTCCCACGCTAAAAGGATATTTTTGGCTCAGAAATGGGCAGTTTGGGCAATAAGTGGTGCCATTTCACGAACCTCTTGCAGACCCCTGTTCACGAGTCTGGGTATTTTGACATTGGCCTCTCAATATATATATTCCTTACTGTCATTTCATGTTAACAATATTAGCTTATTCCCAAGAATAAGCAGCTTTCACTCAGTTAATACTTGGCAGAAATCAAACATGCATTTTGATCAGACTTCCTCAACTATTGTGCAGAAATGTGTGCAGTATACTGCTGCATCCATTTTCAATAAGCAACCACTCGAATTCAAAAATCTTAGCAGTAATCCATGCACTTTCAAATCCAAACTGACGCGTTTCCTCAAGGGCCTGTCCTCCTATTCTGTTGAGAATTTCCTTGAAAAATTAAGCCGATTCTTGCGGTATTGTTGGTTGTGTTTACTTAAACTTATGGATTGACTGGTTCCAGGTTCATAAACGTTTCATTTTTATCTGTTATTACTTTTATGTTGTAATTTCATGTACTGACACATTCCATAACCTTGGAGATTTGCTCCTCCATTTTGTCCTACAGAACTTGACGTGTAAATGAATAGAAATTAAAAATGACCAATGTTCATCAGAGACAAGGGAAGGGTATCATCAGAAGTGCCCAGCGAATGTGATAGGACAACTGTCGTTCTCTACATACATAAATAATTTGATGGACAGGGTGGGCAGCAATCTGCATTTGTTTGGTGATGATACTGTGGTGTACAGTAAGGTGTTGAAGTTGAGTGAGTTAATGCAGATGAGTAGCAAGAACAAACCTGTAATGTTTGGTTACAGTATTACTAGAGTCCTGCCTGACACAGTCAAGTCATTTAAATATCTGGGCGTAAGGTTGCGAAGTGATATAAAATGTAGTGAGCATGTGAGAACTGTGGTAGGGAAGGCAAACAGTCTCCTTAGGAAAGAGCGGTTCACCTGTAAAGAAGACCGCAAATAGGACACTGGTGAGACCTATTCTTGAGTACTGGTCACGTGTTTGAGATCCATACCAGGTTGGATTAAAGGAATACATCAAAGCAAAGAATTTTAAGAGCAAAGAAGTCACTGGAGGAACAAGGGGAATGGGCTCCCACAAGGTAGTGTTTTGTCCCCTCTACTTTTCAATCTGTATACAAATGACCAACCAGTTGGACCAATGACATGAAGTTTTATCTATGCTGATGATTTATCCATTGCCTGCCAATCCAGATCAATCAAACAGAGTGAGAGAAACGTAACAGATGCGTTAGAAGTAGTAGCTGAATATAACAATGGGAACCAGCTTCAACTGAACCCAGCAAAGAGACAGACTTTTATATTTCATCTGGACAGTAAGGAATCAACAGGGAATGACAACTGGAATGAAACTCAGTTAAAATAAAACATTACCCAATCCCAGTTTATCTTTGAGTCATGTAAGATCAAACACTGTCTTACAAGAAATATGTAGAAAAAACTAGAGCGAAAGTTAACACATGAAATGGTATGATCTGCGAACGTACGAACTCACACTGGAGAGCAAATCTTTAAATTCTATGTGCATCATCCCTGACTTTGTGCTTTGCTCCAGCTGAATATGCATGCTCCATATGCAGAAGAATGACATTAGATGCAGCACTGAATGACTTGTCGATTAATTACAGGATGCCTGAAGCCTACAAACTGTGATCTGCTTTAGTGTGTTGTGGAATAGCCCCCCACAGATCAGACAGCAAACATTTGCGATGGTCAAACAAAGCAGGCAGTGCAAAGATAGAAGACATTCCCCGCACACACATCATCCAGCAGTGGCAAGACTTAAATCTAGGAAAGATTTCAAAAAAGTCTAACGTCCACTAAACGGAAGCCAATCTAGAAATAGAGAATCAATAAGGGAACAGAAATTGGATAAAAGCAGTTGGAACATTAAATAAAAACTTCCTGCTGGATCACAATTGGAATGGTGAGTCTGGAAGAGCCTAAACAGACTTAGGTGTCAAATGGGAAGGTCACAGGATAACCTGTTCAAGTGGGGATACATCGAAAATGAGCCCTACCGATGTGGAGGAAAACAAACGTTGAAACACCTATTGACCTGTCCATCCTTGCTGGCTCCATGCACTTTCCAAGACCTCTGGTTGGCCAATGATGCTGCAGTGAAGTGTGCTCAATACTTGAGAGAGTTATGAGCCTTGCTTTAGACAATGACGACAACCTACGATACGTGAAGCTCATGAATGTATAACTATTATATACTAGTATTTGTAACCTAGTATATATAGCCTATTAATTAATTACAGATGTAGCTCAGACACGGTTAAATAAATAAATTGAAGTAATTCAGAGGTGGGCTGCTAGATTTGCTACTGGTAGGTTCAAAGAACACACAATTTTTACAGAGATGCTTCATGTACATCATCTACATAGATACTCTGCAAATCACATTTAAGTGCCTGGCAGAGGGTTCATCGAACCACCTTCACAATTCTCTATTATTCCAATCTCGTATAGTGAGCGGAAGGAATGAACACCTATATCTTTCCGTACGAGCTGTGATTTCCCTTATTTTATCGTGGTGATCGTTTCTCCTTATGTAGGTCAGTGTTGACAAAATATTTTCGCATTCTGAGGAAAAAGTTGGTGATTGGAATTTCGTGAGAAGATTCTGTCGCAACAAAATGTGTTTCTCGTAAACATGGGCACATGGGGTGTTTCTGCACTAGCAGTTTCTGTTCCCCCACATGCGTCCTGAACCAACTAATGTTCCACTGTAATACAGGAGCCACCTACCATGAGGATTGCACTTTCACCCTGTCTTTCCGCTAGGGAGGGGAGCCCATAATTGGTGGGGTCTCAGTCTTAGGGCGAGATGATTGCCCCAATCTGCATGGTCTTATAAATCTTGTTGGCCCCACCACAGGAGGTAAGTCGTGTGGTTTTAATCTCTTGTATTTTCCATTCTTCAAGAAAGACATGACAGTCCCTACTCCAGACAGAGTGAGTCCCAGAGCAATTCACACATTTTGAAGAGATGAACATCTGACTACTCCATGGGCAGCCTTACCGCATTTGCCACAAATGGCTTCTCCCTTACAGCCCAGAATGGTGTGCCCAAATCACCGGAATTCAAAACAGGGCATTGGGTTGGGGACATAGGATCACACAGTTAGGCAAAGTAAACCTGCCTTAATAATTTCTGTGAGTTTTGTGCTATTAAGAGTAAGGATGACTCAGTTGGATTTAATCAGATCGCCTTCCATGCTTTTCATAATATTCTGCACATGTACAATGCCTTCTTGGCCTATTCAGCTTTCAAGTCATCTCTGGAGATGTCCACCGGGTCTCTGCATGTCACAACACCTTTACTGTAGTTTAATGTGGCATAGAGATCAGTCTCGATGGCATATTACCTAAGGCTTCTGGCCATCTGCAGGTTTGCTACTTGTTGGGAATTTGATGTTTGCACCAACACTGCCCCATTTCATAACCACTTAACTGATTTTAAAGTACCTGAAATCTCCTCTAAACCATTCCATATTTAAAAAAGAGATACGTTTTCAGAACTATTTCCTTTTAACCAATAAAAACATACTCTGAACAGCAACATGCTTTCCGTCACTAAACACATTAGAATTCTTTAATATCCCTGAGTTTGGAGGAATGGCTACACAAGCCCCCTTATTTGTTTGGATGTTAGTACCTACCAGCTTCTTGGTCCCATGAGCAGCCAGGGATATAAAAGTCCACCTAGACAGAGCCCAGTGTGTCTAAGGTAGTCTCATACAAATGAGGTGTGGCAGGTTCCCCCTAGGTTGTCCTCTAATGACTGTTCAATCTCAACAGCCGTGCATCTCATCAGTGAGCAGCACATCTGCAGATTGAGGGTTTTTTTATAGAAGTTTTTACTATGCTTGGGACCTGGGAGGTCAAGCCGAGGTTCCTGTTCCTTTGACACACAATGTTTCACTGCTGAGCCATACAGTGGTCAATGAAGCATGCCCAGAGCTCATGGTGATGGGGGACTGGCAGCAGAAATATTTCTGTTACTGACAAGTCAGAAATACGTACAATATAGTCTGTCTGTAAACTCAAGAGTAAGCAGCGCTTTTGGTGGGGGAAGTGGCCTTTCCGGGAAGAACGCTGCCACCGGCCTACAGGGGCACCCAAAATCTGTTGCCTGTTATCTGTCTAGCGGTGTAGATCAGCGTGCAGTGATATACATCGTTTCTGTTCGTGGGATCTTAGTTGCCGATGTCAGTGAGTTAATTTTGTGTACTTACTGATATACTTCGATATCCAGAAGTGATGTATAATAGTTTAGCATTGCAAGAAAATGTGCAAAATATTAAGAAGAGGAGGTAATTGTGAAGTAACGAGCGTCTGATCGTCTCTAATGTTATTACAGCGTGTATTAAAGAGGCAACCCAAATAGAACTGTTGGCTAATGTTAACAGTACCTATCAAAGGCCTGCAATTTATGCAAACGTCAGCATTACCCAATAGGACACATAAGGAAGGAACGCAAAAATAAGCCGCATGGTTTACTGGAATCACCATGAAGGAAAACTAACAATTTTTGGAGGAAACCCATCGTTATAGACAGTTTCAAAATCAAGTAAAACCTTTGATGCTTATGGAACACTATATCTCTGTCTCTGTCACTATTCACCTGGTTCTAAGACATATTGCTTAAAACATATGCGCAATAGCTATTCTAAACACTGGTGAAATTTCCTTCGAAACATGTACACCGATTCTGGACTTCTAAGCAAAAAGCTTGACATACAAGGTGCGTTTGCATATTAATTTTTATTTTTTGGTAGGAACTTTATTTGTTAATCTACAGCAATGTAATCCTCTTCAAAATATTCCCCATTACATACTATACACTTATGCCAGTGCTTTTTCTGATTCCCGAAACACTTTAGGGACTGTTTCTTCGGGATACTTTATAGGTCTCTCAATTGTGCATTTTGAATCTCATTCATGCTTGTAAAACCACTGTCCTTAAAGGCCTGCTTTGAAATGTTTACACCACTTGTCTGCCCTTGGTTTACCCATAACAGGCTCACCAAAAGCAATATTTAACATTTCTAAAAATTTCATCCACTTTATTCCACTCTTATAACAAAATTTAATACAGATTCTCTAATTTATTTTTATACAAAACAAATAAATGTTGATGCTACCAAAACACACGTAACCTTTCTGACAGCTGACAACAGAGTTAATACCCAATATGGATAACATTGTACACATACTTTTGAGACATGTTTATGAAGACAGTGACAAAAAAGTAGTGCAAATCGGACTTAATACAACGCACAAAATTATAAATTACTGCTTACTTTTTAAACACTCTTCATGTTGCAAGAATTGGTAAGTTTCAATGCAGTCCTCCAAAGAAAACGTCTACCTTTTAGTAGAAACACAAAGTAAGAACAAGCCTTAAATGCTACAGACTGATTACATTATATGGGGTTCGTTTTACGAATAGCAATAGAGGAACATACATTCAGATGAACAGGCATTTGGTTCTATGTTTGCAGTAGAATCCTGACTTCCATTCTTATGTTAATATTATTTACTCTATAATGTTTTGTTTCGGAAGAAGCTATCTTTTTTTTGTATTCCTTGTAGTCTTAATGCATTCGTATAAAAATAAACGGAGCCGAGATGTATCTACCTGTATGCGGCGGCACCACAGATTTAAAGTGCACGCCGCGGCAGGGCCAGCACTACGTTGTGAAGCCTGTAGAAGCGCCATATGATGTAGCTGGGTTGGCAGAGTGGGGACTCTGCTCGCTCATCAGTTTACCGACAGACTATATTTAACAATCATTTTCTGGGCAGTGCTGGTGAATTAAATAAAAACTTAGTTTCTACAGGGAATCATGTAACACTCTTGGCGAATGCCTTTCCAAGACTGATGTCTGAAATACTACTCTATGATACTGACAAGGAGGAGATTGAGTCAATAATTAAATCACTTAAGACTAAGGACTCATGGATATGATGGAGTGCCTAGCAGGATATTAAAGTACTGTACTGCACATGTTAGCCTTGTATTTAGCCATATTTGTAATTTTTCCTTTAGGAATGGATAGTTTCCTGAACGATTAAAGTACTCAGTAGTAAAGCCGCTTTATAAAAAGGGAGAAAGGTATAACGTGGACAATTTTAGGCCTATTTCTTTGCCATCACTGTTTGCTAAAGTAATTGAAAAGGCTGTGTATGTAAGGTAATTTATCATTTTATATCACACGATTTGCTATCAAATGTACAGTTTGGTTTTAGAAGTCACTTAACACCTAAAAATGCTATATTCTCTTTTCTCTGTGAGGTACTGGATGGGTTAAACAAAAGGTTTTGAACAATAGGCACATTTTTTGATTTAACTAAGGCATTTGATTGTGTTGATCACAAAATATTGCTCCAGAAGTTGGACCATTTTTGGAATATGGGGAGTAGCTCACAACTGGTTCATCTCTTACTTTTAGAACGGACAGCACAAGTTCCTAATTCACGGTATTGAGAATGGCTGTGATATGGAGTCAGTGTGGTACGGTCAAGTGGGAAGGGTGCCCCAGGGATCAGTGTTGGGGTCACTCCTGTTCCTTATTTAGATAAATGATATGCCCTCTAGTATTATGGGTAACTTTAAAATAATTCTGTTTGCTGATGACACTAGCTTGGTAGTAAAGGATGCTATCTGCAACATTGGCTCTGTTTCAAATAATGCAGTACGTGACATAAGTTCGTGGGTTGCAGAAGATAAACTAACACTAAATTACGGAGAGACTCATATTTTACAGTTTCTAACACACAATTCAACAAAACCCGACGTCTTAATTTCACAGAATGGGCATATGATTAGCAAAATTGAACAGTTCAAATTTCTAGGTGTTCAGATAGATAGCAAACTGTCATGGAAAGCCCACATTCAGGATCTTGATCAAAGATTTATTGCTGCCATTTTTACTATCTGAAGTAAGTGATCATTTGACACAAAAATTAGTCTACTTTGCGTGTTTTGGGGTAACTCTTCCCATGATGACTCTAGGAATATACTATAATCCCCTACGTATCACCCACATAGGGATCATAAGAATAACATCAGAATAATTACTGCATGGATAGAGGCATTCAAACAATCACTCTTCCCATGTTCCACAAGTGAACGGAACAGGAAGAAACCCAAATAACTGATACTGAGAGACATATCCTCCACCATGCACCTTACATTGGTTTGCAGGGTATAATGGAGGCTTGCAGAGTGTAGATATAGATGTACATGTACATGTAGATTTAACACACACACACACACACACACACACACACACACACACACACACACACTTGCTTCTTTAAGACTTCAGAAAGGCAAACCTATGTCAAAGCTGGTAAGGCAATGCCACTGTTATATTTTATTTTTTAGTAAATACACGATTACTCTCAAACATTAGCTTTCTACAGCAGCACAAAAGCTGCTTTTCAGATTACCTTTGACAAGGTACAAAAACAGAGGGCAGATAAATTTACTTCCTGTGTCCATTTTTGGACCCACACTTCAAGAGCATACATGGTTTTGGATTCAAACTTATCAGGCACTATTAACTTAAGTAACAGTGGTGTAGTACTATTAGAAAGTATCATCACTGCACTTTTACATTGAAACTGACAGTAGTAGACTCTTCATATAGACAGTAAAGTTAAAGATCTTTAATACAACTTGTGAAATTGGACAGGAAACATAGAATTCAGACATGGAAACAAAAATGTACATTCATCGTGGCTACTTGGAATATTCAGGGAGGAAACATCAACATATGGAGGTGTTCAATGAAACTAAATCAAAATAGACATTTGTGAACTGGGAATGGAAAGGTGGAACACTCATTTCTGCAGTAGAGTCAGCAAAAGCAAAACAGCCAAAGAGTAGTGTGTCTATAACGGCACCCAAAAAAATAAGGTTAAAAACGGTAAACAAACTGATGAGAGAATTATATAGGTGGAATTCTAAAAGTAGTTAAAACCACCATTACATCACACTGGTTTCCAAAATTAAAGACACCACAATGGTTCATTAGGATGTTTGTTTATTTCATATTGTATAGTCCATGCATATTGAAGCTACTGAAGCTTTTAAAGACAGTTCAATATTGAATGTTTAAAATGGCATGTGTTTCAACTCTTGTATTGTATTTCACCGCATGGCAGAACCCTACCCACCCATGGGAGAGGGTATGTAGAGACTGTCAGGCCATTTCTGGGATCCATGTGTCTAACTGTGGTGGACAATGCGTCTAACTTCCCTTACATACCATTGATAGCAACAACGATGGCCAGAGCTACTGTCTATGCACTGGCAATGATCTTTGACACTGAAGGTTGCAGCACATCTTGTTCAACATCTATATCTACATGAACACTCTGCATACCACCTAACATCATGTGGCAGATGGCACCCGGTATCCTTTCCTGTTCTTCTTGTAAATAGAATGAGGCAAAAAAGGTTGTCAATATGCCTCCATATGAAGCTACCTTCTCTTATCTTGTCTTCACGGTCCTTACATGCA